>NC_086330.1:156993871-157610538 GCF_032445375.1 Bacillus rossius redtenbacheri
TAACACGTGTATCCAGTTCACTACAAGTTTCAATAAATTTTTAGTCTATCTAATCAATTGTATTTATTTAATACGGAAAAGATAACCTGAATTAAACCTAAAAGTTATGTTCCAAATTCTGTAGCTCAGTACCAGCTTTGGCAAAGAATTTGACTAAAGATTGCACCAATGAGAAATTAAAAAAAAAAAAGTGCATACATGGAAAAACTAACACAAACACCATCCCTCCCCCCTGAAAAACATCCATTAAGTCTACCTGTTTCCATTTTCCACACAACCCAAATATCCCTAATAACATGTATAAGCTGTTAATACGTTTTCAAATCACTGACATTTTCCTGAGAAATCGAATGAAACATCTTCATTGATGGTCAATCTGAAGAAGTTTTACTCATTCTTGGACCAAGAATCTTGGTGAAACGCCAATGGTTTATAGTAGTCGTAACAGTTTCACGTATTGTGAGCTGCTGTTCGCAAATAACTCTCCGATTAACTGAAATAACGTGCACGCACATAAAACTGCCTATTAAATATAGACGCACGAAACCTCTCAGTGGCATGGTTTTATCGACTACCAATGCTCGCTCACGTATCACTTGTCTCGTCACAAATGTTTGCTGTTCGTTTGAGCTCAGTTGGCTGTGTGATAAGAGACGACGCAACAGTAAACAACGCTCAATGTTGGGTGCATAAACAAGAAGTGTGTTAACAAAGCTCATTACAGAGCACACGCGGTGGTCCTGAAGGATTATTCAAACAATGGCAAGATAACATGCTGGCTAGAAAGCTGCAATGCAAGTGATTCTCAAGGAAATTAAGTAATCGACTGTTGTTAGCGCACAATGGCGGGAATAAACTGCGCAGTTGTGGTGTCAGAGGGGAAAATGAGCTGCAGTAAGATGCAGGGACGAATGTGTCGAAGCACCGAACTACCAATGAAAGACGGAAGACTCACGCTTGAAAACAAACACCGTTCCAATGTCATTTCAAGCTACGCTACGGTCTGCGGTGTATGGCAGTAACAAGTGGGAGACACGTCTAGCTAGAGTTAATTTGTTTTACTATGAAGCTCTTCACATAAGTTAAAACCTTAGAAATATTACCAGAAAAATATTTCCTTAAGTTCAGACGTTTGTGAAACAATTTTATCAATTGTAATTTTGGAGTGACAGGATCTTTTGTTTTGGAGCCTTGAGTTTCTTCGACAACGAAGTCATTAGAGGCGGCAAAACTTAACAAAAATCAGAAAATGCTTAATGAAAAAAATAGCCAAAAAATAAGGTTGCGCTGACAAGCACAATAAATTCAAACTAATTCTATCAGCCTGTATCAAAACATTAATGGATGGAAAAGAGTGGTCAAGACAAAAACCCAAACTTATTTAAATATATAATTTTAGGAATAATGCCTGTGCTACCGTACGCCGAGGCTGAGCGCGCGGGTCCACGCATAGTTGCCTGGGCCAACTTGCAGGAACAGCCATCATGCATACAATACAACTCGCATAAACGTTACACTTCATATTGCTCTACTATGCAAAATAATCAACATTCGCTCATATATAGTAATGAGCTAGTGCAGCTATTAAATAATTCATAAATCACACACTTTTGCAAACCACTTAACGTAAGAAGTATGGTAAGTACTTTAAAATAAGTTTACCTTATTGTTAGCTGAAATACGTAAGCGATGTTTATGATAAGGAACGCTGATACACGCGATATTTAGAGAGATGTATGTTAGTATCTCTGTTTTCGTGGTAAAAAAAAAAACACTCCGTAATTTCGTATACCAGGAAGTGTTAATCAGTAATGATTATCAGTAATACTAGAATGGAGTTAAGACAGGGGAGTTAGTCATGGCTGTCCAATCCCCGAACAGGGCATCCTTCCTGCGTGGTTGAAACCCTGCATGATGGGCGTGTATCGCACCAGCACTTGTATTCCCTGGACCGGACCTCTCCCGACCCAGTACACATAGAACAAGGTCATACAGGAACTAATAACAGATGCAGATGCGTCTGTAGACCATCTCACTCTTAGTTATCAGTACAGAGTAAATGGCGCGCGCTTGTGCCAGATTGATGGAGATACTACTCGGCAACATTGTACAGTTTCGTTCCACTAATTAATCATATGGCTTTTTACTCGAATAAATTTTTGTCATATTGTACCTTATCGTCAATTATAAAAAGTTTTATTTTTTAAATTTAAACATTTTTCGAAATTATTAAAACTAAATAATCTTATCTATTGACGGCATTACAGCCAGTTGTAATAATTCTGAAAACACTAATCCAATACTAAACCTCATATTCACGAAAGAAACTATTTATAGCAGCCTGTTACTCTTAATTTCAGGCACTCCGATAAATCATGTTTTGCTCAAACAGAGCCGAAATATTAACATTAAATTGTAAAAAAAAAAGTTGTTGACGAAGGCATTTTAAACCAAGTTGGCAACTTACGTTTCCGTCTTTTTAGAAGTAAAATTTCTGACGAAATACAACAAGAATATACAATATTTTCCAAATTCTCATTTAAAATTTCCCTTTGCAACATATACAAAATCAGATTTTTTTTTCAATAATAGGCCATGACAGTTCAGAAAAAATAATGTTTTTTTAAAACATTACAAGCTGTGTTTACGTTTGCGCTCTATGGTCTACATCTGGCAACAGCGCACGCCGAAACAGCAGAAATCGTGAACTGGAAAGAGAGGGCGAATGTGCGCACACTGCTGTAGCCGAGGGTAGTCATTCTGGCGGCGTGTACCGACCGGTGACGTCACTAGACCGCGGCGCCAGTAGCTGCTGCTGCGCGCAGTGGTAACGCACGGCACCCACGTCGCGGAGCACATCTCGGTGCACCGTGGGTCTCCCTTCAGTCACTCAGGGCCAATGCTGGGCTGGTTCCCTGCCGGAGGCAACTCTTCTCGAACCGTGTTGTCGAGTGTCATGACCTCGCTCTCAACTAGACGTCACAGCCTCGCTTACCCGTGTGCAGAGCTTCAAAAAAAAAAAAAAAAATCCCGTGATTTGAAAACTGCTCAAGATATACTACTGGTATCTGTTTACGAAAAACATTTAACGATACGCTGAAAGCGGTTGAACATATGTGTTTCCGTATCTGTATTAAACTGCATTTTTAGGTGAGTAAATGGCTAAAAAGCGTGATTTCAGAATAATATTTAGACCTAAAACTCGCGGTACAGATTCTTGAAAGCACTCAAGGGACTTGCATTTCATCTTCATTTTCATTTCCCCGCCACTCAGTGTTGTGGTGACCACTCTGATCTAACAGTTTCCCTACGCACGACGAGAAGACTGCTCGCCAGCTCGGAGACGACACCGCGCTAGAAGCACTTATCCTCCCGCCTATAGCGAAAGGACAGGGAAACGCAGAGAAGCCATCCGCTCGCAGGACGAGATAAACTGATCTGGGTGACGTAGTGGCGGTTCATCGATGCCGTCCAATCACGGGGTCGCTTCTTGCAGCACTTCGCGCAGCGTTAAAAAGACGCTTCGAAACACCCGGTCCCGGTGTCTCCCGACGTCGCGCTGGGGAAACCGCGGTATTCGCCATATTCAAACTTTCCACAGCTGGGCGAGGAAGGAGGGGGGGGGGGGGTGTTACGTCACGGCACTTAACGTGCGAAGAAGCCCATTACGGAGGTGGACGCTTCTCTCGTCCCGCGGAACGCCGGCGACGTCTTATAAGGGAACGCGGCGTCCCTCGCTGGTTCGCCTGAGCGCCGAGCACAGCCGGCCGCTGTGAGCTCACAGGCAGCACCAGCCGGCCGCTGTGAGCTCACAGGCAGCACCAGCCGGCCGCTGTGAGCTCACAGGCAGCACCAGCCGGCCGCTGTGAGCTCACAGGCAGCACCAGCCGGCCGCTGTGAGCTCACAGGCAGCACCAGCGGCTCACGTGTCCTGCCGCGGGGTTCTTCCGCCAGCGTGCATGATGTGACACACGGTACCTACTACTTTTAACAACTGTTCCAATTTCGAGACACGTTACACGAGACAGAGTTCTTTGGTGCAATTTGACGATGTATATTAATCGTGTAGGCTATTCTATTAATCCGTTATATTAAAATCTTTAAATACAAAAAATATTTAAATAGGTTTTCTTCGAAAATAAATCTCCCTTATCTCTACGATAATATTAAATAATACTGTCTTTAATACGATTTAAAGAATTATTTTGTGTATACTAAAATATTTTTGAGATTATAATTATTATTCTTGTAAAATACATATATTCTTTGGCATCGACTTAAGGAAAGTTGTTGAACTATTTGAATGATAATGGGATATTTATTTTACTGTAAATAAGCATGATAGTCAAAAAATTTGTAAGCAACAGCAAAATCATTACAATGGCTGATATTCAAACACAAATATTTTATTTGCGCAAAAGCCATTCGCTAAGTGGCAAATAAAGCTGTTTTATAGTGCATTTTCAGATATGTAATATTTTTACTAAGCGTTCGTTACACACATTTCTACAAGTGAGAGATATGGTAATAAAATTGTATTTTACAGTTCTTCTTTAGATGTGGCCGTTACGCTTCCCCATGGCTCCAACTGCTGCCAACGTGATTGTGATGCGTTGCGCATACACATGAGACATTAAGGCAGGGTTTATAAACTACGCAAGGGATGCAACAACGCAACAACGAAACACAACCAACGCAAGTAAATCACAGTCGATTACAAAGCTCGCCAGTGACCAACCCTATAACTCAAAATTGCAAAACAGTCGAAAATAAATTTCTAGCCCATACTAAATTTTTGATTTATATTTACCATGAAAACAAAAGAAATGGTCAATAAATTGATTTAAAAGTGTAATTTTCTTTGACTACGTCATTATTTAAATTTTTGCGTCTTGCGTTTTTTGGGTTCTTGCGTTTGTTGTGTAGTTTATAAACCCGACCTAACACCCGCCTCTCTCCACAGGTCGTGTACCCAGTTAGAATCATTCATGAAACTGTGTACCTAACTGATATAAACTTGTTCAAGTGAACCAATTTCATCTTATATGCAGCCAGATTTATTTGATTTGAAGTGCATTACATTCGACCTATTTCCAATTCAAGGAGTGTATTCTATCATTGAAGAAATTAACATAAAAATAAATGTGGTTACAACATTGATTTTATTTAAATCATTTCCATGGAAAAGAAGCTTAAGTTGGTAAGTCTCGCAGCCAATTCGTAACGCTTAGGTTTCCTCTCGTTAGGCCGGTGTCACACTATGGACGGTATTCCAAGACACAAAAATAAGGGTTTAGGTGTTGGATATGCTACACCTGTACACTAACCCTATTCCAAGTGCACGATAGGACACAACCAGTCCCTTATGTTTTAAGGAATAACAAGAAATAATCTCAACTTAAAAAAAATTGGTTGTCTATAAAGTCGGTTTACGGACGATAGTTTAACGTGACGTCATAACAAAACATTGATGAAATGATTGCATATTTTTATGAATAAAATTGAATAATTTTTATTGAATTATCACTATTTCGTATGGATACAAAGAAGGAGTGAAATGAAATCTACAATTTAATTGATAAATTTACTTTTATTTACACTTATTAATTCAAATATTTTTATTACTTTAACGAACAGATAATTTTAACCATAACTTTTATACATGTTTGCTATTTAACTTTTTCCAACCTGTGTTATTCTGTTAAGGATAGGACGATGATAGGAAAAGTAGGAAACGAATGGGAGTGTTTCAAGTTTAATGTGCCTCGAAAAAGTCAAATCGATGGTTGTTCCAATCGAGTGGAAGAGAGATAGATATATGCGGCGCAAGCGTACAATGAGCGCAACGGGACACAGCGTAACGGGACAATGTGCGTAACGGGACACTTTTTCGTGCGTGCAGCCGGCGTTCATCGATTTATTAGACGTCACGTCAAAAGTACTTGAGAAAATCAGAATGACGGTTCTATTTTTGTGCAATGGTGCTGCTATCTCTATCATTGTTTCCGTAACAATCGCTTCCTTGGTTGCGAAACGTCCACTAGAATGCGTTGAAACCAGTTTTTAGCCTCGCGCTGAGGACCGTTTATCAAAACAGTTGCCGATTTGTTTTCTTACTAGGATTAGGTTTAGACACGTTCTGGAATATGGTCTGCGAGTTAGGTTACAGTTGTATCCCAACAAGGCAGTGCTTATTCGCTACCTTACCCGAATGTCTTGGAATATCGCACTAAGAGTTTCTGCTGCTGCGGCTAAAACCTTCGCAGCGTTTTTTGACTGATTATTCTTTCTACAGCTTTTATTAGAGTGCAAAATGCAGGTCTCTAAAGACCTATCCAAACAAATGGTCTACAAGAAATCACCGAGTGTAATCTGGTAACCGCTCTGGATCAACCTCACCGAGTGACACGTGAAGCAGTGCCGTGGCCAGAATATTGTGAGGAGGTCTAGAATAACCATTACAACATGCTTATGAGTCAGTTTACTTTTTAATTGGGCTAAAAAATGTCACAGTATTATCTCAGAGAACGGTAGACGTTTCGAAGTCCAACGTTTACTCATAGAAATTTAAGTAATGATTTGCTTGAAAAAAAAGCTGAACATTTAATATTTTGGTTTTTATTTAATTGTTTTAATACATTTTTATTAAGTTGATTGTTTGATGTTTTCGTTAAAACAAGTCATTAATACATACATACACGCATATATATATGTATATATATGTATATGTATATATATGTATATGTATATATATGTATATGTATATATATATGTATATGTATATATATGTATATATATATATACATGTATATATATGTATATGTATATATGTGTGTATATATATATACACACACAAAAGTCGTTTAATACATGAAACACACATGCCAAGTTTGCATGAAGACATGCTTACAACTAACACGAGTGCAAATCGGCATTGAATACAGTTTTATTGAAAACACAATTCCTGCCCTTTCTGTGTATGAGGCATGTTGGGCTAGATGTGGGAGGAAATGCATTTACTGTAGCCCACTATAAAGATTACAATAATATTTCCAAATAAAGCTCTCTGCAACCTTATGGACCTTCAAGATTTTTTTTTAGGTGAAACTTATTTGTTGAGGAAGCTACAATTTTCGAGCTTTACGAAAATTCCGATCGCAGAATAGTCAGGTACATGATGGGGGAACCGGTAGAGGAGGAGAGTGCGTCAGCGGCGACACCACTCCAATGCATGCGCTAGCGGTCGAATGATAAAATATAAATAGGAGGGGGGGGGATAGGTATGTAGCGTAGGATGCTGTATGCTAGTTGTAACGGCCGGAAGGGAAGACGGCAGAGGGAACGAGGCAGTGATGCTACGGAATTCGCGTGACGCTGCTTGCGTGTGTCTACTCAGTTTTTGTAACGGCTGACGATCGAATTTACCATACTTATTTTATATTTTTATATTTTATTTGAAGTTATCTAAAATGTTTTTATTCGTGTGGAAAATTGATTTGTGCAACTAACTTATTTAGTATAATTATTTTTATGTGAATATTTAGATTGTAAATGTAAATAATTTATTTCTATCTGTACCTAATAAGCCAGAAGTGTGACTTGTGTCACGCGAGGCCTCCAAGCACTCTGGAAGGGCTCCCCCCCCCCCCCCCCCCTCCCAGGCCAGGACCCTGCGTGGAGGACAAACCTCACAACTCGGCAGGCGCACACGGGACAAACACCCTGGTCCGCCGCGGCGGGTTTCACGACGTGCGAAAACAAACGAACGGGAGCTCGTTAACTCGAACCGGAGATTTACGAGCCGGCGACTTCCGGCGCGGCGAGCGCCTGTCGCTGAGTGTGTGTCGTGCGCCGTGTCGCTGGCACTGGTCGCGGCCTCACCTAGCGCCGAGGCCTCCTGGCCACTCAGTCGTCTCCCATCTCCTTCCGCGCCTCGGCTCAATGCTTGGTCCTGCACCCGGGAAGGAGCATTTTCAACTAGTGTACAATTCTCGACCTAGCTGGGAATCGAACTCGGGACATGTGTCTCAGTAGCTTGGAGCTCTAACAACTTTTTTTTGAAAAAATCTGAATCTGCATGCTTTGTAACAATTCTTTTTATTGACAAACAGTTCTAGGCAGCTGCCAAATGGTTCATCTACTCTGGGGCAATTGTGGGCAGAGGTTTAAGTGCGCATTATAAAACTCTTTTTCTTTCTTTATATTTTACATTCATAGGGCCATTAATATTACACGGTTTTATTTACAGATCAAAAGAAAGAGAGGTAAGGGCCAAACTTTGGTTGAAGAGTTTTGGTTTTGATCATAGTCCATCGGGCACTCTTAAGTTTTTCTACAGTTGCACGTACTAATTATGGTGTTTGGGTCTGTAAGGTAATGCCATTCAATTTAATTATTAGTCAGACTGAAACTCTACCTTTTATGGTGGGAAACACTGAAATATCAAGAAAGCATGTTTTCTGTACATGAATGTCATGTATCGGGACAGCGAGTTGTCTTGCAACACGTCTTCTACACTAAATACGAAGGGGTTCAGAATATACATAATTGGTGTCCACTGCGCCGCCAGTTCGGACCTCACAGTAAGTGAAGAGAGAGAGAGACACGTCCCTCCCATGTTGGCAAAAGTTCCTTATTGGTCTCCTTTAGGGGCGCTGGGTAAGTAGTAGGACGGGGAACACAATCAACAAATAAAATATAAGAAAATAATTTTTTTTGTTATTTTATTATGCCTACATCGTGCACACTAAAGCTAACAACTAATAGGCCCAAATTCGTGTTAAATGTACAGTTTAGTAAATGTTAACGTGTTAAAGGTTTAGTAAATTGTTTGGTTAATTTAGTAAATTTAGTTAAACGTGTTAACGTGTTAAATGTTTAGAAAATAGTTTAGTAAATTTAGTAAATTGTTTACTAAAATGTGTCGTAAAAGTGTTAAATGTTTAGTAAATATTTAGTTAAATGATTAACTTTCGTATCTTATGTGCTGAAGCAATTTATTTTTACGGCCGTGCAGGACAGCATTTTTGTTAATAGGCCTTCCTTTGGGGAGATAACTCCCACCCAACATATTTCCCGGTTATTTTTAAAATTTCGAAAAGAATTCAATTAGAATTTTTAAGTTACCTAGCAACATAAACCACGAAAGTATACACGTGCGTAAGACTATAAACACCTGCCACAAAATCAAAAAAACCGGTGTAACAGTGCGACCACTCTTTCGAGTAGTTTTATATAATGTGTAGCGATGAAAGGGAGAATTTGTATAAACTAAAAGTAAATAGATTTAAAACTATTAAATATTTAAAGATGCAAAATATATTTTTTTGAGGTTATCGAAAAACAATTACATATTGTCTCTCGAATATAAACCATACCTTTCAATCTAAATGGTTGATGTTTATTTCGAACTTGGTAATAGCATATGGACTAACTTCAAATGAGAGCTTCCTAGCCCCTATCGAGTGCCAGACTCCTGGTTGGACTTACATACTTAACTATACATACTATTAACAGAACCTGTCGTGTTGCGGTGTGAGTGTGTGTATGGGTGTGTGTGTGTGTATATATATATATATATATACACACACACACATATATATACACACACCTACACACACACTGGCTAGACGCCATATTTTTTTTCCCTCCAAGAAGAGTAAACTAAACATTATCTGCCGCTACCGCGTGGAATTCGCTCACTCTAAATGCCAATGGCCCAGTGTTTCAAGGAGAATAAATGGACAAATTTTTGAAGGAATGCCAAATATTAAAACGCATCGGTTAGCTTCAAAAACATTTGAAAACACCACACATAAAGCTTCGTCTGGTAATCGAACCTTAAAAACCGTTCCATGCACCCATGTTAGAGCTTCAACCTACTACGCCACGGACGTGAGCTACAAAATATGAATTTAAAAAAAAAGGAACGCGTTTAACTCAGTACACTTGATAGAAGTAAAACTTCCTTGTCATTTAAAACCTCGACTCGTAAGTATATCGTAAGGAATAAACAAGAGAGAGAGAGAGAGAGAGAGAGAGAGAGAGAGAGAGAGAGAGAGAGAAGAAGATAATTTGACAAAATTTTTACTCACTTCATAATAACTGCTCAGGATATCAATAATTATTGATATATCAATAATGATTTATAGTAATATACAAATGGGCATCCGGGCACAGGGTCCAGGGTGATAAGCCGAGGAGCCGACCACCATCTTGGATTGTGATGTCACGGCGGCCATCTTGGATGAGTGTGAACTTTGACCTTGACCTTGACCCCGGTGGTCATATTGGATCCGCCTTCTTGGATCCGCCATCTTTAAATCGAGCGCCCCACTTACTATTGATAAATTTTCGTCATGGTCGCCATATTGATTTTTTTCTGTTCCGCTGGAGACCGCCATCTTGGATGCCGTCGACTTAGTTTCTGTTGTTTGTTCCTAGAGAGTGCCAGCGTCGCTCTTGATTCTTTCTGTTCCACTGGAGGCCGCCATCTTGGATACCGTCGACTTTGTTTCTGCTGTTTGTTCCAAGAGAGCGCCAGTGTCGCTCTGTCTCATCACATAAGGTCGATGTTCCATTACCTACCATAGCTATTATGGTCCTTATTGACATATTAAATTTAATTTTTTATACAAGATACATTGGAAGCGCTGTGATTCGAACCATCGCAGCTCTGATCTCTAGGTTGGAAAACATACTCCTTTAACCGCACGGCCATCGAGACATTTACCAGACTGAGAATTAAATAAGATATAAAAATATCATGCATATTAGGACTTGCATTTTTTTTTAATTTTAAGTAATAATAGCGCCACCTGTTCGAGACAGAACCACCATCTTGTATTAAGACGGAACTGTTTCAAATATCGTTACAGTCGCCATCTTGAAAATCTATAATTTTTATGCGGGAAATTCCGCAAAAATTCCAAAAAATAATTTAAAAATTGCCTACTTCAAATTTAGTTATTTAAACGATTTCGGTCCTCGGTTCGATTCCCGGCGAGAGTAAACCAGTAATTTACTATTATATTAAAACAATTCTCAATAAAAAGTAATAAATTGTCTTACACCACTCCCGTCGTTTTTAATTATGTCACCACTTGTATCAATTATCGTGAAAGACGCCATCTTGAAAATCTTTATATATTATACGATTTTAATGAAAAAATTCCAAAATTCATTAAATAAATTTGTATTCTATATACTGATTGATTAGATCGATTCCCATCCTTGGTTTCTAAACCAGTAAGAGCAAAAAAAAAAACAGATCCTTCCTCCACAGAAGCCACTTACAGACTGACCTCACACCACCAATACCAAGGTATATAAATCATCAACTGATATGACACCATGTCCGCCACATTGTCTTCATCCGCTGGAGGCTGCCATCTTGTTTTCGTCTGCTGGAGGACACCATCTTGTGTGTGTACTCGTCTTACTATCATACTTACCATCATGCTAGTTTTATTCTAACCCGCTAGAGTGCAGTAATCATTTATTACTACTGAGGTGCCCACCATCTTGAAATTTGGTCACCATCTTGGATTCGTGTAATTATTTAGCTAGAAATTCGGGAAGAAAACCACAATTCGTTAAATAAATCACTCATTAATTTAGATATTGAATCGATGGATTCATGTCCTCGGTTCGATTCTTGACCAGTGACAGGTGTAACTAAATATTAAATATATTTAATATTTTATTTTCCATTACCTTTCGTGGAATTTATTAATCATTCACTCTACGAAAAACAACTCAAGAGAATATACCTGACCAACAAATTAAATACAGTACCGCTATACTTTAAATAAAAGTCTAATTTTTCGATAATCTGAATAACCTATAAATCGTTCATGTACAAAGCCACACATACAGGCCAAGTGTCTCCGGAACATGAGACCGAGTCATGACAATATCAGACGTATAGGCTAGTCATTTCAGGACCGCATGACCTTCTTCGTCTTTAGCTAATTACAGTCAATTTGACCATCGTGAAATTGTTATACATAATAAAGGACCAAGTGACCTTGAAAAATATTTTAGTAACACCAAGAGGTTTTTAACTAGTAAATATTCAGTCACTACAGATTTTACTACGCGCAATAAACAAAAAGGAAGCACCATCAACAATAAGATACCACATTTGGAAGCACCATCAACAAAAAGGCAGCACATTTGGAAGCACCATCAACAAAAAGGCAGCACATTTGGAAGCACCATCAACAAAAAGGAAGCACATTTTGGAAGTACCATCAACAAAAAGGCAGCACATTTGGAAGCACAATCAAAAAAGGCAGCACATTTGGAAGCACCATCAACAAAAAGGCCGCACATTTGGAAACACAAGTTACGAGAACTAAGTCTTAGGTAGAAATCAGAATACAATAAATAAAAACATTAAATTTTTAATTTCAATATTTAATTTAGTTCTCATCATTATACAAATGCAAGTAAAACAAGCCATTATTGTATGTAGCCAGCTTTCCTCAGTTCTTTGAGTATGAAGGATATTTCTTTGATGCACGAATAGTTTCCTGCACAAAGCGAGCCATGTAGAAGTCTTAGCCGGTCAACCAAAATGTTTGCATCTTTCCATGAGGTGTAATCAATTTCTTCTACCACCATCTTACTTGCTTGTTTACTATAAATACTTTTAATATCACAATCGTCCCAGTGATCAGAATAAGCTTTATCTGATTTATTTATTATAACACGTCGTTTCCATCGTTTCGGTCTCAGGACACCACCACATTCTTCGATCTTGTCAGCTTTAGGTGCTTCATCACAGTCTATGCCTTTGTCATCAGCCCCAGAGTCACTGTAGCAATCACCGTAGAAGGCATCGTCTTCACCCTGATTACCGTAAGAATTCGATATAGATGATGTTGAATAGTCTTCATTGTCTTCATGCTTACTTTTTAGGAGTCCATCATTTTTACAAAGTAGGAAAGATCTACTTGAATTCGGCTGGAATATATTCTCACTTTTCACGTTAAGGATTCTTCCATTGTCTTCATTCTTCCATAAATCAACTCCGTCCTTCAATTTAAGTTCTTTGTCGAGATCGGAAGAGCCACGATCATAATCTCTCCCAAGACAAGTAAAATTATTGTCGTAATGCAGATCACTCATCATTAGTCTAGTAGATCCATCGATGTCCTCTATGCCGTAGGTGGGCTTGGATTTACATGTTCTACCATGTCTTTTTAAGCTGTCAATTCGTGTTAACAACCTGCTACACCGATTACAGCTTAACATTTTGCGTAGTGGATTTTTAACATAGTCATTATTCTCGTGTTGTCTTCCAATCTTTCTCAAGATAAATTCTTTGCTGCAAAACTTACACCTGTGTCCTTTCGATACAGCAAAAGACACCGAATTAGGATTCATATTAGTTACTGAGACTAATGCCAGATGCAAAACTGAGTGTTTTAAATTATATCCATTACTTAAATAGAATTTTTTTCATATTTCATCAGCGAGAATTAAGTTACCTCATACAAAAAAACTTGTTACAAGAAGTTCCGATTATTAGCACGTGATGTTTCCACGTGTTGTATTGAGTCATAATTTATTTAGTTCTTTTATGTGGGATGCGGGATGCTCACTAACGATCGCAAGAGAAGGATGGTAATGTTTTTTTTTTAATTCCACCTGGTAAAAAAAATTGCAAGTTCAGATTTAGTAGCAGAAATTTACGAATTAAATGTTACTACAAATATAATGTCATGACATATTAGCTAAAAAAAATCCTTCATGCAGAGAGCTGTTTCTCAGAATAGACAGAAAAAACATGATGAAACCACAGGAATAATCGGGTTTAATTTAAAACCAAATCATAGGTTTATTCCGTATCATTGCACTATTAATTCCGTTCTGTTTTTATTGTAACACATTAAATTATTATCTACAACATTCGTCTGAAATAATTTTTTATACGACAAACCATTACTGCAAGAGGTAAAATAAACAGGAGGAGAATGACAAAAAAAAAAAAAAACTCCCTTAGTAGGCTTGATTATCAAATCCTTCCAAATTGTTTGTAAACCTTATGAATATTATTAAAACATTTGACTGAAATAATTTTGGATACGATCAACCATTGCAGCAATGGGTGGGTAAGGAGGGGTTAAAATACAAAAAGAAATTAATAATTCCCTAAGTAGGCATACCATCAAATCTTTTCACAATGTTTGTAAATCTTATAATTTTGACGTGACAAAGTCTAATAAATCGATGAACGCCGACTGCACCCACGAAAAAGTGTCCCGTTAAAAACATTGTTCCGTTACGCTGTGTTCCGTTACGCTCATTGTACGCTTGCGCCGCATCTATCACTCTTCCACTCGACTGTTTATAAAGTGAAGTGAAAAGTTAATGTGGTTTTCATTGCTTATTACAACAAAAATTTCGGCAATAAAGGTTAATTAATCTTGCATTTTAAAAATCTGATTACTAGTATAATTTCAAGTATTTATTCTTTTATTATTAAAATAAAAATGATTCAATTTTATTCATAAAGTATGCAATCATTTCATCAATGTTTTGATATGACGTTGTCACGTTAAACTATCGTCCGTAAACCGACTTTACAGACAACCAACTTTTTATCTAAAACTTTTGTCAGAATTTTTTTTTTTGTTAATACAACCTATTACTGTAAGAGGTTGAAAAACCTCGTGTTTGAAATAAGAAAATAAATAAAACTTCCCTTCCATGTACTTTTATCGAATTAAGGTTTATTTTTGTTTAACTTTTTAAAATTTGTTGAAATCTTTTGTCTAAAGTACATGCCATAACTGAAAGGGGTGGAATTAACAAGGGTAGAAAGATAAAATATTCATTATTTCTTTTAATAGATATACTATCAAATCCGTTATAATTTATTTTAAACTCCTAAACTTTATCTAAAACATTTAGCTGAAACAATTTTTGATGGAACGAAATTTTACCGTAAACACAGGGGTTCTAATTAAAAACAAATTAAAACTTCCTTAGTATAAAATTCATTGGAATTAATTTTTAACCATCTCAATATTACCTTAAATCTTTGTCCAAAAACAAAGAAATATTACACTTATATATACACACATACACACACCTAGACATATATGTATACACACAAACTTCTATTTCGAAGTGGAGGCGCATGAGAAGATCAAGTAAATCTGAAATAAAAGAATATATGTATATCAATGTTTTTAAACATTACGTTATTTATTATTTGAATAAATACATATATTTTATGGTTTCATAAATCATATATATTTTTAATTTGACAGTAGAAAAGTGTTGAATAAAGGAACCACGAGTTATTGCTAAAATTTATTGCATATGCACATTAATATTATGAGCAATGAGTAATAATTTTGTGTCCTAGGGGTTCGGAACCAGCTCCATGTTTCGAGATTTCGATTCCTGCCTTTCTGCGAGTATTTCACGAGTGAGATAACAACTGTGGTTAAGGGGCCCGCCTCGTCAGGGGTGTATGTGTGTTAGTGAGGCAGGGTGATAAGCGCGACGCTCGCTGGTGCTTCCAGCGCGGTATCGCCTCTAAGCGCAAGGCTCTGAACTGGCGCGCATTCGTCTCGTCGTCACAGGATAACTGTGAAATTTGAGCGGTGACCGTAACATTATATGGCGGAGAAATGAAGATAAAGGTGTTATGCAAGCCCCTTAAGTGCTTTCAAGAATCTGTACTGATTGTTTTATGCCTAAAAATTACTCTGAAACACGCGTTTTAGGCATTTTAACGCTTCTAAAAATACAGTTTAAAAACTTAATCCGAAATTAAAAGTACTTTTCGGTCCTCAGCGAACTCTTAAATGCTATTCGTAAATAGGCCCCACTCGGATATCTTGAGTAGTTTTGAAATCGCGTTGTTTTTCCTGAAGCTCTGCACACTGTATGTGTGCCCAGGTAGGCGGGCCCCTTAACCGCCGCCGATTGCTGAACGACCAACCTCCAGGAACGACTTCAGGAATGGCTTCTTTGTGACGCCTCTGCTTGCGTGCTAGTTTCCCGGTAGTCCTTTGCGGTGCCTTTCGGCGGTTCATTTTGGTTACAAAAAGTGACGTCACGGAGTCATGTGGCCAGCATGTAAGCTAGTCTCATGTGTGTGCTGGAGGAGTTGCCTATCTGCAAGGCGTCCACGTGCGTCAAACAGTCGAGCAGAGCTTCAGGCCCACGATGAAGGACCGGATAGTTTCTCTAACTATCTTTCACCCTATGTTTTGGTTTAAGCTTTGCATTAGTTTGAGCAGGCATCCTGCGAGACGGGAGTTGTGGTTAAGTTTAGCTTTGTTGGCGTTGAGTTTAATTTTGTTACATTTAGTCTGGTTTACTCCTGGAGGCGTGTCTGGATTGCATTGCCTTGTCTTGACTTAGGCAAAGCATAGAAAATATAAAATTTTCTTACCTGGAAATTCAGCCAGTGATGTCCATAATAAGTCCATGTAATCTTGGGTTGTCAGTTCTTTGCAATCAGCCCAGCAGGTTTCACGAGATTTCAATTCCAATGTGATTTGCTCAGAGCAATAAGATTTGTTGTACTCAAACAATTCAGCTGCCATTAGTACGACACCATAGTAGCAAAATGCACAAACCATCCTGGCAGAAATATCCATTTTATGTGTTAAAACACAGACAAGTGATGTACTATGCAAATGATGGAGTAATGAAAATAGTTTTAATGCAAATATAATTTGCCTAATAAAACTGCTGTCCCAAAGCTGGTAAAATAAACAAAACTGAAAAAAAAAAGTGCAGTGCGAGTGCCCACTCGCGACAGGTCAACCTGCATCTCGATTCCTTCCTGAGTGTGAGCCGACACAGCAACTCACGGTTAGGCATTTAAAAACAAAAATAATTAACTCGTATCTCCTGAAGCGTAGATGCTGGGGATAGGGTTTTGCAATGGCAGGCTGTATAATTTCGCTAAATGCCGACAGCCTTCTACTGGTGACAGGCGACCTGCCGCTCAGTTCCTTCTGGAGTGAGATCGATGCGCCAGTTCGCGATTAATAAACGTAATTTAACTTACAATAATTATTATTAACATGCGCTAGCACCGTTTTCCTTCACATGACTGAGCACACGTGCTGACAGGCAGCCATTGGGCGCATGCGCACTGGTACCAACACAGACGCGCTCAACAAACAATGTGGACCGCGAGGTCCAAGCTCCTGACCGCAGCATGGTTGATAGATACTTTCTGCCCTGACCAACTCTTCTTCCTTCACAATATTTCGTGTCTTGCACTGAACCTGCCTGCTTACTACTTGCAGTAATTTAACCCCGCGTGAATGAGCCGTATTGCTGCCATTGCTGGCCAATGCCCGAACAAAGCACACGATGCATCCTACCCTTTCTGCATGGCAGAAACCCAGCATGATTAGGCGTAACGGCTTCGGCCTGATGCGCACTTAAGAGTCTCCATAACTCAGACCCTTCCTAAAAAAATACACTTATTATATACTTACCACCGTTTGACGTTCTCTGTAGTGGCATACAACACTAAGATCTACGTTATGTAAAATAATGCAGATATTTTGGGTTAAAAACAGTTGAGCACAGAAGTGAAGCACTATTTGACATAGTTAGTGTCTTATTCCTCCGAAGTACAGATCTGTTATCCTGCTTAAAATATCATTTAGGAGCCTTAGGAGTGCAATTAAATATTCCAAAAAACTCTCAAATATGTCGCACAACAAAAAAGTTTCCAATTTGGCTGTCATCAGAGTAAAATTAAATTTTAACAATTAAAATCCTTTTAATAAACTGTAGTGTTTAAACTTATCTAATGAACCATCAATAATGAAATTTTTAATTAACTAATGTTGAAATGTGTACCCATGTATGCGTGTTTACTTAGTACGACGCAGGGATGTATATTAGTTATTTAGACGGGATGGTAAGTGTGACGCTCGCTGGTGCTTGTATCTTCTGGTGTCGCCTCTGAACTGGCGCGCTGTCTTCTCGTCGTGCACAGGGGAACTATGCGATTTGAGCAGTAACGATAACATTATATGACGGGAAAATTAAGTTAAGGGCATAATGCAAGTCCCGTGACCCGGATGTTTCATGTTAAAAAAAATCACTTTTTAGCCATTTTCATTGTTCTGAAACTACAGTTTCGAAAAGGAAATCCGTAAACAGAACCACTGATCCGGCCTCGGCGTGTTCTTAAAGCGTCTCGCGAACAGACCCCGCCGGAGACGTGGAGCAGTCCTGGAACGGCGCGCCGTGACGTCACGGGGCGACGGTAGTCGCGCGCGTGGCGTGGCCGCGCGCTCCAGGGGTGGCCAGCCTCGGGCCAGCGAGGCCCGCTTCGATCACACGTCTACATCGGACCAATTAGAAAAATTAAAAATCAACCAGGCGAATTACGAGTCATTAAAAACCTAACAGGACAGTTAAAATACATTAGTAAAAATTTACCATGCAAGTGACAAGACATTAAAAACCTAGCAGGCCAAATCACAAGATATTAAAAATGTAGTAGGCCAGTTAAAGAGTATTAAAAGTGTAGCAGGTCACTTACAAGACGTTGAAAATCTAGCAGCAGGCCAATTAATAATCTGTACCCCGGATTTACAAGACACCGCGTAACAAAATGGTAACATCTGAGTTCAAGTTTTTGATGTTTAAACTTTAATTATTTTCAGGTTTCTTCGTTGTTAATAGGAATTACTTCGTGAAAATTTAACACATTCTTGGAATGCCTTATTAGAAATAATTTATATTTTCATGTACTTTTTTTTTTTTGGGAAAGGGAAAGGAAAATAGGAATGGAAACATTTATATATTAAATTTTCACTTCGGGCTTTAATAGTACCTACGAATGCTCTACACCAATATAGAGCAAAAAAATATACATCATGGACAAGGTGCCAACTATATTTAACAACAAAGGACCATTCCTTACCTCAGAGGAACATAAATATTTAAATATCCTCCAGATGAATGCGTATCTTGTATGGTTTCTCTCTCCTTCCCCCTGATTTTCAGTCATTTTCGGAACAAGAGTACAAATATAACCAAGCATAATATTATTCCAGTAAAACCACAGAGTTTTAGCCTAGATCAGTTGAAAATAATAATAATTTACAAGTAGAAATCTGACAAGAATGTTACCTTGTTTATTTTCAATCTGTAAGACTATATCGTGTTTCATCCCTAGTTTGCAGTGAGCATTTTAATGGGCATTATTTACTTTCTATTTCCAATGCACGATTTCTGTCATTAGCGCTGTCATTTTTCCTATATTCTCAGTTTCCAGATATTCACCATAGAGCACATAAGTTTAAGACACAACTTTATAATGTAATGCAATTTTTTAAATGTATCTAAAACATTGTATTTTAAAAAGGAAAATTTCAAATGAGAATTCAGTAACTAGTTTTCCTTTTGTATTTCATTAAAAACTTAATCTGATAATATTCCATTTTCCTTCCCAGGAGTTGTAACTGAAATACAACTTATTGGTTTCCGCCGTTTTTGTAAACAGATTATTTATATAATTCAGTATGACAATATTGGCTCTCTTTGTGCTAACACGCAATTTAATGGAATTTATTGTAAACAAAAGTGACCTACTGGTAAAAATACCTTATCCTGTGAAATACATAATAGTTGGTGTTTATCATTGAAAAGTTTTTTTAGAATGACCTCAGCTGTAATAATATTGTAAATATACACTATTGTATGGTCTTAGAAAAAAAAATATTTCCACATATAAATATATTTAAACATATTATAACTGCGGCCATGTCTTTTTCGCGAAAAAATCTAAACGGTCATTCGACTGCAGAAAGGTAAGTCTGCGCCAGCGGTTTCTTCCTTGTGACTGGCGACCGTATGTAAGAGAAGCCATTGTCTTATTTGACCGGGCCATTCAGGACGCGTTCGCTTGCACACTGAATGACTGTGATTTGTGCACCAACAGTACACTCAAACAGTCACGAAACACAGTCGAAGCTACAGTGTTTTAACTCTCAGCTAGACTAGAAATCTTTTCGCAAAAACTGCACGACACCTAATTATAATTAACATTAGTTAACAAACCAAGATTCGTAATGTTAACGAGCCGGGTCGTGTCAATCTGGCAACAGTGTGCGCTATTCGCTCTGTACTGCAATCTAAGCGTGGGACACACTATAGTTGCGCCACACTTTCCAAGCCTCGTTGGCCAGCCTGACTACCGGCAACGGAGTACAACAGCTGTTCCCAAACCTGCACTCTTAGAAATTAAAGTAGATGGACCTCAAATAAACGAAAAGTTTCTTCTATAATTTCCATTAACTGGATCTTCGTAGAAACTAGGCCGATTTAAAACTCATGGTTCTGTTTGTTCGGTATAAACAAGATAAAAACACACACGTGTGATAAATAAATTAATTTTTGCACAAGTTTTTGAATATTTGTATGATGTACCAAGATTGTATATGGTGGGTTCACGTTGCACTCGTAAACTTACGAAAGCCCCGATGGATGTAGGCAGCTCCAAGGTGCAGCGTGCTGACCAGGATGAAGGAGACGGGCGGGTCGTCAGCCCGCTGTCCGGGCGGCGCTAATCACCGTCGTTACCGTGCCAGCCACACTCACCGGACCATTTCACATACATGTTCTCCTGAGCTTCTTTTCGTATTGGCTCATGGACTAGAATACAAATACGTTCACCTGTTTGCTGCTTCAGTGATTTGGCACAGTTTAACTGAAGAACCCTGAGCCAATGAATAACCCTCAGTAGAAGTAATATCGAATCAAAAGCATCAAAGATAACAGTCAGTGGCGGCTCCAGCGGGTAGGCCCGGCCCTACCCGACATTTTCAAAATGAAAATTGGAAATAAGAATTTTTATAAAAATACACATTTCATATTAAACATTAGGTTTATTTTGAAAAGGGCAGTTGATATTGAAATGAAACTATACACTCGCCTGCAGATTAGTAACATTTTACGTTAACATACGAGTTGTGTTCTAATATTCACCTTATATTGACACAAGTTTAATCCTAACAATTTTGTGACCTTTATAGGTATTAAAGTGTATTTTTTCACCTACAACTACAATCATACGTTTATAATAATTCTTATACTTAATATATTTTACATATTGGACTTCAGAGAGAAATAAATTACTCTCAGAAAGCTACAAAGCTTAAATTTGGCATCTGAATTTTAAAAATTCCCCGGATCCCCCTCTTATATGGGGGCAAGACCCCCCGGTAGAGCCCGGACTCACAAAAATGTGCATACGCCCCTGCGGTACAGTCTGGGCCTACCCAAAATATTAATCCTGGAGCCACCCCTGCTAAAAGGTGTTACGAGTCAGTAGCCAACGAGCAGGTGTAATTTTTCCGAGAACATATAGAACTGTGGAGTCTATCTAGAGCTTATTGAAAAAGAAAAATTTTCGTGACCCTACTTATTGGTAATGAAAAATTGCTAACGAGCTAATAATTTATTTAAAAACAAACGTGATTGTAGAGGGGTTGGTGAGACAGAGGTGGCAGGGTTTATTTCCAGCCGGGTTGGGGATATTCCTTTGTGTGAGATTACCTTCAGGGGCCGAGTGCTGTTTGTTTTGTTGTTCATTTATCTCCATACTACGGAAGCTAATGTCGAACCACTGCATAATCACCTCGCCTAGTTCAGCCCAGTCCCAGTAGCGATACCTGGGGTACAAGACAGCTCGCGGGCTGATCACTCCATCATCACAATCATCATCACTATCATCATCTACATCATTCTTCAGCACTAATGGAGAGAAGGTAAGTCCAGAAGAGGTAATCGCTTCCTTTGTTACCAAAACGTATCCATCGATAACTAATTTTTCAAGATATCCTCCGCTGTTAAAATGGCATTATAAAGGCCCCGTACAACTTGGCTGCCAGACCCCGTGCTTATAAATCCAGCAGGGAGTTAGTAATTGGTCTGGTGTCAGCATGCTACGGGCGGCTACGGGCGTGGCTGAAGTCACTTTCCAGCTGCGTCTTCGCTGTGCTACTGCGTCCCAAAACATCGCGGAAATCAAGCTTGACCTCACCTGATGATTATTGATAAGTAGAGACCTGCAAAATTCGCGGATTCAATGACCTCCAGGATAGACTCTACTACACTCTACACACTCGGGCAAATGCCACCTGTTCATTGGCTGCTGACTTGTGAGTTGTCTCGACCGAGTGTCTGTGATTCGACACTTCTTTGAGCGAGGGTCTCTAATTGGCCCTCATTACTCCAGATTAACAGTGAACCAATTGCAGAAGCAGCGCTAAGGTATAATTATTTGAATTGTAGCATATCACTAAATGAATCCGCGAATTTTGCAGGTCTCTATTGATAAGTATAAATCAAGATTTCCGTCGTTAGACACAATCACTTCTATAACATACAGTCTCTTAAAACTGTTGACACGATCTTATGTGCGTACGGAAAAATGGCGCCCACAGCCCGCCGCTTCAGGAGACAGCAGACCCATGCAGTAGATCACACATGCATGGCCGCACCTTTAAACCAAGTGATACTGAAGAAGGAACTCTTGCGTGTTGCGAATAATATCCCCCTCTCCGCCACGAATGAACAATGAGTAGAGACAGGAAAATTTCGCGGATTGATTTCGTGATATGGTAAAATCCAAATAACTATACCTTTGTGCTGTAAAGCCACTGTTAATCTGGAGGACTGTGGATTGATTTGAGACCCTCAATCAGAGAAATGACGAACCTCAAGTTAACGAGTTAAGACGCCTCACGAGTCAGAAGCCGATGTGCAGCTGACGTTTGCAGAAGATCACGGAGTCTATCCTAGAGGTCATTGAACCAGCGAAATTTCCAGTCTAAGAGTGATTAGAGATCCGGAAATTTCGTTAATTAATTTGGCATCACTGTAGAGACAGGAAAAATTCGCGGATTCAATGACCTCCAAGATAGACTCCAATATCCTCTACACACTCGGGCAAATGCCAACTGTTAATTGGCTGCTGACTTGTGACTCGTCTCTACTGGGTGGCCTGTGATTCGACACTTCTATGAGTGAGGGTCTCTAATTGGACCTCAGTCCTCCAGATTAACAGAGAACCAATGACAGAAGCAGCACTAAAATGTATAATTATTTGAATTTTAGCATAACACGAAATGTATCCGCGAATTTTTCAGGTCTCTAGGCATCAGTCTAAAATTCAAAGCCTTAAGTTCGCTCTACCAACGTTTGCTCTTTTATTGGCTGATTCCCCAGTGAGAATGTTTTTCTTCCTGTTAATTGACTCCTAGCCGGGCATTGTTGTCTCACAGTCGCAGATGGACGTATCTAAATAACTGCAGCCCAATCATGAACCCAGCACAAGAGTATAAAGGATTGCATTCTAGCTTGCGACCAAACGAATCCGCGGAATTTCCGTACCTCTAGCAACGAACTGTGCTGGTTTTGACGTATGTTCGACATCGAACTGAGTGATTGGGGACGGACGAGGTGCAGAGCTGTACGCGACCGGAGCAGCATCGGAACGCGTTGGTTGGAGAGGAACCGGGAGCACCCTGAGGAAAACCCACCGGCTCAAAGGCAACGTCCGCCGGAGTTTTTATTTGCATATAGAGTACACTTTACATGGATTTGGTACAATACATATTGACACGCCAGCACTCTGTGCTCGTTTGTCAAAATGTACATTTGTTAGATTATAGTTTTATAACATGGATAGAAAACAATAATAATATTATGATTTGTTAGAAAGAAAGTTAAAAAAAAAAACCTTCTTGTAGTGTCCTGAGAGCTTGTTAGCCCAATGTATTTTCCAGCGCTATATTTAATATTAATATATTCATACTTACAACAATACATTGAGATTTTGTCACACTTGCACTTAACTTTAAATTTCACTGTACAAAATTTTTTATTTACACCTCAGACAAGTATTTACAGTGTTTAGCTATTAGGGTAACAACCTTGAACTATTTACAACATAATATGTAAATACACTTCGAACCTTAATGACACTATGGTTGGTGTCCATTTTTACGTCTCACTGGCACTGTGGGTGGTGTCCATTGGTGGCGGGTTTCAGCCCGGTCACGGTGGTCTGCCTGGGTGATGGTTTGTTATTAATTTGTGGGGGTATGGGCGTGATATGTCGTGGATTCCGATGTTTTGTACCAGCGTGGGCGGGTGTTGTGCCGCTCGGCGAAAGAAGTTGTCTGCGTATTGCATTACAAGTTCTCTGGGTGATTGCGTGTGTGAGAGGGCATGTAGCTGTCTATTGGTGACATATTTGTATTTCCCGAGTGTTGATCTGAGTGATTTGTTAAAGCATGTTTTTAGTTGGTGGAAACGGATGTCGGGTACATGAGCGAAGATTACAGAGGAATACAACAAAATAGGTACAATGTACGCCTTGAAGAGGCGCACTCTGTCCTTGGCTGGCAGGGGGCTTTGGTGGTGGAGAAGGGTGGATAGTGAGTTATATGCGCGGTAGGCCCGGGCAGTGGCAGACGATAAGTGCGGTGAGAAGCGCAGTGTGCGATCCAGTGTCACACCGAGGTATTTCATTGAATCGCTCCATTCTATCACTGCGCCTCCCACAAGCCGTGCTGGTGAAGAAAATTGCTTCTGTTTTGGTGGGGTCGTGTCAGTGTGGCGGAATGATACGCGCGACGCTCGCTGGTGCTTCCAGCGCAAGGCTCTGATCTGGCGCGCAGTCTTACCGTCTTACCGTCGTGCGTAGAGCAACTATGAGATTTGAGTGGTAACCTCAACATTATGTGGCGGAGAAATGGAAACGAAGGGGTAATGCAAGGCCTTGAGAGCTTTCAAAAATCTCTATCGGATGTTGCATGCATAAATAATTATTCTGAAAAAAAACAAACCATTTTAGCCATTTTCCTTCTTATAAAAATGCAGTTTAGAAAAAAATACGGAAACAGAACTACTCATTCACTGTTAGCGTATTCTTAAACGTTTTTGGTTAAACAGACACCACTCGGATGTGTTGAGTAGTTTTCAAATCACGTGGTTTCTTCGGAAGCTCTGCGCGCCGTATAGTTGTCCAGGTAGGAGGGGACCTTAACCGAAACATCATTTAACCGACAATAGTTTGACCGGCAGTCATTTGACCAAACTCACTAATATCTTTGAATATATATACTGTATAGAAGTCGCGAGTGGATAGGATTTACTCTACGTTTTTCAGAAGCTTATGATGAGCAGCTTGGGAACTTCACCGCTGCTGTGCGCTGCCGTAACGGCCTGTATCGTCTTAGTTGTTATTTACACGTTAGAGAGCAGCATTGTCACCCTCTGTCATTCCCCGCACCCCTCATCCTTCATTCACTGCAGCTCAATGTCGTTCAACAATAGGGGGAAGGGGTGTTTGAAGAGTTTGACACTTGTCCGCTAGGGACCACCACAAGTCGATGCCCTAGAGATGGTGGCGATTGCGGCGGTGAATTAACCAACTACCTCAAAACCGTATTAGAAATTTTAACCTGGGCTGGTGACTTCTATACAGTATATATATTCAAAGCTAATATTTACCTTTCTGGGGAAATATCTTAGCTCTGGTAGACAGTTGACCAATAGACACTAAAACGAAAGTCGATTTGCTTGAAGTCATTTGCCGAGAGTCACTTGACGGAAATGTCGGGAAAAAAAACGACTGTCGGTCAAATGAATTTTCGGTCAAATTACTTTCGGTCTAGTGCCTTTCGGCCAACTGCCTGTTTGCCAGAGTTGAAGCTGGGTTTCAAACGCCATCTTAATTTTTTCCATTTTCTCGTCATTAGGTACTATTTGCTAAGGGCACTTGCGCTTTCTTTTACAACCATTATATTATACTTAGTAAATATCCGTTGTAAATATGTGTGACAGGACAACAAATTCATGAGAAGTATAGTATTTAATTTACAGAAATAGCCCTTAGTTAATATAAATTACGAGAAATATATATATTTTTAAATCTTCATGGCGTGTGAAGCCCATCCTTACGGCATTAAACCACAACGATAAAGACTCGTGTTGTCGATGTGTGCAACAGCGTGCTGCTGCCAGGCGGACGCTGACGCCCGAGTGATGTGTGTCTGCGAGCTATCGGTCGGCAGATTCCCCTAGTCCTTCACCTCTCGGTCGGTGGCGCGGGCTGGCGTGTGACTTCACCGCGCTGCCGGGCTGCTGGCAGGAGAAGAAGGCTCTGAAATGTCACTGCCTCCGAGAGAGAGAGAGGCCATCAGGCGCCATCTTCCCTCGTGATCTCCGTGTGCCGGCCGCGAGGGGCGCCCCAGGGGCCTCCGGCGCGAAGCTAAGGCGTGACTGTCACACGTGGTTACCTCATAGCGAATCTGTCATTATACTGTGAATGCCCCAGTTATAAATGTGATTAGTAGAGAACTGCAAAATTCCCGGATTCATTTCGTGATATGCTACAATTCAAATAATTTTACCTTAGCGCTGCTTCTGCAATTGGTTCACTGTTAATCTGGAGTAATGAGGGCCAATTAGAGACCCTCACTCATAGAAGTGTCGAATCACAGACACTCGGTCGAGACGACTCACAAGTCAGCAGCCAATGAACAGGTAGAATTTTCCCGAGTGTGGAGAGTGCAGTAGATTCTATCCTGGAGGTCATTAGTAGTATGTAAATGGGCATACTGAAACTGGCTTCTGGCTGAGGTGCCTGAGGTGCCCACCGCCATCTTGGATTGTGACGTCACGGCGGCCATCTTGGATGGTTGTGACCTTGACCTTTGACCTTGACCTTGACATTTGACCTTCAAAATGTGACAAAATCCGCCAAAATTGGGCAAAAATTGCCCAAAATTCCTCAAAAATCGTCAAAATTTCCATTTCTGTGGGAAAAAAAAACGCCAAAAAATCTCAAAAAATTCCTCAATTCAAAAATTTCTCTTTTCGAGGGAAAAATTCCCGTTTCGAGGGAAAATTTCCCGTTTTTAGTCCTTAAAAATCCCAGCGGCTAGAAATGTCTATATGTAGGCTTAAGCATCCATGTCGACAGCCTCCGATAAGCCTCTGACGTCATCATGGATTATGACGTCATCGTTGCAATTTTCGTTACGGTCGCGATCTTTAACTTATTTATTTATTATCCGATTTTAATGAAAATTTTTTTAAAATTTATAAAAACATTCAATTAATAAAATTTTAATAAATTTCCTATAAAAAACAAACATTTACGACACGGAGTTCGGAGTCCTCGGTTCGAACCCGGTGAGGGCAAAAAAATAAAAATGGCGACCGATCCTTCCACAATGGTGGTTGCAGGCAGACTGACTCCCACCACTTTTTTTTTCAAAGCATATATATCGTCACCTAGTATGACGTCATGTCCGCCATCTTGTCTTCGATTCTAGAAACCATTATAATTGTATCGTTGGCTAGAGTGCGCTGACGTCATGTTAGTTTAGTTCTTATCCGCTAGAGTGCAGTAATAATTTATTACTGTGACACCCGCCATCTTGAAATTTGGCCGCCATCTTGAAAATCCGTAATTATTTAGCTAGAAACTCGGGAAAAGTTCCACAATTAATTAAATAAATCACTCATTAATTTACATATTGATTCGATCCGCTCCTGTCCTCGGTTCGATCCCTGGACGATACAAAACAACTTTAATATTTAAAAAAAGTACCACCAAAGCGACAGGTTTGAGAAAATAAAAACACCGCAAGTTCTTTGAAAATACTTTTATTACATACATACTACACTACTACAAGTACAAAAAAAAAATACACAGACAAATTACCAAAGTTTCGTGGATCTCTCGATTCAAACAGTCTTCTTGTTGTATGGACTATGTCCTTTACATGACTTTAAATGTCTATTCAGACATATTGGTACACCACAATTTTTACACAAAGACGAATTATCGACTTCATTAAAAGGACAGTGATATATTTCGTGTCGTTGTGCACTTTGAATATTTGTCAATGTTTTGTTACAAAATATACAGCTTGATTCCGATGAATGTACAGCCAGTCTATCACAATTCCTGAGGTGCCGTTTTAATCTTCCATATTGTACAAACTTGCTTAAACATCTGTTGCACTGATATTTAATGCGTTCAGAGTTACTACTACAATTGTGTATTACATAATCCCGTAATTTCAAGTTTTTGATCTTCTCACAGTACGTGCAGTCGGGTGATGGAACACCGCTGGATGCTCCTTCATTCATCAATGCCACTGGAACTGTTGACAACCATTGTAACACTGCTGACATGTTAACTTCTGAAGCCTTTGAGGTCTGCTCTGCGGAAGATGTTGCATGCGTCGAAATCTCCTGCTTTGCTGAGAGAGCAAGTGTAGCTGTAGACGTCGTTGTCATCGTGCTCTGCACTGATGATGGTAGACCTTCGATCCAGGTTGGTATATATAGTGGTAATGATGCCATCGAGTTCCCAAGAATAGCTAGATACCGGTCTATTATGTTATACAAGTCTAACTATCCGATCCGTTCATTACCGCAGCCAGAGACGGACTGAAGTCCATATCACCAGGGTCTCACTTATATAGACTCATCAGTCGGTACAACACATGAGTCAAAACAAGAACCATGTTCATTATACTCACACTTAACTTTCTCGGAGCATTTTTTATAATGAAGATGTAAGCTATCAAGACGTGAAATTAGTTTTTTGCACTTATTGCACTGAAATTGTATTCTTTTAACATTATTAGAACAACTGCTTCTTTCATGTCTGCGAGCATTTGAGGTGATAGTAAATGATGCGTCACAGTATTTGCACTGACGCAATGTACGCTCTTCATTAGTTGAAGAATCCATTGCTGACGATGAAACTTCGAATGATGGTGGTATCACATCTGTTGAAATCTCCTCCAATGTTGACGTCGTCGTTGCCAACGGGATCTGCACCTTCTCCATCGTAGCTGTCGTCAAGGTTCCCGTAGACGATGGTACAACCTCCGAGTACGACGTTAAAGACGGTAAAGATGCCATCGAGGTCTCAAGAACAGCTAATCGACACGACTTATGCACCAGAAGAAACAAACTAGGTGATCCTTACACCGCCGACGTCAGTAACAAACTGAGCGTCCTGCTGTATAGGACTCGCTTATATACATGCACCGTATGGAATAATACGCTAGTCAAATCAAGAACCATTTACAATAATACTAGAGTCAAATCTACAAATTAAAAAAAAGGATCATTTGATCGAAAAAAAATTCGATCCCTCCAATATACGCCAGGCTCCAAGAGCTACAATCCACGTCATCAGATCCATCTACATTTTGCTCCTATGCTTCAATTGACCATTAGCTGCAAGTGCTCCAACAGCTCCATCAGCTCCAACACGTAATGTACGTAAAGTACGCGCAATACATGCAATTTACACGCAATAAATGTAATGATTACACAGTACACACAGGAAACGGAACGTACACACAGTACACACAGGAAACTAAACGGACACACAGTACACACAGGAAACGGAACGTACACACAGTACACACAGGAAACTGAACGTACACACAGTACACACAGGAAACTGAACGTACACACAGTACACACAGGAAACGGAAGGTACACACAGTACATACAGGAAACTAAACGTACACACAGTACACACAGGAAACTAAACGTACACACAGTACACACAGGAAACGGAACGTACACACAGTACACACAGGAAACTGAACGTACACACAGTACACACAGGAAATGGAACGTACACACAGTACACACAGGAAACGGAACGTACATACAGTACACACAGGAAACGGAACGTACACACAGTACACACAGGAAACGGAACGTACACACAGTACACACAGGAAACGTAATGATCACACATACAGTAGCGGAAACACACACAGGCTTAGTTGGAAATCAGAATACAAGAAATAAAAACATTAAATTTTTACTTTCAATGTTTTATTACTTCTCAACATTACACAAATACAAGTAAAAAAAGCCATTATTGTATGTAGCCAGCTTTCCTCAGTTCTTTGAGTATAAAGGATATTTCTTTGATGCACGGATAGTTTCCTGCACAAAGCGAGCCATGTAGAAGTCTTAGCCGGTCAAGCAATATGTTTGGATCTTTCCATGATGTGTAATCAATCTCTTCTACCACAATCTTACTTGCTTGTTTATTATAAATAATTTAATATCACAATCGTCCCAGTGATCATAATAAGAATTATCAGATTTATTTATTATAACACGACGTTTCCATCGTTTAGGTCTCAGGACATCGCCACATTCTTCGATCTTGTCAGCTCTAGGTGCTTCATCACAGTCTATGCCTTTGTCAACAGCCTCAGAGTCACTGTAACAATCACTGTAGAAGACATCCTCTTCACCAAGATTACCGTTTGAATTCGCTATCGATTTAAAAAAAATTAAAATAAAATAAAATAAAATAATTAAAATAAAAAACTAAAAAAATTCAAACATTATGCTAGCTTGTGAACTTCTAATTGTTGAGCAAAGATAGAGCTCTAGTACAAGCCAGAATGTTTGAATTTTTTTCGTTTTTATTTTTAATTTTTTATTAATTTTTTTTTGTATTTTAATGATATCAAAGAAAACTTGTGGCAGTTTTCTCCGTGTGCTCCTGATTATTCTTGCCAATATTATAATGGTTTTCTCCGTGTGCTCCTGATTATTCTTATCAATATTTTGATGGTTAATCCGTGTGCTTGCGATCATTCCTGCGGTTTCGGTCAAAGGTCAATGTCTCACCCATCCAAGATGGCCGCCGTGACGTCGCAATCCAAGATGGCGGACCGTGAGAAATCTGAGAAGCACTAGCAGGAAGGACGAACTTTTATCTCCTTGGATACTATCGAAGCCAACCTCCCTTTGCGATCGATAGTGAGCGTTCTGCATCCCACTGTCGTCGAGCGGGCTGATCCCCTTATTGGTTGTGTAGGTTCTTGGGCTAGCTCAGTTGGGGGTGGGTTTCGAGCCGCGTGGCAGTTAAGAGGATCTAGCCTGCTAATAATGAAACTACATAGGGTTTCGTGGCACTCACTCTTTTTATTGGCCACTATTTGCACTGGCACGGGGCTATCGCAGTTCCCGCCTACGACCGTTCTTAGGTGAGGCCTGACTACACGAGAATTTCCCCTTACACGGCCGCCTATGGGAAGTAGTAGGCGCCGGCGTCGCGGCGCTAACCGATGGCGTTTGTCCCAAACCGGCAAAGCTTTGATTTCCTGTCCTATAGCGAATTCAGGCAAGCACTACCTGCGGACACAGTTTCTGAAATGTCCCATTAAAATGGCGAGGTCTCGTCCATGACACTATGGTACTATTTTATCCTAGGCAATGCATGACTATACAAGCGAATAAAGATATATATATACATACATACGAGAGGAAAGGAAAAAATTATTAAACACTAATAAAAAGAAAACTAAACTATCTACAATAAGGCGACCCCTTGGCAATAGTTTACATACTAATCTCCATAGTTTCGAACTGCCTGACACGACTCGAAGACTGTTGCTGATCTATTCCCCGCGTCACTGACGTTAAGCCCGGAGGCCTCTATGCTCACCCGTTTCACTCGTCTTGGCGAGAGCTCGCGGCCGACACGTCACTCCTCCGCGGTTCTCCAGACGCGACTCCCCTCTGCTCGCGCCGACCCCCTCCCCGCGCGCGTCTCGTGCAGCATCTGACGTCCTCGTGGACGGGAACCCGCGACTTGTTCACCCCGTGCATATTAAAATACATGTTATTTACCCTTCTAATTTAAATTATACATGATGGATGATATTATAGTTTTTACAATAAAAATTATGTCCTGCTGAAAGAAAAGAAAATATACATAAAAAACTACGTCGGAGGGACACTGATTTATTGAAGGTGGCACCACTGGCTCCCGCACACGCCCGCGCACAGAAGAAGGCGGTGACGCGCCATAATGGCCTGTAGGAGCTAGGGTGGCCTCTGGGTCGACGTCAAATGCCCCCCCCCCTCCCACAAGGCCATTATGCGCGTCAACGTCTCTTAATCGCATTTGCCGTTGCACTCGTTGATCGTAGAAACGAGAGGGTAGGAAGTGTCTTGGCCTCTGGTGTGTATCGTGTGCGGGTGTCTCGCGAAGGGTGGCAGTAAACTCATGACACTGAGTCGGGATCCTGTGTTAGTGTGGTGGCTTGCCTTTGGTAGGTTATTGCACTGAAATTCCCGTAAGTAGGTGGGTACCCGCCGTATCCTCCTAGGTCGGGAGTTTTCCCCAGATTCGCTTCTGGAAAGTGAGGGGCTGAGCGAACAGTTGGGGTCTAATGTCCTGCCCTTTCCCCCCATCCTCGTGGTTGGGATGGCAGACCACCCCGAAGATCCTGGTTCACCTGTCACGACCCCTATCAGTTCTTCCTCCATCCCCTCTGTGTCCCCCCGTTCTGTCTCTGAGTCTGGTTCGGTGACGGTCATAATGAACGACGAGTCCGCCAGACTCGTATTGAGGGGCCAGAGAGGGGTGTCTGGGTCTTTCCCCTCCTCGTCCTCCCCGTCCGTGTCCGGTTCCGTGATGAACTGGATCACGTTTGTGTCGGCGGTCGTTTCGTCTGGTTCCCCAAATGTCCTGGCTGGTTCCATTACGCTCTCTTCTGCCCCTCCTGTCTCCGTTCCTTTCATGGCTGCCCCTGTGTCGGCTGCCGGTCGCGTCTCTGTCACGTCTCCTTGTTCTTTCTGTCCCGCTATGTCCTCGTCCCACCTTCCGTCCATGTCACGGCTGGCTTGGTTTGCGTCGGTGACTGGTGTAGAGGCAGACCCCTCTCCCCTGTCCGTGTCCCTTGGAGCTTGTCTCTCCCCCGCGGCTAGGCGCAGTTGGTCTCTGTGAATTTTTGCGGGCCTCCCGCTTGGTGTACGTATTAAGTACGATGTGGCCCTCGCCTGTCGCAGAACGGTCCTGGGGCTCGCCCATTTCGGGGCTAGACCTGCACAAAAGTTCTTTGCCCTTGACGACAGAGGATGCTGTCGGACGTACACTTGGTCCCTGGGGTTCAGAGTAGGGGGGGGTCTAGTGGACTGTGGTGTCGTCTGCTGTAGATAGGCCTCCTGTCTCCGTCTAGCCCTCTCCTGCATTCTGGTCAGCTCGGTATTGAGACATTCGCCCCATCCGGCTTCTGTGGCTGCCGCCTCTACCCGGCATTCTCCTGGCAGCGCCAGGTTCCGCCCCATGACCAGCTCTGCCGGCGAGTAGCCCGTGGCGGCACTCGTACGACACCTCAGACAGTATAAGAGGTTCGGCAAATGGGTATCCCATTTTGAATGGTCCTCTCCCAACCGGAGACGGAGCTGAGCCTTTATCTCTTGGTTCCGTCTCTCGGTTGGGTTGGCCCTCGGGTGATACGTCGGCGTCGTGTGGTGGCTCACCCCCCACCTTCTGCAGGCCTGTTTCCAGCGGGCTCCCGTGAACTGACATCCGTTGTCCGATAGGAGCACCGCTGGGTACCCGAAGCGAGGGGCTACCTCTCCGTCGATCAGCGCTATCAACGTTCCCGACCGGACGTTGGAGACCGGATAGGCCTCGACCCATCTGGTAAACAGGTCTGTTAGTACTACAAGGAAGCGCTTGCCTTTGCTGCTGCGGGGATAGGGCCCCATGATATCTAGAGCTAGTGTGTGGAATGGGTGTTGCGGGCGGCGAGGTCGCTGTTGCTCCTCGCCGTCTGTCCTCCGGGCCTTGCGCTGCTGGCAAGTGTGGCAGCATCGGACGTATTCCCGGACATCGTGTCCCATGCCGGGCCAGTGGAAGGAGACCCTGATTGCCTCCGCGGTTTGTTCGGCCCCGGGGTGGCCTGCTAGCTGGTGGTCATGGAAATAACCCAGTATGGCCGCGCGGGCCCCCTTCGGGGCGTGAGTTCGCCAAGCGTCCCCACCTCCCGGCACCCGCGTCTGCAGGACCCCGTCCACGCAGCGCTGATCCGGTACCACCTGGTTCCCGCACGCCTCCACGGCGGCCTTCGAGACGTCGTCCCCCCGCTGAACCCGCTGCACGGCGCTAATCAGCTGGGAGAGAGTGTCCACTGCCTCGGGTTCAGTGACTGGTTCCTCCTGTGTTACCGCGTACAATGCCGCGGGCCCCATCTGGTCTCCCGTGACGGGTGCGCGCCCTGACGGAGGAAGCAGATCGTCCCACGTGCCCTCGTCCTCAAAGATGTCCTCTGGGTTAGGATGTCGTGACAGTTCATCGGCAAGTTGGTTAGTCCTCCCTGGCACGTGTTCCACTGTGAATGCAAAGTTTTGGAGGGTCACAGCCCACCGGGTAAATTTACTCTTCCTCCCTTGCATCGAGTTCAACCATTTTAAACACTGATTGTCCGTCCTAAGAGTAAACTCCCGCCCTTCCAGATGGTGTTGGTACCGCTTGACAGCCCACACCACTGCCAAGCACTCCTGTTCATTCACATCGTAGTTCCGGGCGGCCGGCCCGAATTTGGCGCTGGAATACTCCATCACGCGTCACTCGCCATTGGGTCCGACCTGGTACAACACGGCCCCCATACCTACTTGACTCGCGTCCGTTTGTAGGTACAGGGGTTCGCCCGGCACCAGCCGTGCGAGGGTGTGACTGTCCTTGAACAAGCGCTTGACAGTAGCCAGGGCGCGGTCGGCCTCTGCGGTCCACCTGTATTTTGTTTTGGGGGATAGCAAATCCGTCATGGGGGCCGTCACCGCTGCGAAGTCCGGTATGAAGGACCGCAGCCAGTTCAGGAGCCCCATGAGTCTTTGCAGCTGTTTTCTCGTCTGTGGAGCCGCCTTGGACGCGATCAGGTCCAGGTGCTCCGGGAGAGGGCGGCACCCCTTCTCACTGAGGACATGCCCCAGGAATCTGATCTCCGTTGCCCCGATATGGCACTTGTGCGGGGCGCAGGTCAGCCCGTGTCTGGCCAGCCGTTCGAGGACCAATGCCAGGTGATGCGCATGGTCCTCCCACGTCCGTGACCAGACGATCACGTCGTCCAGATAGGCCGTGACGAAGTCGCCCACGAACCCATCCAGGACGCGGACCATCATGGCCTGGAATGTCGAGGGTGCGTCCATCAGCCCGAACGGCATGGCTCGGAACTGAAACCTGCGCCCGTCCGGGGCCGTAAACGCGGTCTTAGGACGGTCTTCCTGCCTGACGGGGACTTGCCAATACCCGGACCTTAGATCAAGTGACGTAAATATACGGGCGTCCCCCAAGCCTGCCAACGCGTCTGCAATGTTTATCAGTGGTGGTGGGGCGGGTATGGTGACAGAGTTCACGGGTTTGAAGTTCACACAGAACCTCAAGGTCCCGTCCTTCTTCTTAGCCATGACGATTTGGCTATTGTACGGAGATTCACTAGCTTCTATTACTCCGTTCTGGAGCATTTCGGTTATCTGTTCCTGCACTACCTGACGGTCTTTGAGTCCAAACTCCCGCAGCTTTACGTATATGGGACTGTGTGGCTTTGTAGGGATGGCATGTTCCGTCACCGTTGTCCGCCGCAGCATGTCTGTGGCCGCGAACACTAACGGTTGCTGTGACAACACGCCCTCGAACAACCCTGTGTAATTTGGTGGCACGTCATGAGTGAGGTCTGCCAGCTGGATCTGTGGTGAGGGAGGAACAGGGCCCGCCCGGCCCACGCCGTACAGCGTTCGGCGCCCCTGACGGCCCACGTGCAACTTACTGTCCTTGATGTCAATGGCGGCGTCCTCCTGGACCAGCCAAGGCAGGCCCAGGATCAACTCCTCCCGCAGTCCACGCATCACCAGGGCGCTAGTCCGACTGAATAAGTCACGAACACCGATGGTTACCTGTGCGCGTCCAGACGTGGACGCGCTTGTCCCCTCCGTTGCCAGTTGCACCTCGTCCTCGTGTGGCTCCAAGTCCTCGTCCGGCACCAGGTGGGCAGAGACAAAAGAGTGGGTCGCCGCCGTGTCCACCAACGCGTGGACGGGACGGCCGTTCAGGAGCACTGGCACCCGGAGCAGCGCCGCCTGGTCCGTGCCCAGCTGTCCCAGCTGTGCTGGAGGAGCCCCCTGCTCCTCTGGTGGTGACCTGTCCCCTGCTGTTGGACTGCTACTGGCTCCCCCGTCTGCTGTGGCGTCCATGCTGCGGTTCCCGTGGTCCCTCGTGTCTCTTCCGAGCTGCCCAGTGGGGCTGTCACTTTTGGCGGGCGACGTCCCTGTGTTCCTCTCGTCCCTGTGGCTGGTGTCATGGCGGGCGTCGTTGGGCTGACTCGTCCTCGGGCTCGGTGAGATCTTTTCTGTCATGTTGTCCGGGTTCGTATCTAGGAGGCAGTGGCCGACTCTGTCCCTGCCCCCTATTGTCCGTTTCCCGGATGGCGTCCTTCCCTTTCCATCTTCCTCCACAACTCCGCCTTGGTTGGACACTCCGCGTGCCAGTGATACTCCGGGCTGCGGCAATACTGACACCTGGGTGGACGGTTGTCACTCGTCCGCTGATTCGTACTCCGCTCCTCTGACCGTGTTCTGGTCTCCCGCGTGGGTCCCCCTGTCGTCCTCTGCCCTTGTGGTGTGGCCCCGCCCCTGTATCGGACCAATGTCATTGCGTCCTCGGGTGTCACAGTCTCTTGTGACATCACTGGTGTCATCCTAGGCTCCCGTCGTGACTCTCTTGCCCAGAGTTCCCTCCTACTTGCTGCCAAGTCCATTTCAGTCTCCCGGGCCAGCTCCACGAACTCGGATACCTCTAGGTCCACGGCCAGTCGCAGAAAAGGGCGTAGCGACGGCAACAACTGTTCGCATATTACGGGCATGACCTCGCTCACTGTTCTCTCCGGCCCCACTCGCCGGTGCAACCGCACCTTCCTATAGATAAATGATTCGGCGCTCTCCCCTGCGGCCTGTGGTACACTGTAAAGTTGTCGCTGACACTCGGCTCGTGCCAGTGGTCCGTTGAACCGCCTCTCTAGTGCTCGCTCGAATTCTCCCCACTCGGATAGATAGTCCCCCGTGTCCGTCCACCATTTCGCCGCCCGGCCCCGTAACTGGCCACACACTCTCGTCACCCAGTCCCTTCGTGGCACTCCCCTAAGCCTGTCCACACACGCGGCTGCAAACGCACTCGGATCTTCGTGCGGTTCTCCCGCAAACTCCGGTAATGGGCTAGCCACCTCGACCACTCGCATCACTATACTCGGATGACCATGACCTATGGGCTCTCTAACGCCCTCGTCGCGGTGACCCGGTAAATGACTCCCCGATTGTCTGTCATTACTCTCCCCGCTACTCTTCACGTCCGCTAGTCCCCATGGGCATTCGCACGAAAGGTCCTGTCCGTGTCTCCCCCTGAGCGGAAGTCCACACCCCACACACGTGTCCATCACCCTCGCCTTTGTCTCATCCGGTCCCTCCATTTTTCCGGTCGTCACCCGGCGTCACTTGGTTATCCGATCCTTCTCGGCTCGGTCGGCGAACTCGCCTCTCGGCGCGCGATAAGCCGCAGCGCGATACCGCGCGAATTCGAGCCCGGCGTGGGTCGCGCCGCCTTATCTCTCTCCCGCGTGAACCTGATCCCGGCGTGGATGCGTCTCCTTATCTCTTTCCCGCGCCGCTCCTTCCGCCTGCTTCCGCCGCTCCGCCGCGCCAGGCAGCTCCCGCGCCGTTCGCGTGACGCAACTCGCGCTACGTCGCACGCTACTCCAGTCCGTATAATGTCCGTGATGTCCTTTCCGCCCACTTTGTCCGTGTTCTTGGCAACCCACACTTTGCCAAATTACGCCCTTTGAGACAAAATTTCGAAAGTTTGAAAGTTTTTAAAAAAAATTTGAAAGTTTTGAAAATTTGAAAGTTTGAGAATGCGTTGCCACCTAGTTGGGGGCCGCTTGTCGTCGAGCGGGCTGATCCCCTTATTGGTTGTGTAGGTTCTTGTGCTAGCTCAGTTGGGGGTGGGTTTCGGGCCGCGTGGCAGTTAAGAGGATCCAGCCTGCTAATAATGAAACTACATAGGGTTTTGTGGCACTCACTCTTTTTATTGGCCACTATTTGCACTGGCACGGGGCTATCGCAGTTCCCGCCTACGACCGTTCTTAGGTGAGGCCTGACTACACGAGAATTTCCCCTTACACGGCCGCCTATGGGAAGTAGTAGGCGCCGGCGTCGCGGCGCTAACCGATGGCGTTTGTCCCAAACCGGCAGGGCTTTGATTTCCTGTCCTATAGCGAATTCAGGCAAGCACTACCTGCGGACACAGTTTCTGAAATGTCCCATTAAAATGGCGAGGTCTCGTCCATGACACTATGGTACTATTTTATCCTAGGCAATGCATGACTATACAAGCGAATAAAGATATATATATACATACATACGAGAGGAAAGGAAAAAATTATGAAACAATAATAAAAAGAAAACTAAACTATCTACAATAAGGCGACCCCTTGGCAATAGTTTACATACTAATCTCCATAGTTTCGAACTGCCTGACACGACTCGAAGACTGTTGCTGATCTATTCCCCGCGTCACTGACGTTAAGCCCGGAGGCCTCTATGCTCACCCGTTTCACTCGTCTTGGCGAGAGCTCGCGGCCGACACGTCACTCCTCCGCGGTTCTCCAGACGCGACTCCCCTCTGCTCGCGCCGACCCCCTCCCCGCGCGCGTCTCGTGCAGCATCTGACGTCCTCGTGGACGGGAACCGGCGACTTGTTCACCCCGTGCATATTAAAATACATGTTATTTACCCTTCTAATTTAAATTATACATGATGGATGATATTATAGTTTTTACAATAAAAATTATGTCCTGCTGAAAGAAAAAAAAAATATACATAAAAAACTACGTCGGAGGGACACTGATTTATTGAAGGTGGCACCACTGGCTCCCGCACACGCCCGCGCACAGAAGAAGGCGGTGACGCGCCATAACGGCCTGTAGGAGCTAGGGTGGCCTCTGGGTCGACGTCACCACATTAATGAAATATATATTATTTACCTGCAAGCAACACGTGGCGCCATCTGTTGACGACAGCCAGAACTACTTGCATCAATTTTCTTTGCATTAGATAACTTAACTCTCGCTGATGAAATATTTCAAAAACTCTATTTAAGAAATGGTTCCAATTGGAGAAAACTGACAGTTTGTATCTAACATTAGTCACAGAAGCTACCATGGATCGTGGTTTGTTATCTATAGCTGAATCGGAAGGAAGCCCCTGTAGATACTGTGGCAAGGATTTTGTCATGAGAAGGAATGCTAGACGTCATGAGAAGAATGATTGTGCTAGAAACCCACTACGCAACATGTTAAGCTGTAATCGTTGTAGCAGGTTGTTAACACGAATTGACAGCTTAAAAAGACATGGTAGAACATGTAAAGTCAAGACTACTTACGGCATAGAGGACACCGATGGATCCACTAGACTAAAGAAGAGTGATCTGCATTATGACAATAATTTTCCTTGTCCTGAGCGTGATGGTATTAGCTCACCCGATCGTGAGGAAGAACATAAATTGAAGGATGCTAATGGCTTCGGGAAGACTAAAACTAATGGAAGTATCAACACCGTGAAAAGTGAGAATACATTCAAGCCTATATTCAGTAGATCCTCCATTCTTTGTAAAAATGATGGACTCCTAAAAAGGAAGCACGAAGACGATGAAGACACTTCGAAATCATCGATAGCGAATTCAAACGGTAATCTGGGTGAAGAGGATGTTTTATACAGTGATTGTTACAGTGACTCTGAGGCTGTTGACAAAGGCATAGACTGTGATGAAGCACCTAGAGCTGTCAAGATCGAAGAATGTGGCGATGTCCTGAGACCTAAACGATGGAAACGTCGTGTTATAATAAATAAATCTGATAATTCTTATTATGATCACTGGGACGATTGTGATATTAAAATTATTTATAATAAACATGCAAGTAAGATGGTGGTAGAAGAGATTGATTACACATCATGGAAAGATCCAAACAAATTGCTTGACCGGCTAAGACTTCTACATGGCTCGCTTTGTGCAGGAAACTATCCGTGCATCAAAGAAATATCCTTTATACTCAAAGAACTGAGGAAAGCTGGCTACATACAATAATGGCTTTTTTTACTTGTATTTGTGTAATGTTGAGAAGTAATAAAACATTGAAAGTAAAAATTTAATGTTTTTATTTCTTGTATTCTGATTTCCAACTAAGCCTGTGTGTGTTTCCGCTACTGTATGTGTGATCATTACGTTTCCTGTGTGTACTGTGTGTACGTTCCGTTTCCTGTGTGTACTGTGTGTACGTTCCGTTTCCTGTGTGTACTGTATGTACGTTCCGTTTCCTGTGTGTACTGTGTGTACGTTCCATTTCCTGTGTATACTGTGTGTACGTTCAGTTTCCTGTGTGTACTGTGTGTACGTTCCGTTTCCTGTGTGTACTGTGTGTACGTTTAGTTTCCTGTGTGTACTGTGTGTACGTTTAGTTTCCTGTGTGTACTGTGTGTACGTTCCGTTTCCTGTGTGTACTGTGTGTACGTTCAGTTTCCTGTGTGTACTGTGTGTACGTTCAGTTTCCTGTGTGTACTGTGTGTACGTTCCGTTTCCTGTGTGTACTGTGTGTCCGTTTAGTTTCCTGTGTGTACATTACGTTTTCTGTCTGTACTGTGTGTACGTTCCGTTTCCTGTGTGTACTTTGTAATCATTACATTTATTGCGTGTAAATTGCATGTATTGCGCGTACATTGCGTACATTACGTGTTGGAGCTGATGGAGCTGTTGGAGCACTTGCAGCTAATGGTCAATTGAAGCATAGGAGCAAAATGTAGATGGATCTGATGACGTGGATTGTAGCTCTTGGAGCCTGGTGTATATTGGAGAGATCGAATTTTTTTTCGATCAATGATACTTTTTTTTAAATTGTAGATTTGACTCTAGTATTATTGTAAATGGTTCTTGATTTGACTAGCGTATTATTCCATACGGTGCATGTATATAAGCGAGTCCTAGACAGCAGGACGCTCAGTTTGTTACTGACGTCGGCGGTGTAAGGATCACCTAGTTTGTTTCTTCTGGTGCATAAGTCGTGTCAATTAGCTGTTCTTGAGACCTCGATGGCATCTTTACCGTCTTTAACGTCGAACTCGGAGGTTGTACCATCGTCTACGGGAACCTTGACGACAGCTACGATGGAGAAGGTGCAGATCCCGTTGGCAACGACGACGTCAACATTGGAGGAGATTTCTACAGACGTGATACCACCATCATCCGAAGTTTCATCGTCAGCAATGGATTCTTCAACTAATGAAGAGCGTACATTGCGTCAGTGCAAATACTGTGACGCATCATTTACTATCACCTCAAATGCTCGCAGACATGAAAGAAGCAGTTGTTCTAATAATGTTAAAAGAATACAATTTCAGTGCAATAAGTGCAAAAAACTAATTTCACGTCTTGATAGCTTACATCTTCATTATAAAAAATTCTCCGAGAAAGTTAAGTGTGAGTATAATGAACATGGTTCTTGTTTTGACTCATGTGTTGTACCGACTGATGAGTCTATATAAGTGAGACCCTGGTGATATGGACTTCAGTCCGTCTCTGGCTGCGGTAATGAACGGATCGGATAGTTAGACTTGTATAACATAATAGACCGGTATCTAGCTATTCTTGAGAACTCGATGTCATCATTACTACTATATATACCAACCTGGATCGAAGGTCTACCATCATCAGTGCAGAGCACGATGACAACGACGTCTACAGCTACACCTGCTCTCTCAGCAAAGCAGGAGATTTCGACGCGTGCAACATCTTCCGCAGAGGAGACGTCAAAGGCTTCAGAAGTTAACATGTCAGCAGTGTTACAATGGTTGTCAACAGTTCCAGTGGCATTGATGAATGAAGGAGCATCCAGCGGTGTTCCATCACCCGACTGCACGTACTGTGAGAAGATCAAAAACTTGAAATTACGGGATTATGTAATACACAATTGTAGTAGTAACTCTGAACGCATTTAATATCAGTGCAACAGATGTTTAAGCAAGTTTGTACAATATGGAAGATTAAAACGGCACCTCAGGAATTGTGATAGACTGGCTGTACATTCATCGGAATCAAGCTGTATATTTTGTAACAAAACATTGACAAATATTCAAAGTGCACAACGACACGAAATATATCACTGTCCTTTTAATGAAGTCGATAATTCGTCTTTGTGTGAAAATTGTGGTGTACCAATATGTCTGAATAGACATTTAAAGTCATGTAAAGGACATAGTCCATACAACAAGAAGACTGTTTGAATCGAGAGATCCACGAAACTTTGGTAATTTGTCTGTGTATTTTTTTTTTGTACTTGTAGTAGTGTAGTATGTATGTAATAAAAGTATTTTCAAAGAACTTGCGGTGTTTTTATTTTCTCAAACCTGTCGCTTTGGTGGTACTTTTTTTAAATATTAAAGTTGTTTTGTATCGTCCAGGGATCGAACCGAGGACAGGAGCGGATCGAATCAATATGTAAATTAATGAGTGATTTATTTAATTAATTGTGGAACTTTTCCCGAGTTTCTAGCTAAATAATTACGGATTTTCAAGATGGCGGCCAAATTTCAAGATGGCGGGTGTCACAGTAATAAATTATTACTGCACTCTAGCGGATAAGAACTAAACTAACATGACGTCAGCGCACTCTAGCCAACGATACAATTATAATGGTTTCTAGAATCGAAGACAAGATGGCGGACATGACGTCATACTAGGTGACGATATATATGCTTTGAAAAAAAAAAGTGGTGGGAGTCAGTCTGCCTGCAACCACCATTGTGGAAGGATCGGTCGCCATTTTTATTTTTTTGCCCTCACCGGGTTCGAACCGAGGACTCCGAACTCCGTGTCGTAAATGTTTGTTTTTTATAGGAAATTTATTAAAATTTTATTAATTGAATGTTTTTATAAATTTTAAAAAAATTTTCATTAAAATCGGATAATAAATAAATAAGTTAAAGATCGCGACCGTAACGAAAATTGCAACGATGACGTCATAATCCATGATGACGTCAGAGGCTTATCGGAGGCTGTCGACATGGATGCTTAAGCCTACATATAGACATTTCTAGCCGCTGGGATTTTTAAGGACTAAAAACGGGAAATTTTCCCTCGAAACGGGAATTTTTCCCTCGAAAAGAGAAATTTTTGAATTGAGGAATTTTTTGAGATTTTTTGGCGTTTTTTTTTTTCCACAGAAATGGAAATTTTGACGATTTTTGAGGAATTTTGGGCAATTTTTGCCCAATTTTGGCGGATTTTGACACATTTTGATGGTCATATGTCAAGGCAAGGTCAAAGGTCAAGGTCACAACCATCCAAGATGGCCGCCGTGACGTCACAATCCCAGATGGCGGTCGGCACCTCAGGCACCTCAGCCAGAAGCCAGTTTCAGTATGCCCATTTACATACTACTGTCATTGAATCCACGAATTTTGCAGGTCTTTAGTGATTAGTATCAACTGCAAGCTTTGCAGAGTGTTGGTTCAAGGTAACAATTAAAGAGTAACTCAAACAGTTTCAGACAAGCTCATGCGCGAGTACTGCTTTGTTGTTTTATTGCTTTCAGCGCCACCTACGAAAAATGGCGACTCCTGAGCGTAAACCGTTTTGTGTTTCTCAATTTACCAAGAGTGAATATGTTTAGAACCTCTTTGTACGAATTGTTGAACGTCGTAATGGTCGAGTCGACAGAGCTCTTTTTCGCTGGCCTCCACGTTCACCTGACATAACGCCAAGCAATTTTTTTTTTCCTTTGGGGCTTTATAAAAGATCGTGTCTACGTTCCGCCGCTACCTAACGATTTGCCAGAGTTGAGACACAGGATTAAAAAGGCTCTTGCTACCATTGCTCCGGACGTGTTAACCAATGTGTGGGAAGAATTTGTTTTTAGGTTTGATGTGTACCGTTTAACTAAAGATGCACATATTGAAGATTTGTAGGGAAAAAAAAGGTCAGTTTACCTTCATTTTGATGTATGATATTTTTGTATTTAGTATAAATTAAACTGTTAGATTATACAATTGTAGCTGGGACATTATTTTTATGAACATTCTGTATTTCAAGATGTTAAACAATTTACACTAACGCCGGCTTTGTACAATCGTGAATTAAGACAAGGGAAAGTATTTATCCAGTTGATTAACCTGCAAAGTTTGTGCTCAGATTTTACTTACTTGACTGTGCAAGCGGCCCTTAGTATTCATGAAGGTACGGAACCACTTAACCCATAAACCGGACACACACCATGCGGTAGAACCGGAGCGGTCGCCAGTTTCTACTCCGTGATTTCCTCTGCATCAGTTGCTTAAATGTTAGTTTTTGATAAATTTACTTAGTGAAACCTTGAAAGACCTGCATTATCCACTCTAAGATAAGCTATCACAAAGAATGTTCAGCAAAAAAAAAAACCGCTGTGGATGTTTTAGTCGTAGTTCCAGAAACTGTAGATTGACATCAGGCCAAGAAGGGACTGGACAAATTCGCGGGTTGAATGATATCTAGGATAGACTCTACGGTTCTCAACAGCTCGGAAAAATGCCACATGTTCATTGGCTGCTCACTTGAGCGATTTCTGAGCTTGATTGTCTGTGATTCGATATTTCTTTCGTTGAATGTTTCCCACTGGCTCGGTGTTACAGCGGCAGCAGCCCAAATATACAGGTATTAGGATTTTAGCCCATCGCGAAACCAACTGCGAATGTCTGTTTTAACCTTTAAAATGTACCTCAGTATTTAAAGTAACGTTAAAAATAAGATCAAATATTCTAATGTATTATTGTTAGGGCCATGCGTATTTCGCGAAAAGATTCCGAGATTAGTTATAAGTTAAAACACTGTAGCATCGTCTGTGTTTCGTGATTGGGCGAATTTCTTTAAGGCGCATGTCGATTGTTACAACACCAATCGCAGTAGTTCAGTGCGGAAGCAAACGCGTCCTGAGTGGCTCGGTCAAACAAGGAAATGACTTCTCCCGCAGACGGCCGCCAATCACAAGGGAGAAACCACTGGCGCGGGTATACCTTGTTGCAGTCTAATAGGCGTTAAGATTTATTCGCGAAAAATTCCTGGCCCTAATTATTGTCTATTAAAATTAAATTAACTAATTAAATTAATTAATTAAATTAATTTAACTTACCGAAAAATTCAGAATAAGAAATTCATATCATATTCAAATACTAAAATACTAAATACCAAATATATTATGTATTATATATATATATATCGAAAAAGATAAATATCATCCGTAACATAACAAGTTGAATTTAAAGAAAAATTTTGATTATCAAATAATTTTACACAATTAATATTTCCTTTTAAATTTATCAAAAGGGCAAAAATAAAATTTCAACTGTATTCACTTGCTCAATCATTATAGACAGGAAAAATTCACATATTAATGTCGCCATTAGATAAAATTAAAACTTGTAAATTTGCGTTTATTCTGATATTGGATGTAGGACTTTCGACTATTAAACTACCCTCTACCAAAGAAAACTCAAATCACAGGCTAACGAGATGAGACGTCTCACAAGTCGGCAGCCAGCGGACAGGTGACGTAATCTCGAGTATGCATAATACAGTGGAGTCTATCCTGGAGGTCTCTGAACCCGCAAGCTGATGAATTCCAAGTGGCCGACTCAAACATGTCAGTGAATAGATGAGAATAAATCACAAAAAAAAAAAAAAACAACTCAGGATGGTATAACAGAAGAAAACATGCCTTGCTTTACAACACTTACAAATATTATGGCACAATGACCTTTCTTTTCAATTCTAACAAAAAATAATTTTTATCACACATTAAATTTTTTATGATCCTTGTTAGAAAGTTCGATACTGTTGGACATACGTCATTGTTGGTTTATGTTGAATGTCTTATAAAATAAATCATTATCTGCTTAGTTTCATGACTGGGTTCGTCTGTCGCAAGTGTTGTTTTGAGTTGTTTTTCTCTCTCTCTCCTGTATTTACTGTTCAGGCTACTGTGTTCGTCTGTGCTAACAGAATTTTTCTGATTAAATCCCTTCCGCAGGATTATCAGCGTTGTCTGAGGCATGTAACATTAGACATAAGCAATCATTGGCTTGTTTTCCGTGTGTTTGTATGTTCATATTCGTTTTTAATTCCTGACAACCGGTATAAATAAGTAATTGCGTACGCCCAAAATGTTATGGTTGAAATGTGTTCCCCAATTACAAGAATAATTATAAGAACATTTCTAATATTATATGGAGATGTGTACACGCATGGTCACCGAGCCTTTTTTTCTTCCTTGAAAAGTGGATTTGAATATACAGCTGTTCGCACGTTTTGCTTGCGCACGTTGACTGCTCAAAGCGCAGTATCTGTAGAGTCACGGCGAATTTGTCACAGGAGAAGCTATCAGGATGCCGGGCTTCTGTGCAAGCCACGCCCCGACCGTAAATTACACGACTCGGGAACCGCTCCGTCATCAAAATTGATTAACGAATTTGTGGAAGTCGTCGTTAGAAGTTCGTAGTATTTCTTTTTTCTTCCTTCCTACGACTCTCTGCTCTCCCTTCGCCGACCCTCCTATGTGGTTGTGGCTGCCGAGGAGATGACATTCCGTGATTTGGTCGCTTCCCGAACAAGAAAACAACCCTAAACTAATGCATGGCCTTGCATGTAGGCTATAATTATAATTATATATATATATATATATATATATATATATATATATACATATACACACAAGAGGTGTGATAAAAAAAATACCGTGAATAACTCGTTACGAACAAAGTAATAAGCTTACATCAAATTGTAATTAATCTCTTGGGGCCGGAAAAATTAGCATCTTGCTATAGATGCTGTTTTCCAGCATAAATGTTATTTTAGCTCATTTTAAAACATACTTTTTAAAGCTAAATTAGTTTAAAATGTCATTCACTTGAAAAATTATCCTTTATAAAATGTTTCATTACTGCTACATATATTTTTATAGTTTTAAAAATCTTCGTACAAAATGTATATTCTAACACTTAGAAATAAAACAACCCTCTTTGTAGATTTGTATTTACCTGACGCACCTTATATTATAATTTCTGTTTGTCTTCGACATATGTGCATGTATAATTATTAATTAATTAAATAATTTACATTTATGATAGCCACCACTTAAGACTTATCAGAAATTAAGTTCATACCCAAAAAGTCTTGTCCACAATCTTTGCCGCAGATTTTCTTATCTCATAGAAGAAATGTCACTGGGTCAAGTTGTATGCAATAAGATGTAAAGAAAACATGCTGTACTTTCTTGCATTTTGATTTAGTGGGAGTGTAAAGTAAACCACAGAAGTCCTACATGTGTTTGGTGTTTCTCCAAATGTTACACTTGAACCATGTAGTGGGTTTCTGGTTAGCCTTCTCTACACTAGTTTACGTGACCGTACTTCTTGATATTGCCATGTCTCGGAGATGCAGCCAAGATACGTGCATTCTGAGTGACTTCAAAATACAACCAAACAAAAAAAAAAGTTCATTTATGAATTATTCTATGAATTAAACCTGCGATTTAGTGTTTGCTAGCGTATTTCACAACAATTTTTTAAGGATTTTTTTTTATAATTTTTGTGGTTTTAATCTAGTAAGGCATGTTTTTTTTTACAAAAATAAACTAAATGCAATTGTGAATGTTTAGATTTTAAACATTATAATGTTAATATTGAGTTTTAATAAGTTGCATTTAAAATGCTAATTTCACAAAAATAGGTGCTAATTAATAAAATAATATATACTAATTTTGAAAAAAAAAAAATTGATGCTAATTTTTCCAGCCCCTACTAATCTCCTTCTAAACACTCTCTCCTCGACTAGCGATGAGCCGTATCCCAATGTTGGTTCCATGTAAGGACCTTCAGCTGCTCCATCGTGGCTCTCTCAGTGTCGGGAATGGTGTCATAGCGTTTTCCTTTCAGCACGACACATTTTTCTGGCCTCCGTTTCACAAACAAAGCTCAATGTTAACGCGTTGTTCGAAATCCACGATACGGAAATTTCGTACATTCATTAGGTGGAAGTTATAATGCAAACCTTCACACTCTCGCAATGTGTTCATGATTGGACCGCAGTTACTTGGCCACGCCTCTCTACGACCGTGAGCCAACAATGCCCAGCCAGGAGAAAAGTAAGAGAGTCAAATAGTGCCAATTAACAAAGATAAAAATGTTCTCGCTAATAAATCAACCAATGGAAAAGCAAACATGGGTTGAGCACACCTGTGGCTTTGAATTCTACCCTGTCTATCCATGATGCGCGACAGACACGGTAAACACGACCTCACTCTTCCGGCTCTGGAAGCCAACTGACAAGTCACAACTTGTGCAAACTTGACACTATCTCAACAGATCAGGCTATTGGGATTATTACTTCAAATATATGTAGTGTTAGAAGTTGCTGCTATAAAAAATTCATTCAACGTATTTTTTGATCACACCTCGTATATCACTATCTGATGTACCCGTGTTTCGCTACGCACCTCGAATAAAAAAAAATACACTTATTTAAATTCTGAAAATTATCTTCTGCGGAAAAAAAAACCCTTAGAACTAAGGTAACCGGAAGTAAATCAACCAAAGACGCCATCTTGGATTCAACAGTTTTTGAAGGCCTTCAAATCCACATTTATTTAACCAATCTTGTCAATGTGATGGCAAATAAATTTACAGAAAGTTTTAATTAAGATCCAAAGTGAATAAAGAATAAAAAATGAAATACCATAGGCACATAATTAGAGGCTCAGAAATTACGCGAATTAATTTGGTATTTGGCTAAATTTCAAAGCACTATGTTCGCTCTACCAACTTTCGCTTTTCCACTGGCTGATTACTTTAGCGAGAATATCTTTGGTATTGTTAATTGGCACTACCTGATTCTCTCACTTCTCTCCTAGCTGGGCATCGTTGGCTCACAGTCGTAGAGGGGCGTGTCCTAATAACTGCGGTCCAACGTAACTGTAAACATGATCTGCAAGTATCGCGTAAAAGGTTTTGAATGAATTATTTTAGCAATAGACTTGTAATTTTTGTCATACTACCAGGGCAAACTCAGGCATCAAATTCAAAATTATTATTTTTTGGCTCTGTACATTAATAATAATAATAATAATAATAAAAGGAGTGTGAAGTGTTTCTCCGTCTTATTTATTGAAGATCCAATTGTAAACTGTGACGATTGTAGTATTTTTCATTAGTAAAAACTATATGGTCCCCTATTTGGTATCATGTAAAAAACAAATTTCCTGGTAGAATGTGACGTTGAGTCATACGGCCGAGTGTGCATGTGGTACGTGACGGAAAACCTACCTTACTTAGCTTACTCACACCATTATAAGTGTGCGGGAAAGGGAGAAACCTTTGTGACCGCAAACAGTTTAAGTTTGCCGGTTACTTCACTGCAACGGAGTAGATGGAACCACAGTAACTGCTTACAGCAGTGATGACTAACTGGTCGTCCACATACAGCCCGCTTAAAGAATCTTCCAGCAAAGAAATATTATCACATAAGGTAAAACAGTGTGAGATGGCGCACATTACGTTTCAATTGCCATTATGAATTGGATGTTTATAAAAAATCAAAACATTATTCGTGACTTGTTACTATCATTCTTAGTTTTTTTTATTAAAAATGCCCTACAAGTAAAACTTATAGAATCAAATAAAAAATTTATGCATTACTTCAAATGTCGAGTTTTGCGTCATCACTCCCTGAACGTTTGGGTTGGATAGCGCAGTAAGTGGAACAAATGGGCCAGGGTGTGGGACAGATGGCAAAACAATAATATTTATCAAAACATCGGTTAATATTTATATCTAAACATAGTAACATACAAAACACTTTTTCTTTGATAACATGAAAAAAAGCGCAAAAATTAATTAAATAAAAATTATATTTCTTAGTAGGCCTAATAATTAAACGTCAACTTGTCTGAATAACTATATAAATAGTAAACATTTTCCAACTTAAATACAAAATAAAGATTATTTTGTATACTTTTTGACCATAATATTCTATAAGTGTACTTTTGAATCTTTACATTTTAATCTTCATTCCATCCCTACCACAATAGTATCAGCTACTCGCGTAGACAATACATGTATCGTGCAACCACTTTCCGCTCTTACGACATTTAATCCAGTCTGCTTTCCCGGTTTAGGTTTTGCAACATGAATGATTCGAACAATATAAGTATTGATAGGAGCTGGGAAGTAGGGACGCGACGCGTGCCAGGTACCTGAGCAGTCCTCCCAGTGGTAGTCAGCCTCGGGGGCCCCGCACGTCATGCGCGCATACCATCGCGGGATTAGCCTCGCCAATCCCCTGCCCTCGCGCCATCCTTATATCCCGCGGGCTTACAGAGGCGCCGCTTGGGGTGGCGTGAATAATGCGCTGCTATTCTGGATGCTTCGAGCGTTCTGTCGGCCCGGGATGATGCGACACGTCACAACCACTCCAGTCGGTTCCAGAAAGAAGGCCAACGGGTATAAAAAGGCGGTGACGCCGGCTACCGCGGGAATTCCAACCGGTAAGTTGAGTGAAGTGCGAGTTCGGTGAGCGGCGCAGGCGCGGAGCGACGGGACTGTGTGTGGACAGGTGCGAGGTAAGGGGGAACCAATGTTGAGTCTAGCTCCAGTGAAGAGTGTGAATAGTGGACTTGACAGATACTTAGTGATTTGTGAACAGATATTATGTGTGGTGATTTAATTAGTTGTGTAAATATTAGTAGCAAATAAAACTGTATAAAATTAAGTGTTATGTTCTTACGAAACCGTTCCCCTCTTCGAAACAGAATTGTTCAAATCTTTCAGCGAAAACATAAGTTTAAAAATAATATTTCAGACAGTAAATGTTGCATTATCTCTACCTGAACCTAGGTGCGTTGTCTGTACCAATATTAAGGGCGAGATAGTGCATTAAGTTGCTGATAGTGCACGAAAACAAATTTAGCTAATAATACAAGTAGGTAAATATAGTTCATAGAGGGGGGAGGGGGAGCCGGGGAGCCACGGCGACCATCTTGGATTACGTCACTTCCGGCGGCCATCTTGGATTACGTCACTTCCGGCGGCCATTTTGTTTTATCCGCCATTTTGTTTTCTAGAACATTCCGACATTTCAAGTTTCGTCCGCCATCTTGAAAATCTTTATTTATTATCCGATTTTAATGAAAAAAATTAAAAATTAATAAAAAATTAAATAATCAAAATTTTAAAATAAAATTTAAAAAATATATTATTTAATAAAATTTTAATTAAAAAACCTACGCATCAAACACCCCACTCCTCTACATTACGAATACACAATCTAGCACCCCGCTCCTCTGTTACAATGACATCATCATCGAACACCCCACTCATTCCTGTTACAATTTTTCGTTACACCACATTCTTTAAAATAAATTTATTATCAAAATAAAAAAATATATACCATCGTTGTCTGCGGAGGCAGCCATCTTATTTAGTGGAGACCGCCATCTTGATTTCATCTGATGGATGTCGTCATCAGGTGTAGGTTTATGAAGTACGTTAGTGTATATAAGGCCGAGTTTCAACTCTCTACCAACATTTTTATGAACCTTATAAGCCAAAATCCACAAAAATCCAGTCATTTTGTTGTTAACATCATTTTTTCATAAAGTCTTATCATTTATAGGTTTTAACTAAAATATATGTTATTAATACTATCGTTGTGGATGCGATAGTTAAAGTAATCATAATTATAAAAACATTTATCACTCCATCTTAGGGGACCAGAAATTTTTCAGAGTCCTAACTGACAAGTAATATTCTCTTCTCATGTTTGCGTACTCGTGTTTTAAAAGCTGCATGGAAGCAGATATTTTAATGTTTGTGTATAATTACATTTCACCATTCTGTAAGACATTTATAAGTATCAGTACCTCGTGGGATATTGGTTCTATATTAAAAATAATAAACAATATGTAGGTAAAATTGTATTTACTAAATTAAGAACATATTTTACACAACCAAAATGGAGCAAAAACAGAAACTACACATCAAAAAACTGAAAATTTACAACAAAAATGGAAACTATACATCAAAAACATAAACTGTACAACAAAAATGGAAAACTGTACAACAAAAATGGAAACTGTACAGCAAAACCATAAACTGTACAACAAAATGAAAACTATAAAACACAAAACAGAAAAACTATACAACAAATGGAAACAACTACCAAACTGCCAAACTATTTAAATCAAAAACTATTTTACAAAAAAAAATTATTCGTCGCCTCCAACATATCCGTGGGGGACTGTGTGGATACCATCTTCGCAGATCAGCCGTTTGTCGTCCTCCCACGTTATGGCCAGCTTATTGCTGTACTCAGTATAGAGTATGTGCTGACGGGAGCGAATTGCTCTAACGCCTGCCCTCATTGTGCGGTGGTCTTGCAGGGCATCCAGGTAGTCATCGAATGTTATGTGGTTTTTGACCACACATCGCTGGATGCCCTTGGCCTTTTTCTCGCTCTTACCACCACACCTGTAGGCGTACAGTTTAGCCCGTAGGCTTACAAACTCCTCCATCACTTCTCCCCCACATTCATCTTTGAATTTACCGACAACTTTCTCGTTGATGGGGGAGAAGCATGGGTGGTCGGAAGGGTAGCAGCTGGTGTCGAATTTAGCCATCAGTGTAGGGTCGGCTTTGAGGTCTGAGTAAAAGTCTGTTGTCTGGATCTCATACACAAAACTGTCTGTATCCATATACATCAGGTGAATATTGTCATGGTAACGGGGTTTCATGGTATTGTAGTGGAAGTCGTACATGAGAGTCTTTGAAAGATCTAGTACGGCCAGTCCGGCATAAATAGGCTTGTCGAAAATGATGGTCTCATGATTAAGGTGGACTAGAGACAAATTCGGTTCGTACATTGTACGGTCCTTGAAGGACGGACGACACACCAACTTCTTGAACCTGTTCTCAGAGCACACCAACTCCATTTTGAGCCTCCGCCTTTTATTTTCCATCAGTTTACCAAATGTCGAGTTCACAGCGAGCTTAAAGAACTCCTTCTCGAACTCGTTGGCTGCTGCTTTCCGCTTGTTGGTATTCAGCCGAATATAGGGCTCCAACCATGCCGACTGCTCAAACTGCAGGACTCGGTGTATCTTAGTCATTCTCAGTCCATGAGATACCGCTTGCTGTAGGTTTTTGTAGTGGACAATGTAGTGCTCTTTATTTTCAAGTGTTGTCATCAGCTTTGATTGATTTGAGCCGGGCGGACACTGATTTACGGGGAGAAATGGCAGGTCTTTACGACTTTCGTGGAGCTCGGGAGGGTACTCCACATCACACTCAATAATGTAGCCTGTAGGAGAATCATCTGGGACAGACACGACATCAATTGATGTGTCTGCCCATTGGAAATGCCGAATGGGGAGCGGCAGAGACATCGCCCACCCGTACAAATTATTTGCATCAATGTACTCCAGGAATGTGGATGGCTTGGATGCATCATGTGTTTCTGGTACGTAGGAGTTATTGGCTACGCAATGACGTTTAATGCTTTGTGCTACTCCCCCCCTAATACCGGCCTCCACAAACATGTACATATCATAATCGGTAATAAGCTCTAGCTGTACACCTGTGGTTCGAAGCATCGCATCGAAAGCGAACCCTGGACAAGAAATATAGTGAGACGGATCTAGGCTGTATGTATCCAAACATATGGAATGGAAATTCTCGAATACATCCGCCAAAATCAGAACATCCGTCTTTAGGTACAAGTCAGCGTACTCCCCCAAAGTAGCACACTGAAACTTGTCCCAGACTTTCACCGCATGTGCGTACTCCATCTCTGAAATCATGGAATCAGTCAGACTATTGTAGAAATCATCGATGGATGGAAGACTAGTATCATCTAGTCGAGCAAAAGAATCCACAAAATCATACGGGAAGACACCCTTGCGGGTAACCAACTCCAACTCATCAGGCGCGAAAAACTCAGTAGTACTGACAAACTTGTCTGCAGGCAAGAACTCAGCGAGCGAAGCAAGACCCCGACTCATAAAACGGAAGGTATCGACAAATTGAATGCTGAACTTATCATGTAACTTCTTGGAAAAAGTTATCAGCTTCTCTTCCGAATTCGGAATGATGAAGATGTCTTTAGTGTCGTACCCCAACTTCCTGATAATGAAGTTCTGATCGTATGCCAGGTTGTGGAAGAACACAATCAACTTTTTCGGTCTGCGCCTGAGAAGGTTGCAGTCATTACATGCAGGTCCAATAAATTCGCCAGTGAAGTGATTATGATCACGAACTTTCTTTACAGCCCCTCCAAACTTTCCTCCACAGTAGCAACACACACTTGCTTGCAGAAAAGCAATGTTCTGTGCATGTGTGAGCGGAGTCATAGGAACAGATGTAGAAAAAATTTTCTGAACATCATGTCCAATCTCCACAATGCGGGATATGAATTTATCTTCTGCGTCACAACCGCGATACAATTCAGGCTGTGAAGGAAGTGAAGAAGTGAGGTGTGCAGGAATGATGGAGTTATCTGCTTTCACGTAAATGCAGTAGCTGTATGCCTTATGCTTTTGGTACTGCAGCGTGTATGCTTCATCAGGATTCGGGTGACACGTATGGATTTTCTCCAGAATAGCTTCAAAGTCGCAATATACCACGATGGGCATCTTATCACTGTGATGGAAGTTTTTGAACTTCAGAACAGGAGGCTGGCCATTTTCATCAAGCGATGGCATTTCCATCCTAACAGCAGCATGCTGTTTGCAGAGCTCACTGTGTTTTTCCAAACACTGAAGGCCAGTGAGCCCGCTAACCCTATCCTGATCATCATAATGCTTGAAGCATCTTTTGCAAACGTGGATAGCATCATGATGTGTAGTGAGTTGGGACCGAACCAGGGCAGAAAAATTAGAGATGTAGGTGAAATGGGACGAATTGTCATTGACCAAGAGCAGCAGATCGAAATGATGATCTTTTTCTTCAGGAGCGACTCGTGCAGGAACAACATTCAGGTTCTCGTCGATACTGTAGATGTTGATGGAGACTCCGGGGTTCTGTTTTTCAAACAGCGGTATTTGCCTGATTGGAGTAGGAAACTCGATGTTCGTGAAGTTGAACTTCCCCTCCAAGTCATGGTAGCGCTGATTGACACGTTCAGGATTCCATCCTTCGACGTACTTGACCAGAATTGACCACTTGAAGCACATGTGGTCTTCGAGGTTTTGCGGATTTATCACTGCACATTTGTCTTTGATGGAAGTAGGCAGTTCGATATAGGAGCTGGCACAGAGTGGATCGAGCTTGTTTATTCGTAGTTGAAGTCGCTTAATGGCCGAGAAAGTCCATCCGGACCCCTTCCCCATGTAGTCTTCCTCCTCCTTGCAGATCTTTGAGATGGACTCGGTAACTGCCTCCTCCACCTCATGAACTGCGTAGAGGGGGACATTCATGGTTTTGAAGGCCCTCTTGTCTTCACTGGCATCTACTGGTTTTTCATAGTCGCACTCGAGCACGATATTAAACTTCAGTGGTCCGTTCTCTTCAATATCCTCCACAAGTTGGTTTATTATTTTGTTCTTGATGGAGTCCAGGTACGTACAGATGTCCTTGGAAGAACTTGATGTATTTACTGCGACATATGTCTTCAAGTTACCCTTGAATCCCACTTCGGCGGTGATGAAGCCGTGGGTATTGGCCAAACCCGCGCCGGTCACCACCTTTGTTCGGCTGGTCGATGGTTTAGGCAGTACTGCTGGCTTAACTGCTGACATTCTCTGCTTCTTTGTTGGAGGTGGAGCAGGCCCCTTGCATACCTTGATGTGGGCTTTCAATTTGTCAGCCCTGGCGAACTCCTTAGCACAGTTGTCGCAGGTATGTGCTATGCGGTTTGGGTTGAGACCGCAAGCCGACTTCTCATGTCGTCTAGCAAAATCAGCACGGGCGAAGGCCTTATAGCAGAAGCTACACCGCATGCCTGATGTCGTAGCAACAGCTCCAGCACATGATGCAAGGTGCTGCTGCATCTTATCGCTGCGTGCGACCATCTTTCCACATAGGTGGCACTGCTGGTAGTCACGATGCTGGTTCTCGGCACACTGTCGCTCGTGCCGGTAGCAATTCTTAGATGCCGTGAAGGAGGCAGAGCAGAAACGGCATTTCTGAACAGTAGACGCCATCATCACGACAATCGGTAGACTGGTCTCAACGTACGGAACACACAACGGTAGCTCGACGCACGGAGAACTATAACAAAAGAATTAAGAATACAATGTAGCTAGATGTCAACACGAAAAAGTTGCAAACATAACCTCAAAACTCTAGCCCTTAAGCCAACTAACCTAAACTGATAGCAATGTAACTAAATAAAAAAGTTGCAAAACATAACCTCAAAACTCTAGCCCTCAAGCTTACTAACCTAAACTGTTAGCAATGTTACTAAATAAAAAAGTTGCCTACATAACCTTAAAACTCTATACCCTCAAGCTTACTAACCTAAACTACTAGCATTGTTACTAAATAAAAAAAGTTGCAAACATAACCCCAAGGCTACTCCTTCATGTACAATCCTAAAAATGGTAGAATATTTAAAGTACTGATAAAAGTTAAAGCTGAAAAATATTCAATGCTAACTAAAAATGATTGATTACATAACCTCAAAACTACTCTAATTCACACCCCAAAAATGCTAGAATATTTAAAGTAGATACTGATAAAATTTTAAACAGAAAAAATTTCTGGTTACCTACATATAAGTGTACAGAGATAAAAACTAGCTAGCTGATAACCTACAAAAAAGCTGAGAAACATAGAATGTTAACGAAACATGTAACATACCTCAGAAAAATATGAAGTGGAGCTGTAGAACACGAAGTAGCGTTGGCGGTAGAAATCGTGGTAGCAGTGAAACTCACACACGAACTAGCTCACTCAAACTCTAAGAACACACTGAAGCTCCGACAGGTAATCCCGGCCTTTTATAGCCTCGGACCTGCCTGTTCTTGGAAAAACCATTAGGAACAGAGTATTTTTGTTGTATCTGCCAATAGGAATGTAGTACATGGAAGTGCCATTGTCTTCGGAAAAACCCAGCATGACTCATGTGCATGTCGTAGCAGGTCTGTGAGGGGTGGGGTTAGAAATGTAACCTGACAGCCAAACATGGGAAACCACTCTCGCGTAAAACCACTAATGACCTAGGTGATTAGAGATTAGGGCGCGAGGCACTGCCTGCATCGTGACTCATCACTCAGGAATGTCGTCTCGCAGTGCTGAGGGGGCCCAAACAATATACTTGACCGTGCATGTCGTAGCAGGTACATTAGTCCGCGACTTTGTGGCGCCATGAGGTGCTCAGGAATGTCTGAGCCTGCTACAAACAGCTCGTCAAAGTGTCATCACGAAGCACTCGAGCTGCAGTCATGACGCGCATGCTACAACAGGCCCGCTAGTCACCGGCTTCGTGGCGCCAAGCTGACGCTCGGGTAGACAGGTAGCTAAATGATAATACTAGTAATGCAAGGAAATAAATAATCGGGTATGTTTAATACATTTATTTAAAAGTAAGAACACATTACAAAACTAAAAAATTAAAAATTTATTCTACATTTACTATGACCAACATTCGTTTAAAAAATTTTAGCATTTCATTGCGAACAATCAGTTGAACATCCACAGTATGACACAATTTGCTGATGTTCCAGGAACAACACTTTTCACAACCATTTAAGGAGACATTCCTTAAGCTCTCTTTTCATTGGTCAAATAAAACATCTCACTCTCTTCCCCTTTTACAATGATGCTGCTTCACCATCATGCTAAAATTCTGTAAGACCAAAAAAAAATTTCTTCCCTTAAACCTTACGGTAGAAATTTCATCCTAGGTTGCTGTTACTACATCTAGAAATTAAAAATTATTTTATCTCATACAGGTTTTATTTACATGTTAGACTTCACCATCCTACCACACACACACACACACACACACACACACACACACACACACATGCACACACTTACACACACATGCGTGCGCATGCGTGCACTGAGATGAAATACATACTTGCCCACATAATGTACTTTTATTTACAAAGACAACATATTAAAACACATAATATTTAAATTTTGTGTAGATTGGATGGTACCAGACACCATACAGCAAAACGAGCGGACAACACTCGAGTCTTTACTAGGATTGGGCTGACGGATTGCCTCTGGAACGCCCCTGTTACCTTCAACGACTCAGAATTAATACTTTTATCAAGGAAGCCCAACGTATGGAGAACTATAACAGAAGTCTTAAGAAAACAATGTAGCTAGCCATTACATGAAAATGTTTGCATACATAGCTTCAAACCTACAAACTACAGTTTCAACAAACCAATCCTTAAGTCAGCCCGAAAATAATCTAAAAAATCACTAAAATGTTAAAAGTACTGAAACTGACAAGTTACACAGAAGTAGTCAAAAAATATTCAAAGTCCTGCTAGGTAACTGGTAACTTTTACAAAATTTTAAGCACAGAGAAGCATTTAGCTGAAAAAAATTCAAAGTTCACACAACCCCCTCTCCAAACAAATGTTTAAGTACAGAGAAGCATTAAACTGAAAAATATTCAAACGCCCTCACAGCTACATTTTCACACAAAAGTTTAAGTACACAAAAGAAGCAAGCAGAAAAAAAATGTTCAAAGTACTGATAGCTAAGAAAATTATTTAAAAGATCATATAGATAGCTATTTACAAAAGGAAAAAAAATGAATACACAGCCTTAAATCCACTCATTTACACGAAATCCCAAAATTTCACCCACAAACTACAACTAATCATACTACCCCTCAATATAACAAAGAAGCCACTTGCTTAAAACCAACCAAACCTAAAAATTGTTACAATTTTAGCACAATACTTAGCTCATGTGCAGGTTTTCATAACAACTCCTGAGTTTCGGTAGGTCTGTGATGTGTGAAGTGGCATGGGGTAAAAAACATGTAGCAACCATGCAACAAGTATGATTAACCTCTATAGCTTGGACCAAGTACAACCACTATTGGCTTTGCCAATTAGAGATGGGGTCGCAAGGTACTTTCACAATCATGATTCAATAATGTCTGAGAGCCTGAGCTATCCACAACAGTCTCAAGCAATTCACGACATCGTGGACCCAAGAGTCCCTCAGCACACAGACATTATCTACACACACAGTTAAACTTCTACATGACAATACTTGACATGGTAAATGTTATAGTTATGAAAGGAAATAGTTAGAAAAATTAAAATCTAATACTTTTTGGATTCAGAACATACACATACATGTGTGAAACTAAGCATGAGACTTGAGCGAAAACATTAGTTGCTCACGAGACATCTTGTGTAAATAACTTCATACCTACAAACCCACATTAAATCCATAATTCATAGTGATAAATTAACAAACCAACCCACAACACCATCAAATTAATCCGCACAATAGCATATTGCAGCTACCCCCACCACCCTTTGAATTCAATCTAACATAAAAATCACTCAAATACCACCAATGTAAAAATTACAAGTCGAAAAATTATGCATGAGTTCAAGTATGGAGGTGATCTCATCCATGTCAGTATAGGTAGAAATAATCTGACTATGGTGGATTATTACCGCAGAATTCACTGAAAAATGCTATGTGAGAATCAATTTTATTTATAAATAAGGTCACATTCGCCAGTTCTAAGAGTGAACATTAAGGAGGATGTATACTTAGTGTTCGCAAGAGAAGTAAGGATTCGATAGGTATCAAGAGAAAAGCATCAAATTATTGTCAGGTAAAAAAGCAGAACACACGAAAATAAATTCTGACACAGTAAAGTTGAAGCAAAAGTAGAAATTCATCGAAATTTCACGTGAAAAAATAGGAGGACTCAGAGAAAACCATCAGGGAAAGATGTCGTTTATAAACATCATATATTATCAATTTTTTTAAAAAAGTTCAAATTTAATCCTGCTTAAGCAAAGAGTTCACAAGCTGACTTGTGCCAGAACTCTCATGTTGCTTAAGCAAAGAGTTCACAAGCTGACTTGTGCCGGAACTCTCATGTTGCTTAAGCAAAGAGTTCACAAGCTGACTTGTGCCGGAACTCTCGTGTTTCTTAAGCAAAGAGTTCACAAGCTGACTTGTGAACTCTCGTGTTTCTTAAGCAAAGAGTTCACAAGCTGACTTGTGCTAGAACTCTCATGTTGCTTAAACAAAGAGTTCACAAGCTAACTTGTACTAGAACATCATATATTATCAATTTTTTTTAAAAAAATTCAAATTTAATCCTGCTTAAGCAACATGAGAGTTCTAGTACAAGTTAGCTTGTGAACTCTTTGTTTAAGCAACATGAGAGTTCTAGCACAAGTCAGCTTGTGAACTCTTTGCTTAAGAAACACGAGAGTTCACAAGTCAGCTTGTGAACTCTTTGCTTAAGAAACACGAGAGTTCCGGCACAAGTCAGCTTGTGAACTCTTTGCTTAAGCAACATGAGAGTTCCGGCACAAGTCAGCTTGTGAACTCTTTGCTTAAGCAACATGAGAGTTCTGGCACAAGTCAGCTTGTGAACTCTTTGCTTAAGCAGGATTAAATTTGAACTTTTTTAAAAAAATTGATAATATATGATGTTTATAAACGACATCTTTCCCTGATGGTTTTCTCTGAGTCCTCCTATTTTTTCACGTGAAATTTCGATGAATTTCTACTTTTGCTTCAACTTTACTGTGTCAGAATTTATTTTCGTGTGTTCTGCTTTTTTACCTGACAATAATTTGATGCTTTTCTCTTGATACCTATCGAATCCTTACTTCTCTTGCGAACACTAAGTATACATCCTCCTTAATGTTCACTCTTAGAACTGGCGAATGTGACCTTATTTATAAATAAAATTGATTCTCACATAGCATTTTTCAGTGAATTCTGCGGTAATAATCCACCATAGTCAGATTATTTCTACCTATACTGACATGGATGAGATCACCTCCATACTTGAACTCATGCATAATTTTTCGACTTGTAATTTTTACATTGGTGGTATTTGAGTGATTTTTATGTTAGATTGAATTCAAAGGGTGGTGGGGGTAGCTGCAATATGCTATTGTGCGGATTAATTTGATGTTGTTGTGGGTTGGTTTGTTAATTTATCACTATGAATTATGGATTTAATGTGGGTTTGTAGGTATGAAGTTATTTACACAAGATGTCTCGTGAGCAACTAATGTTTTCGCTCAAGTCTCATGCTTAGTTTCACACATGTATGTGTATGTTCTGAATCCAAAAAGTATTAGATTTTAATTTTTCTAACTATTTCCTTTCATAACTATAACATTTACCATGTCAAGTATTGTCATGTAGAAGTTTAACTGTGTGTGTAGATAATGTCTGTGTGCTGAGGGACTCTTGGGTCCACGATGTCGTGAATTGCTTGAGACTGTTGTGGATAGCTCAGGCTCTCAGACATTATTGAATCATGATTGTGAAAGTACCTTGCGACCCCATCTCTAATTGGCAAAGCCAATAGTGGTTGTACTTGGTCCAAGCTATAGAGGTTAATCATACTTGTTGCATGGTTGCTACATGTTTTTTACCCCATGCCACTTCACACATCACAGACCTACCGAAACTCAGGAGTTGTTATGAAAACCTGCACATGAGCTAAGTATTGTGCTAAAATTGTAACAATTTTTAGGTTTGGTTGGTTTCAAGCAAGTGGCTTCTTTGTTATATTGAGGGGTAGTATGATTAGTTGTAGTTTGTGGGTGAAATTTTGGGATTTCGTGTAAATGAGTGGATTTAAGGCTGTGTATTCATTTTTTTTTCCTTTTGTAAATAGCTATGTATATGATCTTTTAAATAATTTTCTTAGCTATCAGTACTTTAAACATTTTTTTTCTGCTAGCTTCTTTTGTGTACTTAAACTTTTGTGTGAAAATGTAGCTGTGAGGGCTTTTGAATATTTTTCAGTTTAATGCTTCTCTGTACTTAAACATTTGTTTGGAGAGGGGGTTGTGTGAACTTTGAATTTTTTTCAGCTAAATGCTTCTCTGTGCTTAAAATTTTGTAAAAGTTACCAGTTACCTAGCAGGACTTTGAATATTTTTTGACTACTCCTGTGTAACTTGTCAGTTTCAGTACTTTTAACATTTTAGTGATTTTTTAGATTATTTTCGGGCTGACTTAAGGATTGGTTTGTTGAAACTGTAGTTTGTAGGTTTGAAGTTATGTATGCAAACATTTTCATGTAATGGCTAGCTACATTGTTTTCTTAAGACTTCTGTTATAGTTCTCCATACGTTGGGCTTCCTTGATAAAAGTATTAATTCTGAGTCGTTGAAGGTAACAGGGGCGTTCCAGAGGCAATCCGTCAGCCCAATCCTAGTAAAGACTCGAGTGTTGTCCGCTCGTTTTGCCGTATGTTGTCTGGTACCATCCAATCTACACATAAATTTAAATATTATGTGTTTTAATATGTTGTCTTTGTAAATAAAAGTACATTATGTGGGCAAGTATGTATTTCATCTCAGTGCACGCATGCGCACGCATGTGTGTGTAAGTGTGTGCATGTGTGTGTGTGTGTGTGTGTGTGTGTGTGGTAGGATGGTGAAGTCTAACATGTAAATAAAACCTGTATGAGATAAAATAATTTTTAATTTCTAGATGTAGTAACAGCAACCTAGGATGAAATTTCTACCGTAAGGTTTAAGGGAAGAAATTTTTTTTTGGTCTTACAGAATTTTAGCATGATGGTGAAGCAGCATCATTGTAAAAGGGGAAGAGAGTGAGATGTTTTATTTGACCAATGAAAAGAGAGCTTAAGGAATGTCTCCTTAAATGGTTGTGAAAAGGGTTGTTCCTGGAACATCAGCAAATTGTGTCATACTGTGGATGTTCAACTGATTGTTCGCAATGAAATGCTAAAATTTTTTAAACGAATGTTGGTCATAATAAATGTAAAATAAATTTTTAATTTTTTAGTTTTGTAATGTGTTCTAACTTTTAAATAAATGTATTAAACATACCCGATTATTTATTTCCTTGCATTACTAGTATTATCATTTAGCTACCTGTCTACCCGAGCGTCAGCTTGGCGCCACGAAGCCGGTGACTAGCGGGCCTGTTGTAGCATGCGCGTCATGACTGCAGCTCGAGTGCTTCGTGATGACACTTTGACGAGCTGTTTGTGGCAGGCTCAGACATTCCTGAGCACCTCATGGCGCCACAAAGTCGCGGACTAATGTACCTGCTACGACATGCACGGTCAAGTATATTGTTTGGGCCCCCTCAGCACTGCGAGACGACATTCCTGAGTGATGAGTCACGATGCAGGCAGTGCCTCGCGCCCTAATCTCTAATCACCTAGGTCATTAGTGGTTTTACGCGAGAGTGGTTTCCCATGTTTGGCTGTCAGGTTACATTTCTAACCCCACCCCTCACAGACCTGCTACGACATGCACATGAGTCATGCTGGGTTTTTCCGAAGACAATGGCACTTCCATGTACTACATTCCTATTGGCAGATACAACAAAAATACTCTGTTCCTAATGGTTTTTCCAAGAACAGGCAGGTCCGAGGCTATAAAAGGCCGGGATTACCTGTCGGAGCTTCAGTGTGTTCTTAGAGTTTGAGTGAGCTAGTTCGTGTGTGAGTTTCACTGCTACCACGATTTCTACCGCCAACGCTACTTCGTGTTCTACAGCTCCACTTCATATTTTTCTGAGGTATGTTACATGTTTCGTTAACATTCTATGTTTCTCAGCTTTTTTGTAGGTTATCAGCTAGCTAGTTTTTATCTCTGTACACTTATATGTAGGTAACCAGAAATTTTTTCTGTTTAAAATTTTATCAGTATCTACTTTAAATATTACAGCATTTTTGGGGTGTGAATTAGAGTAGTTTTGAGGTTATGTAATCAATCATTTTTAGTTAGCATTGAATATTTTTCAGCTTTAACTTTTATCAGTACTTTAAATATTCTACCATTTTTAGGATTGTACATGAAGGAGTAGCCTTGGGGTTATGTTTGCAACTTTTTTTATTTAGTAACAATGCTAGTAGTTTAGGTTAGTAAGCTTGAGGGTATAGAGTTTTAAGGTTATGTAGGCAACTTTTTTATTTAGTAACATTGCTAACAGTTTAGGTTAGTAAGCTTGAGGGCTAGAGTTTTGAGGTTATGTTTTGCAACTTTTTTATTTAGTTACATTGCTATCAGTTTAGGTTAGTTGGCTTAAGGGCTAGAGTTTTGAGGTTATGTTTGCAACTTTTTCGTGTTGACATCTAGCTACATTGTATTCTTAATTCTTTTGTTATAGTTCTCCGTGCGTCGAGCTACCGTTGTGTGTTCCGTACGTTGAGATCAGTCTACCGATTGTCGTGATGATGGCGTCTACTGTTCAGAAATGCCGTTTCTGCTCTGCCTCCTTCACGGCATCTAAGAATTGCTACCGGCACGAGCGACAGTGTGCCGAGAACCAGCATCGTGACTACCAGCAGTGCCACCTATGTGGAAAGATGGTCGCACGCAGCGATAAGATGCAGCAGCACCTTGCATCATGTGCTGGAGCTGTTGCTACGACATCAGGCATGCGGTGTAGCTTCTGCTATAAGGCCTTCGCCCGTGCTGATTTTGCTAGACGACATGAGAAGTCGGCTTGCGGTCTCAACCCAAACCGCATAGCACATACCTGCGACAACTGTGCTAAGGAGTTCGCCAGGGCTGACAAATTGAAAGCCCACATCAAGGTATGCAAGGGGCCTGCTCCACCTCCAACAAAGAAGCAGAGAATGTCAGCAGTTAAGCCAGCAGTACTGCCTAAACCATCGACCAGCCGAACAAAGGTGGTGACCGGCGCGGGTTTGGCCAATACCCACGGTTTCATCACCGCCGAAGTGGGATTCAAGGGTAACTTGAAGACATATGTCGCAGTAAATACATCAAGTTCTTCCAAGGACATCTGTACGTACCTGGACTCCATCAAGAACAAAATAATAAACCAACTTGTGGAGGATATTGAAGAGAACGGACCACTGAAGTTTAATATCGTGCTCGAGTGCGACTATGAAAAACCAGTAGATGCCAGTGAAGACAAGAGGGCCTTCAAAACCATGAATGTCCCCCTCTACGCAGTTCATGAGGTGGAGGAGGCAGTTACCGAGTCCATCTCAAAGATCTGCAAGGAGGAGGAAGACTACATGGGGAAGGGGTCCGGATGGACTTTCTCGGCCATTAAGCGACTTCAACTACGAATAAACAAGCTCGATCCACTCTGTGCCAGCTCCTATATCGAACTGCCTACTTCCATCAAAGACAAATGTGCAGTGATAAATCCGCAAAACCTCGAAGACCACATGTGCTTCAAGTGGTCAATTCTGGTCAAGTACGTCGAAGGATGGAATCCTGAACGTGTCAATCAGCGCTACCATGACTTGGAGGGGAAGTTCAACTTCACGAACATCGAGTTTCCTACTCCAATCAGGCAAATACCGCTGTTTGAAAAACAGAACCCCGGAGTCTCCATCAACATCTACAGTATCGACGAGAACCTGAATGTTGTTCCTGCACGAGTCGCTCCTGAAGAAAAAGATCATCATTTCGATCTGCTGCTCTTGGTCAATGACAATTCGTCCCATTTCACCTACATCTCTAATTTTTCTGCCCTGGTTCGGTCCCAACTCACTACACATCATGATGCTATCCACGTTTGCAAAAGATGCTTCAAGCATTATGATGATCAGGATAGGGTTAGCGGGCTCACTGGCCTTCAGTGTTTGGAAAAACACAGTGAGCTCTGCAAACAGCATGCTGCTGTTAGGATGGAAATGCCATCGCTTGATGAAAATGGCCAGCCTCCTGTTCTGAAGTTCAAAAACTTCCATCACAGTGATAAGATGCCCATCGTGGTATATTGCGACTTTGAAGCTATTCTGGAGAAAATCCATACGTGTCACCCGAATCCTGATGAAGCATACACGCTGCAGTACCAAAAGCATAAGGCATACAGCTACTGCATTTACGTGAAAGCAGATAACTCCATCATTCCTGCACACCTCACTTCTTCACTTCCTTCACAGCCTGAATTGTATCGCGGTTGTGACGCAGAAGATAAATTCATATCCCGCATTGTGGAGATTGGACATGATGTTCAGAAAATTTTTTCTACATCTGTTCCTATGACTCCGCTCACACATGCACAGAACATTGCTTTTCTGCAAGCAAGTGTGTGTTGCTACTGTGGAGGAAAGTTTGGAGGGGCTGTAAAGAAAGTTCGTGATCATAATCACTTCACTGGCGAATTTATTGGACCTGCATGTAATGACTGCAACCTTCTCAGGCGCAGACCGAAAAAGTTGATTGTGTTCTTCCACAACCTGGCATACGATCAGAACTTCATTATCAGGAAGTTGGGGTACGACACTAAAGACATCTTCATCATTCCGAATTCGGAAGAGAAGCTGATAACTTTTTCCAAGAAGTTACATGATAAGTTCAGCATTCAATTTGTCGATACCTTCCGTTTTATGAGTCGGGGTCTTGCTTCGCTCGCTGAGTTCTTGCCTGCAGACAAGTTTGTCAGTACTACTGAGTTTTTCGCGCCTGATGAGTTGGAGTTGGTTACCCGCAAGGGTGTCTTCCCGTATGATTTTGTGGATTCTTTTGCTCGACTAGATGATACTAGTCTTCCATCCATCGATGATTTCTACAATAGTCTGACTGATTCCATGATTTCAGAGATGGAGTACGCACATGCGGTGAAAGTCTGGGACAAGTTTCAGTGTGCTACTTTGGGGGAGTACGCTGACTTGTACCTAAAGACGGATGTTCTGATTTTGGCGGATGTATTCGAGAATTTCCGTTCCATATGTTTGGATACATACAGCCTAGATCCGTCTCACTATATTTCTTGTCCAGGGTTCGCTTTCGATGCGATGCTTCGAACCACAGGTGTACAGCTAGAGCTTATTACCGATTATGATATGTACATGTTTGTGGAGGCCGGTATTAGGGGGGGAGTAGCACAAAGCATTAAACGTCATTGCGTAGCCAATAACTCCTACGTACCAGAAACACATGATGCATCCAAGCCATCCACATTCCTGGAGTACATTGATGCAAATAATTTGTACGGGTGGGCGATGTCTCTGCCGCTCCCCATTCGGCATTTCCAATGGGCAGACACATCAATTGATGTCGTGTCTGTCCCAGATGATTCTCCTACAGGCTACATTATTGAGTGTGATGTGGAGTACCCTCCCGAGCTCCACGAAAGTCGTAAAGACCTGCCATTTCTCCCCGTAAATCAGTGTCCGCCCGGCTCAAATCAATCAAAGCTGATGACAACACTTGAAAATAAAGAGCACTACATTGTCCACTACAAAAACCTACAGCAAGCGGTATCTCATGGACTGAGAATGACTAAGATACACCGAGTCCTGCAGTTTGAGCAGTCGGCATGGTTGGAGCCCTATATTCGGCTGAATACCAACAAGCGGAAAGCAGCAGCCAACGAGTTCGAGAAGGAGTTCTTTAAGCTCGCTGTGAACTCGACATTTGGTAAACTGATGGAAAATAAAAGGCGGAGGCTCAAAATGGAGTTGGTGTGCTCTGAGAACAGGTTCAAGAAGTTGGTGTGTCGTCCGTCCTTCAAGGACCGTACAATGTACGAACCGAATTTGTCTCTAGTCCACCTTAATCATGAGACCATCATTTTCGACAAGCCTATTGATGCCGGACTGGCCGTACTAGATCTTTCAAAGACTCTCATGTACGACTTCCACTACAATACCATGAAACCCCGTTACCATGACAATATTCACCTGATGTATATGGATACAGACAGTTTTGTGTATGAGATCCAGACAACAGACTTTTACTCAGACCTCAAAGCCGACCCTACACTGATGGCTAAATTCGACACCAGCTGCTACCCTTCCGACCACCCATGCTTCTCCCCCATCAACGAGAAAGTTGTCGGTAAATTCAAAGATGAATGTGGGGGAGAAGTGATGGAGGAGTTTGTAAGCCTACGGGCTAAACTGTACGCCTACAGGTGTGGTGGTAAGAGCGAGAAAAAGGCCAAGGGCATCCAGCGATGTGTGGTCAAAAACCACATAACATTCGATGACTACCTGGATGCCCTGCAAGACCACCGCACAATGAGGGCAGGCGTTAGAGCAATTCGCTCCCGTCAGCACATACTCTATACTGAGTACAGCAATAAGCTGGCCATAACGTGGGAGGACGACAAACGGCTGATCTGCGAAGATGGTATCCACACAGTCCCCCACGGATATGTTGGAGGCGACGAATAATTTTTTTTTGTAAAATAGTTTTTGATTTAAATAGTTTGGCAGTTTGGTAGTTGTTTCCATTTGTTGTATAGTTTTTCTGTTTTGTGTTTTATAGTTTTCATTTTGTTGTACAGTTTATGTTTTTGCTGTACAGTTTCCATTTTTGTTGTACAGTTTTCCATTTTTGTTGTACAGTTTATGTTTTTGATGTATAGTTTCCATTTTTGTTGTAAATTTTCAGTTTTTTGATGTGTAGTTTCTGTTTTTGCTCCATTTTGGTTGTGTAAAATATGTTCTTAATTTAGTAAATACAATTTTACCTACATATTGTTTATTATTTTTAATATAGAACCAATATCCCACGAGGTACTGATACTTATAAATGTCTTACAGAATGATGAAATGTAATTATACACAAACATTAAAATATCTGCTTCCATGCAGCTTTTAAAACACGAGTACGCAAACATGAGAAGAGAATATTACTTGTGAGTTAGGACTCTGAAAAATTTCTGGTCCCCTAAGATGGAGTGATAAATGTTTTTAAAATTATGATTACTTTAACTATCGCATCCACAACGATAGTATTAATAACATATATTTTAGTTAAAACCTATAAATGATAAGACTTTATGAAAAAATGATGTTAACAACAAAATGACTGGATTTTTGTGGATTTTGGCTTATAAGGTTCATAAAAATGTTGGTAGAGAGTTGAAACTCGGCCTTATATACACTAACGTACTTCATAAACCTACACCTGATGACGACATCCATCAGATGAAATCAAGATGGCGGTCTCCACTAAATAAGATGGCTGCCTCCGCAGACAACGATGGTATATATTTTTTTATTTTGATAATAAATTTATTTTAAAGAATGTGGTGTAACGAAAAATTGTAACAGGAATGAGTGGGGTGTTCGATGATGATGTCATTGTAACAGAGGAGCGGGGTGCTAGATGGTGTATTCGTAATGTAGAGGAGTGGGGTGTTTGATGCGTAGGTTTTTTAATTAAAATTTTATTAAATAATATATTTTTTAAATTTTATTTTAAATTTTTGATTATTTAATTTTTTATAAATTTTTATTTTTTTTTCATTAAAATCGGATAATAAATAAAGATTTTCAAGATGGCGGACGAAACTTGAAATGTCGGAATGTTCTAGAAAACAAAATGGCGGATAAAACAAAATGGCCGCCGGAAGTGACGTAATCCAATATGGCCGCCGGAAGTGACGTAATCCAAGATGGCCGCCGGAAGTGACGTAATCCAAGATGGCCGCCGGAAGTGACGTAATCCCAGATGGCCGCCGGAAGTGACGTTATCCAAGATGGTCGCCGTGGCTCCCCGGCTCCCCCTCCCCCCTCCCCTGCCCTCATATGAACTATATTTACCTACTAATACACAAATATATATCCCTTTTGATGAAATCGAATTTATCGTCATAAATAGTCGTGAATTATACATTTAAAGACTAATTAAAAGAAAAATCGATGGCTAGAAAAGAGTACTTTCCAGAAGTTTTAGTATTCCCCACAGATAAGAGGGGTTTGTGGTCGAGTAAGTACGGCTACGTTCGAGCTGTATACATGCCGAACACTTCCAACACCCAGTGACATCTAACGATTAGCAAAACAACTATAGCAACTGCTCCATCTCACCCTGTGCACCAACTCACCCTGTTTTACCTTATACCTACTTTATTTGTTTGCATGCACGTAGAATAAGTAGGGGGGCATGAATATTTTCGCGCAATGATCTGATCGCGAAATAGAGTGCAATGAGAAATGACCGCACTAGCGATTGTTCCCTTGTAATTGATGGCCGTCTGCAAGGAAAGCCATATACCAATTTGTATATGCCATTTAGGATGCGTTTGTTTCCGCACTGGAGGGCTATGATTGGTGTGCTTACAGTAGACTTGTGCTTGAAATAAACCCAAGAAACCACGAAGCACAAATAATTCTACAAAGTATTAACACACAGCTGACATAAAGATTTTTTCGCGAAAACGTCATGGCCCTGAGAACAAGTTATAAGCAGACACTGCTCAGAAGCCATAATATTCGCACAAAAATATTACAAAATAGGGTTTATATTTTTGCCAGGTATATTTTGTTTCATGGTTATTCTTCTTAAAATTTAAGTATTTTTATGGTTTTCTAATGCTTGACAACATTATAACAAGAATTATTTTTATTTCTTCGTCGTATGCCACATACTGTATTTATTAATTATTTTACATTAAAAATTACCGTAAGAAATTTAATATCAATTCATATGTGTTAGACAATGGGTCTATTTAAAAAAACTGTCCCTTATAAAAGAGTGAAGCTGGCCATTTTTGGTTTACATCATCTGACTGTCAAATAACTTTCCTAAATTTTAAAGATATTGCGAAATTTTAACACAATTTTTTTTATATTTAGAATTGCCCATTGAATGGCGTAGTTCATCATATTTTATATTTTTTACGTTAACGCTTGTCGTTAAAGAGTGCACACGAATAAAATTGTAAGTTGTATTTGTAACCACAATATGAATCAAATGTGTAGGCCTACACTGTTTCTTTAGTGATAGATATATTCTTGCAAGTCTTCGACTTAGTTATTATGCACATTTTACATGCTTCTTTTCCAGGTGTTCGTTTTAACTTCAAAGTTCGTCATTAACCATAATAGATAAAAAAAATTGCTTTAAATTGTGTGATTTAACGCCCGAAAATATTGGTAGCACAGTATGAAAGTAGACATTGATTTGTTAAAATAAATAACGTATGGTGATTAAACCAAATATTCTTATTTTTGAGAGAAAATGATCCTATCCATAAACTTAAAACAAAGGGCAACATACGTTCAAGTATAATGGACGTCTCTGATAAAGAGCCATTTAATATTTCATATCATTTTCAAGGGATATTCAGAATACACAGCAAATGACTAGTTTCAAGTATTAATAGTTAGTTCATGCTTACTATTTATTTTACAGGCTTTCAGTGTTTAGTACAACCGTAATGAAATTGTCAGCGTCAAATTTCCGTGTATGTTAAAATATTAAATACCCCCTCCCCCCTCAACCTTCTTAACCCTTTGGGTAACTTAGACGACTTTGTTTTTACAGATGTCATTACATCACTCGCAATGAGGTATCAAGCACCAATATGAACTCAGAGAGGAATACAATAATTTATTCTAAGTGAGCAGCTTTGCAATTTCAGTAAATGCATCGTACAGAGTAAACAAAAGTTTTCTGAGTGACATGCTAGGAACTCGTACGATTTACGCAGAGGAGCCTTTGCACTTTGAACGGGGCGCGGGATAAATATTTTAGCCTGGTTGACGTACAGATCAGCTTTCGCGTGTGGCTTGTTTGGTTGGATGCCAGAGCACCATGTAAAGTCTCCTGCATTTGAATATCAGATTGAGAATATGTAAATGTGTTGACTGTTTACAGGCAAAATTCTTAACACCACTTTGTTCTCAATTCGTCATCATGTCAAAATACATGGCAAGCAATAGAGTATTATTGGAAGTGACGTAATGATAATAACATTTTGACAAGCTCCTGCATGTTTTAAAACTTGAACTTGACGGTTATTTACGAACTATTTTCACTTATATTAATTGATTAAACCATGCATACTGCGAAGGACGCAAATCTGTAGGATTCGCTAATTGCTGAAGGGTGGGGTGGTGGTAGAGGGGGGGGGGGGGGAATGACGCGACCAGAGAGCCATACTTTGGCCTATATGTATGGAATAAGCAGAAAACTTTACAATATACAGAAAGTTATCGATAAAACGTAGTTTTGACATCAAACTCGTTCATAGTCACAATTTTGATAGCACAAGCGGGCCCCCTCAGTGAGGAGAGTTTAATTCCAAGGGGGTGGCCCCCCTGCCCCCGCGGTCTACGCTCATGCATACTGCATAAAAAGTTATAACGGTCATTTGGCCTCCAATCTTGGATTTTCAGAAAATAATTACTGGTACCTAGTTTGTATAATCGAAACATGTGGAAATATTGTATTTTGTAAAAACAATCTTTTTAGGCTTGACCCACAAGCACAGCTGTCTGTACTGAAGGAAGACCCTAGAAAATACAGTTTTACATACCCATGTAGAAAATTTGGAAACTTTAATTTAAATTCACCTTATTTTTTCATAAATATTCTAAAAAGGTTCAATCGAACATTCTCTTATATTCCATGCAGCCAAAATGCTTCTAATCTTTTCTATTCACTGCATCCAGCTGTATAATTTGTTGAATATTTTCGATAAAAATGACATTGGTATGAGCTTGATTTTGGCCTGGTGCAGACAGTTAAGTGTGAAATGCCCCATGAAAATGTCATACCCATTTACTCCTATACATAAGCTAAGCAAAAACCAAAATTATTCACCCAACTGGTATTTAGGATTGCACTTATCGAAAAAAGTTTCAAAAAGAGTTTGGTAATATTTAAAAGACTTACAATAATTCTTAACCTTGTGTCTACTAAGGGAGTAATGAATTTCCCCCCTGAGACCTCATTTTGGTGTTTACCCTTGCAGTACGGGTTGATCGTATGACAAACAGACCAGCGTTTTAGATAATATTTAGACGGTTAACAATAACTTTTAATGGTTTTGATACTGTGCCTACTAAAAGAGTTATGCATATTTTTGTCCTTGAATCCTAATTAAAAACTATTAAATTTACAATACATTAAAATTTAAACCTTATTATTTTGATGCTGCTTCTATGACTGGGCCCATGATTTATCTGAACTGCGAGGAACCAAGAAACATCGGTCTTAAGAAGTTAACGAACTCACCGAAATTCAGCTGAGACTTCTCGAAACTCAGGGGGGCAATGAACACGTGACACTAACATGAGTTTGTAGGGGACTATGAAGTCTATCCTAAAGGTCACTGAACTCACTACGTTTTTCAATGCCTTCTTGCAAGCAGCTATCAAGGTCTGAAGCTTTCCATCAGAATTAATTTCACAATAGGCTTGAATTTAAACACCATTATTATTTTTAGAAATGCTGTAATGCATACCACTACACACTTGAACGAAGTTTACATTGGAGGATGGTTAGAGTCTTGACACACCCCCAAGTTCAAGAAATAAATTACAAAATTTTCCAACATCCAAATGACCCAATCACACGCAGCCAATGGACAATAGACACCATTTTACTTGTGTACAAGCGTGTGTAGAACATCCTGCTACCAGAAAATAACACCAAAATAGGCATTTCACTTTTCATAAGTCCGCGTTAAAATGCAATAATACTAGCGGATTTAAATATGTACTGCATAAAGTTACTTTTTTTTACGCATAATAGCTAGGGACTGAAAAAAAATTGCTGTTTCGATGATCTCCAGGGTAGACACCACAGTCCTATGCACACTTAGGCGAGAGTCCCCTGCTAATTAGTCGCTAGTAGTATAAAATAGTAGGTCCGGTGGCATAAGTAGGAGTGTGGTGTGTGTGCCGGTGTCCGATCGTATCCTACTATTGATTCTGGATCGTTATGTCTGTAGTAAGGTCGATTGGCCTTGTGGTTCGGAATACGTCTGGTCTATAGCCTGACATTGTTCATGACCTGGCCTCGTGGTACGAAGACACTTGGCCTATACGCCTAACGTTGTACTACAAGACCTGGTTGGAAGATATTCCAAGTACCCAAAAATTAGACTTCTATAGTAGGCACAGCGACAACATATTTAATACTTTGGACACGTATCTTGTATAGAGAGAATTATTACTAAACTCCAGAAAAAAGGTAATGGGAAACAGAATTTAAAATTTATTTTAAGTTCATTCACTCTTATCATTGACTAAGACTTTAATCAATGGCGGGAATCGATCGAGTCCATAATTATTTGAATGATTAATTTTTTGATGATTTTTGGAATTTTTCTCGAATTTATAGGTTAAATATTACGAATTTTGAAGATGGCAGCCAATATGTCACCATCGGCTTACTGGAGGCTGATAGACGAGGAATCTTTTAGGACATTCCACCAAATTTTTTGAAATTAATATATTTTTGTTTACTTAGAATAAACATATTTTGAATCCTACAAGGATCGAACCAAGCCCTTTGAGGATAATATATTAATTAATTACTGATATTTTTGTTGAATTACTACGGTTAATTTTGATTAATAACTACGGATTTTCAAGATGGCGGCCAATATGGCAAAATAGTATTACTGCAATCTAGTGGGTAACAATTAAATTAACATGGCGGCAGTATCTTCTAGCAGATTAAAACAATATGGTGGATCAAAGATGGCGGCCTCCAGCAGACGAAAACAAGATGGAGGGTGACATCATGCTAGCTGGCGAAATACATACCTTGGCATTAGCGGTGGGAGGTCAGTCTTCTGGTGGCTTTCGTGGAGGAAGGATCCATTGCCATTTTTATTATTCCCCTCATCAGATTCAAACCGGGGACTCCGAGCTCCATGACATAAGTGAGTTTTTTTATTAACATTTTATGAAAATTTTATTAATTAAATTGTTTTATAAATTTAAAAAAATCCAATTTATCTTATATGATTGCAGATTTTCAAGATGGCGGACGATTTTTAAAATGGTGGAATGTTTTATGAAAATTATTATAAATTAAATTTTTATTAATATTAAATTTTTCCCGAATATCTAGATTAATATTTACGGATTTTTAAGATGGCGCCCGTAAAGAAAATTTCATCGGTTACATAACAATTCAAAATAGCGGCCATAACATCCTAATTGTCAAGGTCATTACCTCAACGGCTTATGGCGGCTTTATTTTAGGACTCTTAAGCTGCTTTTAGGAATTTTCAAGTTGTTGGCTATTTTGAGGACTAAAACAGGAAATTTCCCCTCAAAACGGGAATCTTTTTCCTCGAAATAGATAATTTTTTATTTCTAGGATTATTTTGAGTTTTTGTCATAAAAACTGGAAATTTTGGCGGATTTAGGAGAATTGTTGGCATATTTTAAAGGTCAAGGTCAAAGGTCAAGGTCATCTAAAATGGCCGCAGTTACTTCATAATATAATATGGCGGATACCGACACACACACACACACCACACTCCTACTCCTGTCGCCGGACCTACTATTATGTACTTATTACTGTCGCTCACTTAATAGATTACTAACCTGGGTTGCGTCTGATTCGATAATTATATCGATGAGAGATTTTCATTGGCTCAGAGTCCTTCAAATGAACAAAGGTAAAACTGATTGAATACTAGCCTACTGTGAAATGAATTTGCGAATTTTTCCAGTCTGCAATAATAGCTAAGGACGGGTATTCTTCGCGAAAATTTCTGAACCACCCATTGGAATGCAATATGTTACATCCGTGCCCAGCATTTTCTTTCTTGTGATTGGCGGCCGTCTGCAAGAGAAGCCATTGCCTTATTTGACCGGGCCACTCAGGGCACTTTTTCTTCTGAGCTGAATTATTGTGATTGGTGTTCTAACAGTAGACATGTACATGAAAGAAACTCGGCAAGTCACGAAACATGAACGATGTTACAGTGTTTTAACTCTCAACTAGTTCCGAAATCTCTCGTGAAAAATATATGTCCTCATAATAGCTTAACGAAATCGTGTCTCTGTTTGAATGCAATTAGCAAACAAACGCACATGACTAGACGTAGGGAATTTTCGCGGATTCATTTGGTAACATGCTAGAATGCAAATATTCTTACCTTAAATGCATTGGGTGCTCTTGGTGGCCTCATAGTTGCTACGAGCGGTATAGTGTGGGCAGTCAACACTTCGAAGAACATTCGCAAGCAGCAATGCCAGCATGGAAACCATTGCCATGGGTAAAAACAAAGGCGCAGAACTCTACTTGCAGCCTCACAAATTATGTAGGTCAAAAAATGTCTCTGTCGAAACATCCGTTCACCGATATAGATTTAATTAGGTATGCTCACAAACTTAAAATACCACGTTTCAGAGGATTGTTTATGCGAGATAATTTACCTAGAAAACCAAAGACTCGCGTGTATGCCATAATTAATTTAGATGCGTCGACGGGTCATGACACGCACTGGGTGGCATACATAAAGTCTGGAAGAAAGGTCGAGTACTACGACTATGTCGGTAAATTGATACCTCCGCCAGAACTACGACAGTACTTGCGTGGGACAATGCTGAGCTAAAATTACGAAACCGAAAAGTTGCATAACCAAATAAACTGCGTTGTGCCTTCGCTTTTTAACAAAAAAAATGGTAGCTAACAAAAAAGTTCTGTATTTAAAGACTGTTTAGTTATAAAAATAAATCAGTCATGTCGATAACACTTACGTTGACAGGTCATGCAATAAAGCTGCGGGCAGTCCATTTCCCGCCTCTGGATTTAGATAGTGAATGGTGCATCGGACTCGTAGATTTTCAAACGTATATTGCCATACCGAATATCGACGAAGAAAACTGGAAGATCTGCTTTCTAAAAACATATAGTCAAGAAATACAGTTACCTGTAGGCTCTTACGAAATTGACGACATTACAAATTATATCAGGGAAATGTTACCACAGGATATAGACTTTCAACTGCGTGGAAATCCAAACACTCAAAAAAGCATTCTAACATGCAGTGAAAATATTGACTTTATGAAACCTGGGACCATAGGTACGGTGCTAAAGTGTATGTTGTAGGAAAAATGTACGAATCTACCAGTGCAGTAAACATATTGCCCGTGAATGTCATAAGAATAAACTGCAATTTGGAACATACCTCAATGGGAGACTAAACAACATGCTACACGAGTTCTCGTCAATGTTCCCGCCATGATATAAACTGGTCGAAGCGCTACAAAGTATCATTTATCTTCCAGTCGTCGTGAAGAGCGCACCCGAGGTCGTCCTCAGGATCATTGACCAGCGAGGACGCTTGGTGAATTTTCGAAACGAAGAAATGACACATTGTCTGCACTTGAAGCGATGGGGATAAAGTTGGTGACACCGAACACTTATAAAAGAAATCGCATTGGTGTGAAAAAGACCAGTTCTCTACCAGACGTCGGTGCATTAACACCTGGCAGCGTAAAGTTTTTTCTTAGTATTAGACAAGTGCCGAATAAGTATGGAACACGAAATTCTCAACGTGGAAGACCTGGTTATTTTTGAAAACAGCAATACGAAAATGGAACTTCACGAGTACCAGCCTTTCCTGCTTGGGCCGTTCACACTACCTTCTGTATAGCACCAGTACTTTACCTTCACAGTCATTTCTACGTATAAGAAGCACTCCGACCGAAGCAGATGGCACGCATTTGACAACACCAGCCCCTACTTAAGGTCTTGTTTTGTGAACACATTGCGTTCACATTTTATATTGCTTTTAATATATCTGCTAGTATGGTTAATTGGCCCGGCACTTGGGTCGAGTTGGTTTTCTGCGCGAGTTACAACAAGCAAATATTTTACTAATTTTTGCCAATTGTTTAAGACCGTCCACAGAGTGTCGGGGACAATCCTGTTTTTGCTCTTGAAGGAGAAGAACATTTTTACAAGTCTAACATTAAAAACTAATTCTCAAGTCATTTATAAGGTAACAGGTGATAGTTAACTCCATTGAATAGAAGAGTTTGTTATCAATAAATAGAGGTGAAATAAAGAAAATGGTTTTAAAACGCATCAAGAATAAAATTAATCACCGAAAATAGAAATAATATGTTTGGAAGAAGTATGATTATAGACAGTCATATGTAATATGTGTACGTTTTCTAAATATCGAAGACATGTATTAATATGTGATTAACATATCACGGAGTAAAAATACACAAACAGCTAGTGTCAAATTTACCAAGTCTTTAAATTGCAATTGTAATTTTACACTTTAATATTATATTCACTTGAATAAAAGTTAAAAACTAAAAACTCTTATAAGTATAAATAAATATAAAATTACACAACGTGTGTGCAAAAACTGCTGCCACATATCTTCATTAAGTATTTAAATTTATGTATATAAAAATATATAAAATAATATTTATAAATATAAAATTACATACTGGTAGACAACTTGTTTGTTTTGGCAGATTTGTTTGGATCTTTTTTGCTACCAGCCACTCTTCACCTCTACGAGTCAATATGTCATGTCATTCAGCTGGGAACGTTTTGAGCGGTAGTGCTTATAAGATGTAAGACGTACATGACATTCTTATTCCAGAATTATTACAAGTAAAGGTTACAAGTACTTCATGATTCGAAACATACAATTACAAACGGTAAGATATTTTTGGTCGGATCGCATCCTAATGACCGTACTGATCATCTTTACGCTCGTTTATGGAGGTTAACTTCTTAATAAATTTGTCTAATTGCATGTCTTTCTTGAGATTTATATTGCTGATATTTTTATCCGTTACCATTGTTCCAATGGAACCGTATTGTTGTCTCTATCTTTCTCGTCATCTACGAGACAAATATAACCTCATAATCTCTATAAGTTATGAAGCTGAAACAGATTTTATACCGTATTATTAGTTGTTAAATTGTAATGTTGCCTTTATGCAATATTTATTTCGCAGAATGTAACTAATACATTTATTGAACGGAGACCTCAAAGTTACAAAGCCATTGAGATTCCGTGCCTGCTGGAGGTATAATTGTATTGTTATGAAAACAAATTCTGAATTACCCGTTAAACGATTTAAATCTGCGCTGCAAATGCGCACTGATTACATGGGAAATTGACTATACATTTAAGGTAAATTTCCTAAGCATTTTAATTATTCCTGAACAAAAATATGTAAGGTATAGTATATTTTAATGGTAAATTCACCATACAAATGTAGGTAGAAAACTTTCATTTCTTGATTATGAACGTTTCCAAAAGGTGTTTCAGAAGAATGAGAAAGATTATCATTAATACATATATAACTTACATAGTAAATTACCTTCATCTTTAGCTACCAGAAACGGTAGTGATTGTCCCAGAAATAGATCGAATAAAGCAATATTTCGAAACGTTTCATCGTTTTGTGTTGTCACTGAAGCAGTGACTCACCCAAAAAAGTGTTTATTTGTTAAAGCCGGGCATGCGGTGGCGGTGGTGGTGGTGTGACGCACACAAGCAAGTGCCGCACGAGCTCTTGTTGTCTGCACAAGTCTCGTGGTCTAATGGCCACGTGCTACCGTCAGAGGGCGGCGCGCCGAGAGGTTCCGGTGGACAGTTGAGCAGTAAACACGCCAGCCGCGGATCACTGCTAACGAGGGCGAATGAAGGGCCAGAAGGCCGGACGGAACCTTCAAAGCGGCGGGCTGACTCCTCTAGAGAGGCCCCAGGACCTCCCACGATCCCACATCTGCCAGAAGGAAGAGCAATTGGAAGATTGGCGTGGAGCGAGCGGGTCGTGCTTTACGGATGGGCGGGAAAGTGCGACTCCGGGATGTATGGGCTTTTCACGAGGTCGACAAGCCGGCTGTGATTGGTCCGCGAGGCCCGATCGCCCGCGCCGCCAGCGTCGTCCGTCTTCATCACTGGTCCCCTCCCCCTAGCGGCGCCGCTCGGCCGCAGATCACCGGCTCGGCGGCAAGAGGAGCTGACTCTCCACGTCGTAGGGAAACTTAAACTTAATACACGCAGATCACATGTACAATTATGGCCACAGGTACGTTTACGTGTGCTAAGATTTTTTACGTGTAACACCTTAGCTCTCGGTATACGAAATTTGGTTGGAGTTATTCCGTGAATGCGACGGAAGTCAAGGAACGGTGCTGCCATCTGTGGTGGTTGGCGCGAACCAAATTTCACAAAGGCAAAGGGAAACGTCATAGTATTAACTGTTTGATGAGAATTTAAACAAGATGGGCAGTATTTTAATATTATCCTTTGTCGAAAATCAGGCCTATTATTCTTTCAAGTATTTTTCACTTTTATTATAGTAATGGCATTATATAGTTTAAAATTTCGGTCTGATAATGAAATAATTCAATAGTCGACGTAGCTGCTCCGGTAGCGATTTCTAGCGGTGGATGCAGAAACTACGTTTGATTCGAGTCAAGAAATGTAGTTGAAAACACAATTTGCGTACATTTATCACGCTTGGAATTATTTAAAAATATGCTACGTTAAATTTCGTGTCCGAGTTTCGACTTATAAGTGTATTTGAAATATGAGAGCACGTGAATTTGCTCGTCACTGGCGAGTACTGAAGATTAGCTCACTTTTTTTTTAAATTGTGGATATTGAAATCTTCGATTCGCTTCCCAGCGACCAGCCAAGCTGCGGGACTTTCAGTGGACGGTCGAAATGCGGTTGATGATCATCATCAACGTTTATGACATCTAACGTATATTAGCGCAGTGCCAGTTATTATTTTAGCCCTTATGAATAACACGCCACAGAAACAAAATAGAAGTAATGAGATTGGCTAAAATAAGGAATGAAAAGGTCAGAGAATTAATGAGAGACGAAATTTTGCAGGATAGATTGGATTCAATGGTTCGGCATGTAAAGAGAATGGAGTAGTTTCTCAGTAAGATGCACGAGATGATAGTGGCTGATGGAAAATTAAGTATGAGATCAAAGGACGGATGGATGGAAAAGAGTGTGCAGAAGAAAGTAGAAGACTGATGGATGCAGAAAAATATGTAGATGATCATGTTCTAAAACGAACCGGCTGCTTGCTGCAAGCTGTGCAGGATAACAATGTTAAATTAATATATCTTTGTCAATGTATTTTACAAGATTTGTAATATAGTGAGATTCAAGAAAATAAGGAAATATTGACGAAGATACACACAACAATACCAACACCTGGGGAAGCGAAAGCCAATAGAATAAATAAAAAATGAAATGTAAAAATCTAAATATATTTCAATGATTTTTATTTTACATTTGCATAATATAATGTTAAAATTAGCTTAAAATTGAAGTATATTTTGTTTAAAAACTTTGGTTGTTATAAAGGCTTTTCTTATGAGGTTTTATTAATTTTAAAGCCAATTTTTTCATATTCGTTTATTTTTTAGTTTAGAGCTTTTATCTAATGAAAAACCGTTTGCTATTTTTTTTAATTATACGCTCTATTGACTATTTCTGTACATTCAGGCCTTAGTAATGAAAATATCTACCCTACAAAACCAACTCCATCGAATTATGTCATGTCGTTCAGATGCTATTTTTTTGTATTCTTGTCATTCATGCACGATGCGACTTTTCGTATCCTCTTGACGGAGCTTCATAACACAAGAGAAAGAGCGTATAGCCTTTTAAAACTGTAACAGGTGCGTGTGTGAAAACAGTAATTTGTTAGAAACACATAAAAGGGGCTATTTAATCTGGCATGCCCGGAAACACAGCCATGCTTGATTAGCTTCTTCTATCAAATAATCGAATACCCATATAGTTTTAACAGGAAAACAAAAAAAAAATGAACGTACGCTATAATTATATTTTTTCAAATAAATTGTTATAAAATACTCTATCGCAAAGAAACAAACATGCACAGAGCCTGTCGGTTAAGCTGGATTACAGGATTTGCAGAAACCGAAGAATGTCGCATTAAGAAGCGCCGACTATGTTTCATTTACACATATGAAACGTAAACATCTTCTTACAGGTCGAACGTCGACTGAAGGCACGTACGGATGTACACCATTTATATATGCAGGCTCCTACTAACACTGTGTGTGCCATTTCTGCATTAACTGTGAGATTGTACAGGCACAGACAGTGTCAATTGTGGAAAAATATTCCAGTGGTCTGACATTATAGTCCAAATCTTTATTTATTTTTCTAAGTGCTGATGTGCGCACCCAGACAACACCCACACTAAATGCATCTACAAGCAGACAGGCACCCACACAGTGGCGGTCCTAGATGTGTCTACAAGTAGACAGGTACCAAAGAGTGGTGGACATAGATGCATCTACAAGCAGACAGGTACCCACACAGTGGCGGACCCACCTGCAGATTTTGAGAGTTCGGATTACCGAAAGTATGGATTATTGGGTAGCAATAATAAACATACGAAAGATACCAGCAACAATTTTCCATTTAGCGAAAATCAGTTCTTAATGGGTGCTAATTGGGTAAATAGAGTTTTAAGATGAATAATTATATCTCCAAATCTAATCAATCATTAGAAAATATATAATTGATATCATTATAAAACATACGAAAGCTACCAACCCAACTATTTTGCGTAATTCAAATTTAAAAAATTGGGAATCCGAAATTTATAAATTAATAATAATATTACTTTAAAAAAATATTTTTTAACATTTCTGGCATCTTTAAAGTCCTAACTGAAACAATGGTTTTATCTAAAAAAAATTATAGTAGAAGCCTTTTTTTAAACAAACACACACTGTACAAGAGCACTAAAGAATTATAAAATAGACATTTTTTGACGTGACGTCTAATAAATCGATGAACGCCGGCTGTACGCACGAAAAAGTGTCCCGTTACGCTCATTGTCCCGTTTCGCAGTGTCCCGTTACGCTCATTTTATATTTCTCTTTGCTAACATGTACACAAACATCACAATAAAAATCTTTTGAATTTGAATTTGAAATTTGAAACTTCCAATACAAAGGTTGTCGGTTAAAATCCCGGCAGCTGCGAATTTTTTTTTTGTACTTGTAAAAATAAATACGGCGCACGCAAAATTTCAAAAGTAATAAATATATTTGAATTAATGAATGCAAATAAAAGTAAATTTATTAATTAAATTGTACATTTCATTTCACTCCTTTGTATCCATACAAAATAGTGATAATTCAATAAAAATGATTCAATTTTATTCATAAAAGTATGCAGAGGTAGATTTTATCATACAAAAAATAGAAAAATTAAAAAAAAAATTCTTCCTCAAAGAATATAATATTTTTAATGCCTAACTGGTTTGATTGCAAAAACCTATTACGGCTGTCTCAGGCCGAATATGATATTTCCTTTTCTTCTGGATCAATCATTTCATCAATGTTTTGTTATGACGTTGTCACGTTAAACTATCGTCCGTAAACCGACTTTACAGACAACCAAATTTTTTTAAAATAAATTAAATCTACTTTAAGGTTGAGGTGCGGTCTAGTATGTATAGTTTCAGTCGCGGGAGGTTTAATGGGACAAGGATCACGTAGTGCCGCCCACGCACCCAGCTAACGGCAGCAGCGCGCTGCGTGGCCGCGGCGAGTGCGGGGACCCCACCAGGAGTGGGCGACCAGGCCGGACTAATATGGCCGCGTGACTCCAAACTCGTCGCCCCGTCTCGCGCGGCCCACGCCTTCTTCCGCCCCCTCCCACCTTTATGTTCAAGTCTCCGCCTTCAGTGGTCGCCTTCCACGCCTGAACATACCTGTGCACATGTCTGCTGCCAACACGCATGCATCATGTCAGTCATAGATCTCATTAGCAACGTACATGACTCCTGGAAAATAACACCTCTTTCAACAAAAAAAATACTTTTGGAAACTCAGTTGTCAACTGTATCACTTGTAAAACTGCAAGTAAAATTTAATTTGTGCAAAACTCTGTCTTGCATTTCTGCAAGTGATATCGTTCCCAACTGAGTTTCCAAGGATTTTACTTATAAAAGTACAAAAAATTTGACTGAAAACACCAGGGGCATTTATTTTTCTCCATATATATGTATGTAAATGTATGTGTAGATATATGTATTTGTATAAAATCGCTCATTAGACTGCAATGACGTATGCCCCCACGCTAGCGATTGTTTCCTTGTAGTTGGCGGCCGTCTGCAAGAGAAGCCATTGCCCTGTTTGGCCGGGCCATTCAGGACGCGTTTGCTCCCGCACTGTATGGCTGTGATTGGTGTGTCGTCAGCAGATGTGTACCTGAAATAAACCCAGCCAACCACGCAACACAGACAATACTAAAAGTTTTACCACACAGCTGGTATAGAAACCTCTTCGCGAAAAGTACATGGTACTACCTATCAGTAGTGCCACGATTATGTCACTGACTCATTGAGTGTAAAATTAGACTTGCAGTCCAAATAAGTCAGCTCCGCGTTGGTGACTGGACTACAGGGCAGTCAACACGTCCTTGTCGACCCTGAGTCAGTTAGAAACAAGGAGAAGTGGTTATCCAGTCTCGAGTAACCCACCAAAGGATGTGACCTTGATATCGACCAATGAGCGTTTTATAAATGGCTGAACATGTATAGGGGGCGTCCATTAAATACGTGAGGCAAATTTGGCAGTTTTCGAACCCCCCCCCCCCCCCCTTGTTTAGACGTAGTGAAATTCGGCTCGAACCCCTCCCCCTAATAAAGGTCTCACGTAATTAATGGACGCTCCCATAGACTATTTGAGTCTATCATGGAGTAAATGGAATTCGCAAAATTATCAGGGATCTACCTATCAGTAGACATTCCTCCCATCTGTGAACATCCCACCCATTAGAAGACACTCATTATATCAATAGATATCCATATTTTCAATGGGCATTTCATCTACCAGTAGACTTTCAATATCGTTATAATACTTTATAATTAAACGTTTATCCTACCAATACAGATATCAAAATTGTATGACAGTCTTACTTTAAGGAATCAATAAATATTGCAGTACTTGTTTTCATGCTCTGACGCTCAGAAAATCATTTGATTTTATTCATTTTTTCCCATCGGGAAGGCAGATCAGCCTTCCCGCATTCCACGCATTACACAAGCCTTTGACTAAGTTTACTATTAGCTTATATTCACTTAGGCTTCATAAATGCTTAATGTTCCGTGTCTCCAAAGAAGGAAATCTCCATATCGTCAAATCTTGCACCAAACGAAACTAGAGTGAGAGGTAACTGTAATCCCCGTTGGTTTGCATCTATACATTTTATGTTTAAGAAAGTTAATTGTAACATTCATACAAATGTTTTGCGCGTCAAACAATAAAAACTACCACTGCACGATTTATTGTTGTTGATATTTCAACACTTCGAAAGAAACAATACGAAAAAATGAGACTGCGTCATCTGCGCAGAAAACATGTTTTTATACTTTTACAAAAGTTTCCTTTGGTAACCAGTTTGCAAGAAAAAATTTGTAATAGTACAATAAAGATAGTATAACTTTGTAGAACACATGGATACATTTATTTTTGCATAGATTAAGTATGTTTTTCGAGATAAAACTGAATATTTCTGAGGTAAATTGGCGCATGATTTAGTATTTTAATTGATGTTTCATTCAAACGTAATGTTTTTAAACCATAGAAAATATAATAGAATATTAAATAATTACTTTTTATTTCGTTTTATTATTCTTATTGATGTGTGCTAGAAAGCTGGAAAGCTATTCTCGGAACATTTTACCAATAACTGGTGTGCTTCTGGTCATTATTGGCGAGATTTCTGATGTTTTTTTTTTCGTGAGCTCCTGATTATTCCTAATTTTTTTTTTTTGTGTTCTTCAAGTACTTCTGGTCATTCCTATCAATATTCTGTTGGTTTCCTCCGTTTGTTCCTAGTTATTTCTGGCGAGTCTTCTACTGCTCTTCTACGAGTGCTTTTGGTTATTCCTGAGAAAAAATCCCTGCATGATTTTTTTTTCCTAATGAGACGTGTAATTTTATTCAGAGTTTCGTTTAGTTGGTGAGTTCCTGTTACTAAATTAACACTTACGATATTTTTATCGGGTAGAATGCAAACAAAAAAATATTCATTACTCAGTCAAATAATATGCCTTGATACGGCTGAGAATCACTATCATGCAAGACGAACTTCATTCTCCTTGATGTACAACGATGTCCTCCTCTTGCGATCGTGAGAGAGCATTCCGCATCCCACATAAAACAGTGACTGAGTGAACAACACAACGAATAAAATATTCATTACTGACTCGATTGTAATGTCTTAAAACAGCTCTGACATGCGAGACGAATTTCCTTAACCTTGATGTCTAGCGAGGCCCTCCTCTTGCGATCTTGAGTGAGCATCCAGCATCGCACATGAAAAATAAATAATATTTACTGTTACGCAACACGTGGCGACATCTGTTGTTGAAAAGCAGAAGTACTTGGCCACGAGTCTTTCAAAATGGCAACTTAACTCACGCTGATGAAATATAAAATATTATATTTAATTATCTGTTTCTAATTAGAAATCTCAGTATGCATCTGTGATTAGTCACAGAAGCTATTTCGAAAATGACAGTATTCGACACTGGTTGGAACACTTTTTGTTGGAAATATGATTGATGACTTTGATGACATATCAAGAACAGTCAAAATGGTTCCAAAATCAGTAATGTCATCGTTGGCAAATATGTGTCGGTACTGTGGCATTTCGTTCACTAAAACAAACAATGCTCGACGTCACGAGAAAGGCAACTGTGCAAAGAGTCCTTTGAGAAAAATGCTTTGTTTCGATGATTGCGGCTTTCAGTTTGTACTAAGTGATAAAATAAAAATAAATAAAAAACCGCGTAGTAAATTTTTTTCGTCTATTGAGAAAAAGTCTGTATTTGAACCGGATGTATGTGGAACTAGCAAAAATCATCACACTTGGACATCTGCATCGCCTGCATCGAAGAAACTACAAGATATTGTAATACAGAAGGAATATGATGACAAGTTTCCTTAGACGAACCATGAAGGACTTGATCTTCCTACAGGATTATCTGACGAATTTTCTGCTATTCAAACTAAATGATTAAATAATATTACTGTAAACCGTGGCAGAAACAACAACTTTACTGAAAATGAGAAGAATATAGACGAATTTGAAGCAACCAAGACAGAAGATAGTGATGATGCACTGAGACCAAAGCGATGGAAACGATGTTTATGACAAAATTATTCCGATCCAGCTTATGATGGTAATGGGACGATGACGACAGTGACTTTGAGGCTGGTGTTAAAATGGAAGACTTCAGAGATCTTAAAAATAATAAAGATGCATGGAATATGGAAGCAGCAGCAGAAGAGATTGAATACAAGTCATGGGAAGATCCTAACATATTAGTCGACAGGTTAAGACTTATATTCACTCTGCTTAGTGAAGGAAACTATTTTCACCTCAACGAAGTAGTCCCCATATTCAAAAATCTAAGAAATGCAGGTTACATCCAATAATCACTCATTTTACCTGCTTGTGTATAAAATCAAACAATAAATCAATTATAGTGGATTTCAAACATTTATTGTTTTTTTCTCTCCTTGTAATCTGATTTCTAAGACTGAGTTCTCGTAGTATCCTACCAGTCATATCCATGTGACAAGATTGTATCCACGTGACGAGATTGTATCCCTGTAACGATATCGTATCCCTGTGTCGAGAGCATATCCCTGTGGCGAGATCGTACCCCTGTGGCGAGATAGTATCCCTGTGGTGAGATCATATAGGCTACCTGTGGCGATACCGCATCTCTGTGGTGTGATCGTATCATACTAAGTTGAATTTTCTTCCAAAGCTGCATCCTTTTCGTTAAATGCGCGTAGTCAAGGCTGCAGTCAGGACTGTTGGCATTTTTAAAACATTTTTCAGGATTCTCGGTTCTTTAGTAAGTTTAAAATCAGGCTTAATTACTTGTCCTTTTTTTAAAATTGATTTTATTGATATTTTAGTTCGGACAGTTCAGATTTAGAGACTCGTTTTTTTCTGATTTAATTTGTTATACTTGTTTATAATATACAGTAAATATCGGCGAGGAAGACCTTGTGGTTTCGAGACATCTGGTCTATACGCCTGACATTGAACAAGGCCTGGTTAGAATGTAAGTATTCCAAGTTTCGAAAAATTACACTTCCATGGTAGGCACAGCGACAACTTATTTATTTCGTCGGACAGGTATCTTGTATAAAGTCGTTCTTAGTAAAGAGAATGATTAATATACTCCACGAAAGAGAATGGGAAACAGAATTTAAAATTTAGTTTAAACATTAGTTACTCTTATCACTGGTCGAGCATAGAACCAAAAACAGATTTCGATATAATCAATTATTATTTTAATGAGCTATTTTTTTTAAATGTATTTAGAAATTGTTCCCGAATTTCTATGTGAATACATAATTATGAATTTCCAATATGACATCCAAGATTGCATCGGTAGCTTACTGGCGCCTGGTGGATGAGGAATTAAGACAGTTTTTAGAATATTTTCACCATGATTTATTAAATAAGTTTTTTAAAAATAAACCATTTGCATTTACCAAGGTTCGAACGAAGGACAGGAATATATTGAATTAATTGGAGGCTAGTAGATGGGAATAAATGCCTCTTTTACTTTTTTTTCACCAGATTTCATTAAATAAATATTTTTTTTAATCGGAAAACACTATTTTCTTCATCGAGTAAGGATCGAACCATGGACACCAATCAATCGAATCAATGGGTTTTTTAGTAAGCAAATTTTTTTATGATTTTTTGGAAATTTTTTTCCAAATTTCTAGCTAAATAATTACAGATTTTTTTAAAAATTGTAGATTCAAAGATGGCGGATGTCATGGCAGTTGACTGTGTGGTGTTACTGCACTCTAGCGTGTTAAATTTAAACTTATATGTCGGTAGCGCCTTCTAGCAAGCGATGCTATATTCCTTCAAATTAAAAAAATACATGTCCGAATATGTTTTATTTTTTTATATACCTTATTTAATTCTCGGTCTGTTAAATTTCTCAATGGCCGTGCGGTCAAAGGCATATATTTTCCAATCCAGAGGTCGGAGCTATTAAAGTTAGAATTTACTTCTAGTATACACTTATAAATTGTTCATAGATATGATCAATCCAGTAGCCGAGTGAACTATTGTTCAAAGATTACTGAATAACGACGGAGACATCGCAGAAATATTCATGCAGTGCGGACAAACGAGAGCATTCTTCCGCAGAAAAATGTACTAGCGGTACAAGAGTTGCGTCGGACAGTCAATGAATTACCCGAAGGATATCTACCCGGCTGTTATATAACAAATATTGCCGAACAGTCAACATTGCTCCAAGAGTTCAAATAAAATGGAGATACTGCAACTGATCACGTATATAGAAGAACATAGCGGACGTACATTTGTCGACAAATCTCCGAGCGTTGGCTTATGCATTCATCCACGATCTCACTCCAACAAGAATGAGAAGTCATCAAATTTCCCTGGACAATGATAACCGATATGAAATCTGTGGAGGTTGCGATACAGCACTTCACCAAGTCACAAACTGTGTATATTCTGAACCCCTATGTATTTAGTGTAGTAGACGTGTTGCCAGACAACTCGCTGTCCCGATCCATGACATTAATGTAGAGAAAACATGCTTTCTTGATATTTCAGTGTTTCCCACTGCAAAACGGCGTGCTTTGGTCTGACTCATAATGAACCTGATTGACTTTACCTCGCACACCCAAACACATTATTTAGTATGTAAATTTATAGAAAACCTTCGAAGGGCCAAAAAGACTATGGTAAAAAAAACTCTTCAACCAAAATTTGGTCCTTACCTCTTTTTCTTTTCATCTGTAAATACAACAATAATATTTTAACGGCCTTGTGAATGTATATTGTGAAAAATTTGAATATGCGCAATTGCGCCTCTGCTCACAAATGTACCAATGTAAATGTACCATTTGTCAACTGCCTGAAACTATTTGTCAATAAAAATAAATTTTAAACTAAAAAAAAAAAATGGCCAAGTCACTGAGTTGGTAATCTGAATGTCGTGGGTTCGAATCCGCCATCCCCGAAATGTTTTTAGCTTAATTAAATATTTTAAGGAATTGCGGATGAAAAAAGACGATAGTGCTCGAAGATTGTTGACGAGGTCCAGATCATAGGCATCCAGTGACGGAAACGTCCGAACATGGCCGAATCCTTACGATTGGCAAGCCGCCACAAGAAGCCATCACAAAATCCGTAGTCCCATACGAATAACACGGGGCCAGACTCGGCTATTATTTACTTCTGGGTTTGTTCATAAAGGTAGCATATTATTGAACAAAAATGACACTTAAATTATTCATGGTACTTATTTCACTAACAGTCATTTTAAATTGATACTATATGATGCACTTTTATAATATAATAATTTGTAATAAGCATGTCTAGGAGAGAATTAATCGGAAAAATAAAAATAAATCGGCTAGTATTTGTGTGTTTGAAAATGTACCAAACGTCGCAATGTAAAAATTAGTTACTAAAAACATTGGCAAGGTAATATATTTTTATTTTTCCAATTTGTTTAGTACATACATTTTGGCACCAACTTATTGCTCAGTAAATTTAATTAGCTAAATTAAAAATCTTTAAAACATTTTTTTTTTTTTTGTGATTTGAGTTACGTTTTATTTTTTTTAAAAAAAAGAAGCTTAATAGTTTCATCAGCTTGGTTGCATTTCAGTGCTTTATGGAGTGTTGATTTTCATTTCGTTGTATTGATATGTTTTTTGATGTTATTTCGGTTTTAATCGCAATTCAGCATATAATCTTTTCCCTTGCCACGGGATATGCTCGTGGCGTGGCTGGGGTGAACTAGACGAAACGAATATGCGATGTTTTGCCATTATCTTCCGAGTGTGGAGGCGGAGGGGTGTGGCTGCCGGTCATGGGACCGATAAGTAAATTTTCAACGAGTGAAAAAAAAATTCCTCCATCCCAGTCGGGAATTAAACCTAGGACATTTACCTCACAAGCCAGAAGCTCAACCCACTGAGCCAAAAGGGCAGGCCACCATATTATACCGCCTTGAAATAAAGCACTCTGATGTATCTAGATTTTCTCATTCTGGCTACCTGATGTTTAAAAATACTCCTATTAAAATGTAAAAAAAAAAAAAAGCTACAGTCTTTCATTCAGTACTCGCCAGAGATGTGTATGTAACATTTCATCTCGAATACGAGCAAATTTCGCGTGTTCTCATGTTGCAGATACAGTCATAATACCAAACTCGGACACGAAATTTAACGTTTAATTCCTTAAAAAATAATTCAGAGCGTGATTAATATATAAACAAATTATGTTTTTAACTAGATTTCATACGCGAATCACACGTAGTTAGCACCCGCCGCTAGAATTCGCTGATGGAGTCAGCTACGTCGACTACTAAATCCTTTTATTAAAATACGAAAATATAAAAATATATGATTAAAAGGCTTGGAAAAAAAGCTTAAAATTTGAATAATTTACCTAAAACACTGCTTTGGACTTGATTATCGACAAGGAATTTTATTGAAATACTGCCCATATTGTTAAAATTAATTCATAAGTAGTTTGCCTTTGTCTTTGTGAAATTTGGTTCGCGTCATCCGCCACAGATGGCAGCACCGTTCCTTGACTTCCGTCGCACTCACGGAATCACTCCTCACCAAATGTTGCACGTATGAAGTTAGTTCGGATCGAGCCGTCTGCGATGACGGACTGCCGGCCGCGACGCGAGAAGTCGCCTCTGAGCTGAGTCACGGGAGCAGTCTGGCCGCCGCGGCGGGGAACACGGAAAAGCACCGACTGGAAGCACACGTCGCCGGTCTGCGGCGGGGGAAACCCTCTCGACCCTTCTGCTAAACGTTTCCGGTGACAAGGCGGCTTCACGACCAACTCGTCACGTACAGCCGACATTCGTAGCGCAGTTGGTCTTCCGCGCCGATAGGCGTGAGTTCGAATTCCGCGGTAACACACGCATGTTTGTGGCGTTTCTGATTTTATGATTATGTAGTTTCAGAATAATTGTCAGGCTGTCTTTATTATTTATTTTATTTTCTTAACCACATTAATGTTTACACAGTACTTGAAAAGTTTCAATAAAACATAACGTACATACCTAGGTTAACCTTGATAAAAACTTTTAGTAAGAGCAGTATAATATATATAATTTGTTTGTTAACACCCCTGTTGTAATGCAGCTTGGATATTCGATGATAATTCTACCATTACATTACATTAAAAAAAAATGTATTGTGCACAATGTTAGAAAATTTCACCAAAAGTTTTACGAAGAACGCTGGTTACAAATTATCCAGGGATCTTCGTTAATTTACGGTCATCTTCACAGACTAACGGTAATGATTTCCCTCGCACTGAGCACGAATATACAAGAATTATCTCGGTATCCACAAAAGCATTCAAAAAATTGGTAAGTGAAGCAAGTAGGCCTTCTCCTCAAACTTGCCTGTGTACCCTGTGTACCCTGAATACAGGGAGATCGGAACTGGGAAGTTGAAATATGGCGTAGTTTTCACGAAGAATCATTTATCTGAAATTACGAACAACTATCCAATTTATTTCAGGTAATTTTTTCTTTAAAAATTCCGTAAATTTATTGTATTTTCTAACAGTATTTTCTAAAAAATCTCATTAAACCTATAGGTATGCACTTGGGTATACATAAACATATATTTTGTTATAGTATAGAAGTGTTATATTCTATTTAACCATAGAGTTTTATTTTATGTTTTAAGAGAAAAATAAATGTATTATTCACTCTGACATGATTTATTGCAATCAAGCCGCGACACTTGACTAACTCGTCAGGAGCTCTAGTCACTTACTTTTATTTTTATTTTCAATTGGTTGTCTTGCTGGTTAATTTTTCACACATAAATGTAAGTTTTATAGTAAAAATTTTTAATGAAAAATTATCCTTGCGCTAACCAAACTCACTCTAATGACGTATTATTTACTTATGACAGATATATAACATATTTCATTTCTTTTTAACAATTTTGGACTTATATATACGAGGGTCATTCAAATGTGAACAGTATTTTTTTATACAGATTGATTGTGATTTATGAAAATAAAAATTAAACGCCTTATTTTTCTACGTGGTATCCTGCAACAGAAATACGTTTTCTCCATTGGATACGAAGCTTTTCAATCCCTTCAGGCGAAAAAATTAATATGGTTGCCCCAGTAGCCAGTCGCGCACGCACTGTTCGACCTCAGCTGATGCGAGTGATGCCTCCTTCAGCGAACCTCCCACAAACTCACGCACGGCATGGATACTGTCTTCATTGACGCTGGTCGCCGGACGCAGTTTATGGCTTTGATTTACCACTTTATCACGACCATTTAGAAACTCCTGGGCCCAATCGAACACTTGGGTTGTACTTAGAGTAGCATCACCGGACTGTTCTTGGAGTATCTTCAAAATTTCACTCGACTTCACACCTTCGTTGGCGAGGAAACGAACAACTGCCGCTGGTGCTGTCGCAGCGACACTGAGGCCGTGTGCTGCCTGTCCCCTCTCCCCTCCCCCTTCTCCCGCTCACCACACTGCTTCAGTCGGATGAAGCGAGTACCGGTTTATATTTGTATCACCTCGTTTATATATGTGTATTCTTACTAATATTAGAAATGCGAAAGTGTGTTTGTCTGTTTGACCTTCTTTCACGCAGCAACGGATCGACATGATTTTTACATATATAGATAGTTTACGTATGGAGAGTGACATAGACTACACGAAAATATGAAATTCCATCCCTAAGGTAGTTAAAAAAGGGGTAAATTCAGTTTTATAATAGAAAATCTTAGGAGGTAAGTCATAGACACACATAGTGAGTTCGAGTCATTTCTCCATGTCCGCCACACGGCCATATAGTAAGGTCTTGGAACTTTCTATCCTTCTCCTTGACGAAACACATCCGCTTAGTGAAGCTCGCAGCTGCTAGCGAAATAAAGGCGTTAATAATAGTTAGGTTTAGAACTTCGTAAATAGATGACGTTGCCTTGAATTGGTAACACGCTATCTTTGGTTTGTCCGTCACGTCTTGCCTAGGGGTTACCTGCCTTCCCACGAAATGAAGCTAAGATTGTCGTCCCGGTTTTTGCTGATGCGTAGCCTTGACGCACCGAGATTGTGCAATCAATGGGACTTTATAAATCAAAATTTCATTTTTAAAAGTGTATGTCCTGCAGACTGGACACTCGGTAGTGATGTTCCTTATATTATGATATGTTTGGCCCGGGTAACGCCGGGTACTTCAGCTAGGGTGCGCGCGTGTACACACATGTCTCACCCTGGACTCGAACCCGGAACGTTCGCACCGGGAATCGGCGTGCATTCCGACTGCGGCACGAGGTTGTCTCGAACATTGTCAACATGGGTCCTGCCGAATACCTCGTGGTGACAACCATATAGTTTTGTAGTATCCGAGAAGTGACTCATTAGTGGCTGCAAAATTAATGTCAATAATAGTGTTTTTGTTTCTTCAGTGCAATAATTGTGCCTGCCACGTGGGTGTTGTGCGTGGCGGTCGAGAGCGGCTGAAACGTTTTTAACATATGCGTTAATATCAATAGCGGATCCAGAGGGGGGGCTAAGGGGCTCAAGCCCCCTCCAAAAGAATCTTGGTCCACTATTGTTTTAGTGTTTGCCTTGATAAAGCCTAGCCTCAGATGGGTCAAGCCCCTCCCAAACCAAAATCCTGGATCCGCCATTGTCTCAGGCCACTGTCACACAGCTCTTTGAACCACTTTATTGGAATATGTTAAACTCAGCAAACTGGTTTAATGTATTCCGAACGTGTTCCGATCGGGTTTATTTCTTATTCAAACTTAACTGGTTTTGCATGTACTTACTTCATAACGACATATATTCTATGCATGCCTGTAAATGGTAAAAAAATTAAAGATGGCCGAATGATTGATGTGCCACGACAGAAAAATCAAAAGATAAATGTAATATGAGGACTCATTGTTTTGTAAGGGAGAAGAATTGTGTGGTATGTTAGCATGCAAGTAAAGACCCATGCTATTAATCACTGAATCATAAGCATAAACTTTGGGAACTATTCGGGTAGTGAACAACTAATTCACATACGTTTTTATGTCTTCCAGTGCTCAAAATGATATGCAATTGTGGCCCCGGGCACGAAATTTTATTTATAATTCATTAATAATAATATCCTTCGCGATAAACAATGGAAAATGTGTGTTAACGAGTGCCTGGTTGCCGGGGAAAACAATCAGGGTAACGGGACACATCGTAGTGGGACAATGTGCGTTACGGGACACTTTTTCGTGCGTGGAGCCGGCGTTCATCGATTTATTAGACGTTGTCACGTGAAAAATGGTGTTAATATTTATTTGTGTGTGACTGTGAAAGTATAACTTCTTAGAAAAAAATTATGTTTTGCAGAAAATTACCCAAAAAAACTATCTTTTTTTACATCTAGCAGTTCTAATGTATGAGTTTATTTGGCCAGTTGACGTTTGATGTAGAGCGCTCCTGTAGCCCGCGTGTGGGCCGCGTGGCGGGCGAGTGCCCACACCTCCCCCCCCCCTCCCCACGGTGACGTCAGCCGGCCAGTGCCCCGGCCGCCTCCAGCCAATCACCTCTCGCGCTACCTCCACATTATTAACGATGTCGACGTGTTGGTCTTGTCGATATAATTTTCGAAAATGAATCATTTTTCGGACGTGTAAAATTCATGTAAAATTACAGATATTTGTACATTTGAACATTTACACGGAAACAACTGCATCACTACCAAATAGTGTTCGCAGTAACGAGGGGTTCGGATTCTTACCTGGGCATTTATGCTTTGTGATGTCCCAGTACCTCCAATAGTTAAAGTTATTTGTATATCGTTTTCTGAATACTTTCCAGTGTTAACGGCGGACATTAATGAGCAAATAAAACAAAATAAAGTAAATGATTAAGCATTCGATTATATTTTCCATGATTAAAAAACTCTTGAATGAATCATCAATTAAAATATCAAATCATGCAGCAGTTCTCGTAAGAAAAAACTCAGTATTATCTCGAAAAACGTATTTCATATAAGTATGCAAAAAACAAACATAACCATGTGTTGTACAAGTTTACACTATCTGTCTTGTAGTATTACAACTGGTTTCCAAAAGGAATCTTTTGCAAAAAAGGAAATGATAGTTGTTTTCTGTAGACAGGCGCATCGTTACTGAAGCGACACGCCCGGCTGTAGCGCCGGCAGCGCGGGCCGCGGTGTAGAAGCCCCTACCCCCGCCCTCCTGTGCTTGGAGCCAGCCACTGCCGCGTCAGTCCGGCCGAGTTCACTCACCTGTCGTTCGCTACTAGAAGTCGGCTCCCGTAAAGGCAGAGAGAAAACATTTATTGACTTTATTTTTTAGACTGTAGCAGTATTACTATTGATTACAGTTTTATAGTTGTAGTAAGTATTGGAAATTGATTTATTAAAATCCGAGCCCCCGGGTTATTTCACTATTTGCTGTCACCATTCATTGTCAAATTTTGGCATTCCTTGAAATAACGTACTTTGCCTGTTGATTAAAAAAGTTTTTTTTGACATACGCCATTGTTTGTTTACAAGGTATGTCATAGAGAAACCTCGAGGACGAACAAAGAGATGAATACACAAACACACAGAAAACAAGCCAAAATCAGCTAACGTCGAACGTTAAATGTAAAGACAGCACAGCCACATCTGCGGAAGGAACTTGTCAGTAAAATAGCACGGCACAGACGAATACAGTGGACTGACAACGACGAGACAGATACAAGAACATTTAATACAGAGGGGAAAAAAATTGGTAAAGTCGGTTTACGGACGATAGTTTAACGTGACACCGTCATAACAAAACATTGATGAAATGATTGCATACTTTTATGAATAAAATTGAATAATTTTTATTTTAATAACAAAAGAATTAATACTTGAAATTATACTAGTAATCAGATTTTTAAAATGCAAGAATAATGAACCTGTGTTGCCGAAATTGTTGTAATAAGCAATGAAAACCACAGATTAAATATCGTCGAGAATATTTTAGGTTTTTATGTCTTCCAGTGCTCAAAATGATATGCAATTGTGGCCCCGGGCACGAAATTTAATTTATAATTCATTAATAATAACGCTTCTCGCGATAAAAAAGGAAAATATGTATTAACGAGTGCCTGGTTGCCGCAGAAGCGGATAGATAGCGCGATTCGTTCGGTTTGCGTCCGTCACCGTAGATAGCAGCACCGTAGGTGAATAATATTATTTGGTTTTTATAATACGTTTTTATAAGAAATACGCATCCCAAATACACCAAACTTATTTATAATGTGTTACAATATTTTTTAAAACATTGTGCAAAAGATCCCGGGTGAAATTTGAATTATTATGTGTAACTGTAAAACACCATTGTTCCTTAAAAACGTATTTGAAAATTCAACATTACTTTTAAATAACCGTACCGATTGTGCTGAAAATCGGTGGACGATCGTTAAATTACATAATATTAATAATTCAAACGACGAAAACATGATTGAAAAGTCAAATCGATGGTTGTTCCAATCGAGTGGAAGAGAGATGCGGCGAAAGCGTACAATGAGCGTAACGGGACACATCGTAGTGGGACAATGTGCGTTACGGGACACTTTTTCGTGCGTGCAGCCGGCGTTCATCGATTTATTAGACGTTGTCACGTCAAAAACCTTGGACAAAACAGCGACAAATAGACGAACCCAACGATGATATTAAGCAGATAATCTGTACAACAAAATGACGACACCACCGACGAACTCAACATGTTTCCTACGACAAAACAGCTGTTTAGTCTCATCGCTGAGTTCACTTGTGCGTCATCTTGAGTTTTCTCTATGGCATACAGTGTAACCTGCAATGGCGTATGTCAAATTGCAAGAATCATAAAAAAATAACTTACTTTGTCTTGTCATCTTTGTTCTTAAATATTAAGCGAACACATATTTACGTTTGTATTTAAAGATGGACAAGATACTTTACTTTGGCCGCTTATTCATCTGAACATTCTTGTACCAAAGTATTAATTATGGCAATGGTTTTGTCCCCGTGATATAATCCATGATTTTCTCCTGGCAGTTTGAAACCATAACGTGTTAATGATAGAGATAGGAAAAATTTTCGGATTCATTTTGTGGAATGCGAAAATAAAAATAATTTTACTATTGTACTGCTTCTGCTATATTTGGTTCACTGTAAACCTGGAGGAATGTGGGCCAATTGGAGATTCTCAATAAAAGAAGTACCGATTCACAATTTATTAAGTTAAAAAGACTTCTCACAAGTCAGCAGTTAATGAACACGTGACGTTTGCGGAAGCATGCAGATAATCGTGGAGTCTATACTTGGGGTCATTGAATCCGCGAATTTTTCCAGTCTCTAGTTAATATTCTCTAACGGGGTATAAGAGCCTCAATAGATAATATTTATGCCCTATTATGTCAAAAACAGTTGGTATAAATAACTTATAGTTTAAACTATAGCCACAATTTAAAATAAAATAAAAAATACGATATGGTGAAGCCACGAATGAGGCCACATTTTCATAAATGAACTAAAATAGATGCTTAATTGCGTATGTCTTGGTTCAGGTCATTATTTTATTTTTACGTTTAACACGGTTACACTTGTAGACATTTTGAGTGGACATACTTCAACAAAATGAAGAAAAAAATACACTATTCATACTTTTGCTTAGTTGGCTGGTTAAGTTGTTTTTATCATTTTTGTGCATTATGTATAAGAAGAACCAATTTTAATAATTAACTGAACATTTCTGTGTTTAAATGCAATGTTGATAGCTACTGCTAGATATGGTATTCATTATTTCAGAAAATATTTATTTAATTTTATTTAGCCTTTTAAAATCATAACAATTCAGAAGATTTAAAAAGGCTACGTAAAATGTAATAGCTTTCTCTGAAAGAAATTAAACCATATCATATAGTAGATAGTAAAATTGACGTCAAACCTAAAACGTTCCAGTTTTATATTCTATTTCATCTAGTTAAAAACGCAACTTTGCCAGCTAATTATGCAAAAAGTATGAGCTATATATATATATATATATATTTTTCATTATGTGAAAGTTCAGGAACTCAAAGAGTCAGCAAGGTTGACCGTGTGGAACGTAAATAAAAAATAAAGACGAAAGAACTGTTGAAACGAAGGTGCCTTTCAGGTTTTGTCTGTGTCTGTCTGCGCCTTATCTCAGGTAGCGGCGCCGGCGTGTCGAAACGCGAGCACGGCATTAGCATGTCAAGTATGGCGTCTCCCGTCTCCCGGCCAGCCCCGGGAATAGCCGAGAGGAATCCCGAACAGCCCTGCTTGTGCCACACGTGCTGCTCACTCGGTCGCCTGGCACGAGGGGGCGGGGAGGAGGGGGCGTCCTTCCGGGTGCGAAGTTGCCAGTTGTTGCCTTTGTCACACCTCCTTCCCTCGGGCGGCTCTCCGCTTACACTGCAGCACAGTGGCGTACACTGTTGCCACATCCACGCTGCACGGCCTGTTTAACTTTCCAAATATTACTGATCTTAGTTCTGGGTAGACGGCATTCGGTGGGACTAATTTCGTGAATGGAACGGAAATGTGTAACCACGGTGCTGACATCTGTCGCGTATAACGTGAACCAAAGTTCACAAAACCAAAGGGAAACTTTATAGCATTCATTGTCTGATGAATTTTAACAAGATGGACAGTATTTTAATAAAATTTCTTGTCAAAAGGCGGGGGTTTAGCATTTTTTTCCCTTCAAATCTTTTATTCGCTTTTATCGGAGCCATTTCATTACATAGTTAAAAATTTTGGTCTACTAATCAAATAATTCAATTAAAGACGTAGCTGCTCCGGCAACGAATTCTAGTGGCGGGTGCTGAAACTACGTGTGATTCGCGTCAATAAATGTATTTGAAATTTGAAAACACGATTGCATATAGGCTTGCCATACGTCCCGGTTTGACCGGGACAGTCCCGGTTTGAAGCTGTTGTCCCGGTGTCCAGGCCGGTTTTGTCCGTGTCCCGGTCAGCGGTAAGTAACAACGAAAAAATTGTATTAAAAAAATGGAAACAGGTTGAACAGAACTACCAGCCAATATACGCATCTCTTTAATCACTTCTCTGTTCAAGGGGTCAACTTTCCAAATCTTGGCAGGGTTTTAGAATATATGTTTTGTTTGCCAGGTACATAGCAATTATTGTAGAAAGAAAAATTTTCATTAGTGAACAACGCTTTGGGGAGACGACAGGGATTTTTTTTTGACACGCAAAGTAAATTTGCATCCTTATTGCTCAGACTTTTATGAACTATTTAGAAGTAAAAAGTACACGTTAAAAGAATTACTTTCAAGTCTGTCTGAACTGTCTGGAATGGGTAAATAACTTTTTTTTTTGTTTTATTAACATATGAATACTAATTTAATGTAAATAATTTTAATGTAAAACATTTTACAAAAATGTTGTCCGAAAAATGTGTTTATCTTTATGGGAATTTCAAGGTTTAATTTTTAACATAATTTTTCCCAGGGGCTGACCCCCCCCCCCCCCCCCCCCCCGGGTCAATCCGCTGTCCCGGTTTGGCTCGGAGAAGTTATGGCAAGCCTATCTATTTATAACGCTCGGCATTATTTAAAAGAATTCTACATTGAATTTCAAGTTCTAGTTTCGCATTAGAAGTTTATTTTCAAAATGAAATAACATTCATTTGCTCGTTACCGAGGTTAGATGTTACACATATAAAAAAAACTCGTTCACATATTTTTTTTCATATACCACCGTTTATATTATAATACGTTTTAATAGTTTTTAATTTATTTATTTGTTGATTTTTCTAAGATCGTAAAATAGTGTCTATTGTCAGTATTAATTCAGTTATAGTCATTGTGACCGAAAAAAACAATTCAGTGCTAAACACATTTATTATTTCACATTAGAAACTATTTGTAGCAGTCGATTACCTTTAACAAAAACGCATTTCATTAACTTGTGTGCTTTGCTCAAATAGAGCCTAAATATTAAATCATATAGAAAATTGGTTGACGAAAACATTTGAAACCAAGCTGGAGTTTTATAAATTACGTCTCCTTAAAAATAAAATAAATGAATACTCTCATATCATACTCTAAATGAAATAATACTGCAAAAATTTTAATTACAAATTTTCCTTTAAAAAATACAATGTTTCAAATACATTTTAAAAAATTATTACACTATAGAGTTGAGTATTAAACGTTTTTTCTTTCTGGTTTATATCTGGCAACAGAACACACCGAAACACGGACAGCGCTAATGACAGAAACCGTGATAGGAAAGGGAGAGTAAATGCCTGTTTAAAGTGAACAGTGCAAACTAAGTGTGAGACACGCTATAGAAGACACTCGTCACTTGCCGGAAGTCAGGCTGCGAGCATTTAGCGGTCCGACCTCTTTGCCGCGCCGCTGAATCGTTTACCGCTGTGGCGTGGCTCTGCACGGGACTCTTGCTAGCACCGCAACTAGCTGATGGTGACACATCGATGACTATACAGCTGAGTCAGAATTGAACCAGTAAACTTTAGTTTCAAGTTTCATTATGAAAAAAAAAAAAGCTTGCTAAGGCTGGTGTACGCCTTTGAGGTTGAATCCAACAACTTGTTTATCGAAAACTAAGCGTCTGGATAATGTTCAATTATACAACCGCCGCAAAAACTTGTGTCTGCAGTGAAATGATTTATTTTAAATGTTCAGGTGCAGCAACGCGTCAGAGAAATGTATGTGCTAGTGCCGAGGCAGGCCAGTGTGTTGCGAGGCTGCTAGAGACGAGGCAAGCCAGTCAGCTCGGCGCGCCGGCTAGCGGGGGGGTCCAGGGGGCCCCTTATCCTGGACACAGTTAGCGCACGTCCCTCCCCTTCCGATACACGTGCGCTAACTGTGTCCGATTACCAGCTGCGAAGTGAAATGGCGTAAAAATGCGTGAAATGGCGTAACTAGGATGTCATTGTTCTTGAAGCTTCGAGCGTTAAGTCAGAACGTGACACTTCACCGAGTTCAGTTGGCATGTGTAAATATTGGACTTATAAAAATACGATTAATTTTTGGTCAGACATTTTAATTGTAATTTAACATATAGTGTAAATATTACCTAATAAGTAGCTGCAAACTAATAAATTGGACTATCCTTTCCGGATCTGTTTTTCCCACGCGTAACAGTATGTTTACTTCACACTTATTTCAGTACATTTCTGTTTGCGTTTCGCGAGCCAGCCTCGGGGACGACCACGCGACACGACGGAAAGTCGGGGCCCGCGGAGCGTCCAGCGACTGTGTCGCAACCCTCCTGCGGCGGCCGGCGCCCCAATGGCTTCCTCGGAAACTGTTCCACCGATATAACGAGCGATGGCTGTCCCGCCGCGGGCTTGAGTCAGTGGTCGCTCACGGGTCTGTATGGCGGAAACGATCGTCACAAACAGTTTACAGCGGTTGCATCACGCGTCCTGTTTTCCTCCGAGGAACACGCTCTACTGCGGTTGTGGAAGACATCCCTCGCGCTCGCTGTTCATGATAAGTGGCGAAAGGAAAGGGGGAAAAAACATTTCCCTCCATGGACCACTAATTGCTGTGTCTTTACTTCCAGAAGTCATTTTTCCACAGTGGCTAAAACTTCCTCAGCGATTTTTATTTTGCTGAATATTCCTTTGATCCCTTTTCTTAAGGGGAACCCCCCCCCCCCTAGACGATCAACAATATTGTAAATAATACTGACTCTCTGTATTGAATCTCGCTTCAATGTACGTTCAATAAACACGTCAATATCGCCATCAATATTCATTTGTCAAAAAATATTCATGTGGTCACTTTCAGTGATGTTGTCGAAAGGGTCTTTGATTCGGACTTAAGCTTTCTGGCCTTGACTTCGGCAGTGTTGAAGGGGAAAAAACAAAAGCGAAGTGGATGCTGGTCAAATAAATTGCACAAGTTGAGTGCGCAATGCAGGTCTCCAGGGACATCATGAGAAACTTGGCAAAAAATTTTGATGAGCCCCCTCCCTGTCAAAAAAAAAATCTGAATACATAACATTACTGTGCTATAACTGTAAACGTCTCTCGGCATATCGCTTTAATTCTAAAGTTTCCTATGCAATCTATTAAAAATTATTTGTAAATTTCGTCCTACCAGGGTACAACGAGGATTAAAAAAATCTCGAAACTCTACAGGGGCACCTCTGGTGCTCAATCCCCGGAGATCCCCCTCCCCTCATGGTCCCGCTCAATTTGATCCTATGATAACACAAATGATGTAAATATATATGTTTATGCAATATATTCTCTTTAAATATAGCATCACCTATTTTACAGGTACCTACATGTCAGAGTCCTAGCTTGCTAGGCTGTACTCTTTCCAACATCTATAGGTAGGCCTATATATAGAAAACAAAGTCGGGTTAGTTACACCATTTATAACTCAAGAACGGCTGTACCGATATTAATGATCTCTGATTTGTTGGATTCGTCTCCTCCCCAATGTCAGAATAACTATTAAAATATTGATACAATTCACAGAAAAAAATTAATTTTTTAAATAAATTAGGTTTGGAACTCGAGCGGATTGATTTCATTTCCTCCGAATTTTTGCAATTTCGTGTCATCAACAAAGTGTTCCCGAAAATCATTGCTAACCACAAAAATAACAAATAGTTGAGTGAACGAGCAATTTTGACGGTTAAGAACAAAGATGTGGATGACTTAACTTTGTATTTCAGAATCAAATCCTTGGTACTCTGCATTCATTCAAATCTATTGACTGTGTAACAAACGAAGACGAAGCCACCAACTATCCAACTGAATTTTTAAACTCCTTGAATGTGCCTGGCTTTCCACCGCACAATTTACAACTGAAGGTTGGCTCGGTAGTCATCATGCTTCGAAATCTAAACCAACCAAAAGTATGCAAAAGAACGCGTTTGGTGATAAGAAAACTGATGAATAATGTGATTCACGCGATGGTACTCAAAGGGAAATTCAAAGATGAGGAAGTTCTCATTCCGAGGATTCCGATGATCCCAACCGATATGCCCTTTGAGTTTAAACAAATTAAATTTCTGATTCGTCTTGCAATCACCATGACGATTAACAAATCACAAGGCCAGTCCTCAAGTGATTATGGTCTTAATCTAGAAAATACATGTTTTTCTCATGGTCAGTTCTATGTGGCATGTTCACATGTCGGCAAACCATCTGCTTTATTGGTTCTTGCGCCTGATAACCTAACGAAAAGAGAGAAGAGAATCAACCCGAGTGCATCCCATGCAGCAAAATATATAGCTTCAATACAGCAAATGTCTTGCTGACACGGCATTGAAATACTTTATTTTTGTACTTTTATTGAATTTTTAGTATTAATTTATTATAATTTTATTAAGTATAGCTAAAAGTTAACACGACATGCATTGACTGTTAGGCGGTACGAAGTTCGCCGGGTCAGCTAGTTCGTTATAAAACTGTCCGAACGAACAGAGAGCATACTGTATGCTCAGTTAGAGTCACCAGATGTTCCCTCGCCGCCTAAAGAAGAGAACGGAACTGTCCTTCACGAGTGATAAATGTGTGGTCAAGGACGTCCGTCTCATCGCTGGCAAGTACGTCTCATCGCTGACAAGTACGTCTCATCGCTGGCTAGTACACCCGTCTCATCGCTGGCAAGTACGTCCGTCTCATCGCTGGCAAGTACGTCCGTCTCATCGCTGGCAAGTATGTCCGTCTCATCGTTGGCACTACATTGCTGTTTAAACGACTATGATAGTACATACATATATATTTTTATTTTCCTTATATGAATAGCCTTTTTAAGAAACTTGAGCGAAACTTATAATAAGGTTTATTTTACGAATTGTGTCTACAAAAGTGTTCATAAAAATAAGCTATCAACTAAGCTGAATACCCGTTTACTGCGCTTGTTCGTCTCGGAACGAGGTGGCTCATTGGTCCAGAGGTTCCAGTAGCAACTCCCGGTCCAGCAACATGAATCCGATTTTTCACGTTTTCCAGAATCTGCCCCAGGAAAAAAAGTTGTAATGTTTTTTTTTTTGGCCGTAAAACCGTATCTGTATTGTTATAAATTACAGTAAATCCATAGACTTTTTAACGAGTAATTCACCCCAAATAAACGCATAGTTCATTGTAGTTTCATATAACTCGATCTAAGTAGAAGTCTTCACCATGTTTCAACTTCCGAACTCTGGTTTTTGGTATAAACAGGATAAACCTACACGTAGAAGAAATGAGTGTGTTTTGCTCTATTCTTGACCAGTCTTTTAAAAAGTTTTTCCTATGTACTCGGCTTATTCTTGTAGTTTCATGTTGAAAGTAGTGAAGTTTGTACCCCTAAATTTACGAAGATAACTATAAATTTATGAGGATCCGTGGATAGCTTGTAACCAGCGCTGTTCGTAAATTTAAGGTGAAAACTTTTATCAGTGTGCAGTGGTGACCATGGGTCATTAACTTTTACAGATATAGGAGAAGGACCATTAGGATGGTTTTTGGGGGAGGGGGGGGATGATTTATGGAATAGTCCCCAGAGAAAAGAACGGTTCCAGTCCTTCCCCCAGAATATTTGAAGCAAAAAACCTTTTAAAACCATGTTCATAATACCCAACCTGAACTTAAATTTCGATGATAGTTCTGCTTATTTGTCAGAAGAAATTTTGATGTTCATATTAAAATTCAAATACGTTACGTTTACATTAAAAAAAATTAATTATGGATCGTCAAGGCTTGGAGCCACCCCTGAGTGTCTCATTTGATATATATATATATATATATATATATATATATATATGTGTGTGTGTGTGTGTGTGTGTAGGTGTGTGTGTGTGTGCGCGCGCGCATGTGCTTATTCCCGAATTCCCCCTCTATTGTGACGTCTCAGATGCGTGGGTTTCCACGGTGGTCGTGGAGAAGCGAGTCAAGCGGCGGCACAGAGGAGAATATAGTCCGGACACGCACAGCGAGCAGGTGCTGGCAACAACAACGCGGTTTGGTCAGGGCTGTGGTTGTTTTGTTTTTTTAGTTCTTTCGTCGCGGACAATTTTGGAAGCCCTAGCGGCGGCGGCGTGGGAAGCGCCGGCTGTTCCCACGGTCCGGCGTTTTCCCTGCGGCCGGATGGGCGGACCTCAGACTTCCGACTACCGAGAGCTATTGGTTGTACAGTGTTGCCAGATTGGGTGGTAAAATAGCTGATTTGGCTTTCAAAGAAAATGCTGAATTTTGAAGAAAAACTACCTAATGTAGCCGTTATCATGGCGCGACTTCAGCAAAATTTTCATATATAATTTTTTTCGTTTCGTCATTCATAGCCCCCCAAAACCATCAACACAAGATTTTATTATATAAATGTGTGTGTCACATGTTTACGACCACCATATTTGCCGTAATTTTGCACAAAATCATTTCCAAGCGGATACACAAAATAAAGCAATGGAAAATCTCAGTTAAGTTTGTTAATGGGTAAAGGGGTACAAATCGGAAAGTTTTTTTATAAAACCGAAAAATCGCCTTTACTCCTTTATAATAACAATTATCGCATACGTTTTAAAGTAGGATTAATAAAAAACCTGTTCTCCAAATATTTTTTATAGAAACAACCACAACTGCAAGAGGTGGAAAAAACGAGGGTTGGAGGGCTATAAAATTCATAACTTCCTCAGTAGTCACACCACTGAATCCGTTAAAATTGTTTGTAAAGTAAATAATTTATTTTTCTAAAAATTTTTCTGAAACAATTTTTGTCTAAACGAGCAATTGCTGCAAGGAGATAAAAAATTAAAAAAAACCCAGATAGAATAAAATAAATCATAATTTCCGTGCTACGTACGTCAATAAATCCGTTAAAATTGTTTGTAAAGTGAATAATTTTTATCTAAAACTTTTTCAAAAACAATGTTTTATAAAACGAACCAACGCAGAAAGGAAACGAAAGAAAGGGGTAGGTTTAATAAAACATTATAATATCCCCACCAAGCATAATATTAAATCCGTTATTATTTATTGTAAAATTTTCAAATACTTTTACAACTTTCATCCGAAATTATTATTGTACGACCAAAAACTATTGCAAAAGGTGAAAAAAAAGTCAATAGTTGAATGACAAAAAAAAAACATAATTTTGTTTTAATTGTGCTATCAAATGAGTTACAATTTATTGTGAAAACCCTCGACATTATCTGTAACATACGGCTGGAACAATTTTTGATGAGACGAATTAATACAGTAAAAATAAAATTAGTTGTAATTAAAAAAAAATAATCATACTTCCTAACAAAATTTGTTCGAATTTATTTTAAAAAATATTTCTATAATCCTAAGCATTGGTCCAAAGCATATATTTATACGCTCAGATATTAGTGCAAAAGGTAAAAAACAGTGTTTGAATGTCAAAAAATTCACTACTACCTTAGTCATATTATAAAAACACATTCTAAGCTATTCAATGGTGGATACATTGTGTTAAAACATTTTCGCTTAATGGAATATGAGACAATGTTTTATCGATAATTTTGGAATATTGGATATTGGAGAACATATAAAATGTTATTTGCATTAAGTTTTTTTTAATATTCCAAAAGTTAATAGAAACTTCCAGAATAAGTAGGTAATTCGAAATCTACCTTGGCCTGTAGGCCGTGCCGAAAGGGATATATTTTCTTTACTTGAGTTTCCGTGGTTTCAATCCACCTATTTTACTTTGAAATATATTTAAATTTTAGTGTTCGAACAAAAAATCAAAAATTAATCCTTAATCACTTCTTTCAAAATTAATAATACCTTACACAAAAAAAAAGCATAGGCCAAATGTTTGCATAATTTTCTGTTTTCATGTATTTTCAGATATCTCCCTCCATTAGAAAAGAATGTACCAATCAAGAGCATAAATACATTTTGAGACATGTGCAAAGGTTGTACACCCTTTTAATGTTCAATTTTGTATTTTTCTAGGACGAAGCTAATATTAAAAGTTTAATCACTTTTTCTCATACTAATTATAACTACAACTTTTACTAATTGTAATACTATTGTCCTCGTTTTGAAATAAGATGATAAAAAAGACAGAAAAGCTTATTTAAAAAATTGGTTGTCTGTAAAGTCGGTTTACAGACGATAGTTTAACGTGACGTCATAACAAAACATTTATGAAATGATTGCATACTTTTATGAATAAAATTGAATATTTTTATTGAATTATCACTATTTTGTATGGATACAAAGAAGGAGTGAAATTAAATCTACAATTTAATTGATAAATTTACTTTTATTTGCACTCATTAATTCAAATATGTTTATTACTTTAACGAAGAGATTATTTTAACTATAACATTTATACATGTTTGCTATTTAACTTTTAATGTGCCTCGAAAAAGTCAAATCTATGATTGTTCCAATCGAGTGGAAGAGAGATAGATGCAGCGCAAGCGTACAATGAGCGTAACGGGACACAGCGCAACGGGACAATGTGCGTTACGGGACACTTTTTCGTGCGTGCAGCTGGCGTTCATCGATTTATTAGAGGATGTCACGTCAAAAATTAAACTGATTTAAAACTTAATGATGTGTAAAAGATTAGACATCCTTTCATTTCAACGATTAAAAATGATTAATGAAATATCGTCATTAGCAAACATCGCAAACAAACCGTTACAAACCTTTTTCAACTATTCTATACAATGTTTAATCTGTTATCTGTTTAAGTTATTAACCTTTTCGGAAAAATTCGAAGATAAGACAAAAATGCTGTTACAATCTATGTATGTTAGTGTATTGCCCTAATTGAGTTTCCTTAAACTGTACAAGAATTATTTTTTCACTCGATGCCTTTTAATTTATTAAAAAGATTTTAAATGTAATATTTTAGGGAGAGCTGGCCCGGCCCAAGCTATTGACAACCTGTTTTACAAAGGTACCTGTACGAGTCCACAGAAGGTGTTCTCAGAACTAGTGTTGTTAGAAGATGATGTATGCAGTGTAGTGGTGCAATATGTTATCAGTGTTGTATTACTCTCAATACTACGCAATGAACGCATCCAAACTCATCAAACCAAAAATTCCTTGAAATTATTGTAAATATATCAAAAAATGAAGTAAGGTTAGAATAATAATAAAAAATACTATTATTATTTCAATTAAAACAAAACCTTTACTTTGGCTGTTCAAGAATGACACAAACATTTAATCTTAAACAATATTAGAACTCTCCAGTCGAAATTATCCTATATTTAAAATAACTTGAAATTACTGACATTTCAATTTATTTAAAACTAGCTGCAAATACCCGCTTTATTGAGATATGTTGTTGGTAAATTTAATTATTTAAATCGAAAACAGTTTTTTGTATAAAAGACATGTGTTAAAAGACTTCATTTTTTTTGTTTATTATTTTTTCGTAGTTAAATATCTTACATACTAAGCTTAAACAAATAGCTTACGTATACTAAATAATTTTATTTAAATACATTCGTATAAACTACATTAGATGTTTTGTTGTCTGGTGCATACAAAAATAGATTTTATTCGTACACTTTCTTTATGAAAAATAAACTGAAGCATTTGTATCTCAAATCTTCCACGCCTTGACAGCTATCGACTCGCAACCACCATAGGGCACGATGGGAGACTCGGGGCTACTACACACACATACACCATTCCTCTGCGATGTGCAGTTGTGGCTGCAGATTGAAATACAGGCACACTCACGTCCAGTTTTGCATTTATAGAATATGGGTTATACGAACTAATCACGGGTATATTGCAATAATTCACGATTAAGGTATTGATTTCTGAGATATGTGCATTGTCAATTGGAATCACATTCACCACACTAGCGTGCTGTAGAATACTCAGGATCCAGTCGGTAGAGCTGCATATGTTCGTCTGCAGGACCTCTAGGCGGACAGCACAGCATCCAGGGATAGATATCGCAATGGCGAATGAACTACTGATACGACTGCAGGGATCCGGAACTTAGCGACAGCAGCTCCTCCGCGATGCTGAAAACTGCTAAGAACTGGGACTCTCTCACCAAAGACGACCGTCTCGTACCAGGGTGTAGGGCGACTTTGGCGACTCGGCCGAATCTTCCAGCTTGAAGTAGCCAATGCCCGACGCGGAAGATCACTACGGCCTCGGCGTTACACCTTAGGTCTGTTGTCACAAATGACATACCTCCAATGATTAGACTTGAGTAGGGGAGAGCTACTTAAATTATCGGTCGTCGCGAGATCTCTACTTCTGTGTGGAGGCCCGTGGGAATCACGACCGCCCCCTCACACGGGCGACGTCTTGCCCGAGGACCAGCTAAAACACGACTTTCCTTCACACTTCCTCGTACTGCATTCTTGACAGAAACATCCTATTCAAACTGCGTAAAGCGCCAAAGAGTAACGGTGCTCTGAGAAATATTGGCTGAAATAATTCTTACCTGAAGAACTGTGTTCAGGTGGAAATCCAAGAAGAAATGTGTGCCTAGTGCAGACTTACCACAAAAAGGAATGATCAACCTATAAAATCTATGATGACCGAACTAGAAGTTAAACTGCAAATTAGGATGAATTATCACTCCTAATGATGGGTAGCTCGCTATAGCACTACGGCAATCTTAGTATATAACATTACAACAATTATAATTAATATTGAAAAACAAATATCTGCAAAATAACAATAATGAATAACACATAAACGTTCTCAAAGATTACAATCTGTTTCTCGTTAATTTAAATATTTAAACCTTTTCTTCGGAGGAATTAACCCAAACTTTAAAAGTAATGTTAGTTTAATATGATATTTTAAAAAAACATACTGACAGCTAGGTTTCGACGGAAATCTGTGCTGAATTTGGCTTAAATAAGATGACTTCATGTGCGTGAAAACAAACAGACTTACATCCGTCTGATGTAGTTATGGATAGATACAGTCTATACGCGACTTGTCGCAAATTCGACTGTTCTCAAAAGTAGTACCTGTGGTAACCACTTCTAAAATGTGACTTGCAAAGCATCAATTATGTATTTTTACGACCTTTATTGTAGTAGAGAGTTTATTTTTGAAACCATCAGCATTGGGGAACACGAGTTGTCGGAACTAAGAAGCACAGATCGATACCAAAACATACACTCACATAGCACAGGAAACAAATCAATAACTTAAGGTGAAATATGCACTAGTTTCCTAATGCAGGGGATGCAGGTAGACAAAAGTTATGATGATGTAAAATAATTCAAATATTATTTCTGATTCATCACACGGACACTTGGTTATTATGATGGTGCTATAAACAAGAATACGTTATTAAAGAGTTCCACGAGACAAAGTTACTTTATTAAAGTAATTATTATCTTGCATCGCTATGGGTACATTGAAAACTCCGAATCAAGTTCACTGACTGCCGCCGAGTGAGGGAGAAGCGCGGGGTGTCCAGGCGAGTCCAGTCAGGGACGGACACCGTGGGTGCCGCCGCCATGTCCCCCGGCGGCTTGCTGTCGGCCGCTCGCTCTGCGAGTACCCGGTCCTTGTGGCAGCGATCCTCCTTGTAGTCGTGCCGCGGACTCCAACCCGCGACCCTCGCACCATTCGCTCAACACTCCGTACTGCCATCGTCCGCCATGTTTCTCCGTCGGGCTGGTCCCGGCACACTTCTGGCGTCGTCGATCGTCGAACAGTCTCCTGATGACTGGACTAAGCCACTGATATTTTTTCCTAACCTCACTAAAACTAAGTGTATATGTAGGAGGGGTCCGGGTGAGGGAGGGACCTAGGTGCGTCTCAGGCCGAAGCCTATAAGTCTAGTCATGCTGGGATTAGCCATGCATCGTGTGCTTGTTCGGGGATTGGCCAGCCGTGGCAGCGATTGATGCCATGACTAACTTCCCTCACTCTTAACTCTCAACTATAATTATGTAAGGTGAGCTCAGGTAAAACGTTAATAGACACCGGGCAAACTCTAGGTATAGACATGCGGAGGGCAAATTTGCACGCATTAATTGTAGGAAGATGCAGGAGACAGAGGAAGGTCTGAATGAAGAGTTGGTCAAAATAGAAAAGAGTCTACAATTCCCGTGTTGGAGAACTTGGACACAAGGACCGCTTTCATCTGATGTCCGGTTCTGGATTTTGATAACCAGGGACGCAAGCGTCTTTGGTGGTGGGTGGCTACATTTAACATTAACCTGGCTTCCAGCAGCATCCAAAACTAAAGAAGAAAGGCAATAACACTTACAAACTAGGTACTAGAATAAAAACATATTCCAGTAGAGTCCCTAGTTGCCTTAAATACTCGTTGGCTGCAACGGCAGATAAGACCGAGAGCATCCCAAAATAGGCCATGACACTGTTAGGTTCATTAATCCCGGGTATGTTTCTGTTGCGTCACACACGCTTTACCGACTTGGAGCCTAGCAACTCGCTGCTGGCTCGGGCGAGACAAAACTGGCATACGCCCCGTTACAACTACACAAACACAATTGACGGAACATCAGCAGCAGGAAAATAGTAGATCATTGGTACTATTATTGAGAACTAACAAATTTGAGAAACGTTATATTACAGAGACTGCACATAGAAACAACTTTCCTGTACTTTTACAATATAATCTTTTGGAAACCAGTTGCTAAGAATTAGTTTGTAACACTAATATTTAAATAAATAAATAAATATACACACATATATAGTTACTTTGTAAACACATATATATGTTTATTTTTACCCGACTACGGCGAAGCCAAAAGGAAGGGTTATGATTTAAGCAGTCTATGTATGTATGTATGTATTTACGTATGTTCCTCCGTAACGCCTAAACTATTCATCCTATTTTGATAAATAAGGTGTCAATCGATTTGCAGCAGTTGCCGCCTCCCGGGCTAGCAGAGCGCTCCCTTCCCCTCCATCCTTTCCCCCTCTCCACCTTGCCACAGCCTTCCCCTCCCCACTTCCCCTCCTTTCCCGAGGCTTCCCGTCTTCCCTTCTCCTCGTTTATCGAACCTTCCCCTCCGCCGCTTTTCTCTATTGTTCTCGAAAGACAGCTCGCCTGTATATAAGGCCGCGAGTTTGCTTAGGCCGGCACTGTCTTCAGTCACTCTCGCTCGTAGGCAGTCCGCTGGGAGGAGGCCGCGCTACTTATGCTCATGGTTGATTAGTTATGTTAGAAGCTTCGCTTTAAATCCACTATGGATCTCTGCCTTGTAATTTCCGCGTGCATTAATGGTCTGTTTACTTCTTTCTTACGAGCCTTCTGCTCTTGATTGAGTGGTCTAGATGGGTCTTGTACCTAATTTTGTTGGATGTTCCATTTATCACCGACCTTAATTTACATGAGTGTTTGCTTGATTATTTGTTTTGCGCATTGGGCTTCCTCCCTGTCGTAATATTTTTTGATTTAATGTCTTTTAGCTGGGGTTCGCGATTCCCATTTAAATTTGCCATGAAAACTTATGTTGCGTGTAAACGTAATGCATAATTTAAAGCCTTAATATTTATACTTAATTGTTTGATAACGAATTTGCTCTGCGTGAGACTTTTATATGATTTTTGTCTGCCTGCTAAGGTCTTTTAAATGTACATTAATTAAGAGAATTTTCCTTATGCGCAGTACTTAAATACGTGTTACGTCAGGCGCATATTTCATTGCGCAAATTGTTCATGATGCTCTCTTTTCAAGCATCTGTTCTATACTCATGTTCGTAAAAAACCACAACGATTAATGTGTGTTGCCTGCACATTTGTTATATCTATTTGTACCTTAATATATTATCATTTTTGTTTAATGAATAAAATATATTTTTTTTTCTACTTTCATGTTTTTTCTAATATAACAACATTTTTACAACTGCTGTTGTATCATACTGGAATGGTACACCATTGGTTCCCACTTAACCTAGCTTCAACGTCTGCGCAACTCTGCTTCGGCAGTTGTTACTTTGTTGTTTGTTCTCTGTTACCATGAGCCGCCCTGGAGTCACATGGATCTATCAGCTGCACCGGGATGAACTTGTCCGGTACTGTGAAGAAAATCAACTGCCTGCCGAGTCGGGCGACACTGTCACGACCTTGCGTGCCCGACTCGTTCGGTTTATGCGTGACAGCAGTGACGCCACACCTGTAAGGGGCGAGGTGGAAGCCTCACTGGAAGTAAGTCCTGCTCCCACTCATTCCTTTTCTCAAAAGTTGTTCTTTTCCTCTTTGAAGTGTATGCCCGCTTTTGACAGCAGTGAGCCTAAGCGTGTTCTTGAATTTTTTCATGAGGCTGAGCGCCTCATTAAGCTGAACCTGGTTCCTTCTGAGGCGTTTATGAAGGCGCTCTTAACTAAGTGTTCTGGTATATTTGTGAATAGGCTAACTGAGGCTATTGTGCAAAAGTCGGATTTTCACACATTTAAGTTATCCGTGCTGAAGGGAGTTTGCCCCCCCCCCCCCCCCCCCCCGGGTGTTGGACGCCTGCAAGAGAGACTTAGTCTTTCGCTTTCAGCGCCCCGATGAGTCGGTGACTCAGTACATTGATTCGGTACTTTCGTACGCGGATGTGTTGGAACTTGATACCCCCGAGGCGGAATTAGTTCAGCTTGTCTTAGGTAACTTTGCCCCTCGTGTTCTCAGTCTTGCTAGCATGTTAACTCCTCCTTCCACCCTTGATTCTTTACGAGCCTGGGGCAGTGAAATAGAGGCCCGTTTGTTAGCCGTCTCTAAATACGAGACGGAATTTCCATCACGTCGTGACACTGATAGTAAGTGGCAACCTCGCGACTGTAAGTGCGAGGTTCGCTCGTTACCCACATTTCGCTCAGAGGCAAATGATAAGGCATGTCATTCTTATCGCCCCTCAAATCCTAGTCGGGGTGCATTCCGGCAACACACTCAGTCACACAACACTGAACGCATTAGCGCGCCGGCAGCGGGCGCATTCTCCTCGCCTCGTGTAAGTGCTCCCGCCCACCTTGCTGCCGCCTCCGCTCTTAAAGCCACAGGTCATGTACAGTGCGATCAAAGAAATGTACGCACTCGCTGTGCAAACTGTTGCATTTTTGGACATATTTCTAAAGACTGCGGTCAGCCATTCATACCGCACAATGACCGGAAATGTTTTTCCTGTAAGGGAACAGGGCATTACCGGGCTAAGTGTCCGGGAAACTCCGTCTGACGGGACGTAAGAGAGGTCGTTTCTGTCGGTTTATTAAAAAATCCTCTGTGCCAGTCTATTTGCATTTTCTTCCAATTCATATTCAGGAGCATTCTTTTCCGGCTCTAGTTGACACTGGCGCCACCCATTCGGTTATTAGCGAAGGTTTTTTGCAGAATTTAATTAAAATGTTTCCTACTATTGCTTCACATGTGTATTGCAATGATCCAGTTAATATTTGTGTTGCAAATGGTGAATGCATTCGATCTAACAAGTCAGTCACTTTACATTTAAAGATTAAACATTTTTCCTGGAACTGGAAATTCGCTGTAATTTCTGATTTACACCCTGAATTTATTTTGGGTTTAGATTTTTTGGGCAAGACTAAAGCAGTTTTAAATTGCGGTCTTCATGAGCTTTCTTTTGGATTCGCACCTACTGTCAAAATCCCTTTAACTTTCGACTCTTCTAAGCCTGTCATTTTTGAATGTCGTGATAGTAACGACTCTCTACAGAAGCAAGCCGTTGCCAACCTTGTGCATAGATTTTCCGATGTCATTTCTCCTAAAATCGGACGCTGCGACATTTTGCCCTACAAGTTTTACTTGAAGGATGAAACTCCGGTTCGCAGTAAATATCACAAGGTTTCCCCTCCTAAACTTCAGGCCATGCATGATATCGTAGATAAGCTCTTGTCTGCTGGCGTTATTTCTCCTTCCACTTCTGATTTTAGCACTCCCACCTTCCTAGTGCGTAAGAAGGATGGGGTTAATTGGCGAATGGTTCACAACTACATTCCCTTGAATCGTAAAATAGCCATGGAGGATGTTTATCCCCTCCCTACTGTAGAAAGTGCCTTGCAGCACTTAGGCAAGGCCAAGGTGTTTTCAATTATTGATTTAAATCAAAGCTTCCATCAATGTCTCCTGGATCCTTCTTGTCGCAAATATACCGCCTTTTCCACCCCGTTTGGCCATTTTGAATTTAATCGCATACCCATGGGGGTTAATTTTGGCAGTCAGGCCATGAGTCGTGTTTTGGACCATGTACTAAAGGACCTTAAGTATAAATTTGTGTTTAATTATGTCGATGATATTATTGTGTATAGCGATACTCTTGACGATCACATTGCCCACTTAACAGAAGTTCTTACTCGTTTACGAGCTGCTCATCTGACTGTTAACCCTAATAAGGTCATTTTGGCAAAGACGTCAGTAAAATTCCTTGGCTATGTCATTTCTCAGGGAACCCTCCTCATGGATCCAGATAAAATTGCACCCATTGTACAGTTTCCTAAGCCTATCAACATTAAGGGAGTTCAGCGTTTTTTAGGCATGCTGGGTTACTTTTCCAGATTTATTCATAATTTTGCTTCTCTAAGTGCTCCTTTAAATCACCTTCGAAAAAAGAATGTAGCTTTTGAGTGGGGTCCTGAACAAGAAAAATCCTTCCAGGCCTTGAAGACTTGTATGGCTTCTCCTCCAGTTCTTATTTTACCCGATTTCAGTATACGCTTCGCAGTTCAGGTTGACGCCTCTTCTATCGCCCTTGGAGCAGTTTTAGGTCATTTGGAAGAGGGTAAGATCAGACCCATCGCCTTTGCAAGCCGTTCTCTTTCGGAATCTGAGCAGCGCCTGGGTGTGTACGAGAAGGAGGCCCTTGGGTGCCTCTTTGCTCTTGAAAAATTCGAAAATTATTTGGATGCTAACGAGTTTGACCTATTTACCGACAACCAAGCCCTTAGTTGGCTATTTAACCACCCACACCAGCTGGGTAAGTTGGGTCGCTGGATCCTTCGGTTGTCGCGGTTCCGATTTTCCATTCATCACATACCAGGTAGAGAAAACATTATTGCTGATTCTCTTTCCCGTATGTTTTGTACTGATGAGTTTGAGCCTGTTGATGAGGACTATTCTGAGAGAACTGAATTCCTCTCTGTTTGTAAAATTTTTCCAGAGTCATACTTAAATATTAGAGAATGTCAGAGCAATGACCCTTTTTGCCAGGAGATTCGTAGAGATCTTCATCACAAAAGGCCTGTGCCTTATATTGAAGAACAGGGTTTACTTTACTTTACTGGAACTTCAGGTAGAGCTCGCAAGGCAGTCGTTCCAGCCGCCTTAAGGGCCATGGTATTGGCTTATTTTCATTCTTCACTTCTCGGTGGCCATTTGGGTATTGAGAAAACCCAGCGCAGGATTTCCGCGCATTTATTCTGGCCCGAGTTACTGAGCGATGTTCGTAGCTATGTTCGCTCTTGTGTAGACTGTCAAGTATCAAAGCCCCCTCACAACTCCAAGGTAGGGCTCTATGCCGCCGATCCTCCTGTTGCTCCTTGGCACGCTTTACATATCGACATATTTGGGCCTCTTACCCGGTCCAAAAAGGGAAATATCTGTTTACTAGTGGTTCTGGACATTTTTTCGAAATTTGTCATTCTCCTTCCTCTCAAAAACATGAAGGCTGCTACGATCGTTAGGGTTCTTAGAGAACAGGTGTTTAAATTATTTGGTACCCCTTGTATCATGGTTTCTGACAATGCTCCTTATTTCAGATATTCTGTTTACAGTGATTTTCTTTTGAATGGGCTGTGAAACCCATCTATAGCTCTGCTTACTTTCCTCAGGGTAACATGGTCGAACGAGTAAATAAGGTTTTGAAGAGCATCCTTATATCCTTCTATCGTTCTGACCAAACTCTTTGGGATTCCGATTTGGATTATATTAACGTGGGTTTGAACTCTGCTACTCATTCCTCCTCTGGATTTCCTCCCTCTCTTCCCTTCCTTGGGCGTGAGCTCACTCATCCCTTACTTAACCAGTGGGGCCTTCCCCCTCTCGACTCCGCCCTCGATGCCTCGGGCCTTGACAGTGTGCTCGACTCGGTAGCTTGCAATTTACGTAAGGCCCGTCAGGCTGTCGCTGAATCTTATAACAAATCCAGATCCCCTCATGGTTACAAAGTCGGAGACCTTGTTCTCTGTCGCAGCTTCACCCTCCCTTCTTTGGCCAGTAAATTAAATGTGAAACTCTTGCCTCCCTATGAAGGACCTTATAGTGTGCATAGAATTTTGGCCGCTAATACCTTGTTACTTAAGTCATGTAAGTTTAAACATAAGTTTAAGAAGGCTCATGTGAGTCAAGTCAAGGCCTTTGTGAGTTAAAAGTACTTTGCTATTGTTACTTGAGAGTGTTTATTAGACTTGCGTTTAGATAACTGTTTTATTATTAAGTTTTCGTGTTCTTTGTTTGTTGTGTTTGCTGTTGCGGCTCTCCCTTTTTTTTTGTTCTCTCCTTTTTAGTTTGGCGCGCCATCCTCTTCTCCCCTACCCTCGCTCTGCCGGCCCCGCATCTCTACGATCTTCACCAGCCTGCTTCTTCGCCTCGAGGAGAGACGTCTCTTCAGGGCGTCGTCGTCGTCTTCGCCTCCCCCCGCCGGGACGTGTCCCCCTGAGAGCAATCTTCGCTTCGACTTCTTGCCTGATGGCATGGCTCCTTCGCGGCGCCCGGATGCAGGCCCCCCTGTTGAGGTGCCCTGTTGAGCGCCGGCAGTCTCCAGTTTGAACGCCTTCGCGCTCCTGTGAGCGCTCGGATGCTCCAGAGCCCATCAGAGGTGATCCCTTATCTACGACGATTGCCGCTCTGGATTGCCTGCCTCGGCACTTCGGTCTACGGCGGGTTCCGCTGGAGTCCCACCTAGGCCTGGGTGGTTGAGACTCGCGGATTCCCTGCACCAAGCGACACTGATGGCGTCTTCTGCCCCGCTTCTGGACTCGTCAACGTTTCGGCTCGAGCTGCGAGCCGCTAAAGATTTCTTCATGCTGGTGTTCCAGCATCCATGTTTTTGCAGCTTGCGTGGCTTCACATTGTTCTTCGACTTCGTGATCTTATGCTCTCAGGGTAGGGCCACTTAAGGGGGGGGGGGGGGGGTTGCAGCAGTTGCCGCCTCCCGGGCTAGCAGAGCGCTCCCTTCCCCTCCATCCTTTCCCCCTCTCCACCTTGCCACAGCCTTCCCCTCCCCACTTCCCCTCCTTTCCCGAGGCTTCCCGTCTTCCCTTCTCCTCGTTTATCGAACCTTCCCCTCCGCCGCTTTTCTCTATTGTTCTCGAAAGACAGCTCGCCTGTATATAAGGCCGCGAGTTTGCTTAGGCCTAGGGATGCAACATCGCTCTGAAAAACATCGATATCACGAACATCGATGTTCAAACGAAAAAAGCATCGATGTCAAAAAACATCGTTCTGACAACCGATACATCGATGTTTTAACCGATGTTTTTAAATATCAGGAAAAACATGCCAAAATGATTTAAACTATAGTATGTAGCCAAAAACCATACCTACTACAGGTTCCTGACCACAATATCCACAACCCATTTACAGTCGTGTCTCATGCAGAACAAAAACATGTATTAAAAGCAAAGTCTGCTACCAAAAACTTAAAAATCCGCATGAACTACTTGACCAGCTCTCAGTAAACTTCAAAGAGTTGTGGACAAATTTAAATGACTACAGCTTCACAACTTTAGCAGAAATAAAGGTAAACATTAGAAGGGCATGTCCGTAATTCAAATGTATGTAAAACTGGCCGTCTGTTCGGGGTTTATGTGTGTTAGTGAGGCGGAATGATAAGCGCGACGCTCGCTGGTGCTTCCAGCGCGGTATAGCCTCTAAGCGCAAGGCTCTGAACTGGCGCGCATTCGTCTCGTCGTCACAGGATAACTGTGAAAGTTGAGCGGTGACCGTAACATTATATAGCGGAGAAATGAAGAAAAAGGTGTACTGCACTGCCCTTAAGTGGTTTCAAGATTCTGTATCGGTTGTTTTATGCCTAAAAATTACTCCGAAAAAAAAAAACATTTAAGCCAATTTTCACTCTACTAAAAACACAGTTTAAAAACTTAATCAGAATTCAAAAGTACCTTTCGGCATTCAGCGAACACTCAAATGCTTTTCGTAAACAGACCCCACTTGGATATCTTGAGTAGTTTTCAAATCACGTTTTTCCTGAAGCTCTCCGCACCGTGTGTGTGCCCGGACAGCCTTGTTTTTTATGTTTTTAGTTATCATTTCATGAATATATTGTAAATATTAAAGATCATGAGAGATCTATCTATCCAAAAAACCATTGCGATTCGTCATCTAGTTTTCAAGAAACTTTTTTTTTTAATTTTCTATAGGCCTACTTATAAAACTTACATTTTTAAGTATAAATACATATTGCAAATGCTAAACCATTTTGGTTGGTATCCTTATCATTTTTTTCCCAGTATTTTAAGAAGTCTAAAATCATTTTAAAAATAACTATTTTTTTACACAATTTATTTTTAATTGAAAAAAATAGGGGAAAAGCATGAAGTGTAAGTGCAGGTTTAAAATGTTACATTAATTTTCTCATTAGAGCTAGCGAGACCGTATCGGTAGATACCATAGGCGTGCGCAGGACTTCAGTATTGGTGGTGCCAGATTACACAACAGCCCTGTCTTTCACGGACCCCGAGCCTAAAGCGGTGGTCCGGGGGTCCTCCCCCGGAAAAATTTGGATTTGAAAGCGCAAAATGGTGCTATTTAAGGTGTTTCCGAACAAAAACATTAAATACACAGATGTAAAAATTTTAACATTTTTTATGACAAATTATGGCTTTGAACGTTATAATCACCAGGAAAACTACTAAACTATTTACAGTTTTAAACTTTGTTCAGCCATAAAGTAAATTGCACAAATTGTTTGCACGGAATTCATGCTGGTGGCTTTCAAAAACTGTACTTACGGTATATGTTTTCTGAAGACGCCAAATAAATTCTAGAAAAAACATTCTCAAATGTTGTTTTAAAATCAACAAATGAAGGGAGTTTTTGTAACATACCTAAAATATGTAAAATATTAAAATAATAAAAATACACAAATAAGAGTGCGCAAAAGTTTTAACTTTTGGAATACAACAAAAATGTTTTGTCGGCGACTGCATATAAGTCATCGAGTAAGCCTATCCTTTTTAACTATCTAAACTCTCTCTCTCTTTTTTAATAAACTCTGGCGGACGGCGGCTATTATTCAGTGCGCCTGCCGAGTGGAGTGAACAGTGGACACCGAGCGCGCATTCTATGTAATTCGAGGAGAACTAGGAGAAGTATTTACATTTCAGAAGTTTCGTAGCCGCGGCCCGCGTGTACAACACAAGTAATTGCAACTGGCTTGTTTCCGTGTGTATAGTTGGTTCGATTGATAATTGATATACTGATAGTGTTATGAGCACATATCTGTAACTCGACACGATTGGAAAACATATTTGTTTTGGAAATAATACGGATTTTTGTAAGTATGTATTATTTCTGCTTGTAAAAAACAAAATAACGTTAACCCTAATGGTGGTGCCAAGGCACCTGTGGCACCTACCGTGCGCACGCCTATGGTAGATACCAATAGCTTGTATGTACAACAAGCTATGAATTGTCCATAAAGTCTCGCTGCTTTTTCCCTATATTTTTATAAATTGAAAAGAAAATTCTTATTCAAACAAATTTTTTTAACAGTATTTATTTTTTCCAAATGATTTTACACATCTTTAAAGTACTGGAAAAAAATTGATACTGAAATCAACCAAATAGTTCAGTATTTACAACATTTGTGATACTTACTTAAAAATGTAGGTTTTTATAGTAAGTATAGACAGTTAAATAAATTGTATCTTAAAAACTAAATGTCGTATCGTAATGTTTTTATATATTCAATAAATTTTCATGAAATTATAGACAAAATATTATAAAAAAACTAGGGCAATTTTAATGATGAACGATGTCGATGTTTTTGGACTTTTTCGTCGATGCATCGGCGATGTATCGCTTTTCAAAACATCGATGCTAACATCGATGTTTCATGAACGATACATCGATGTTTTCAAAACATCGATGTATCGTTTGCATCCCTACTTAGGCCGGCACTGTCTTCAGTCACTCTCGCTCGTAGGCAGTCCGCTGGGAGGAGGCCGCGCTACTTATGCTCATGGTTGATTAGTTATGTTAGAAGCTTCGCTTTAAATCCACTATGGATCTCTGCCTTGTAATTTCCGCGTGCATTAATGGTCTGTTTACTTCTTTCTTACGAGCCTTCTGCTCTTGATTGAGTGGTCTAGATGGGTCTTGTACCTAATTTTGTTGGATGTTCCATTTATCACCGACCTTAATTTACATGAGTGTTTGCTTGATTATTTGTTTTGCGCATTGGGCTTCCTCCCTGTCGTAATATTTTTTGATTTAATGTCTTTTAGCTGGGGTTCGCGATTCCCATTTAAATTTGCCATGAAAACTTATGTTGCGTGTAAACGTAATGCATAATTTAAAGCCTTAATATTTATACTTAATTGTTTGATAACGAATTTGCTCTGCGTGAGACTTTTATATGATTTTTGTCTGCCTGCTAAGGTCTTTTAAATGTACATTAATTAAGAGAATTTTCCTTATGCGCAGTACTTAAATACGTGTTACGTCAGGCGAATATTTCATTGCGCAAATTGTTCATGATGCTCTCTTTTCAAGCATCTGTTCTATACTCATGTTTGTAAAAAACCACAACGATTAATGTGTGTTGCCTGCACATTTGTTATATCTATTTGTACCTTAATATATTATCATTTTTGTTTAATGAATAAAATATATTTTTTTTCTACTTTCATGTTTTTTCTAATATAACAACATTTTTACAACTGCTGTTGTATCATACTGGAATGGTACACCATTGGTTCCCACTTAACCTGTTGAAGTTACATCGATCTCCCACTTCCACCTAGCTTCAGATTCGTTATTATGGACCGGGTAACATAGGATACATTTAAACCGTCTTCAACAAGAAGAAGAGTCGATTTTACCTTGTAAACCCCGATTTTAACCGATTTCATTCCTTTCTTTGTTTTGTCGTTGGAAAACAAAGGGCTAAGTTTACGTTGCATTAAGTAGGGTAAGAACATTAAAGGGTTTATTTATTAGCGATCTGAACCCACGGAAACTTTTATGCAACCCTCATGATTCAGCGTCTTTGATGGAGTTGGAAAGGCTGAGAAGTATTGACTCTGCTAAATAATAAGTAAATAGCCAGTTATCTTCTTGTATTTATTTTTGTAATGTATATTCATCTGTTAATATATAGTAGAGTATAATAAAAAAATTAAATTATGAACAGCAAGATTACATACATTTTATCCACACTACACACTCACACACCTCCCTCTCTTCCTCACATTTTCTTACAAACTAGGATAGCCTTTACCACTAAGCTTACACTTCACACATACTCATATTAACCACGCCCATGCTGTATCTCGCCGGTACGCGGGGATAAAGAAGGTGGTTTACTTTATCCTATTCCGTATACTGTGCAATTGTTTTATCATGAATGTCCTGGTCTATAATGTTTAATTAATAAAAATATTATTTTTTTTTTCAAAATATAAACTGACTACGGGAAAAACACCAAAAGGTAAGAAACAAGTTAGGTGTTGATTACTATTATAGTCTTATTAAGATAGATCAATCTTTCACAATTAAAATATTCTATCAGTTTGATATAATAACATTATAATTTAATTTACCATTCTTGTATATCAAACTAAAATGTTTGCTTGTGTATCAAATTAAAATGCTTGCTTTTTGTAGTTGACAACGCACACTACGGCATTTTAATTTAATTACAATGTTATTAATGTGGAAGTAACAGAGCATTTTAATAGAACTAAATAAATAGGAATACCTAACATATCAAAGACTTGTTTTACTCAATAAGACGATGATATAAAACAGCACCTACCTTGTTTCTTACCTTGTAGGATTAATTCCGTAGTCAGGTTACAGTTTTTTAAACTTTTCTTTATTGTGTATATGAAATACGTTTTTCGAGATAATACTGATTATTTATTACGAAAATGGGTGCATAATTCTATATTTTAATTAATGTTTCATTCAAGCACAATTTTTTTAAACCATGGGAAATGTAATCGAATATTCAATAGTTGAATATTAATTTATTTTATTATGCTATTAATGAGCGCAGTAAATACCGGAAAGCTATTCTGGGAATGGTTTACAAATAACTTGAACTATTGGAGGTAATGTGAAAGCACATATAATAAATACCCGGGTAAGAATCCGAACCCATTATTACTGCAAACATTATTTTGTAGTGATATATTAGGTTATATATAGTATATTATCTCGCAGTTTTGATGTAAATGTGCAAATTTACAAAAATATATAATTTTACATGAATATTTCTTTCCCACTTACAAAAACAAATTACAGTGAATAGTGTACTAACCGTGAATACTGTTAAGTATTCAAAGATTACCTACTAGGCCTATCAATAAAAGTAAAGAATGAGAATGAATTTCAACATGTTTTTAATAATTTGCGAAGGCCTAACACCCTCTGTCGAAACAGTAAAGAAACAAGCATATAATATTATCACTCTTACGTAAACGTGTGTCTAAAAGGGCAATTTTTTTTTCCCAGGAGTGCTCGATGTATAATCATGAGAATTTATTTCAGTTCGAAATATCTTACATTCACCTATATGATAGCTGCGTGAAAACATGCATCATGACCACTTACATTAAGTGGCACGGAAACCGATTAAGTAACTTAACTTTTGAAGAAAGAAATAGGCCTATTTTATTATATTTATTTAGAATTTTTTTTCGGAATGTTTTTGGCCAAAATTTAAAGATTTCAAAAACATGAAATCTTTAAATTTTGGCCAAAAACATTCCGAAAAAAATTTCCAAAAAAATATAATAAAATAGGCCTATTTCTTTCTAGATAAGGTGAAAGCTACCCACCAGAGGCTTATGGAGGCTTGCCCATGGGGCCCGGCGTAACCACGCACGCGAAACTCTGGCTTAAGTAAGCCCCGGCTCTTTGCGTGCGTTGACGCACTTGGTCGACGGGCCTTGGTAAAGGAGTGATGGGAAAGGTCAGGTGGAGGGCAACTATAAAAGAGTGCTAAAACACACCGCAAACATTTCTTCCCTGTTCTTATGGCTGGATTTGGCAGTAATTTCATGAAATTGGTATTCATTATTGTGGGGAAAATAACTTCGTAGTAAAATAAATATTTTACGATGACGCGGACTGACAAATCACGTAATGGAGGTGTAAAAAAAAATGTGGGAGGGGATCATAAAACAGGAAGAAAAAAACTTTGGGAATCTTTCGTGGGAAGACAATTAAATCAACTTGGTTTAAATGGACACATAATGATGCTGAAATACGTCAAATTTACAAGGCTGTATGTCAAGGCCTACACATAATCGACGATATACTTAAAAAAATGCTGTGTTTCCATAATTCCAAGGAAGATTTTTGAAAAACAAAGGAGGTTATTAAATTTTGTTAGGAATGAGTTCTAATTAAAAAGCTTAAAAAAAAGTAAGTCTTTCAGTACTCACCATAAAAGTGCAACATCTAACCTCGGTGACGAACAAATACATGTATTCTCATGTTGCATTACATATACATATATAACACGAAACTCGGATACGAAATTAAACATAGAATTTTTTAAAATAATGCCGTTTGTGATAAATATATAAGCAAATAATGTTTTTAACTAAATTTATTGACGTGAATAACACGTAGTTTCCGCACTAGCATCCGTTGCAGGAGAAGCTACGTCAACTATTGAATCATTGGATTAGCAGACCGAAATTTTAAACTTTATTTAAAACGGCTCCGATTAAAGAGGAAAGACTTGACAAACTACTAAACCCTTGCTAAGTACCAGATTTTCAACAAGGATTTTTATTAAAATATTTCCCATTTTGTTAAAATTCACTAAAGAGTTAATATCTTTACAACTTATGTGGGAAGAACTGGGTTCGTAAGGGATAGCCCAATTAAGGTTATTACGGTTTCATTAATTACTAATATTTACATAACTAATAAATAATTGTACTTAAAAATGTCTGATCACAAAACACTTGCACTTAAAAATGTTTATTCGCAAGTCACTCAATGTCTGTCAAGTTCCACAGTTCTCACTTCTCACTGGAGCTAGGCTCAACAGTGGTTCGCCCCTTACGTCACGCCACTCAGTCGCACTATCTCGATCCCTTCGCTCCACGTCGCGCCACTCTCGAGGGAGTCTCTCACCCTCTTCGCCGATGTCGCACTTCCCTTCACTCGCGGAACTCTCGGAACTCTCGGAACTCGCTCGGCACTCACGGAACTGCCGCGGGACTCGCGTGGAGGCCGGCGTACCTGCTTATATACTTGTGGCGCCCTTATCGAACTAACGAGATAGATTCTGACAAGTAGCGTCATCCCGGGCCGACCCGACCCAAACATCAAGAATATAGACGCTTATTCACGCCACTCCACGTGGCGGCCTCTGTAATCCCGGATTTCCCAGGCCGCTAAAGCTGACAATAGCCCGAGGCAGGACGTGCGCGGGGAGCGGAGGGGGTGGGTGGGTAACGAGGACCCTTGTAATCCGGGTAGGCACGCTTGGCATGACTTACGTCAATGGATGACGCATGACGTCATTGGCCGTGCGTGGCCGCTAGCCCGCTCCGAACTTGGCGCGCATCGTGGTCTGGTCCTCGCGTTCGTAACAATGCTATAATGTTTCCCTTTGTCTTTGTGAACTTTGTTTCGTGCCATCCACCACAGATGGCAGCACCATGGTAACGCATTTCCGTTCCTTGACTTTCGTTCCAGTCGCGAAATTACTCGAACCAAATGACGTATACTGAGAGCTAAGATGTTACACACACATAAAAAAAAAAAAGAGTGAACGAAACAGGCACAGTCCTTAAATAAATTATCTTATTGAACTCGTATTCCAGAGGCTCGGTTTCCGGGTATATGTGGTTTCCATAAACACCCCATTTTAAATTCTAGGGTGTATCCTTACTTTAGGTCAGGGCTAATTTCTAGTTTAATAAAAAAAAAGGGCGTATGTCACAAAATGGCCAATATGGGATTAAGTCGACCGATCAGCAAACAGGTAGAGCCTGCTTGAGTGACACTCGTAGTTTAAGTCCACAAAAAACAGTTTTTATGACGTACAATATGGCTTTAATACAATAAGTCATAATTTTGCAATACATATAGTGAAAGTAAAAAAAAAAAAACTGGACATACATTCTTTGTTCCCTGGCCTGAAATAATTCTTGGTTTTCATTTCATCTGAGCACTAAGTCTTTTTGGCAACGATGTCATTGGAGAGGGCGAACACGGCGAGCTCGAAGAAGGGAGGTCGCGGGAGACGTCAGCCATTATCTGCGTCAAGGAACCATCCCAACAGTAGGATGTTCGGATTCGGAAAACCACGGGAAATGGAATCAGGTTGAATCAGAGGCGGCTCCAGGCAGGGCAGGCCGGCCAGTCGCCCAGGGCCGCGCCGGTGCTCTTCATTTCCATTTGACTTCTTTGTCTGGTGTTCTGTCAAGAATATAATCATTATGGGAAAAGGAAAATTACATTTTTGTTACCTTTTAACTTTATGTGCTGGTCAATACCTAGTTTCAACTCATGATTTCGCAATAGTTAAAAAAAATTCAAAGATTTTTTTTTTTTTTGCCACGTATAATAACGCGATTCTACAGGGAATTTGCTCGTAAGCATTTATAAAACTGACCCGAAGATACTTTATCAGGAATAAAATTATTAACATTTCTTAAGATAATAAGCAAAATAAAAAGGTCGAAATTGAAGTTCCAGGTTGGGTTGATAATTTTGTTTTGAAGAGTTAATTTTTGAATTTTTTCGGGGGAGTAAGTAGATCAAGGGCAACAACTGGGTTGAATTTCTTAGGATTCAAACCCGCGTCCTTGGTAGCTACATAATTTTAATTTTTTTTTGTGTCTGTGTTTTCGACTCTAGTGACCTTTCAACATACGCCAGTCCTGGTTTACCCTGTACGTCACAGAGAAACCTCAAACACGGACAAAGAGACGAACACGACACACACGAAACAAGCCCAAAACAAGCCGATGCCAAGTTAAATGCAATCACAGCACAGATAATTCCGTGGAAGGAAGTCAGGAAACATATCGCAGCACGGACGAACACAGCGGGTTGACAACGGCGAGGCAGTTGCTACAAGAACAGTAAATACAGGCAAAAAGCGACCTTGGGAAGTCCAGCAACAAACAGACAATACTGAGCAGATGATCTGGACAACGCGGCGCCCTGCGTTTATTTAAACGAACTTCACATTGAAAGAATCTATACAAGAACGTTCTAGTGACCTCACTATCATTGAGTCATAAAGCCCAATATAAGAACAATTGTAGTTTCACCGTAGATTATTTATATTTAAATTAATTGAGTTTTTAACGCCACCGCATTATTACCGTAAGATTTGCCATATAATCCTAAGAAAATCTTACAATTAAAAACAATGTGAACATCCACTTTTACTCAGAGTTCGAACTAACAACCTCTCGCACAGAAGATGGCGTTTCACCCAACCGCGCTACGAATGCTCCGTAAATGATAAAAGTTAAACTTGGGTAAATTAGTAGAGACGCAGCTTCTGAGAAATATGGCAAATTGTAACTAAAATGAATTACTGGTTAGATTACGTCAACTACGCCATTAAAATGTAAATTATAATTTAATGAAGATAACACACGTTGTTAATGTAGCTGCTCTAACCTAACCAACCTTTCTCTTAGTTATTATTGATTTGAGACTTATTACCCAGAATTCTGCACATGGGCAAATAGTAAGTAAAATGAATTGTTATTAACAGCGTTAATTACGCGCGAATTACAATTTAATAAAGATTTCACGTATTATTAATGTGTCTGATCTAACCTAACCAACATTTCACTTAGTTACTATTCGTAGTAGATAAAAGTATTTCCTGGGGCTAGGTCTGAGTGAGGTGCCTACTGCCAACTCTAATCTTGGATTGATGATGGCGGTAGTGATTTGATTTGTCCCCAAAATGTTGTCAACACCGCACTGTACATGTCAGTTGTTCACAATATGTCGGGTGACCATTTACCACATTTTTGTGAATTATTTTTGGCCCTCTCACTTTGGTTGTTGGTGTTACTTTCAGCCGCAGGCTACGTTGAAAATAAAACATATTTGTAGATATTTTTGTTTAAAGGTATTCTGTAAACTTATCATGATATTTGCAATAAATAAACATAACACTATTGTCTTCTTGGATAACCTGATCATTTACCGTTTTCCTTTAAAAAAAAAAAAAAAGACTCGCCATACCTCAAAATTCTTTAAAAATTTTCCTTTTTCAAGAGAAAACTCCCCGTTTAGTGGAAAATCTAAAAAATTCAAAATTCCATAAAGAGACTTAGTTTTCCACGGAGAGGCTCTTAGTTTTCCATAGAGAGGCTATGTTTTCCACGGAGAGGCTTGTTCTTCCACGGAAAAGCTTAGTTTTCCACGGAGAAGCTTAGTTTTCCACGGAGGGGCTGAGTCGGCGACCTTGTGACGACCCTCGCTGGAAGGCGCGACCCGGGACGCTGGCAGCAGGAACGTGGAAATGGGAGGCAATTGCCTCTAAACGGCCGCCATCCATCTGCGTCGGGAAGACGAAGGGGCAGGGGACGGTGGCCTGACCCTATTCGTATGGGGTGACGGAGCGGGCCGTGATGTCATCCTTAATGAAATCAGGACCCCGGGGACGATTGTTTAAACAAGCGTTTAAAGCTACTTACACATCTGAGGAGCCGCGGGGAGGCCAGACGGCTGCGTGCGACAGCGGTCCAAGTCACGTTCAGATACGCCGCCGAGAAAAACCATGCACGACCGATGTGCTATGCACTGATTCTTGTCTTCTGCGCATGAGCCCATTACCGGATTAAGATTTTTCAACACAACTAATATGAGAAATGCCATATTTGTTTGTTCACAAATGTTGCGACTGACTCCGAAAAATACTATTATGTTTAAAGTAATAATAAGATAAAAAACACATTTAAATGCAATGATGATAAAATATATAAAACTGGACATACTGTAAAACTGCGTCCATCGAGACACATTTTAATGAAAATTATATCGGCAAAAAGTCGTTTAATAATGCGGGCCCTGTGGTTAATTCTGAGGTAAACATCAATCAAACATCAGTGCCAACAAAACAATGTTATGCACTTCCGGTTGTTTCAGGAACAGTCAATGTAAATTGTGCTAAATTATTTGTCTCTTTATCTGACGAACTATCTTTTTTTCATGGGAGGAGATGAGTGGTCTACTGGTGGAACTATGACAGCAGTTGGAACTACACCCACAGGACATTGTAACGTAAACAGCGCCAAGTTTATGCGAGTCACGCATAACTGTTTAGTATCTGCAACAAGCAAATACGATTTTCCATCTGCATAATAGGTACTACGCTAAAGACTAATGTCTACTCACTGTAAAAAAAAATATGTTTGTACTTTTTACAAGGAAAATCACTGGAAACTCAGTTGCCAACGATATCACTTGTAAAATTGCCAGGTAGAACTTTGTAAAATTTCAAATGGTACATAGCTCTGCCTTGCAATTTTGCAACTGATATCGTTGACAACTGATTTTCCTTATAAAGTTAAAAAATAATGTTTTACATTATATTGTATACGCTACGTTAGGACTAATCTGCGGCTGGGTGCACTGTAATGTTCAGTTATTATAGCTGAACTGTGGTTGAGACCACTATGCTACAGAGTTCTGCAAGACTCATACAGTTAAGTTGGAATTACGTGTAACAATATTTGGATATTACCAATTTTCTCTGTATTTACAGTCTGGGTGTGTTGAGGGTAGCCGAATTTTGTGTCCACAATAGTTCTTTTCGGTCAGCGTGGCCCGGGACTTGGCTAATAAGGGTCAATTCCGTCAAAAAACTCTGCATATGAAATAATAATTTTAATCAATATAATTATACTAACTGAAAATTTTTCAAATGTGCTTTCATTGAATGACGTATAAGCACTTCATTACTTAATAACGTTTTAAACCTCCTTGAAATGATTACAGGCCATAGAAAAATTAAATAAAATAATTTTCTGCCAAACTTCAGTGAAGAGTTACATTTTATATGACTAGAATTAAATAATCTGTAACCTGTCTACGACGAACTAAAAAGTAAGAAACCAGTTAGTTGATGATTACTATCATATTCTAAATAAATTAGATAAGTTTTTTGATATGTTACATATGCATATTTATTTATATTGAAGTATTCTTGCATTTTCACAATAATGACGCTACAATTTAATTCAAATGCCATGGTCGTGTGTTGTCAAGAACAAAAAAAATTAATAACTGTTCCTTTTGGCTTCGCCGTAGTCGGTTAAAAATAAAACATTATAATATGATAGGAAAAAAAAAACAACATTCATATGAAATTGCCAGAAGACTTTAATATAACTAATTAAACAGGACTATCCAACATTTCAAAAGACTTGTCTAATGCATTTAGAATATGATAGTAATCAGCAACTAACTTGTTTCTTACTTTTTTTGTTCGCGTAGTCGGGATACAGTATTTTTAAAATTTTATTTTATTTCAAACTTTTCCTTCTTAACCTTTGATGCGACAGCAAAAATTGATATTAGTAGTATGTAAAAGCATTTTCTGGCACAGGCGCCAGGCGGCGGTGCCTGTGATGCCGACCGCCATCTTGGATTGTAATGTCACGGTTGCCATTAGATGGCGCTCATAATCCTAGATGACATCAGAGACTTATCAGAGGCTTTAGACATGGATGCTTAAGACTCTTTTAGGACATTGTGTTCTTTCTAAGGCAAAATTGACTTTTGAGGTTTTCGAAATCCTAATTTTGGAATTTTGGAATTTTTTGAAAATTGTTGGTGGGATTTTTTTTTTTTTCCAAAAAAATGGAAATTTATGCGATTTTTGGGTAAATTTTGAAGGTCAAAGGTCAAGGTCAAAGGTCACGGTCACGGTCATCCAAGATGGCCGCCGTGACGTTACAATCCAAGATGGCGGTCGGAACCACAGGCACCGCCGCCTGGCGCCTGTGCCAGAAAATACTTTTACATACTACTGATATTATTGACACGACCGTAACATCAATTGTCTGCGTGCAACCAGTTCGGGTAGATGTTTCAGTGAAATTCTATTTAAATATATATTTTTTTGTACTTAATTGTAATAAATAAACAATCTTGACTAGGATATTTATGATGAAACTATTGTGATATACATATTATAATAGCTATATATTTACATTTGAATGTACATTAAGAAAACATATACAAATATTTAATTCGGTATTTGCTTATTATAGAGCAGAGTCAAATATTCCCAGCCTCTCTAGCTCCGTCAAATTATTTATTATATAATCTAATTATATAATCTAATTTATTGATTTCAATAAATACATAATATACTTCAATACAAATACTGCTATAAATCTTAACCCTTTCTTAAAGCTTTTTGTTTAAACTTTTGCACTAACATAGACACTAAGTTTTTAACAATTCTAATTAGGATTATTATCATCCGCTAACAAACTAGATCACTAAATAAAAATAATATAATGAGAAATTAATGTTTTGTACTTGAAACAAGTGACGGTCAAATCACAACAAATCTGTAAGTTTTTTGAAAGAATAGCGAAAATAGGAAAATAAATAAAACAAAATAATAGGTATGTGAAAAATAAGTAATTATATACAATATTATGTACATAGCATGCACACTCAATAAATTATGTTAAGTATAAAAACATTATTAGCTGTTAGGTAGATTTCAAAGAAATGCTATCAATTGTAGCCGTTACCATGGTGCGAATTTCGGAACATTTTATATATGTTTTTCGTTTCATGGTCCATAGACCCCAAAACCATCATCAACTCAAAATTTATGTATATATGTACCAATATAATAATAATAATTTTGTGGACATGACAAAAACTGCCACCATTTTTCACAAATCACTTCCAAAGTGATACATAAAATCTAGTAGGAGAAAATCTTGGTCGAGTTCGTTAATGGGCAATATCCGACCAAAGGAGAAGAAATGGGGAAGGTTTTTTGAAAAACAGGAAAATCGCTGTAACTCCCGCAATATGGAAAATATCACATTTTGTTTGAAGGTACTATAACTCGTAGGAGTAAGCCCAAAATATTTGGTCTGAATAAGTTTTTGATACGACCAACCATACGTGCAAAGGGTTGAAAAAACAGGGACTAGAAGATTAAAAAAAAAAATCATAAGCACAACATCGAATTCGCGCAATTTTTATCTAAAACTGTTGTCTGAAACAATTTTTTGATTAGACGAAACATTGTTCCAAGGGGTTGAAAAAATAAGGGGTAGAATTTAAAAAAAATTCATAACTCTCTTAGTATGTACACTATCAAATCCTTTCGGATTGTGATTGTTTGTAAATCTTATAATTTTTATCTAATAATGTTGTCTAAAACAATTTTTGATGAGACAAGCAATTGTTGCAGGGAGTTAAAAAAATAAAGGGGTTAAATTAAATATATATATATATATATATATATAAATTACTAATCACGTACACCGTTAAATCCATTCTGTTTTATTATCTACAACTTTCGTCTGAAAATATTTTTTATGACCAACCATAACTGCAAGGGGTGAAAAAACAAGGGTTGGAAGTCAAATTTTTTTTAACTCCATTAGTAAGGACACAATCGAATCCATACAAATTATCGGCAAAATCTAATAATTTGTAACAAAAACTTTTGTCTGAAACAATTTTTAAAATACAAACCATTATTGTAAGGGATTGAAAAAACCCGGGGTTGGAATAAGAAAATAAATAAAACTTCCCTACGCGCTACATTAACAAATTCATTCAAATTTTTGTTTAACTGTCTTAATATTGACTAAAACTATTGTTCAAATAAAATTTTTGTTTAGCCAACAATTACTGCAAGGGGTAAGAAAAAAAATCATATTTTTTTTTAAATAGATATGCCATATCCGTTATCATTTATTGTATGAAGCCTAAACTTCATCTAAAACATTGGCTGAAAAATCTTTTTTTATGAAAAGTATTATTACCATAAAAACATAGGTTAAAATAAAAATAAACTTTCTTAGTATCCAATTCGTTTGAATTTATTTTAAACCATATTAATATTATTTTAAACCTTTTTGTGCAAAGCAAATTTTTTTACTACCACGTTATTAGTGAAAGGGATGAATAATAGTGTTTGAAGGTCAAGAAAATTAAATAATTACTTAAGGTGGCATATAATATGAAATTCGTTCTTAGCTATTCAATGCTGCGTTGTAAACTATTGAATGCTGGATGCATTGAGTTAAAAATATTCGTAATATTTTGCTGCATGGAAAATGAGTAAATACTTAACCGATAATTTTGAAATACAGTGTAAACTCTATATAACGTCACTCTATTTAACGACAAACTCCTTAAAACGTCGAAATTGCTTGACTTTGGTTGGTTTACCTTGTTTTCTGTACAATAATACACTCCATATAGCGTCACGCTCGCTCTATTTAACGACAACAACACGGCATTTTAAATCATTAAGCAGTACTTTCTAAGTTGCCGAAGTTGATAAGAACTGCAGCTGTTTACGTTCTTTTGTTTGCTGTTTTGTTGTTGTATTGTCTAGCACGTGTTTACTTCGACTGACGTACCGTAGATTCTAAGATAATTGGTCTTTTATGTTTGTATGATGAACTTGCACATGTTCACCTGTCACTAGACTTTTGTCAAGTTGTTACACGTTATCATTATCGAAGTTGCTTACAGACTTTCCAGCTGTAAACATGGCGAGCAAACGAAAATCTTTGTGTATTGACGAAAAAGTTTTATTTATACGCTCAATAGAAGCGGGAGAAAAGATCAGTGATGTTGGAAGACGCTTTGGATTTAGCCTCTCTACCGTGTCTACAATATGTAAAAACAAAGTAAAAACAACAGACTATATGCAATAAGTGTTATTTGTATGAATATTAATGTTCGTGTGTAAAATGTGTACTGTATTAGTGAATACATATTATTGTAGAATAGTAAAATGATATCTTTTATTTCTCTCCATTTAACGACCACTCTATATACCGTCAAAAAATGCTCAGTCCGTTAAGTGTCGTTATACAGAGTTTACACTGTATTGGAGAACGTAAAAATGTTATGTAAATTAAGTTATTAAAATGTTACAGACGTGTATAGATGTTTCCAAAATATTTCCAGAGTAAATAGGTACTTCGAAATCTACCTACGCCTGTAGGAGAGGATTTTTTTTTTCAGTTTCTTCTTGGTCATTCTGTCACTTATTTTTAATGACTACGCTCACACACAAAGAGAAACGAGTTAAAACGCCTGGATGTATAAATTCCACGTTTTGAACGCTTGCTCAGAAAATAAACCACTTATTGACATCAGTATACTAATTTCTTACCTCAAATGAACAAGGGAATAGAAATCGGCGGCGTAGAGGTAGCATGACGTCCTAAAAGAGCGTCTTGCCTTTTGCCACCACGTCATAGGGCCTACGAGTCCGTCTTACACCCAAGACGTGGCAATATATGTTTCAGATAAAATAAATTTCAGAAACCCCACTTTTTTGAATGTATCGTGTCACCCGGACGTTAATAGCGAATAGATTGACACCTCACTTATCAAAATCGGATGAGTAGTTTAGGCGCTACGGTCGAACATACATAAATACAAACATACATAGACTGGTAAAAACATAACCCTTCCTTTTGGCTTCGCCGTAGTCGTTTAAAAAACCTAGAGAACTTTTATTTGGAACAGCCTCGTCAGGCCGCTTAACCACTTACTACTTTCCCCGAAACTTCAAGCGTCTCCAAATTCCAGCTACATGTATTTTTGTGAACTTCCTTCATTTAACTTCACCAACGACTCCACGAAGTTGTTAGTGATGGTTTGGCAACAACCTACACACAGTTCCTACTGTAATTTCTTTTTCTAAAAACACTATTTAACCGGTTTTAAAAAGCATTTAAAGAAATAATTCTATTCACATTCCAGTACTAGATTTCTCATAAAATACGAGCATTTCTTTGTAACGAATCAGCGTGTGCCGAGGTGGAGAGAGTAATGCTATATCCTAGACCTTATTCCGTTACTCGGTTTGTTCATTCTTTGAATGGTTCTTGCAATGTAAACTATTGTATTAGGAAGTGGTTTTGGACATACGCCATTGCTGATTGTACCGTAAGACATTTGAAACTTCAATAACGTATATATATATATATACATATATGTATGTTTTTTATCCTGTGTTTCAGACGTCAAAAAATTTAAAAAAACAGGACAGAAAATTCCATGGAAGAAATTAGTCAAGACATTTATTATAGCACAGACGGACTCAGTGTGTTAACAAACACGAGAAAGTAGCAACAATAACAGTAAATAAAGCCTTAACACGACCTCGGACAAGATAACGACAAATAGAAGAACCCGCGCACGATGGTACTAAACAGATAAAACGGACAACAACGACAACAAAATGCGCACAGACGAACTCAACGATGTGACCAAACAGGTATTGTAGACACCACAACGACGACAGTACAGACTAACACAGTAAGTAAGACAACAATTGCAACGTTTCGGGAACTGAGACCTGTTACCTACCTCAGGCACAAACAGACTAACTAATAGCGGACACTGAAAAACAGGTGGTAATATTTTTCATTCGGCTGATTTTGGCTTGATTTCTGTGTGTTTGCGTATTTATCTTTTTGTCTGTTATTGAGGTTTGTTACGACACACAGTGCAATTACCAATGGCGTATGTCCAAAACAACATCTCAAACCAGGTTTGTTAATGCGAAATTTTTTAGGAGTAGTAAACGAGCAGAAATAGCTATTTGGCTCAGCGTTCTTACTGTGTAACTATATATTAAATAAATAAATAAATAAAATCTCATACATACAGATTTCGTAAATAAAAGTTACTTCACAACTTCATTTGAAACATCCAACCTACTTTAATTTACAGCTTCGGAGCTCATTTTTCGTTCCATTGCGAGCAACTCGCTTCATCTCACGACTCAAAGCCACTTCAGGTCATGTATTTAACGCTTTCTTTTTTTGTGTTTTCTGGTCCAGCGCAGCGAGCGTGAACACAAACATATGCTCTTCGAGAGCAAGCAGATGAGAGAACTGTAAAATTCGCGTTACTTATAGGTATCAGGGTAGACTTCACACACCTGCGCACAAACAAGTCAATAACTTTTATACATTGGCTAATGCCACATTCCTCCTTGTGTCCGTAAGACATATGGTTGAATCAAACGAATTATAGTATTTCCTTATTTGTTTCTTGTCATTTGAGGCGTGTCAAATTTACTCATGATCCAATAAAACTGCTATTAAAACTTATAATTGCTATAAATGCAAGCCTGTCTCCAAGTGACGATTCGACTTTTGCAGCTCTCTAAACATGAAAAAATTGTTTCCCGTGATACGAACAGAAAAGACCGCGGAAGCGCACCTACAGGCGTAGGTAGATTTCGAAGTACCTAATTCTTCTGGAAATATTTTGTACTTTGGAAACTTCTATAAACTTCTGGAACAATTTAAGAACTTAATATACATAACATTCTATATGCCCCAATTTTACTTAAAGATTGATAAAAACATGTTCTCATATTCCCTGCAGCGAAAATATTTCGAATGTTTTTAACTCAATGCATCCAGAATTGAATAGCTTAGAACAAACTTAATATTATGCCTTCTAAGGCAATTATGAATTTGTTTGACCTTCAAACAATATTTTAACCATCTTTTTCATAAGATATATTTTTACTAATACGTAGTCGTAGAAACATTTATTTTCGACTAAGGTTTAAGATAATATTAAGATGTTTTAAAATATATTCAAACGAATTTGCTAGTGAGAAAGTACCTATGATTTGCTTGTGTTCCAGACCAAGAGGAAATATAATGACGTAACACTTACGTCCATGCCCCTGCCTATGTTATGAAACTCTCACCTCTTCTGAAAAAGTGATGCGTAGATTTTTTGATATGTATACATCTTAGCTCTCTGTATACGGCATTTGGTAGGAATAATTTTGTGAAAATGAAACGGAAGTCGATGGACAGAAATGTGTCACAAAGATGGCGGACTAACGTGTAGCAACATAAACTCGTATGTTGCTAATGTAAACATTAGGAAACGTACCTACCCAATCAATATATTGGTGTACCAGATTAAACTTTATGATAGTGAAATCAGCCTGGAATATATTTAGTGTGTAAAATTGTCCATACATTCATTAATAACTTTTAAGTATTTTCATTGAAAATATTGTAGGTTATGTTGTGATTGTGCTAGCGACGTTTTCCAGCGCATGCGCAGGTGGAGGTATGCACCGCTACGGTTACGGCCACGCTGCAGCTCACCGCGTGCACCAGTCGTAAGGGTATCCTCTGCGCGGGAATACTATATTCACATAGTTGTAAGACCCTCCCGATCAGTTCCGAAGTTCATGAAGGTTGCAATATATATATTTTTTTACTGTAGAAGAGTGGGTAAAAATTGTTATGATAGACGTTATCTTCAATAAAAATATCCTAAATTATTCAAATTATTCAATTATGTATATTATTTACATGTTATGAAAAATTAACATGTGCCTCTTGTGTGTCAAAATATGCTGAAATGGTTTATTCTACTTCATTCACGCTGAAAATGTAGAAGTTTTCGTTTACTTAATAATGTATGTTTTAATAATAAGTACCTATCAAAAATTTAAAAAAATGTAACATTGAAAACTAAATGTCGTTTCGTAATGTTTTTTTTGACAGATAGGTAGGTGTCTTATGGCCTGCACTGTTCACAAAATATTCATAAAATGATACCTAAAAAAATTAAAAAAACTGGCGTAATTTTATATTAAATAAGCTTGCGATCTTGAACTTTTGTTAGGCACTGTAGGGCTGCCGGCCGGGCCTCCATTCAGTTGACATGCGCGCGAAGAACATCGCGGCACAGTGAACCGCCAGCTCGAACCGAAGGCTGAACTGTGCGCGTAGGTACAGGGCCCCTACACTATTAAAAAATTTTCACCTTCAATTTACGAAGAACACTGGTTTCAGTTGTTACAGGTATTTTCGTAAATTTACGTACACTGAGAATACTTTCTTTGAACATGAATAAAAATAATATCCTTGGTATATAAACAAACCTTTGAAAAACTTGTTAAGATCATTCTTCTTTTGTCGAGGTTTGTTTACAATGAAACGTACAACTCGGAAATCAAAATACGGCGTAGTCTCTATTTGAAATTACGGATAAGGCTTGGTTGAGAAGTGCCGAGGCTGCTGTAATTCGCAACAGCGGCGCGCGCGGGAACCGCGATGCAGCGACCGCGCCGTGGTGGCAGACCAACCCAGACGGCCGCCGGCGATTATCGTCAATCACGCGGCTAACTCGGTGATTGGGCGCGGCGATGGGGCCTAATGCGCCTTTATGCGGCCGTAAGCTCAAGTGGGGGCGAGGCCCCGGCTGACCGGAGGGGCTTGTGCTCTCCGCGATTGGATTACCGACACCGACTTGCAGCGCACCAGTTGGCACCACTGCGCACGACTGCACTTCTACAACCCGTTGCCGAAAAAAATAGCTTGTAATACTACAGGAAAGATATTGTAAGCTTTTACAACACATGCCTATGGTTATTTTTACATTTATGAAATACATTTTTAGAGATAATAACGGGTTATGCCTTACGAAAATTGGCGCATGATTTTATAAGTGTTTCATTCAAGCATTATTTTTTTTAAACATAGAAAAAAACATCGAATATTTGACGATTTGACTTTATTTTGTTGTATCATGCTTTTTATGGGCGCAGTTAACATTGAAAACCTATTCAGTGAACGGTTTACAAATAACTTTAACTATTGGAGGTATGTACTGGGAAAGCAAACCATAAATGCCCGGGTAAGAATACGAACACAGTACTGCAAACACTTTTTTTTCTGTAGTGATACAGTTGTTTTCACGTTAATGTAAAAATTTACAAATATATGTCATTTTTACATGAACATTTCTGTTCTCTTTACAAAAGAAAATACAGTGTGGCGGGAACATACGCCTCAGAACCTCATACCCAGAGATAAGGAAATTTCGCGAATTAATTTGGTGTCAGGCTTTTTTCGGTCTAAAACGTTTGCTTTCCCATTGTCTAATTCCTTAGTGATATTTTTTTCTTGTTAATTGGCACGACTTGATTCGCTTACTTTTTTCCTAGCTGAGAATTTTTGGCTCACAGTCGTAAAGGGCTAATCTAAATAACTGCGGTCCAATCATGAACACAGTGACTTGATGTAAGTTTTTGGACATACGCCATTGCTAAGAACTTTTTCTGTTGAAGAAAAACTAATAAATAAAATAAATAAATAAAAATAAAATAAAAATACTTAAAAAAAGATACAAAAAACACACAAAATTAAGCAAACAATTGCTGTTGTCAACAAGGATATGAACACCACAAAATATTCCGAAACAGGAATATGGTCAGCAAACAAAGAAAAAACAAAGAAAAATGTACTAAGAGAACGAAAAAATCCCCACAAATGATGACAACACAAAAATATTGAAACCCAAAATAATTCAGCACAACAGTTGAAGCGAGACAAAAAACATGACAAAACGAAAAAACAAACAAATACAATAGTTTTACCTAAACAGAAACAAGCGACGTTTCGGGAACTGCTATCTGCTCCCGTCCTCAGGCAGAGACGCACATGGTACGGAAACACAGGTGCGACTGAGAAGGGGCTGCCGCCGTTTCCTCATATGCTCGGCCGGGAGCGTGTGACAGCGATACCGGGAACTATTACGTTCCCATAACTCGCTATGTGGTCGCCAATATAAATAGTGCAACCCCGTCACTTTGATCTAATCATTGGAAACGTCGGCGGGGCGCGATGTGTGTGATTTTAAGATTAAAGGTGGCTCACGGTCCAGAAGAAGTAAAATAGCTGTCGCATGTTGCTTGGCTCTATTTTTAATAGTGTAGGTGTCAGGCGGGGGGAGGTCACCCTTTCCCCTCAGTTAGTTGGCTAACTGATGCATGAGGGTGTCGTGATGTCTGTATTTAGAGGCGTGTGGAGTGTGCGCAAAAATGGCCTAATTAATTTCGTTGTGTGAGTGTAGTGTATAGCTCCAAGGCCGCACATACCCGGCTGACCAAGCAGGCATATCATCGTGTAAGTTTACCGATGTGTAGGAGAAATTACATAGATTAGTAAACACCTGGCCGCCTTAAGGACCGAACTATTGCGTTCCAGTATAGTACGGTCAAAGTTAGGCTAAACCAGTATTGCTGTAGTTAGCCCCCAGGCTGTTGTCGTCTAAACCTGAAAAATAGAGAGTGAAATTAGTAAATGAATGTCATCCTATTCTATTATTGTTCGAGCAGAGAGATGCCCTCGTCCAGTTTTTTTTTTTTTTTTTTTTTTGTCGCAATTCAAAAACCCATGCCTTCCGAAACGCGGCCGGCACTGGAGGTGAAGCCTGCCAGGCGGGTCTCGCCCTTCAGGCATACGGAGTCAGCCCTAACACACAGGCAGTGGACCGCTGCATGGGTCAAAACCTACACCTGCATGCTTCGAACCATTTCGAATTGGCAAGAAAATGAAAGTTACATTAATGAATTAATTAATAATGGCTGGGGAAAACAACTAGCAAGGACTAGTGGAGGAGGTGGGGGAAGGAAAGATTTGGTAATTAAAGGAATTTGGGCCTGCGGTCGAGTTGTCACTGGTTTATAATTAGAGCCCCGCTGGGTCAAAGGTAGTGTTGACGCAATAAAATAGAGCCCCGCTGGGCCAAAAGTAGTGTTGACGCAATATTTACGAGTCCTGGGCATGTCAATCATTGGCTAGTCCAATGTTGATTATTTGCACCGCAGGACGTAGACAGGCACATCGGGGCCAGAGAGAAACGTCTGCTATGTTTGCTAAGTTGCCCTGCGTACATGGGATGTGTGGATTCTAGTATAACCTGGCTTAGGCAAGTCGCGGTTTTTTAAACTGTCGCTGTGCAGCTGGGTCGTAGTCCGGAAGTGAATTCATATAAGTATTGGCATGTTCAGGGAGCTGGCCATAAAAAGACCTGTTTTGCCGTTTTATATATTCCTCTACATATTCTACTTTGAGTAGCTGGTGTACTTCTAGTGTGCTGGTGTACCAGCCGCAATCTGCAATGGCTCTAAGAAATTTATTTTGAGTGACCTGTACTTTATCGATATGGCATTTTGCTGCATAGCCCCAGATTTCGCAAGCATATAATAATTGAGGGCGAACTATTTGTAAATACAGCTGTAATTTTTCCTTTCTAGGAAATTGGGGGGCCTTAAACATTGAGTATAGGCTGCGCAAAGTGCCTCGCGCAAACTGTGTCACCTTAGTGGTGTGAACTTTCCAGGTGAGCCTGGTATCTAGAGTTAAACCTAAATATCTAGCCGATTTAACAAATGGTATGGCTTGATTAAAAATTTTTAATTCGCGGTCGGGGGCGGTGTATTTTTTAGTTAAAATTAAAGTTGTGGACTTGGCTCCATTTATTTTAATGCGCCAGCGAGTGTACCATTGTTCGAGTGAGGTAAGCTGCCTCTGAACTTTGGTTAAAGCAAACTTCAAATTCGGGGATTGATATATTATTGCAGTGTCGTCTGCATATAATTGCACGTGGGCATGTTCCCGCGGGATGTCGGCTGTGTAAACATTATAGAAAAAGGGTGAGAGTGGGGACCCCTGCGGCACACCTGCTGTCAGCTCCCGAGTGGATGATTTCGCCCCCTCTATTGATACAAAAAATTTTCGACGCCATAAATAGTGGGCCACCAGATGAATATACGTGTCTGGAAAGTTAAATGTAATTAATTTTTGAATTAAGCCAGGTATCCAAACTTTGTCGAAAGCTTTTTCCGCGTCTAGCATTGTTGCGACAGTAAATTTCGCTCGTGAGTTAAAACCGTCAGTGGCCTCTTCAATGAGCTTAATTAGGGGGTGAGAGGTAGAGTGGCCCCTTCTAAAACCAAATTGGTTATCTGGAATGACTTCGTGTTCGTCCGAATGGTGTTGAAGTCGTTTGAGTAAAATTTTTTCGAAAATTTTACTCATGCTATTTAGGAGGCTAATAGGTCGCCTGTTTTGTGGTAGTGACGCATTTTTTCCCGGTTTCGGAATGGTGATAACTTTAGCTAGTTTCCATGACGCTGGGTAGGATTTAAGAATAAAAATAGCATTTATTATTTTAAGAAAGTATTGTATAGCCTGAAATGATAATTTCTTTAAAGTATCAAAATTTATTCCGTCAGGTCCGCCTGCTTTATTTTTTGGTCGCGAGTGAATAGCTTCTAAGAGCTCTTTAATTGTTACGAGTTCCGGCTCGGCTTGTGGAACGATTTGTAAATAGTTATTAACAGCTACTGTCGTGGTCCTAGTAAACTGAGGCTCGTTTATGTCCTCGTTTGGTGAAAATTGTTTTTCAAAAATGTCTGCTATAGCATTTGCTTTATCTATCGTGTCATATTTAATGCCCACGTTTGTAACAATGGCCGGTGTGGAGATAAATTTATTTTTCCCTCGTAAATTGCGTGTGAGCCGCCACATTTGCCGAGGTTGAGTTGCGCACTCTGTTATTAAGTTTCCGTATTTTTCTATTTTTAAATCTTTAAGTTTTCGCGAGACTTGAGCTTTAAGGCGATTGTATTCAGTCCTAGCTTGCGGTGTTCTCGTTCGTTGATAAGTGTTGCGCGCCTGCCGTTTTAAAACGATTAGCATGTCTACATCTGGGTAATTTATTCGCGTAAATTCTCTTTTATTCACGATTTTCGTGTGTTTTTTGCGCACGTCTGTAATTGTGTCGGTGAAAAGTTTTACGTGAGTTTCGAGCTCCTCTGCTGTGTCTATCGCTGGAGTTTCTGTAAAAGTTAATTCCAGGTCTTCGCGAAATTTGTCCCAGTCGGGAATACCAAAAGTGCGGCTAAATATCGCTGCGCAAAATTGAGCATTAAAAGTTAATTGAATAAGTACCGGAAAATGGTCTGAGTCAAGCTCATCTAATTTTTCTGAAATAACCTGCGCACCTGGTATGTTTGTAAGAGCTATATCTAATATGTCAGGCATGCCACCATTCGTTGGATAGCAAGTTGGCGAGCCTGGAGCAAAAATTTCGTAATTATTTGCTACCGAATGATCTAATAATTTTCTGCCTGCTGGGTTAGTATTTTTGCATCCCCAGTCTTCGTTTTTGCTGTTTAAATCGCCTGCGATGAAAAAGTGTTGCTGTGGATTAATTAATTAATTTAAATCCCTAGAAAGTAGTGGCTTATCTGGGGGTTTATATACTGCCGACATGCAGACATGCGCATTTTTATTACGAATATTTATGCTGGTGGCCTCTAGGTGCTCTAAGCCAGTTATTTCTATCGGATGGTGATGAATCCCGTGTTTAATTAATATGGCTGTGCCGCCCCCACGAGTGGCGCGGTCAGTGCGGTAAATGGTGTAACCACAAATATTAAATCGATGATGCGGTGATAGGTGAGTCTCGGTAATGAATGCCACATCAATCCCATATATTACAAGGCACTGTTCCAACTCGTACGACCGAAGGCGGAGACCACATGCATTAAAGTTTAGGAGTTGTAGTGTTTTCCCCATGTTTACTGCCATTTACTGGAGCACTGTCGCGAGTGCTTCCAATAGAATGGTTTGGCGGTATTTAATGCTCTCGGTGGAGCGGATGCGTGCGTAATACGGTTCGAGTGCCTTCACTAAATTCCAATAATCGCACATGCGCAAGATCTCTGCGAGTTCCGCGAGGCTAGTGATATTATTATTTGGCTGTGCTTCTGGCGCGGTTTCTGTTCTATGCTGCTGGCTCTTCTCGACGCGAGCCTGCACGATTTCCGTTGCCGTGCGCCGCGGTGCGCTTACGCCTGACGTAGCTGCCGCGTATGACGTGGAAGCTACTGCCTGTGTTTGATTTATGCCCGGTTGGCTGGCCTGCTCGCTGGGCCGTGCGTTTCGCGGACTGCGCTCTGTTGTTGTTGTTGTTGCCCGGTGCACGTGTTCCCTGGTGGGCGCTGGAGGAGGGGGGAAACTTTCCCGCGTCGGTGCGGCCGGCTGTGCTCGCGAGGCTGTGCGCGCAGCTTTCTGTGCTGCCTGTTCCGCGGCGGCCTGTCTCCGCGACTCTACGATCTTCAAAAACGCGGGGCACTGTCGCCAGGCCGCGGTGTGGCCTGTCTCTTTACAGTTCGAGCACACCTTTGGTGCCTCCTCTGGGACTGGGCATTCGCTGCGGGGATGCGAACCCGCGCACCTGATGCATTTAGGTACTTCTGAACAGTTTCCGGTGGTGTGTCCGAAGGAACTACACCTCTTACAGAGCGGGACGTCTACCGCGCGAGTCGTGTACCGCTCAATCTTTATACCACTTGTGTAGTATAGTTGTTTGACGGCGTAGATGTCGTGCGCGCTAGGTGCCACGCACACCACGAATGACGGTGTTGGCTCGAAAAACTCTTGCCCTGAGTTGCGGTCTGTTAGCCGCCGACTGAGCTGTTTGATGAAATTTACTTTAAACCCGAGCGCGGTGAGCTCCTCAGAAATCGCATCAACCGGCGTGAATTTACTCAAATTCTTTATCACTACTTTTTCCCCTCGCTCGCTGGGCTGGGAGAAAGTGTGGAAAGGCACATCGTTTGCCTTAAACCAAGCGGTCGCTTTGTCTTGGTCCAATTTTCTATCAAAAGTTATGCGCACTTCTTGACGCTTCGTCAGCGTCATTCGGTTTTTGATGCCGAGTCGCGCGAAGGCAGGGCCCAAGCTGCCGATTGCCTGACTGTTGCGGATTACGAATGGTACGCGTTTGTAGCGCGGAGCCTCGTCAGTCGGTGTCCGTTGTTGCGGTGTCGGTACCGCTTGTGACGCATCGCTATTACGCCTGCGTTGTCTACGCTCAACAGTGGTGAAGCCACTGTTGTCGTCCTCGGTTGTGGTGGGCTGGAGCCCTGACGGTTTTTTAGACTGAACAGAGTGTTCAGTCTCTGAGTCGCTGCCCTCATGCGTGCGCTTCGTCGCGGTGCCGACCTCCATCTCCTCGTCGCTACTACTCATCGCAAGTAGGTGCCCCGCCTTGAAAAAAGCAGGGCACACAACAGGCGTATCGTCCGACCTAACTAGCGTGGTATTCCTATCTGTTCGCCGCGTCCTAACTAGCTAACGACCTAGCACCTTACGCACTGGCCACTGACCTGAGCTTCCTTTTTAGGAACACCAGGCTAGGCAAAGAGAGAGGCTGACCCTTCTCCGACCAGCACGCGGTAAAGAATGAGAAGGGGCTGCCGCCGTTTCCTCATATGCTCGGCCGGGAGCGTGTGACAGCGATACCGGGAACTATTACGTTCCCATAACTCGCTATGTGGTCGCCAATATAAATAGTGCAACCCCGTCACTTTGATCGAATCATTGGAAACGTCGGCGGGGCGCGATGTGTGTGATTTTAAGATTAAAGGTGGCTCACGGTCCAGAAGAAGTAAAATAGCTGTCGCATGTTGCTTGGCTCTATTTTTAATAGTGTAGGTGTCAGGCGGGGGGAGGTCACCCTTTCCCCTCAGTTAGTTGGCTAACTGATGCATGAGAGTGTCGTGATGTCTGTATTTAGAGGCGTGTGGAGTGTGCGCAAAAATGGCCTAATTAATTTCGTTGTGTGAGTGTAGTGTATAGCTCCAAGGCCGCACATACCCGGCTGACCAAGCAGGCATATCAGCGTGTAAGTTTACCGATGTGTAGGAGAAATTACATAGATTAGTAAACACCTGGCCGCCTTAAGGACCGAACTATTGCGTTCCAGTATAGTTCGGTCAAAGTTAGGCTAAACCAGTATTGCTGTAGTTAGCCCCCAGGCTGTTGTCGTCTAAACCTGAAAAATAGAGAGTGAAATTAGTAAATGAATGTCATCCTATTCTATTATTGTTCGAGCAGAGAGATGCCCTCGTCCAGTTTTTTTTTTTTTTTTTTTTTTTGTCGCAATTCAAAAACCCATGCCTTCCGAAACGCGGCCGGCACTGGAGGTGAAGCCTGCCAGGCGGGTCTCGACCTTCAGGCATACGGAGTCAGCCCTAACACACAGGCAGTGGACCGCTGCATGGGTCAAAACCTACACCTGCATGCTTCGGACCATTTCGAATTAGCAAGAAAATGAAAGTTACATTAATGAATTAATTAATAATGGCTGGGGAAAACAACTAGCAAGGACTAGTGGAGGAGGTGGGGGAAGGAAAGATTTGGTAATTAAAGGAATTTGGGCCTGCGGTCGAGTTGTCGCTGGTTTATAATTAGAGCCCCGCTGGGTCAAAGGTAGTGTTGACGCAATAAAATAGAGCCCCGCTGGGCCAAAAGTAGTGTTGACGCAATATTTACGAGTCCTGGGCATGTCAATCATTGGCTAGTCCAATGTTGATTATTTGCACCGCAGGACGTAGACAGGCACATCGGGGCCAGAGAGAAACGTCTGCTATGTTTGCTAAGTTGCCCTGCGTACATGGGATGTGTGGATTCTAGTATAACCTGGCTTAGGCAAGTCGCGGTTTTTTAAACTGTCGCTGTGCAGCTGGGTCGTAGTCCGGAAGTGAATTCATATAAGTATTGGCATGTTCAGGGAGCTGGCCATAAAAAGACCTGTTTTGCCGTTTTATATATTCCTCTACATATTCTACTTTGAGTAGCTGGTGTACTTCTAGTGTGCTGGTGTACCAGCCGCAATCTGCAATGGCTCTAAGAAATTTATTTTGAGTGACCTGTACTTTATCGATATGGCATTTTGCTGCATAGCCCCAGATTTCGCAAGCATATAATAATTGAGGGCGAACTATTTGTAAATACAGCTGTAATTTTTTCTTTCTAGGAAATTGGGGGGCCTTAAACATTGAGTATAGGCTGCGCAAAGTGCCTCGCGCAAACTGTGTCACCTTAGTGGTGTGAACTTTCCAGGTGAGCCTGGTATCTAGAGTTAAACCTAAATATCTAGCCGATTTAGCAAATGGTATGGCTTGATTAAAAATTTTTAATTCGCGGTCGGGGGCGGTGTATTTTTTAGTTAAAATTAAAGTTGTGGACTTGGCTCCATTTATTTTAATGCGCCAGCGAGTGTACCATTGTTCGAGTGAGGTAAGCTGCCTCTGAACTTTGGTTAAAGCAAACTTCAAATTCGGGGATTGATATATTATTGCAGTGTCGTCTGCATATAATTGCACGTGGGCATGTTCCCGCGGGATGTCGGCTGTGTAAACATTATAGAAAAAGGGTGAGAGTGGGGACCCCTGCGGCACACCTGCTGTCAGCTCCCGAGTGGATGATTTCGCCCCCTCTATTGATACAAAAAATTTTCGACGTCATAAATAGTGGGCCACCAGATGAATATACGTGTCTGGAAAGTTAAATGTAATTAATTTTTGAATTAAGCCAGGTATCCAAACTTTGTCGAAAGCTTTTTCCGCTTCTAGCATCGTTGCGACAGTAAATTTCGCTCGTGAGTTAAAACCGTCAGTGGCCTCTTCAATGAGCTTAATTAGGGGGTGAGAGGTAGAGTGGCCCCTTCTAAAACCAAATTGGTTATCTGGAATGACTTCGTGTTCGTCCGAATGGTGTTGAAGTCGTTTGAGTAAAATTTTTTCGAAAATTTTACTCATGCTATTTAGGAGGCTAATAGGTCGCCTGTTTTGTGGTAGTGACGCATTTTTTCCCGGTTTCGGAATGGTGATAACTTTAGCTAGTTTCCATGACGCTGGGTAGGATTTAAGAATAAAAATAGCATTTATTATTTTAAGAAAGTATTGTATAGCCTGAAATGATAATTTCTTTAAAGTATCAAAATTTATTCCGTCAGGTCCGCCTGCTTTATTTTTTGGTCGCGAGTGAATAGCTTCTAAGAGCTCTTTAATTGTTACGAGTTCCGGCTCGGCTTGTGGAACGATTTGTAAATAGTTATTAACAGCTACTGTCGTGGTCCTAGTAAACTGAGGCTCGTTTATGTCCTCGTTTGGTGAAAATTGTTTTTCAAAAATGTCTGCTATAGCATTTGCTTTATCTATCGCGTCATATTTAATGCCCACGTTTGTAACAATGGCCGGTGTGGAGATAAATTTATTTTTCCCTCGTAAATTGCGTGTGAGCCGCCACATTTGCCGAGGTTGAGTTGCGCACTCTGTTATTAAGTTTCCGTATTTTTCTATTTTTAAATCTTTAAGTTTTCGCGAGACTTGAGCTTTAAGGCGATTGTATTCAGTCCTAGCTTGCGGTGTTCTCGTTCGTTGATAAGTGTTGCGCGCCTGCCGTTTTAAAACGATTAGCATGTCTACATCTGGGTAATTTATTCGCGTAAATTCTCTTTTATTCACGATTTTCGTGTGTTTTTTGCGCACGTCTGTAATTGTGTCGGTGAAAAGTTTTACGTGAGTTTCGAGCTCATCTGCTGTGTCTATCGCTGGAGTTTCTGTAAAAGTTAATTCCAGGTCTTCGCGAAATTTGTCCCAGTCGGGAATACCAAAAGTGCGGCTAAATATCGCTGCGCAAAATTGAGCATTAAAAGTTAATTGAATAAGTACCGGAAAATGGTCTGAGTCAAGCTCATCTAATTTTTCTGAAATAACCTGCGCACCTGGTATGTTTGTAAGAGCTATATCTAATATGTCAGGCATGCCACCATTCGTTGGATAGCAAGTTGGCGAGCCTGGAGCAAAAATTTCGTAATTATTTGCTACCGAATGATCTAATAATTTTCTGCCTGCTGGGTTAGTATTTTTGCATCCCCAGTCTTCGTTTTTGCTGTTTAAATCGCCTGCGATGAAAAAGTGTTGCTGTGGATTAATTAATTTATTTAAATCCCTAGAAAGTAGTGGCTTATCTGGGGGTTTATATACTGCCGACATGCAGACATGCGCATTTTTATTACGAATATTTATGCTGGTGGCCTCTAGGTGCTCTAAGCCAGTTATTTCTATCGGATGGTGATGAATCCCGTGTTTAATTAATATGGCTGTGCCGCCCCCACGAGTGGCGCGGTCAGTGCGGTAAGTGGTGTAACCACAAATATTAAATCGATGATGCGGTGATAGGTGAGTCTCGGTAATGAATGCCACATCAATCCCATATATTACAAGGCACTGTTCCAACTCGTACGACCGAAGGCGGAGACCACATGCATTAAAGTTTAGGAGTTGTAGTGTTTTCCCCATGTTTACTGCCATTTACTGGAGCACTGTCGCGAGTGCTTCCAATAGAATGGTTTGGCGGTATTTAATGCTCTCGGTGGAGCGGATGCGTGCGTAATACGGTTCGAGTGCCTTCACTAAATTCCAATAATCGCACATGCGCAAGATCTCTGCGAGTTCCGCGAGGCTAGTGATATTATTATTTGGCTGAGCTTCTGGCGCGGTTTCTGTTCTATGCTGCTGGCTCTTCTCGACGCGAGCCTGCACGATTTCCGTTGCCGTGCGCCGCGGTGCGCTTACGCCTGACGTAGCTGCCGCGTATGACGTGGAAGCTACTGCCTGTGTTTGATTTATGCCCGGTTGGCTGGCCTGCTCGCTGGGCCGTGCGTTTCGCGGACTGCGCTCTGTTGTTGTTGTTGTTGCCCGGTGCACGTGTTCCCTGGTGGGCGCGGGGGGAGGGGGGAAACTTTCCCGCGTCGGTGCGGCCGGCTGTGCTCGCGAGGCTGTGCGCGCAGCTTTCTGTGCTGCCTGTTCCGAGGCGGCCTGTCTCCGCGACTCTACGATCTTCAAAAACTCGGGGCACTGTCGCCAGGCCGCGGTGTGGCCTGTCTCTTTACAGTTCGAGCACACCTTTGGTGCCTCCTCTGGGACTGGGCATTCGCTGCGGGGATGCGAACCCGCGCACCTGATGCATTTAGGTACTTCTGAACAGTTTCCGGTGGTGTGTCCGAAGGAACTACACCTCTTACTGAGCGGGACGTCTTCCGCGCGAGTCGTGTATCGCTCAATCTTTATACCACTTGTGTAGTATAGTTGTTTGACGACGTAGATGTCGTGCGCGCTAGGTGCCACGCACACCACGAATGACGGTGTTGGCTCGAAAAACTCTTGCCCTGAGTTGCGGTCTGTTAGCCGCCGACTGAGCTGTTTGATGAAATTTACTTTAAACCCGAGCGCGGTGAGCTCCTCAGAAATCGCATCAACCGGCGTGAATTTACTCAAATTCTTTATCACTACTTTTTCCCCTCGCTCGCTGGGCTGGGAGAAAGTGTGGAAAGGCACATCGTTTGCCTTAAACCAAGCGGTCGCTTTGTCTTGGTCCAATTTGCCATCAAAAGTTATGCGCACTTCTTGACGCTTCGTCAGCGTCATTCGGTTTTTGATGCCGAGTCGCGCGAAGGCAGGGCCCAAGCTGCCGATTGCCTGACTGTTGCGGATTACGAAAGGTACGCGTTTGTAGCGCGGAGCCTCGTCAGTCGGTGTCCGTTGTTGCGGTGTCGGTCCCGCTTGTGACGCATCGCTATTACGCCTGCGTTGTCTACGCTCAACAGTGGTGAAGCCACTGTTGTCGTCCTCGGTTGTGGTGGGCTGGAGCCCTGACGGTTTTTTAGACTGAACAGAGTGTTCAGTCTCTGAGTCGCTGCCCTCATGCGTGCGCTTCGTCGCGGTGCCGACCTCCATCTCCTCGTCGCTACTACTCATCGCAAGTAGGTGCCCCGCCTTGAAAAAAGCAGGGCACACAACAGGCGTATCGTCCGACCTAACTAGCGTGGTATTCCTATCTGTTCGCCGCGTCCTAGCTACCTATCGAACCTAGCACCTTACGCACTGGCCACTGACCTGTGCTTCCTTTTTAGGAACGCCAGGCTAGGCAAAGAGAGAGGCTGACCCTTCTCCGACCAGCACGCGGTAAAGAATGAGAAGGGGCTGGAAAATGAGGGTATTTATCAGAGAAAGGGCTACATCTTGCTCAGCCAATGACAGACGAGCTGTCTCCCCATTGGCTGTGCACCATGTAGTTAAAGCGGATTGGTTATGGTGGGTTGAGTATTGGCTATTGTTTTGTGCTGCAGGGATGTTTCTCTCTTTATCAAAGGGATCCACATATTTTTTAATTCAATGCTCTGCTGGCTGAAAATATTTTTATTGCTAATAATGAAGGCTGATTCTTTGATTTTCCTTTTTATTTTATCGGATTCCTGTATGAGTGGTGTGGAGTCTTCCCAGAGAATTTTGTGGCTATTTTCCCATGTATGTTCAGCAAGTCTGGATTTTAGGGTTTCACCCTTCTTGCAGTTGTTTTTGTGTTCTTTGATTCGGGTGGATAGAGCTCTGCCAGTTTCACCTATGTACATGTGGCCACATTCACAGGGGATTTGATACACACAGTTGTGAGTTTGTAATTTTTCTGTGGCTGGTTTCACCTTGGTAACAATACTTTTAATAGTAGATTTAGAACGGAATGCTGTTTGAAGTCCATATTTATTTCCTAGGCGTCTTATTTTTTCTGAAAGCCCTTGAACATATGGAATAACTAGGGTTCCTGCAGGTTTCTCAGTTTCTGTGGATTTGAGTGTTTTGTTGGATTTCAAATGCTGTTTGATGGTGTTGACAGGGTAACCATTGGCTATGAGTTCTTTTTTTATATGATTGTGTTCAACCGCAATAGATTTCTCATCAGAACAAATAATCTCAGCTCGGTTGGTTAGTGTGTGAATTATGCCAGTTTTTGTTGTTTTGGGATGGTTGGATGCAAAATTAAGGTATTGGCCTGTGTGCGTAGGTTTCCTGTATACTTTTGTTTCCAGGCTGTTGTTTTTTCTGCTGACTAGTACATCCAGGAAAGGAATGCTACCTTTGGTTTCTTTTTCATATGTGAATTTTATTGATGGCCTCAGAGAGTTGAGGTGGTTCACAAATTCCTCCAAAGTTTCAGGTCCATGTTGCCAGACAGTGAAGGTATCATCCACATAACGGAGCCAGATTTTTGGAGGGCTATTACTTTTGCTAAGTGCTTCTTGCTCAAAGTTTTCCATAAATATATTGGCCATAAATGGTGAAAGAGAAGAGCCCATTGCCATGCCATCGGTCTGTTTGTAGAAAATATCCTTGAACTGGAAATATGTTGTGGTGACACAGAGGGTAATCATTTCCATGATGGATGGGATTGGTATTATAGTTCTGTCCTTTAGGGTTGGATCAGCTTCCAATTTCGCCTTGACAATGCTGAGTGTTTCGGCTAGTGGCACATTAGTGAAGAGGCTTTGGACATCAAAACTCACCAGGGTATCATTGTTTTCTATTTTCAGTGTTTTGACTATAGAAATAAAATGATTAGAATCTTTGACAAATGTATCTGTCTGTCCTGCTAGTGGCTCAACAATTTTCAGGAGATATTTTGATAGTTTCTGGCATGGGGAATTACAACAACTGATGATCGGGCGCAGAGGCATGTCGGGTTTATGAATCTTTGGAAGACCATAAATGTGGGGTGCTTTACTGCTGTGTGGTGTCAGTTCTGATCTAGTTTTTTCTGGGATGTGATTCTGATGTTTTTTTAGAGTTTGGTACACTTTTCTTTCAATGCTGGCTGTGGGGTCTTTTACCAGTTTTGTATATTGATCTGTGGTGATCAAATCAGTAATTTTTTGCTCATAGTCTGGTTTGTCAAGTATGACTGTAGCACGACCCTTATCGGCTGGGAGGATTACAATGGTATGGTCGGATTTCAGAGTTTTGATGGCCTTTAGTTCATCAGGCGGCAGATTCGGTTTAGGTGGACCAGCTGAAGTGATTGCTGTACGCACATTCCAACGAAATTCATCTTGTTTGGCGGCAGGAAGTTTGTATATTGCACTCTCAACAGATGAAACTATGTCAAGTGCAGGAATGTGTCGTGGAGCAATGCTGAAATTGAGGCCTTTTTGTAAAACATTTTCCTCGCTATTGGACAGCTTTCTTGAAGATGAATTAACGACAGTGTTGATGCTCTGTGTTGTGGGATGTGTTTTTGTATTCATCTTACTCGTCAGTTTGGCTAATTTATCTTTTTGCTTCTCTTTGCACTGTAGAGACCTCTTTTGGACCAGATTCGTGATGGACTGATAGATGCGATTGAAATCTTTAGTATTGAGGGTAGACTGAATTTCAAGCTGTAGTGCCGAAATTTCATTGTTCAAATGTGATTTTTGGCAGTGATATGCGGCAATTCTTTCACTCAGAAGCTTTTGGCTGGCTTTCCGGGTTATTTGTTGAGCCTGTTTGCTGTTGACCGGGGATTTGATTGTGAGTCCTCTAGGAATGACTCCCTTACTGCGACATTTACAGAGAAAAGTCAAGTTATTCGAACATTGTGATAAATCAATTAATTTCTTTTCCAACTTCCTCAGAGAAATATGCATACCGGTTCCATACCGGGCATTGATTTTATCTTTAAAAGATTTGTGCAATGGGAGTGCATGACTTGATGTAAGTTTTTGGACATACGCCATTGCTAAGAACTTTTTCTGTTGAAGAAAAACTAATAAATAAAATAAATAAATAAAAATAAAATAAAAATACTTAAAAAAAGATACAAAAAACACACAAAATTAAGCAAACAATTGCTGTTGTCAACAAGGATATGAACACCACAAAATATTCCGAAACAGGAATATGGTCAGCAAACAAAGAAAAAACAAAGAAAAATGTACCAAGAGAACGAAAAAATCCCCACAAATGATGACAACACAAAAAAAAAAACAACTGCAAGAAGGGTGAAACCCTAAAATCCAGACTTGCTGAACATACATGGGAAAATAGCCACAAAATTCTCTGGGAAGACTCCACACCACTCATACAGGAATCCGATAAAATAAAAAGGAAAATCAAAGAATCAGCCTTCATTATTAGCAATAAAAATATTTTCAGCCAGCAGAGCATTGAATTAAAAAATATGTGGATCCCTTTGATAAAGAGAGAAACATCCCTGCAGCACAAAACAATAGCCAATACTCAACCCACCATAACCAATCCGCTTTAACTACATGGTGCACAGCCAATGGGGAGACAGCTCGTCTGTCATTGGCTGAGCAAGATGTAGCCCTTTCTCTGATAAATACCCTCATTTTCCAGCCCCTTCTCTCATTCTTTACCGCGTGCTGGTCGGAGAAGGGTCAGCCTCTCTCTTTGCCTAGCCTGGCGTTCCTAAAAAGGAAGCTCAGGTCAGTGGCCAGTGCGTAAGGTGCTAGGTTCGATAGGTAGCTAGGACGCGGCGAACAGATAGGAATACCACGCTAGTTAGGTCGGACGATACGCCTGTTGTGTGCCCTGCTTTTTTCAAGGCGGGGCACCTACTTGCGATGAGTAGTAGCGACGAGGAGATGGAGGTCGGCACCGCGACGAAGCGCACGCATGAGGGCAGCGACTCAGAGACTGAACACTCTGTTCAGTCTAAAAAACCGTCAGGGCTCCAGCCCACCACAACCGAGGACGACAACAGTGGCTTCACCACTGTTGAGCGTAGACAACGCAGGCGTAATAGCGATGCGTCACAAGCGGTACCGACACCGCAACAACGGACACCGACTGACGAGGCTCCGCGCTACAAACGCGTACCATTCGTAATCCGCAACAGTCAGGCAATCGGCAGCTTGGGCCCTGCCTTCGCGCGACTCGGCATCAAAAACCGAATGACGCTGACGAAGCGTCAAGAAGTGCGCATAACATTTGATGGCAAATTGGACCAAGACAAAGCGACCGCTTGGTTTAAAGCAAACGATGTGCCTTTCCACACTTTCTCCCAGCCCAGCGAGCGAGGGGAAAAAGTAGTGATCAAGAATTTGAGTAAATTCACGCCGGTTGATGCGATTTCTGAGGAGCTCACCGCGCTCGGGTTTAAAGTAAATTTCATCAAACAGCTCAGTCGGCGGCTAACAGACCGCAACTCAGGGCAAGAGTTTTTCGAGCCAACACCGTCATTCGTGGTGTGCGTGGCACCTAGCGCGCACGACATCTACGCCGTCAAACAACTATACTACACAAGTGGTATAAAGATTGAGCGGTACACGACTCGCGCGGAAGACGTCCCGCTCTGTAAGAGGTGTAGTTCCTTCGGACACACCACCGGAAACTGTTCAGAAGTACCTAAATGCATCAGGTGCGCGGGTTCGCATCCCCGCAGCGAATGCCCAGTCCCAGAGGAGGCACCAAAGGTGTGCTCGAACTGTAAAGAGACAGGCCACACCGCGGCCTGGCGACAGTGCCCCGCGTTTTTGAAGATTGTAGAGTCGCGTAGACAGGCCGCCGCGGAACAGGCAGCACAAAAAGCTGCGCGCACAGCCTCGCGAGCACAGCCGGCCGCACCGACGCGGGAAAGTTTCCCCCCTCCCCCCGCGCCCACCAGGGAACACGTGCACCGGGCAACAACAACAACAACAGAGCGCAGTCCGCGAAACGCACGGCCCAGCGAGCAGGCCAGCCAACCGGGCATAAATCAAACACAGGCAGTAGCTTCGACGTCATACGCGGCAGCTACGTCAGGCGTAAGCGCACCACGGCGCACGGCAACGGAAATCGTGCAGGCTCGCGTCGAGAAGAGCCAGCAGCATAGAACAGAAACCGCGCCAGAAGCACAGCCAAATAATAATATCACTAGCCTCGCGGAACTCGCAGAGATCTTGCGCATGTGCGATTATTGGAATTTAGTGAAGGCACTCGAACCGTATTACGCACGCATCCGCTCCACCGAGAGCATTAAATACCGCCAAACCATTCTATTGGAAGCACTCGCGACAGTGCTCCAGTAAATGGCAGTAAACATGGGGAAAACACTACAACTCCTCAACTTTAATGCATGTGGTCTCCGCCTTCGGTCGTACGAGTTGGAACAGTGCCTTGTAATATATGGGATTGATGTGGCATTCATTACCGAGACTCACCTATCACCGCATCATCGATTTAATATTTGTGGTTACACCACTTACCGCACTGACCGCGCCACTCGTGGGGGCGGCACAGCCATATTAATTAAACACGGGATTCATCACCATCCGATAGAAATAACTGGCTTAGAGCACCTAGAGGCCACCAGCATAAATATTCGTAATAAAAATGCGCATGTCTGCATGTCGGCAGTATATAAACCCCCAGATAAGCCACTACTTTCTAGGGATTTAAATAAATTAATTAATCCACAGCAACACTTTTTCATCGCAGGCGATTTAAACAGCAAAAACGAAGACTGGGGATGCAAAAATACTAACCCAGCAGGCAGAAAATTATTAGATCATTCGGTAGCAAATAATTACGAAATTTTTGCTCCAGGCTCGCCAACTTGCTATCGAACGAATGGTGGCATGCCTGACATATTAGATATAGCTCTTACAAACATACCAGGTGCGCAGGTTATTTCAGAAAAATTAGATGAGCTTGACTCAGACCATTTTCCGGTACTAATTCAATTAACTTTTAATGCTCAATTTTGCGCAGCGATATTTAGCCGCACTTTTGGTATTCCCGACTGGGACAAATTTCGCGAAGACCTGGAATTAACTTTTACAGAAACTCCAGCGATAGACACAGCAGATGAGCTCGAAACTCACGTAAAACTTTTCACCGACACAATTACAGACGTGCGCAAAAAACACACGAAAATCGTGAATAAAAGAGAATTTACGCGAATAAATTACCCAGATGTAGACATGCTAATCGTTTTAAAACGGCAGGCGCGCAACACTTATCAACGAACGAGAACACCGCAAGCTAGGACTGAATACAATCGCCTTAAAGCTCAAGTCTCGCGAAAACTTAAAGACTTAAAAATAGAAAAATACGGAAACTTAATAACAGAGTGCGCAACTCAACCTCGGCAAATGTGGCGGCTCACACGCAATTTACGAGGGAAAAATAAATTTATCTCCACACCGGCCATTGTTACAAACGCGGGCATTAAATATGACGCGATAGATAAAGCAAATGCTATAGCAGACATTTTTGAAAAACAATTTTCACCAAACGAGGACATAAACGAGCCTCAGTTTACTAGGACCACGACAGTAGCTGTTAATAACTATTTACAAATCGTTCCACAAGCCGAGCCGGAACTCGTAACAATTAAAGAGCTCTTAGAAGCTATTCACTCGCGACCAAAAAATAAAGCAGGCGGACCTGACGGAATAAATTTTGATACTTTAAAGAAATTATCATTTCAGGCTATACAATACTTTCTTAAAATAATAAATGCTATTTTTATTCTTAAATCCTACCCAGCGTCATGGAAACTAGCTAAAGTTATCACCATTCCGAAACCGGGAAAAAATGCGTCACTACCACAAAACAGGCGACCTATTAGCCTCCTAAATAGCATGAGTAAAATTTTCGAAAAAATTTTACTCAAACGACTTCAACACCATTCGGACGAACACGAAGTCATTCCAGATAACCAATTTGGTTTTAGAAGGGGCCACTCTACCTCTCACCCCCTAATTAAGCTCATTGAAGAGGCCACTGACGGTTTTAATTCACGAGCGAAATTTACTGTCGCAACGATGCTAGACGCGGAAAAAGCTTTCGACAAAGTTTGGATACCTGGCTTAATTCAAAAATTAATTACATTTAACTTTCCAGACACGTATATTCATCTGGTGGCCCACTATTTATGGCGTCGAAAATTTTTTGTATCAATAGAGGGGGCGAAATCATCCACTCGGGAGCTGACAGCAGGTGTGCCGCAGGGGTCCCCACTCTCACCCTTTTTCTATAATGTTTACACAGCCGACATCCCGCGGGAACATGCCCACGTGCAATTATATGCAGACGACACTGCCATAATATATCAATCCCCGAATTTGAAGTTTGCTTTAACCAAAGTTCAGAGGCAGCTTACCTCACTCGAACAATGGTACACTCGCTGGCGCATTAAAATAAATGGAGCCAAGTCCACAACTTTAATTTTAACTAAAAAATACACCGCCCCCGACCGCGAATTAAAAATTTTTAATCAAGCCATACCATTTGTTAAATCGGCTAGATATTTAGGTTTAACTCTAGATACCAGGCTCACCTGGAAAGTTCACACCACTAAGGTGACACAGTTTGCGCGAGGCACTTTGCGCAGCCTATACTCAATGTTTAAGGCCCCCCAATTTCCTAGAAAGAAAAAATTACAGCTGTATTTACAAATAGTTCGCCCACAATTATTATATGCTTGCGAAATCTGGGGCTATGCAGCAAAATGCCATATCGATAAAGTACAGGTCACTCAAAATAAATTTCTTAGAGCCATTGCAGATTGCGGCTGGTACACCAGCACACTAGAAGTACACCAGCTACTCAAAGTAGAATATGTAGAGGAATATATAAAACGGCAAAACAGGTCTTTTTATGGCCAGCACCCTGAACATGCCAATACTTATATGAATTCACTTCCGGACTACGACCCAGCTGCACAGCGACAGTTTAAAAAACCGCGACTTGCCTAAGCCAGGTTATACTAGAATCCACACATCCCATGTACGCAGGGCAACTTAGCAAACATAGCAGACGTTTCTCTCTGGCCCCGATGTGCCTGTCTACGTCCTGCGGTGCAAATAATCAACATTGGACTAGCCAATGATTGACATGCCCAGGACTCGTAAATATTGCGTCAACACTACTTTTGGCCCAGTGGGGCTCTATTTTATTGCGTCAACACTACCTTTGTCCCAGCGGGGCTCTAATTATAAACCAGCGACAACTCGACCGCAGGCCCAAATTCCTTTAATTACCAAATCTTTCCTTCCCCCACCTCCTCCACTAGTCCTTGCTAGTTGTTTTCCCCAGCCATTATTAATTAATTCATTAATGTAACTTTCATTTTCTTGCTAATTCGAAATGGTCCGAAGCATGCAGGTGTAGGTTTTGACCCATGCAGCGGTCCACTGCCTGTGTGTTAGGGCTGACTCCGTATGCCTGAAGGGCGAGACCCGCCTGGCAGGCTTCACCTCCAGTGCCGGCCGCGTTTCGGAAGGCATGGGTTTTTGAATTGCGACAAAAAAAAATAAAAAAAAAAAAAAAAACCCTGGACGAGGGCATCTCTCTGCTCGAACAATAATAGAATAGGATGACATTCATTTACTAATTTCACTCTCTATTTTTCAGGTTTAGACGACAACAGCCTGGGGGCTAACTACAGCAATACTGGTTTAGCCTAACTTTGACCGAACTATACTGGAACGCAATAGTTCTGTCCTTAAGGTGGCCAGGTGTTTACTAATCTATGTAATTTCTCCTACACATCGGTAAATTTACACGATGATATGCCTGCTTGGTCAGCCGGGTATGTGCGGCCTTGGAGCTATACACTACACTCACACAACGAAATTAATTAGGCCATTTTTGCGCACACTCCACACGCCTCTAAATACAGACATCACGACACTCTCATGCATCAGTTAGCCAACTAACTAAGGGGAAAGGGTGACCTCCCCCCGCCTGACACCTACACTATTAAAAATAGAGCCAAGCAACATGCGACAGCTATTTTACTTCTTCTGGACCGTGAGCCACCTTTAATCTTAAAATCACACACATCGCGCCCCGCCGACGTTTCCAATGATTCGATCAAAGTGACGGGGTTGCACTATTTATATTGGCGACCACATAGCGAGTTATGGGAACGTAATAGTTCCCGGTATCGCTGTCACACGCTCCCGGCCGAGCATATGAGGAAACGGCGGCAGCCCCTTCTCATTCTTTACCGCGTGCTGGTCGGAGAAGGGTCAGCCTCTCTCTTTGCCTAGCCTGGCGTTCCTAAAAAGGAAGCTCAGGTCAGTGGCCAGTGCGTAAGGTGCTAGGTCGTTAGCTAGTTAGGACGCGGCAAACAGATAGGAATACCATGCTAGTTAGGTCGGACGATACGCCTGTTGTGTGCCCTGCTTTTTTCAAGGCGGGGCACCTACTTGCGATGAGTAGTAGCGACGAGGAGATGGAGGTCGGCACCGCGACGAAGTGCACGCATGAGGGCAGCGACTCAGAGACTGAACACTCTGTTCAGTCTAAAAAACCGTCAGGGCTCCAGCCCACCACAACCGAGGACGACAACAGTGGCTTCACCACTGTTGAGCGTAGACAACGCAGGCGTAATAGCGATGCGTCACAAGCGGTACCGACACCGCAACAACGGACACCGACTGACGAGGCTCCGCGCTACAAACGCGTACCATTCGTAATCCGCAACAGTCAGGCAATCGGCAGCTTGGGCCCTGCCTTCGCGCGACTCGGCATCAAAAACCGAATGACGCTGACGAAGCGTCAAGAAGTGCGCATAACTTTTGATGGCAAATTGGACCAAGACAAAGCGACCGCTTGGTTTAAGGCAAACGATGTGCCTTTCCACACTTTCTCCCAGCCCAGCGAGCGAGGGGAAAAAGTAGTGATAAAGAATTTGAGTAAATTCACGCCGGTTGATGCGATTTCTGAGGAGCTCACCGCGCTCGGGTTTAAAGTAAATTTCATCAAACAGCTCAGTCGGCGGCTAACAGACCGCAACTCAGGGCAAGAGTTTTTCGAGCCAACACCGTCATTCGTGGTGTGCGTGGCACCTAGCGCGCACGACATCTACGCCGTCAAACAACTATACTACACAAGTGGTATAAAGATTGAGCGGTACACGACTCGCGCGGAAGACGTCCCGCTCTGTAAGAGGTGTAGTTCCTTCGGACACACCACCGGAAACTGTTCAGAAGTACCTAAATGCATCAGGTGCGCGGGTTCGCATCCCCGCAGCGAATGCCCAGTCCCAGAGGAGGCACCAAAGGTGTGCTCGAACTGTAAAGAGACAGGCCACACCGCGGCCTGGCGACAGTGCCCCGCGTTTTTGAAGATCGTAGAGTCGCGTAGACAGGCCGCCGCGGAACAGGCAGCACAGAAAGCTGCGCGCACAGCCTCGCGAGCACAGCCGGCCGCACCGACGCGGGAAAGTTTCCCCCCTCCCCCCGCGCCCACCAGGGAACACGTGCACCGGGCAACAACAACAACAACAGAGCGCAGTCCGCGAAACGCACGGCCCAGCGAGCAGGCCAGCCAACCGGGCATAAATCAAACACAGGCAGTAGCTTCCACGTCATACGCGGCAGCTACGTCAGGCGTAAGCGCACCGCGGCGCACGGCAACGGAAATCGTGCAGGCTCGCGTCGAGAAGAGCCAGCAGCATAGAACAGAAACCGCGCCAGAAGCACAGCCAAATAATAATATCACTAGCCTCGCGGAACTCGCAGAGATCTTGGGCATGTGCGATTATTGGAATTTAGTGAAGGCACTCGAACCGTATTACGCACGCATCCGCTCCACCGAGAGCATTAAATACCGCCAAACCATTCTATTGGAAGCACTCGCGACAGTGCTCCAGTAAATGGCAGTAAACATGGGGAAAACACTACAACTCCTAAACTTTAATGCATGTGGTCTCCGCCTTCGGTCGTACGAGTTGGAACAGTGCCTTGTAATATATGGGATTGATGTGGCATTCATTACCGAGACTCACCTATCACCGCATCATCGATTTAATATTTGTGGTTACACCACTTACCGCACTGACCGCGCCACTCGTGGGGGCGGCACAGCCATATTAATTAAACACGGGATTCATCACCATCCGATAGAAATAACTGGCTTAGAGCACCTAGAGGCCACCAGCATAAATATTCGTAATAAAAATGCGCATGTCTGCATGTCGGCAGTATATAAACCCCCAGATAAGCCACTACTTTCTAGGGATTTAAATAAATTAATTAATCCACAGCAACACTTTTTCATCGCAGGCGATTTAAACAGCAAAAACGAAGACTGGGGATGCAAAAATACTAACCCAGCAGGCAGAAAATTATTAGATCATTCGGTAGCAAATAATTACGAAATTTCTGCTCCAGGCTCGCCAACTTGCTATCCAACGAATGGCGGCATGCCTGACATATTAGATATAGCTCTTACAAACATACCAGGTGTGCAGGTTATTTCAGAAAAATTAGATGAGCTTGACTCAGACCATTTTCCGGTACTAATTCAATTAACTTTTAATGCTCAATTTTGCGCAGCGATATTTAGCCGCACTTTTGGTATTCCCGACTGGGACAAATTTCGCGAAGACCTGGAATTAACTTTTACAGAAACTCCAGCGATAGACACAGCAGATGAGCTCGAAACTCACGTAAAACTTTTCACCGACACAATTACAGACGTGCGCAAAAAACACACGAAAATCGTGAATAAAAGAGAATTTACGCGAATAAATTACTCAGATGTAGACATGCTAATCGTTTTAAAACGGCAGGCGCGCAACACTTATCAACGAACGAGAACACCGCAAGCTAGGACTGAATACAATCGCCTTAAAGCTCAAGTCTCGCGAAAACTTAAAGACTTAAAAATAGAAAAATACGGAAACTTAATAACAGAGTGCGCAACTCAACCTCGGCAAATGTGGCGGCTCACACGCAATTTACGAGGGAAAAATAAATTTATCTCCACACCGGCCATTGTTACAAACGCGGGCATTAAATATGACGCGATAGATAAAGCAAATGCTATAGCAGACATTTTTGAAAAACAATTTTCACCAAACGAGGACATAAACGAGCCTCAGTTTACTAGGACCACGACAGTAGCTGTTAATAACTATTTACAAATCGTTCCACAAGCCGAGCCGGAACTCGTAACAATTAAAGAGCTCTTAGAAGCTATTCACTCGCGACCAAAAAATAAAGCAGGCGGACCTGACGGAATAAATTTTGATACTTTAAAGAAATTATCATTTCAGGCTATACAATACTTTCTTAAAATAATAAATGCTATTTTTATTCTTAAATCCTACCCAGCGTCATGGAAACTAGCTAAAGTTATCACCATTCCAAAACCGGGAAAAAATGCGTCACTACCACAAAACAGGCGACCTATTAGCCTCCTAAATAGCATGAGTAAAATTTTCGAAAAAATTTTACTCACACGACTTCAACACCATTCGGACGAACACGAAGTCATTCCAGATAACCAATTTGGTTTTAGAAGGGGCCACTCTACCTCTCACCCCCTAATTAAGCTCATTGAAGAGGCCACTGACGGTTTTAATTCACGAGCGAAATTTACTGTCGCAACGATGCTAGACGCGGAAAAAGCTTTCGACAAAGTTTGGATACCTGGCTTAATTCAAAAATTAATTACATTTAACTTTCCAGACACGTATATTCATCTGGTGGCCCACTATTTATGGCGTCGAAAATTTTTTGTATCAATAGAGGGGGCGAAATCATCCACTCGGGAGCTGACAGCAGGTGTGCCGCAGGGGTCCCCACTCTCACCCTTTTTCTATAATGTTTACACAGCCGACATCCCGCGGGAACATGCCCACGTGCAATTATATGCAGACGACACTGCAATAATATATCAATCCCCGAATTTGAAGTTTGCTTTAACCAAAGTTCAGAGGCAGCTTACCTCACTCGAACAATGGTACATTCGCTGGCGCATTAAAATAAATGGAGCCAAGTCCACAACTTTAATTTTAACTAAAAAATACACCGCCCCCGACCGCTAATTAAAAATTTTTAATCAAGCCATACCATTTGTTAAATCGGCTAGATATTTAGGTTTAACTCTAGATACCAGGCTCACCTGGAAAGTTCACACCACTAAGGTGACACAGTTTGCGCGAGGCACTTTGCGCAGCCTATACTCAATGTTTAAGGCCCCCCAATTTCCTAGAAAGAAAAAATTACAGCTGTATTTACAAATAGTTCGCCCTCAATTATTATATGCTTGCGAAATCTGGGGCTATGCAGCAAAATGCCATATCGATAAAGTACAGGTCACTCAAAATAAATTTCTTAGAGCCATTGCAGATTGCGGCTGGTACACCAGCACACTAGAAGTACACCAGCTACTCAAAGTAGAATATGTAGAGGAATATATAAAACGGCAAAACAGGTCTTTTTATGGCCAGCTCCCTGAACATGCCAATACTTATATGAATTCACTTCCGGACTACGACCCAGCTGCACAGCGACAGTTTAAAAAACCGCGACTTGCCTAGGCCAGGTTATACTAGAATCCATACATCCCATGTACGCAGGGCAACTTAGCAAACATAGCAGACGTTTCTCTCTGGCCCCGATGTGCCTGTCTACGTCCTGCGGTGCGAATAATCAACATTGGACTAGCCAATGATTGACATGCCCAGGACTCGTAAATATTGCGTCAACACTACTTTTGGCCCAGCGGGGCTCTATTTTATTGCGTCAACACTACCTTTGACCCAGCGGGGCTCTAATTATAAACCAGCGACAACTCGACCGCAGGCCCAAATTCCTTTAATTACCAAATCTTTCCTTCCCCCACCTCCTCCACTAGTCCTTGCTAGTTGTTTTCCCCAGCCATTATTAATTAATTCATTAATGTAACTTTCATTTTCTTGCTAATTCGAAATGGTCCGAAGCATGCAGGTGTAGGTTTTGACCCATGCAGCGGTCCACTGCCTGTGTGTTAGGGCTGACTCCGTATGCCTGAAGGGCGAGACCCGCCTGGCAGGCTTCACCTCCAGTGCCGGCCGCGTTTCGGAAGGCATGGGTTTTTGAATTGCGACAAAAAAAAAAAAAAAAAAAAAACTGGACGAGGGCATCTCTCTGCTCGAACAATAATAGAATAGGATGACATTCATTTACTAATTTCACTCTCTATTTTTCAGGTTTAGACGACAACAGCCTGGGGGCTAACTACAGCAATACTGGTTTAGCCTAACTTTGACCGAACTATACTGGAACGCAATAGTTCGGTCCTTAAGGCGGCCAGGTGTTTACTAATCTATGTAATTTCTCCTACACATCGGTAAACTTACACGATGATATGCCTGCTTGGTCAGCCGGGTATGTGCGGCCTTGGAGCTATACACTACACTCACACAACGAAATTAATTAGGCCATTTTTGCGCACACTCCACACGCCTCTAAATACAGACATTACGACACTCTCATGCTTCAGTTAGCCAACTAACTGAGGGGAAAGGGTGACCTCCCCCCGCCTGACACCTACACTATTAAAAATAGAGCCAATCAACATGCGACAGCTATTTTACTTCTTCTGGACCGTGAGCCACCTTTAATCTTAAAATCACACACATCGCGCCCCGCCGACGTTTCCAATGATTCGATCAAAGTGACGGGGTTGCACTATTTATATTGGCGACCACATAGCGAGTTATGGGAACGTAATAGTTCCCGGTATCGCTGTCACACGCTCCCGGCCGAGCATATGAGGAAACGGCGGCGGCCCCTTCTCAGTCGCACCTGTGTTTCCGTACCATGTGCGTCTCTGCCTGAGGACGGGAGCAGATAGCAGTTCCCGAAACGCCGCTTGTTTCTGTTTAGGTAAAACTATTGTATTTGTTTGTTTTTTCGTTTTGTCATGTTTTTTGTCTCGCTTCAACTGTTGTGCTGAATTATTTTGGGTTTCAATATTTTTGTGTTGTCATCATTTGTGGGGATTTTTTCGTTCTCTTAGTACATTTTTCTTTGTTTTTTCTTTGTTTGCTGACCATATTCCTGTTTCGGAATATTTTGTGGTGTTCATATCCTTGTTGACAACAGCAATTGTTTGCTTAATTTTGTGTGTTTTTTGTATCTTTTTTTAAGTAATTTTATTTTATTTTTATTTATTTATTTTATTTATTAGTTTTTCTTCAACAGAAAAAGTTCTTAGCAATGGCGTATGTCAAAAAACTTACATCAAGTCATGCACTCCCATTGCACAAATCTTTTAAAGATAACATGAACACAGTACATGGAGATTTGCATTCTAGCTTGCGACCAAATAAATCAGCTAAAATTTCGTACCTCTACTCATGAAACAGAAACACCCAAAGATTGAAACTCACTGAAATTCAGATTTTGAATTCACGCAGTAAAGTGGAGCAGTTTAAAAAATATTTTCATTCAAATTAAAAGTTTCCCAGCAGTTTCCACCGCTGCAAATTTCGAGCAGGTTGTCCACAAGGAAAAAAAATATATTTCGTACCAATTTAGGCGAGAAAAAAAGTGCAAGATTTGAAAAAAAAGTACTAAATTATAATTTGTTATGGTTTTAACAATTTAGGAAGTTATTATGACACTCCAATGCTATATTTTAAATATCACACCACACACACATACATTCCATAGTTTTTAAAAATAATTACGCTTCATAATAAAATATATTGGAGTTACTGTAATATTATTATATTAAAGAAAAAAAGTACTAGATCTGAGCGTAAATGTACTACACCACTAAAAAAACTTATAAAAGTACTAGATCTAGTACGAAATTACTAACTGTGGACACCCTGATTTAGAGTGGACATGTCCAGACCCTCACTCGTGTTTCTATACACCCACCACCCACCCCTTTATTAAACACTTATGCATACCTTGTCTGAATCCGCCTGCAGTATATAGTACGTACTTATATGTTATTGTCACGAGGGCTGTCCGAACTGAAGTGAAGCATACAAGAAAACAAGTAATGGATTCTCAGTGTACATCCTCGCGTACTTCGAGTCAAAGAAACATTGCCACTGTGAAAAGAAATTAGGTTATATTTTTATTGCAGAAATTTAAGTAATTTTAATATCTGTAAATTCATTTTCTTACTCTATTCGACCGGTAAAAACAAACTGAATTAAACAGTAATATTTTAACATGTTTATAAGGAAGTTTCAACAAATACATACATGCACATACATACTGATATAACTAAGAAAAAAATGTAGAATCATATAATAAATAAACATCCGCTAACAAACTAGATCACTAAATTAAAATAACCTAATGAGAAATTAATGTTATGTACTTGAAACAAGTGACGGTCAAATCACAACAAATCGGTGGTTTTTAGAAAGAATGCCAAAAATAGGAAAATAAAGAAAACAAAATAATAGATAGGTAAAAATAACAAATTATATACAATAGTATGTACCTACTTTGGATGATAACCATATTTACCCATTCTATGTAAAGTGTTTAGTGCCCACACAACTGTGGAAGCTTGACCTTGTTCGTTTTAAATATAATTTTTTGTACTCAATTGTAATAAATAAACAATCTAGACTAGGAAATTTATGATAAAACAATTGTGATATACATATTGTAATATATATTTACATATGAATGTACATTAAGAAAATATATACAAATAATTAATTAGGTATTTTCTTAAATCTTCTCAGTCTCTCTAGCTCCGTCAATTTATTTATTATCTAATATATTTATATGATCTAATTTATTTACTACAATAAATACAAATATAATGAAATACATAGGCTGCTATAAATCTTAACCATTTCTTAAAACTTTTGCACTAACATAGACACTAAGTTTTTAACAATCCTAATTTGGAATTCAAACACATATAATGTTCGTGCGGTTCAATATATTCGCAAGTATCTAAATAAAGGGAGTGACCAGGCGATCTTCAATCTCCGGAACGGAGAACTGACGTACTCACCTGTCAAGCAGGGCGGTATGTCAGTAGTGACGAGGCAGCATGACGGCTCCTTGGTTTCCCCTTACATGAAAGACTTCCTACTGCTACTCATCTTGCCGTACACTTGGAAAAACGCACAGCGCATTTTATTCATTTTCTTTAATGAGAGTAATTTCCCAGAAAGAGTTCACATCACCGCCTACAATAACATTTAACTGCTTTTTTCCAGCTTCACCAAACAGATACTTTCGCATACCGAAGTCCCCGTTATTACACCGGGAACACGTCAAGAAAGGAGCGGGAACGCCGCATTCAAGGTACGCCTGTTGAAAATTGGCCAGTTAAGTCATCAGACGCTCTCGGTCGTGTGTACTCTGTCCATGTGACGGACTTTAAATTCTTCTGTCTACGTATGTTGCTGCACCACGTTCGAGGCCCTTCTATCTATAGAGACCTTAAAATCGCCCATGTGAAGCTCTGCGTTTCTTAGAGAATGATAACCACTGAGACGATGCCATGGAGGAAGCTGTGCAGTGCCGATCTGCCTGTGGACTGCCGTAGCGAAGCGCGGTTACTGTAGCTGGTAGTGTGAATAATTCAACAAATTCACCTGGAAAGTGAAAAATCCTGTAGAATAATATTTTACTTGGTACAAAATATTTGCTAGTTGCAAATAAACGTACACAACCTTCACAATATGATAACATTTGAAATTGATTTCACATTCGCTATTCTTAAGCGTAAAAATATTAAATAACAAAAATCTTGAAAACAAAATATTCCGACTTTCGTTTTAGTGGAAAAAAAATCCAAATAAATAATTAGCGATGCCACAACGATTGGCAAAAATCTCAAAAAACGGCCTGTAGTTAGTAATTCGACGAAGTTCGAATTTTATGACCGATGAATTATAACGTTTCTCAGGAGTTCAACTGTAACAAATAAATGATAACGATGCTCCTGCTAAGCTAACTACTGAGTGCTACGATTGCAATTAGGTAGTTGCATTTCAATTGCCTGAATATTTATAAGTAGTTAGAAAATCTCACAAAATTACCAGTACCTGAAATTACGGTGGCGTCAGCACAGATATGTGCATATGTATTGGACTCACCGCAGATATTCCAATGAGGCGCGCAAGTCTTCGTAATTATAAACATTCCTTCCGATTTTTTACACCGTGATATTAAACTAAGTAATGTCTATTGATTTATGTATGGCAGAACAAGTGCAAGGGAGGTGTTGAGTTAAAATTTTATAACTAGCCCTTAAACTAACTAGCACTAGGCTAGGGCAGCCACTTAATTTATTAACACGGAACTTTTTTTTAGAAGAATTTTGGTAAGCTATTTGCAGCAGGCCTTTTAGGTATATGTTAAATAAAAGGAGAGCGCAAGTAAACCAATGGGAATACTTTCGAACTGGCAAAATGTATAAAGTTGGCTCATCCCGACGTTTTGTTTTGTATAGTAACTGTGCATGACAATACTGACGTAATAGCTGCGGTGTTTACCACCAGAGGAAGTTAAGATATACCTGGCCGATAGCCAGCAAACAACTTAGCACACGAGTTATGACTCTCCCGTAGCAGTGCTGCAGGCAGCTGGAGTATCCGCTACTCCAATCAGCGGAGACTGGGAGGTAACGGTTATAAATAACTATTACCTACCATTGTCTTTCGATGCCATTGAAATTCCGCTTTTTCCACCTTATCTTGGCTCGCGCGAAAGCGTATAAGGTTTCCTTCGTGTCGCGAAAAAAAATGGTGAAGGGGAGGGGGGGAGGTATTGAAGAACCTGTTCCCGCGTCCTCGGGTTTCAACGTCTATTTTTTTTTTTTTTTTCGCTGGCGCCAGGAGACCGTGGCAGGATGGTGATCGCGCCACGGAAAAAAAGAGAGAGAGAGGAGGAAGACCCCCGCCTGTATTCCTCGTGAATCGTGAATCGCGGCAACGCGGGACGATGATCTCATCGTCTGGTGATGCCCCGCGAGACTACAGACCGCCTGCGATCTGCATGCCAAGCAGAAGTGAGATAAAAATTGCGTTGTGCCGGCTCGTCCGCGAACACAGAAAAAAAAATTCTGTACTTTTACAAAAGATTCCTTTGAAAACCAGTTGCCAAGAAATAGTTTGTAATAGTACAAGAAATATGTTGTCACTTTGTACAACACATGGCTACGGTTATTATTACATATATGAAACACGTTTTCCGAGATAATACTGAGTATTTATTACGAAAATTGGTGCATAATTTAATATCTTAATTGATATTGAATTCCAGCAAAAATTTTTTAAACCATGGAAAAGAAAATCGAATGTTCAATAATTGGACTTCATTTTTGTTTTGTTTATGTTTATTAATGTGCGCAGTTAATGCTAGAAAGCTATTCAAGAAACAGTTTACAAATAACTTTAACTATGGGATGTACTAGGACAACCAAAGCATAAGGAATTAGAAGCCAGTATTACTGCGAACACTATTTTGTAGTTTTACAGTTGTTTTCATGTTTTATTACACGAATATTTCTGTTATAAAAACAATTACAGAGAATGTATCTACTGATTTTCAGTGCTTCAATATTTTATGGCGTAGTTTACTCTCCTCTCAATGTAATTTTCTGTGGGTGCGTAGTCATTATTTTTAAAACTTAACTTTTCATCGCTGCTTACTAAGACCAAACTGCATCAGGTATGTTGTTGCCGTAGCGATAATGGGTCTCGTGACGCGGATGCCTTGCGGCTCGTAAAGAGTCCCAGTTCCGTCCACTACCTCTGTCAGTGTTATAACCGCGGTAGTCAGTACCTCTGTCAGTGTTATAACCGCGGTAGACAGAGAAGGACTTAGTATTGACCGCTGAAGCGTCCCGCTGCTCTGAACCCTTCAGCGGCCAGAATAATTGTACCAGACTGTCAACAAATATACTAATTTAAAGCTTACGGAATTGGCAACAACGTTTATTCAAGTGATTTTCACGTCGGGCACTTCATATTTATGTACTATATAATTTCATTCCTCGTAAATTTGAATTAAAACCTTTTTCCTATTATTATTTAATAAAACATATTGGAACTTTTTCAGTTTAGTCATGTAAAAATTGTTTGTAGATAATTATGGTTTTATTTTACTGAATGTCTACTATAATCATAACGTTTACGGAATGCAATATTGTGGAGCGTTCAGGAAGCTATTATTTAGGACTTAACTGCACAAGGTTTGCGGAGGTTAAACTTTTCACATGCTTCTAGAAAACGTTGAAATTTCCACTGTACTAAAATTGTGTTTGGGTTAAACTTTCCAGAGACTAATAAACGTCGATTTCGTGGGAGAGAGAGTCGCCACATCACTGCTATGCTCGGAGCGCTCCAGCGACCCAGTCATTTACGCTAGGCTCTTGAAAAATATCGCTTTGAAGCTTAAGAGTTTGTTATAGTGTTTTTATTTACACCGGACCCTTTATTTTTATTTTTATCGAGTTTTTATAGTTTTGACTGAGATAAAAAACTTATTTAATTAATTTATCTAATTAAATTTTACCTAAAATATTATAATTAGGAACTTTTTCAACATGAATGTGCGTAATAGTGTTTCCTGATTATTTTGGTATATTTATGGGGCGCCTACTTTAAAAAAAATGCATAAATGGGAAGCCTTTTAATTGACTGCTTTATGTCGCTGTTATCTAGGACTTAAATGCTCGTTTTTGGTGATACGCATAAGGTATATAGCGGTAAACTTTCGGTATGTTATTAAGCATAGAAGAATCTACTACTGTGCAAAAATTCAGCTTTGGACAATTTTTTTTTCCTGAGCTACTACTTTCTACTCCGCACTTTATCCCTCGAGGAGGATAGGTCAGTGCCGCGGACTCTTGCGGTACACCAACCAGCACTCGTCGAATAACTTTAGCTCCTCCCCCGTTGCCAGATTCTATTTGGGGTCGGAGTTTTATTGGCATCTATTTAAATATTTATATTTGTGACATTTATACATTGGTGCATGAATTGCATACATAAGAATATTTATTTGTATGGTATTTTAGGAAATAGTTTTAAATTTAATGTTCGACTAGCCTTCAAATGCAGCTTCCCTATTGGCCAGAAGAAAATAAAGACGGATTGGTAACCCTGACTGGTACCGTTAGCTCCGACGTGGCTGGCCCTACAGTGCGGCCAGCAGGACGTCCCTTTACAACGGATAACTTTAGAAGAGTTCCGTTCGGCCAAGATGTAGTGCATAGTTTGAATTACTGATATTTAACATGAAATATTTAATTAAAATACGTGATAAATACACTGATATCTTAAGACCATATTTATAATATTATAAATGCGAAAGTGTGTTTGTCTGTTTGTCCTATTTCACGCAGCAAAGTAGAAATGGATGAACATGATTTTTTTTTTCATTTAGATTTTATGAGTTGTAGAGTGACATAGACTACACGAAAATATGAAATTCCATCCCTAAGGGAGTGAAAAACGGGTAAATTCAGATAAATAATATATAATCATAGACACACAAACAGTGAGTTTGTACAATTTCGCTATGTCCGCCACACGGTCATATAGTAAGGTCTAGCAACTTCCTATAATTCTCCTTGGTGAAACCTATCCTCTTAGTGAAGCTCGCGGCTGCTAGCGAACTAACTGAGCTAATACGAGTTTAGTATAGAACTTCGTGAATAGATGGCGTTGCCTTGAATTGGTAACGCGCTATCTTTTGGGTCGTCCGTCACGTCTTGCCTAGGGGTTACCTGCCTTCCCACGAAATGAAGCTGAAGATTGGCGTCCTTGTTTTGCGTATGCATAACTTTGATACATCGAGATTGTGCAATCAATGAGACTTCATAATTTCCCGTTTTTCGAGTGTATGTCATACAGAATTGAAACTCAGTTGTGACGTGTTTAGCCCGAGTTACGCCGGGAACTTTAGCAAGTACATTTATAGTACATTTTTGACGTGACAACGTCTAATAAATCGATGAACGCCGGCTGCACGTACGAAAAGTGTCCCGTTACGCTCATTGTCCCGTCACAATATGTCCCGTTACGCTCACTGTTCCGTTACGCTGTGTACTGTTACGCTGTCGGCGAGTGCAGTAATAATAGGTTATGTTACAATTGACTAAAAAATTATGGTGATTCATATAATTGATGATAGATATTTGATTACAATTTATTTATATGAAAACTTGTTCATAATTATATTTAAACTTTATAGCTAAACGCCAGATTTAAAATTAATTACAAGTCATCTACACGTGCACTGTTTCGTCGACTGTTTATAAAGTGAAGTGAAAAGTTAATGTGGTTTTCATTGCTTATTACAACCACAGTTTCGGTAATAAAGGTTAATTATTCTTGCATTTTAAAAATCTGATTACTAGTATAATTTCAAGTATTTATTCTTTTATTATTAAAATAAAAATGATTCAATTTTATTCATAAAAGTATGCAATCATTTCATCAATGTTTTGTTATGACGTTGTCACGTTAAAATATCGTCCGTCAACCGACTTTACAGACAACCAATTTTTTTTCTCACGGTCCCGTCGCTCCTCGTCACGCCGCTCTCAATGGGATCGCTCGCCCTTTTCGCGGATGTCGCACTTCCCTTTACTCACGGAACTATCCGAACTCTCTGAACTCCAACGGAGGTCGGCATCGTCGCTCTTATACCCGTGGCGTCCTTCTCGAAGGGACGAGAGTGGCTGTGACGTGTCGCGTCATCCCGGACCGACCCGACGCCCTAAACACCCAGAACAGCGACGTTTATTCACGCCACTCCTCGCGGCGGCCTCTTTAAGCCCGGAATTTCCAGGCCATTAAAGGTGACAATAGACCGAGGCGGTTCGGTGCTAGGGGAGCGGAGGAGGTCAGGTAGCGAAGACCCTTGTAATCCGGCCAGGCACGCGTGGCATGCCTTACGTCAATGGACGGTGCGTGACATCAGTGGTCTGGTAGGGCCACCAGCCAGATCCGAACCTGGAGAGATGGCACGCCTCATTAAATTTTTCCAAGTAAGACAAGCAGGAACACACCATTACAAATATTAGAAACGCGTGTTCTCGGTACAGAGATCTTAATAGGAAAACATATCAGGTAACTATCCTAATTATATGCTGCCAGGGAATAAATAGTGTATGTCAAATCTTGATTTGTGTTCCTTTCCCCTAGGAATAAGAAAATGAGGACTTATTCTATTAGAACCAAATATGTAGTCTTAAAACCCGTTTACTGCTGACTTCTACTACTAAGGCCACATTAGTAAGTTGTGTGTTTCCAACTTGTGTTTTTCTAAATTGTGTGTTTCTATATTCTGTATTTCCAAGCTGTGTTACTAAGTGATGTGTTACTAAGTGATGTGTTACTAAGTGATGTGTTTCCAAGTTGTGTGTCTCTCAGTTGAGACAGCGCCCCACGCCGTTTAGTCGGCCGCGGATGCCGCCAGAATGCGCTAGTCGCGAGGCGCGGAGGCGTACGCGAGTGTTTGCCGACACAGGCTTCCGACCACAATCCTAGCGTCGTTTCCGCTCGTAAAGCCGACACCAGACGCATGAACCCGCCGCGCCAGCGCAGGCGCTCCTGCAGGGCCGAAGGGGAGTGCCGCCACCTGCAGGATGTAGTTTGTTGTAGGTTCCTGTGGCCGCCCACGAGCCAGCCTCCCCCCTCCACCCGCTCCATGGGAGGTACGTAACTCGAGAGCTCTTAGCGGCTCTGCAAATAGAGATTGCGGCACGACGCGGTGCGGCGGTGGCAGTGACGTCACCGGGGTCAGCCAACCAGCGCCCTGCAAACCCCGCGAGCCGCCGGGGGCCTGGGCGCTGCGGCTATGCGTCTGTCACGTCTGCCTCGTCAGGGCTGCTTCTGTCTCGGTGGGGCGGGACCGTCGCTGATGACTTCTCGTCGTGCCAGGGCGACTGTGGAATCTCAGCGGTAACCGTTATATTATATGGCGGAGTAATTCAAGCCCCTTGAGTGCTTTCAATAATCTGTACCGGGGTTTTCGTGCCTAAAATTTATTCTGAAAACATGCGTTTAGCCATTTCCACTCTGGGTGACAATCAGATATTTGGCTGACCTGTGTGAGTCTTCGGAAGCCCCTTGCAGATGCATATGTTTCAATTAATGTCGTGGCTAATTCGCCATATTTAAACCCGGGTCATAACAGGCACAGGTATACTTCCGCTGTGATTTCAATCTTTTAGACGTTTTCGGAGAAATGTAAAATTTTGCATATAATCAACATTGGCAATATAAGTGGTAGCGAGTATCAACATAAATAACGATTCAATGAACGAAAGACATTGGTTTGTTTATGTAGTGCGTGGAGCCTAGCCTAGTGACACAAAATAACGAGAATTTAGCATGTCTCTACCTATCACACGATACTTCACTCACAGCTTCTGCAATATTCGTTTGTGCGGCTCGTAAAACTAAAAACACAGATCGCATTAGGCTACTCTGTATTTAAAAACATTATGATTACTAGGAGTATCATCTAACAGTAATCTAGGAAACTTCCCACAAAAAATTTCGCATGACAAAAAAATAAAACAGCAGACTACTAACACTTCCATAAAAAATTATATGCCAATGGTCTCTTAGTCTTCCAAATAAACGTTCATCGTGGCGTACCCGCTTCACAGGAATAACTTTCTAATAGTCCCGACCGCGAGGGAGAACAGAAAGTTCGAATCAACGGTGTTATATTTTTCTGATGCATCTACTGTTCTTTTCTTTCGAAACGTCTTCCTGTGCGCAGCGGTCTAGTTCCTGCTGCGACATCGTGACGTTTGTACGAAAAGAAACGGAATATTACTGCGAAAAATCTTAATTCTTTGTGCAGAATATATTTAATTGTAGCTTAATTAGTGCAAGAGGCTGGAATATTGTTGCGCTTATGTATTGAAAAAAAAATATCATCTCAGATTAATATTTGTAAAAAAAAAAAAAAAAAAAAATTATGACACAAAACCCCAAGCTCAATTGGAATTTTTAGAATCAAATATGCCATGAAAAATAGATTCGGCTTGAATGTATTCACACTTTTCACGTTAAGGATTCTTCCATTGTCTTCATTCTTCCATAAATCATCAACGTCCTTCAATTTAAGTTCTTTGTCGAGATCGGAAGAGCCATGAACATAATCTTTCAAGGCAAGAAAAAATATTGACGTAATGCAGATCACTCTTCTTTAGACTAGTAGATCCATCGTTGACCTCTATCTTGTACGCAGGCTTGGCGTTACAAGTTCTATCATGTCTTTTTAAGCTTACATCGAGCACAACTTATCATATTGCGTAGTGGATTTTTAACACAACCATTCTTCTCGTGTTTTCTTCCATTCTTTTTCAAGATAAATTATTTTCTGAAAAAATTACACCTGTGTCCTTTCGATACAGCGACAGACGCCGAATCAGGATCCATATTAGTTACTGAGACTAATGCCAGATGCACACTGAGAGTTTTAAATTAGATCCATTACTTAAATAGAATTTTTATATTGTTTCATCAGCGAGAGTTAAGTTATCTCATACAAAAGAACTTGTTGCAAGTAGTCCCGATTCTGGTCAACAGATGACGGCACGTGTTGTGCGGAGTCAAAATTTATTTATTTATTTTATGTGTGATGCGGGATGCTCACTAATGATCGCAAAAGGATGGCTTCGCTACACACCAAGGAGAAGGAACTTCCTCTTGCATGTTAGAGTTTCTCAGATGTCTCAGAACTTATTATTTCACTGAGTAATGGTTGTTTATTTTTTGAATTCCGCCTAGTAAAAATATTGCAAGTGCTGATTTAGTAGCAGATATCCACTAATTAAATGTAACTGATTAAAATGACATTCCTCATAAAGGAAAAAATCCTTCATGCAGAGATCGTTTCACGCAAATAACCAGAAGCACTCGGAGAATACCATGAGATGTAAGGACATGTTTATTCATAAAAACTTGGAGAAACCACATGAATAATCAGGAGCACACGGAGACAACCATCAAAATATAGACAGGAATAATCGGGAGCACATGGAGAAAATCATCGAAATATCGAACCCTGGCGCAGGAACTCCTTTTCTATACTACTATATGCAAGTATGCGAGCGCTAAATTATGCAATTGCGCAAGTATGAAAGTGTGCAAGTATTCAAGTATGTAAGTGAGCAAGTATTCAAGTGTGCACGTGTGCAAGTATTCAAGTGTGCAAGTGTACAAGTATGTAAGTGTGCAAGTATGCAAGTGTGCAAGTACGTGAGCGTGTAAGTGTGCAAGTATGCGAGTGTGCAGCGTCTTATCTACCTCTCCCCTGTCGTCTCCTCCTCGCCCGGTTCTTCCACCATGTACCTATTTCCCCTCATGCGATCAAAATTTTCGTAACGCTCGAAAATTGTAGCTTCTTCAGAAATAGTTTCACTTCAAAAAACAATTGAAAATTATATTTAGAACTTTCTTTTAGAAAGCTAGAGGATCCCAAGTTTTATCAAGAGAACCAAAAGTCTGCTTTAAGAAGTGAAAAAAAAAAAAAAAAAACATGATGACGGGTTTTTTTCTTAATATCGTGTAGACAGCGACCTTACTATACGTTTTAAAGCTCGGAATAAAAGTTTACATTGTATATACAATTGTGAGCGAGTCTTTCAGTACTCGCCAGAGACGTGTAACATCTAACCTAGGCAACGAGTAAATTCACGTGTCCTCATGTTGCAAATACACTTATAATACGAAACTCGGACATGAAATTTAATGTAGAATTCTTTAAAATAATGTCGAGCGTGAGAAATATACGCGAATTGTGTTTTCAACTAATTTTCTTGGCGCGAATCACACGCAGTTTCCGCTAGTATTCGCTGCCGGAGCAGCTACGTCGACTATTGAAGCATTTTATTTGCAGAGCGAAAGTTTAAACTATATAAAGAAACGACTCCGATAAAAATGAAAAAAGCCTCGAAAAAATGCTTTATACCGGCTTTGGACCTGATTTTCGACAAGAAATTGTATAAAAAATACTGTCCATCTTGTTAAAATTCATTAAGTAGTTAATAGTAGAAAGTTCTCCTTTGTCTTTGTGAACTTTTGTTCGCGTCATCCGTCACGGATGGTAGCACCATAGTTGCACATTTGCGTTCCATGCGACTTCGTTCCACTCTCGAAATTACTCCTACCAAATGCCGTCTACCGAGAGCAAAGTTGTTACAAATCAAAAATAAACCCACAGAAACTCTTCTTTATATAAATATAGATATATGTGCAGACAGCGAGGTCGTTATAAACATACACATAGGATACAATGCACGCAATGCAGGGTATCCGGGCGACAAATCGGTCGTGGCCTGATGTAAGAACCCATCCCAGCATTCGCATGGAGTGACTTGGGGGAAACCACGGAAAACATAAACCAGGATGTGCGGACCCGTGTTCCAGCCAGACTCCCCTGAGATCGAGTCCGACGTTGTCACCTTCGCACTGTCTTGTAAAACGATTTCGCGTGCAATATCCCGCTCGACGAGCGCCGAGGATGCTCTTCTCAAACACCGAAAGGATATTGAGGTTCGAGATAAGTACTTTTACCTCGAAAAAAAAAAGAAGGTTGTTATTAGAGACAAGAAAGGTCAAAAACTACACCTCGTGATTTTTACGTTGTGGGAGGTTGCTTGGCCAACACACGGTGCGTTATTCATTCTGCCGGGTTCCCAAGGTCATGACCGGCCTCGCGGGGTCAAGATACCTGATGACACTGAGCTCGGTACAGCCCGAAGTAAAAACATCAGCCGAGATTTGGAAGGCGTGCTTTGTTACAGGAATATGTACGAATGACGACCATTTCACTGCAAGTTCTGCACAGATGGTGTTCGCCGCCAACGCGAATCAAATTAGCCAATTATTTGACTTCTTTATGGTGGCTGCAATTTTTCTGTTACTAAATTGGACGAAAGCAATCCTTGGGTTCGAATCGTGTATAAAAGGCGTCTGCTGATTTTTGAATGGACTAAACAAACGAGCACGAGAAATTACAAAATTTAGAAACTAAATAAACAAAAAACACGTACCTACGTATATCATCTGTTTTTTTTTTGTGCATATTATTTCACAGATTAAAAAAATGTATAGATACTTTACTGAAACTCTTGAAATTATATAAGTTGCTTTAAATTTTTGATACATAATACTTCGACCTCGTTAAAATGTACGAATAATTTTTCAACGAAAGTCATTTGCTCCGTCGACGTCGTTGTTTTAAATAGTCAGCCGATCTTCAAAATAATTATCCATTATGTCTTTATGCACAGCGTTTTTCTGCATTCTGCCGTCATTTTATGGAATAGGTTATTTCTAATATAACTGTTTGTAAGTAACGTCTTAATTTATCTCCATACACAAAAATATCAAAAAAGTGCTATTGCAGGTTTTAATTTTATTTATAAGTAGTAAGAAAATTTTGGAAATAACTACACGAATAAGAATTTAGTTAGTGAATTTGATGCATATGACCTACTCTAGAGAGAATGTAAGGCATTTTCCATACTTCACACCAAGTTACCTAAAACGTACTTCGTAAAACTTATACGAAATGATTTGTAAAAATTCACAAACGTCAAATAAAATTTTGAAATTTTTATTTCTGAGTGACAAACGAATCCAAATGATACTATAACATTCCTCAAAGATTTTTGTCAGTGTGATAAGAGACAGAGATATTGCTCAAACGTGTGTTTCACGTTGATTATTGATGGCCATAAAATGATATGTGGTAGGCTGTTGACATACACATAATAAATTTGCGTCACGTCCTTAGTATTTGTGACTGAGGTCATCTTACGTCAAACAGCTCTATCGCAGCACATCAATTTGACTTAATTTACTTCGCTGCCATAAATGCATGTGTTAGTATTTTATTCATGATGGATTCATTGTAACACAAATATCACACTCAAGTGAGTAACAACGCGAATAAGACTACGACAGAAAATAAAACCAATGTGAGCTGGAATTGCCAAACACATATTTTTACTCTTAACATACATAATTGTTATGGGAGATTGTTAGTATTTAAGGTTTTAATAAGACATATTTTCTCTAACGTCATAAAAATTGAATTCATAACTATTATTTTATGTTTACCATCATACTAATAAGTGTAAAATTTGTTAGCTCTCATGAATTTGTACTGATTTCAAACCAAACGATACCTAACTGGCCTAGGTATTAGTAAAGTAGCTAAGTCTTAGATAAAAGTTTTATACTAACCCCCAAACATAATTTTTAGTTCTAGATAAACGCAATACACATTCTGTGAAAATTTCGACTTGAAGTCTTAGCCTGTTGAAAAGTCGGATATCATCTTTACAAATACCCCGGGACCCTAATACAAAAAGCGAAGCTACTTAAAATAGTGGTATATATTATCTGGCTCAGTTACAAGAAATACAACACTAGACGCTCCATTTAACTAACACAGCGAACAAAAACCGCCGTTAATGGTGATCATCCGTTCCAATAAAAACAGATGTGCGTCAGTCACAAGAAATTTCTTTCATTTTATTTTTCATAAGCGACCGTCTTCAGAGCATCATTTCAGCTGGAGAGCGTGCGACTATTCACGACACGACATATAACGAACAGTTTATTTAATGTAAATATGTAACACGCAAAGTTGACTGAAATAAATATAGTTTAAAAAACTAAAGAAACATGCTTTTAAAGATTATCAAATTAAAAAGTAAAAAATAATTTTAAAATTTAATTTATGACAATAGTATATAAGCAATACTAGTATAAATGAGAAAAAAGCTTGAGGCGCTTTGTGCCATATTTTTTGTATATTAAGCGCCCCATGCTTTTTTCTCATTTATACTAGTATTGCTTATATACTATTGTCATAAATTAAATTTTAAAATTATTTTTTACTTTTTAGTTTGATAATCTTTAAAAGCATGTTTCTTTAGTTTTTTAAACTATATTTATTTTTAACTTTTTAGTTTGATATTCTTTAAAAGCATGTTTCTTTAGTTTTTTAAACTATATTTATTTTTAACTTTTTAGTTTGATTTTCTTTAAAAGCATGATTTTTTTAGTTTTTTAAACTATATTTATGTATAATTATCATAGGGAAATGAGTTACCGACACTACCTATTACCATCTGAGATAACTATTTGGAGTTGCAACGTCACAAAGAAATGGTAAAGTCTCTCCGAATCATTTACAGTTAGATGTATGGATATAATCTTAGAATTTACCGGGGAAAAAAAAAAAAAACATTTTTTTTTCGGCATGGCCGGGAGTAGAACCCACGATCGCTGAATCCGATAACTAATGTCACAGAAGTCACGCGCCTTAGACCGCTCGGCTAATGAACATAATAATGTAATTGGTGGGACATTTTACAGTGATGTGCCACTCACTCTTAGTCGAAAGAGTTACAGACGGACAGACAAACATACAGGTGAAGCTAATATAAAGCATGTAAAAAGACACTCCATCACGGCAATTACACGCGAATCTCCTAAGACATAAAGATTTTTGTGCAAAATGACGCTGATATGTTTAACATAGAAATTACTTATTTTACGCAGCTTGTTGAGACAAAAAATGATAATAAACACGTTTTCACTGTTTTATGAATAAAATCATTGGCAACAGAAATAGCTGAACAGTAAAGCTTACGTGAAAAAAAAATGTTATAATTATGCTCACAAAGATGATGTAAAAATTTGAGCACACTTAGATATTCTAATTGTATAATTTGCGGGAATGCTATTTGTTGCCCACATATTTTGAGAGTAAAGCAGCATGGTTTTGGCATAAAGCAGATTTTAAGAAACTGTCCATACTTACATAATTTATTATTACCCTAAGCGTGTTTTAGCGAGTTGTTCCATATTCGAAAACTGAGCACCGGAAATATGTGTGCTGAAGGATACAACAAGCATGTTGTGGAAGCGATAGTAGTCAATTAAAAAGGTTTAGACTCATATACATAAAGAAAAGAAAAGAGTATGTATATTTTAACTTACATGTAACAAAGTGAAAAAAAAATTCAACCTGGTTATAAAAGTTACTCTTTATACATATAATGTAATCTCGGTCGATAAAAGGGGTAGAAGTGAGTGTAAACAGTCGAACCGTTTACAGGTTTTATTGCTGTTATTTACATTATCAATTTTAAATTATTCATAACTCCCTTAGTACGCAAACTATCAAATTCGTTCAAGTTGTTTGTAAATCTTAAAAATTTTATCTAAAACTTTTGTCTCAAAATATTTTTGCTAATACAAGCCTTTATTTCAAGGGGCTGAAAAATCCTGGGGCTGGAATAAGAAAATAAATAAAACTTCCCTACCATGTACACTATCGAATCCATTCTTATTTTTTGTTTATCTTTCTAAATATTATCTGAAAATTTTGTTAAATCAACCCATCTTAATATTATTGCTTTTCTGGACTGACGGGTCGGCCCGTTATGACGCGACTCGTCACAGATGCGCTCGTCGGCTCTGGAAAGACGACCCACGACTACTTGAGCCGCGACGCCGGCCTCCGCGAAACTTCCGAGCGAATTCCGAGCGAAGGGAAGTGCGACGTCGGCTAAGAGGGTGAGACCCCCCTATGACAGTGAGTGACGAGGAGCGACGGGACCGAGCGAGTGTGACCGAGTGGTGCGAGACTGTGTGGACAGGCGCGAGGTAAGGGGCGAACCACTGTTGAGCCTAGCTTCAGTGAGGAGTGCGAACTGCGGAACTTGACAGACATTGAGTGACTTGAGAATAAACATTTTTAAATGCCAGTGATTTGTATTTAATGTAAATATAGGTAATCTATAAAACTGTAATTGGGAAACTGGGCTGTCCCTTACGAACCCAGTTTCCCCAACATTATAAATCGTAACATTATCTTAAACCTTGGTGCAAATAAAAATTTTAAACGACCCCGTTATTAGTACAAGGGATGAAAAATAATGTTTGAAGGTAAAAAAATTGAATAATTATCTTAGTTGGCATAATATGAAATTCGTTGTAAGCTATTCGATGCTGGCTGCATTGAGTTAAAAACATTTTTGCTGTATGAAAAATAAGAATTTTTTTATAAAATCGGAGAAAATAAATATATTATGTACCTACAATACGTTCTTAAAATATACCAGAAGTTAATAGAAGTTTTCAAAAAACTTCCTAAAGAATTAAATAGTTCTTCGAAATCTACCGACGCCTGTAAGCTGTTCCGAAATGATTTTTTTTTTTGTAAATTGGAACGGAAATGTTTATGTAAAATTACAGATATTTTTACATTTGTACATTTATATGAAAAAAAAACACCAATTCAAAATAGTGTTCGCAATAACATTGGGTTTGGATTCTTACCCGAGAATTAATGCTTTGTGTTGTCCCAGTACCTCCAATAGTTAAATTTACTGGTAAATCGTTCCCTAAATAGCTTTCTAGTATAAACTAGGCACATTAGGAAGCATAATAAAAGAAAATAATTTTCAATTATTTAATACTCAATTATCTTTTCCATGGTTTAAAAATATATATGCTTCAATAAAACATCAATTATAATTTACATATGAAACACTACCTCGCAAACTTATTTCACATACGCAAAAATAGCCATAGCCGTGTGTTGTAATAGGCTATGATACAATTTATTTCTTGCAGTATAACAAATTTACGTAATAGTACAGAATTTTTTTCTCCGTATAAAGTGTCGTTTTGTATAAATTACACACCTATAAATTTCGAGTTTATTTTCTGTCACCAGATTATAATCCCCTAAGATGTTCATATTCTAAGTCAATCGTATGTTTTCATTGCCGTATGTGCCTTCAAGGCGTGACAAATAACCTGTTTTACAATGAAAAAGGTTGTTTTATTTAGTGTACAAACATTTGCAAACTAGAATGCCGTTAAATTATAATTTCACGAATTTTGCACGTACCTTAGTGTAGAGGCAATAAGTCGGGAAGGCTTGTTTGACGCAACGTCCCATGAGATCACACAAGGACACAAAAATGATGCTCTGCCAATTACTGTTTCCTTCTGAGGTCCAAATGTACGGCGTTTCCCTGCACTGCTAACGGTTAAAAATCCGTGCTGCGGCGGAATTTATCCGGCTTGCTACTTTCCCAAAGACCGCACGCAGCACGCTGGTTGGTTTCGCAACGCAGTTAATTTCACCGGTGACACCAGGACTACATTTGAACTGAATTATAATTATTAATGGTTGTGTATGTGTTTGTTCCAGACGCCAGACAAGACTGGTATAACACGATCACGATTACGCAAGGGGGTTGATCAAGACTCACGACTTTATTCAAATGCCGGCCCTGGCGAAGCAACTGCTAAGATTAAGGATTAGAGCAACTCCACTGCAAACCATCTGGTTCAAACGTAGACTCGCATAAGAGATAATTTCGAAATATTAAAATACTGGCTGTTTATTGTAGAAAGAAATTAAATATAGGTTTTAACTTCACACTGTTATGCACAAAGGCTTAAAATGGAGGGATAGGCAACTGAAGAAAAAAATCATGGATGCAACCGTAATTTTTTTCTATATAAATGGAATGCTTGAAGCTGACAGTGAATGATTGTTGCAAATACGAGGTGTGATAAAAAATACGGTGAATGAATTTTTATAGCAGCACCTGCTGATGCTTCATCTATCTGAAATAATAAGCCCGATAGTATGAACCGTTGAGATAGTCAGAGACAAGTTTGAACAAGTTTTAACCTGTCAGTTGGCTTCCATATCCGTAAGAGTCAGGTCGTGTTTACCGTGTCTGTCTGGATAGACACTCGGAAATTGTCTAACCTTAGGGTAGAATTCAAATTCATACATGTGCTCAACCCAAATTTTCTTTTCCATTGGTTGATTTCTTAGCGAGAACATTTTTATCCTTGTTAATTGGCACTATCTGACTCTCTTACTTCTATACTAGCTGGGCATCATTGGCTCACGGTCGTAGAGGGGCGTGGCCAAGTAACTGCGGTCCAATCATGAACACATTGCGAGAGTGTGAAGGTTTGCATTATAACTTCCACCTAATGAATGTGCGAAATTTCCGTATCATTGATTTCGAACAACGCGTTAACATTAAATTTTGTTTGCGAAACGGAGGCCAGAAAAATGTGTCGTGCTGAAAGGAAAACTTCTTTCACCATTCCCGACACTGAGAGGGCCACGATGGCCACATTGGGAGGAGCGCAACGCTAGCCGAGGAGAGTGTTTAGAAGGAGATTAGTTCCAACTTGATGTAAGCTTATTACATTGTTCGTAAAAAATTTATACACCGTATTTTTTTTATCACACCTATTAGCTTACCCTGCGAAGTCACATGCATTTGATGCACAATTAATTTTTTGGAATAACTACAACTGTAAATATACTTTTAATAGTCTTTGTAAATAACTTAGTGTGTGGTCTGTGCATTAACGGCAGTAATAAATTCTCAATACTAAACGATGCTTAATTTTCCTGGCATAAAAGCTGTTGAAAGCAATATGGTGTCTTTCAGTCCCCACCCGTTCCCTTGAGGAGACACGGGCTCAGAACACACTCGAGTGCCGTCTCGGAGCTGATGCGAGGCGCGCGTCTGTCGCTGCCTGGTGACGGGATCAGATCTCAGGTCCCGAAATGTCACAGCTGTTGCCTTGGGAATCCTCCTGTGTTCGCCTGTTGTGTCGCGTACAGAATACATGTTCTGTCACATCGCATCGCCGCGGTTTTGCCTGTGCGTTTCTGTGGTGTAGTTTAATTTTGGCGTCTTTCGGTTCATATCCGAAATGTATTCAGTGTGTATTTCCGGCAATATCCGTATTTATCAGTCAATGCCACAAAAAAAAAAGTGAAGGAGTCATTGGATTCTTGCCAGTGATGTGTGAACATCTAACATCGCTGCCGAGAAAATTCATATGTTTTTACGTTGGAAATAAAATTATAATACCTACAAAACTCGGTCACAAAATTTAACGTATAATTCTTAAAAATAATGCCGAGCATAATAAATTTAAAAGCACGGTAAATATTTCCTGATGCGCGCCCATAAGCGTCTATGAAACTATCATGGAATACATTGGTAAATTTTAATAGTCATAACATGTTACAATCGTAACCTTAAAAATACCTATGATTTATTAGCCAGGAAAATTATGTTTGAATAAACATGGCCTCAAATATATTTAATACTCTGTTGGTTCTCTAAAGCATTACGAACGTGACGCTATCTTTTAAGTATTTTAGAAACTAAAAGTTGCAATCCAATAGATGCATTAAAACAATATTAACCTGAAATATATTAAAACACTTATTATTTCACTAAGTAAATGTATGTATATTTGCTTTTGCTTAAACTACAGAAATCAGTCTGTTAATACTTCCTACAAACCAACCTCAAACCTATTGAGCTCATTCAACATTTAACATTTAACAGTAAAAATTTAACCACAAAATTATTTTATTCAAAATGGCGCGTCAAATACATATAGGCTAACAATTTCTTATCTCCCTACAGTATGACGAAGGTTGCGCTATCTCTACTTTTCAATGTTATTTAAGGATTGTCACAATTATATTATGTATTTTTAAGATATCAATAATTCTTTTTATGACTAAATATAACATAAGGTATTGAAGGATAGTTATATGATTAGATATAAAGTTTAGTTTGGCACACAGATAAGTTTGGTATGTCCCTTAATATTTACGAAAGTGACTATATGCGGATGTATGTTACTACGCGTGGGTTCGCCATCTTTGTTACACATTTTCATTCATCGACTTCCGGTCCATTTCCACGGTATTACTCCTACCAAATGCCGTATACCGAGAGCTAAGATGTTTACACATAAAAAATCACCGAGTCCGTTACAACAGTGACTGGCAGTGGCTGGCAGTGACTAGCAGTGGCTGGCTGTGGCTGGTAGTAGATAACAGTAGTTGGCAGTGGCTATCAGTGTCTGGAAGTGTCTGGCAGTAGCTGGCAGTGACTGGCAGTGATCGCAGTGGCTGGCTGTAGCTGGCAGTGACTGACAGTGACTGACAGTGTCTGACAGTGGCTGACAGTGATTGGCAGTAGCTGGCAGTGATCGACAGTGACTAGCAGTGACTGGCAGTGGCTGGTAGTGACTCGGCACGCGAGAAATCGTGCTGGCGTATGTTCGGACGATAATGAGAGTTAACACGCCGCGAGGAGAGGGGCGCAGCGGGAGCAGCGAGCAAATGACGGGAACAACTGGCTACCATTTAACCTGGAACGAAGATGTGAGGGGTTTCGGCTCGCACACGCGCACGCATACTTCTCCTCAAACACAGCCAGGGGCGGAATTTCAGCTCTTTGACTGGGTGGCAAGACGTACCAGGGCCTGGGTTTTATGGCATTCCCCCACGTGTAGGGTCCGGGGGTCTCCACGCGGATATAAAAAAACTAGCATTAAATCGTTAGTTTTTTAAAACTTATTTTCACTACAAGTCACAAATAATTGCTTACATCCTCTATTTATCCTAAAAGATTAATAGTTAATTACTTTAAATAATAGCTAAAAACATTTGTAAAGTAGATATAGTTTACACACTACTCAAGGGTATGCATATTCTTAATTGATTGAGTGTTCTGCATGATATTTTATCACGTAAGTAAAACTGAAGCAAACATCATAAATAAAACAAAGCTTTACTCAACTTTTACTCAATGTCATCATCACAAGTTATTTATACACAAAAATCTGCCACTGCCACCCCGAATTACGTCCATAGACACAACCCCACACTAACAATCGCATTCGCACTACATTGTCAGATAAGTTGACAATTCGGCATGTTACATTTTGCCGAATAATTAAAATTGGGTAATTAAGATTATAAAGCACGAAATATTCACGTGACATAATGAGACTAAAAACAAAAAGCTATCAAAAATTCAGCTAAAAATTCAGCTACACAACTAGTAAGATCGTAACACCATAGTTATATGTGAGGATGTATATAGGTATTTCACAGTTTTGCATTACTGAATATTTTGCAAAAAAAATATTTTCTTGAAATCTGATACTAACCGTGAAATATCTTGGCACGGCGAATGTAATATACAAACTTATAGCTTAAAAAACAAAATAAAAAATACCGCTTTTATCATTGAATAAACTAAAAATTAAAAAAAAAATTAAATTTAAATTTAAGTTTTAAAATTTAGGTTTTTACAAAAAAATTTAGGATATAGTAATTTCGAAAATTTTATGGCTTTGTAATTACGAAAATGAATATATAAACTTAATAAAATTACAAACTTAAAATTAGTAACGGGAAGCTTCAGGGGCGCAACATTGTAGGATTCGCAAGCGGGGCCCACAGAAATTTGCTGGAAAAGGGGAGGGGGCGGAGCCCGTGAATTGTGCACATGGGGTTAACCGACACGTGATATTTGGATGCGGTGCCCGTAGACTGTACACTGGTCGTATTTGGCGCAGATGCACGCAATAAGAAGAAAACTTTAAAATATACAGAAAGTTTTACGGAAGACATAGTTTTGACATCAAATACGTTTCACAGTCACGCTTTTTCAAGTGCAGACAGGCCTCCCTTAGTGAGGGGTTTCTTATTTCCAGGGGGCCCGGCCCCCCTTGGTCCCCCGGGTTCTACTTCCAGGGGGTGCTTGATATCATGTCTTAAATTATGTCACTGATTTAAGGATGTAGTCATTACCAAAATGAAAGAGAGCACCCCACGCTTTTAGTTATACAGATTTGTGGTGCATTATTTGGCTGTTGGACAAAAAACTTAAATTTAATTTTTTTTTTTTAATTTTTAGTTCATTCTGAGAAAACAGTTTTGTTTTAGTTTTGAAGTTATACTTCTTCAGATGCGTTATGAAATAATAATGAGAGCGAAATATTAAAATGCGCGCGCATCACTGTAACACAAAATTAACAGGTTGAAGCTGGCCGCTAAATTGCTCATTAAGTCTCGAAAAAAAGATACCAACAAAATAGAAATAGAACCTGTATTAGTCGCGCATGTTGGCACGCTCGTCGCCTCTGATCACTGTTTTCATATTTATAATATTTATCCACATGTTTCTAGTTTCTACATTCACAACACGAGTTTTAGTTTCATACAAGTGCGAATATATATGTGCTGATAAATTATACTCAGTAGTGATTTAAATTAAATATTTTTATTAATATTATTTACTATTCGTAAATATTAGTAAAATAATTGTGCTTATATACTTTTTCAAGTGCTCCAATATAATTGAGGTTAACTATCCGTATGTATTATTTATTGATATAAATTAAAATATTATTATTTAATATAATTAATACTAAATATTATTAAATTATTAATGTTAAATATTTATTATTGGTTATTTAGTATTTACAAAATAAAGAATAAAATTTAATAATACATATAATAAAAAAATTTGTGATAAAAATTTTAATCGAACATCAAATTAAAATATTAACTTTTAATATTTATTATTAAATTGAATAAATAATTAATATTTATAAAAATTAATGAACAAATTTAATGAAAACTTTTTGATAAAAATGGAAAGTGAATAAATATTAAATTTAGAAAATAATAAATAATTAAAAAATGAATAAACATAAATTAAGTTTTTGAAAATATTATTAAACTTGTTTATTTACTTTTAAAATATTAAATAATCAATAATAAATATTTAAAATTAAGAATCTTATAATATTTAGTACAAATTATATCATATGTATTTATTATTCTCTAAATTATATTTATTTAATTTTTCAAATTTAAACTGAACTTTATTGACTCTGTTGACTATCTTTTTCCAGCCCTTTTATTATTTTATTGTAATTAATTATTTGCATGCAATAAAAAACTATGTTTTAATGATGCCAAAGAAGTATAACTTCTCACGCGCGTACATTAGTACACGCACCCATTTTTTTAAAATATGTTTTTTTATCCTTTTTAGTCTCAAAATAAAATAATAATATTGAATATAAATAATTGAAACAAATTAAAAATACTATATATGAGTGATTATTTGTTACAATGCATTGAAAATTAGTCATTATGTTCACATAATCCAGTCATAGCAACGAATGCGTCAACATTACATGGAAATATTCTTGCTATCTTAGAGCAATCAAGTTCTTCTACTTGGATACTATCCAATGACTTTACGTGATTATGAACTACATAAGCGTGTCCGGCAGCAAAGAGACGCGATCCTAAATAAACAACTGCATAATCTACAGTGCAGCCTTGCATTTTATGAACGGTAGATGCCCAACTAACTTAGAGATTCATTTGATTTAAATGAGCCATGCTTTCAAATAACTTCCTAAGTTAGCAAAGTAGTTTTTACAGTATGAGTAGTCATATTTACAGGATTAATTTTTTTTACTCATAAATCATCTAAATAATTCTGCTTCCTCCCATTCTTAATATAAGTAAAGCATGTCTATTTTTATTTTTATTGTTATAACTATTATGGGTATATAGATTGCATAGCACAAAATAAGTGACAGTATAACAAAATTTGATACATGGTCGAGATTTAAAAAATATTTGAAGGATAAAAAAGAGCCCTTAACCTTAAAACTTCGACACGTATTTTTTTTTTTTAAATTCAGAACAGTAATTTATTGACCTCTTAACTATTTTCGGCTTGACGTTGAATTATGGGACACTCTGAATGTGACGTGTCACAAAAATTAATGTAAGCAAGTATTTTAGAGATGTGTAACATCTAACTCGGTAACGAGCAAATTCATGTGATCTCATGTTGCAAATACACTTATAATCATATAATTTTACTATCAGACCCAAATTTTGAAACTATATATTGAAACGGCATCGACAAAAGCCGCAAAGACTTGAAAAAATACTAAAGTCCAGCTTTAGACCTGATTTTCGACAAAGCATTGTATTAAAATACTGCCCAACTTGTGAAAATTCACTAAATAGTTAAATCTTTGATTCGCGCAATCCGTCATGGATGGCAGCACTGTTGTTACACATTTGTGTTCCATGCGACTTTTGTTCCATCCACGACTTCACTCACACCAAATGCCGCATATCGAGAGCCAAGATGTTACACATAAAAAAACAATAAAATAATAAAGGCCTGAAGAGCGCGAGGGAAGAGCGTCTGTCGGCCCAGGGTCGGAGGCGGAGGATGGATCTGAAACATCCCTTCCGCTCCCCCCCCCCCCCCCCACAATGGGCCAAGGCGACGCGACGCGACGCGACGGGCCTTGTAAGGCGACGTCGGCATGGCGACCGGTTCCCCCGGCGCGCGGGCTAACTGATCGGGGCGGCGCCAGTTGCGACACACCGCGCCTCCAGCTCTGTAAGGAGGGGGGAAGGGGTTAAGGAGGCGTGCAAATTAAAAACGACGCCACGCCACCTCGGCGAGTTCCCCGCCTATCTCGACTCTCGTTTCAATCAGCTTTCTAGAGAAACAAAAAATTCCTACTCCAATAAACGTGTGTTTAAAACAAGTTGGTAGCAGCGAGACCAACTGAATTAGTTCCGTCCCTCATCGTCTAGATTACCAGTGCAGAGTTTTAAATTAACGACCGCTAGTAGTATGTAAAATAAGCTCCGGAAACTGGCTTCTGGTTGTGGATTGTGTGGATTGTAGATTATGTCCGCCATTATGGATTTTGATTTCACGGCGGCCATCTTAGATAACCTTCACCCCGGTGGCTATTTTGGATCAGCCATTTTGAATACTATAATTTGTTGCCATCAAAAACCCCACTCGCTAGCATTGCAATTTTCGTTACGGCCGCCATCTTGAAAATCCGTAATTTTTATCAGAAGATATCGGGAACAATTTTAAAATTAATAACAAATTAAATAAAAAAATTAATAAAAAAACCATCCGCCATTTTGAAAAACGTCCACCATATTTAAATTTCATAATTAATAGCCGATTTTAATGGAAAAATATTTTAATATACATCAAATAGTTAATTAATAAATTTTAATACAACGAAATTCCTCCATTTAAAAAAATTTCCACCATATTTAAAATCCATATATTTTATTCGATTTTAAAGGGAAAAGTTTTTAAATTCATAAAAAAAATAAAATATTATATTTTTAATATTAACATTTATAAAACGTAACTGGTTCAAACCTGGTGAGGTCATTTGATTAAAAATGGCGATGGATCCTTCCTCCGCAGAAGCCACCGGCATACTGATCTCCCACCATTAATTCCAAAGCAGTTATTACATCAGCCAGTATGAAGTCATGACAGACATTTTTTCATCTATACTGGAGGCCGCCATTTTATTTTCGTCTGCTAGAGGGCACTGCCGTCATATTAGTTTATTTTTTTACCCGTTAGAGTGCAGTATTCATTTATTACTGTGGCGCCACCATCTTGAAATTTGACCACCATTTTGGAATTTTGGAATTTTTAAACTAAAAATTCAGAAAAGTCCAAAAATAATCTATTTTAATTATAATTGATTACATCACTTTAGTTTGATTCTCAGCGAGTGATAAGAGAAACTAAAGCTAAAAATAAAATTACATTCTGTGTCCCATTGCATTTCATGGAGTTTATTAATCGTTCTCTCTACGAAAAACGACTTTCTGTAAGATATCTGTCCAATGAAATAAATATGTTGTCACTGTGCCTACCATTGAAGTCTAATTTTTTGATGCATGTAATACCATCTAATCAGTTCGTGTACAATGCTATACGTATAGGCCAAGCATCTCCGAACCACGAGACCAATCATGACCTGACAACAGTCTTGTCGATGAACTTAGGTAAAAAGGAAGCACATTAACAAAAGAAAGCCCATTTAACGAAAAGGACGTAAGCTGTCGTGTCTTCGATGCTGGAATCTCATGCAGGCCATTGCTTTGAATCATCATGAAGTTGTCCAAGTTGTCAATTGTTTATCTGTAAAGGGAAAATATAATCATGCCTGACTGCCAAACTACGCGATAAAAAATTGCTCTTGATAACACTTAAGTTTGTGTAAAATTTAAACAGTTTCCTCTTTTTTAAATTTTTTTTTAAAATTTTACATAATTTCCAGTCTTACACAAGGAATTTTTTTTCATCTTGGTGTCAAACCAACATATAGATTTCATTTTGTCTGGCTCTCTTTTTAGGTAGATTTCGAAGAAGACTACCTCTTGTAGCGGTTACCTGTATCTTATGTGAATTCCGGAAAATATTTATATAGCTTTTCTTTTCATGGCGACCATAAAACCATCGTCAACTCCAAGTTATACATATATATAGTCTCTCTCTCTCTCTCTCTCTCTCTCTATATATATATATATATATATATATATATATATATATATATAAAGTAAAATCTCCTCCTCAATAACTCCTATTATGACATATATCGAATCCGTTTGGACGTATTAATATTTTTTGTACGCATAATAGATACCAACAACCTTTGTGTAAATCAAATTTTTGATACGTAAAATCATAATAACAGGGGTGGAAATACATGGATTGGAGGGGGGGGGGGGGAATCCATAACTTCCTTAGAAGTAACACCATGGAATACGTCCAGATTGTTTGTAAATCTTATAATTATTTTTTTAGAACTTTGATCTGAAACAATTTTTGATAAGACGAACCATTACTTAAAGGGTTGAAAAAACAGGGGTTGGAATAAAAAATAAATAAAACTTCTTTACCATGCACACTATCGAATACGTTTTTAAAACCTTTGGCTGAAAAAAAAAAATCATGATGAGACGTACTATTACCGAAAAAACAAGGGTTAAAATAAAGAAGTTTAAAACTTCCTTAGTAACAAATTAGTTTGAGTTTATTTTAAAACGCCTTAATATTATGTTAAACCTTGGCAAAAATTAATTTTATACGACCACATATTAGTGCCAGGAGATGAAAAATAGTGTTTGAAGGTCAAAAAATACATAACTACCATAGTAGCCAAAATACGAACTTCATTATGCGCTATTCGATGCTTGATGCATTGGGGGGGGGGGGGGGGGAGGGGGGGGGGAATCGAAACATTTTCGTTGCTTGGATTCATGAACATTAACTTCTTAAAATGTTTCAGAAGTTTATAGAAGTTTCCAGAACATCTCTAGAAGAAATATGTACTTTGTAATATATCTACACCTGTAGGCTCTTCCGAAAGAGCTTGTTTTTACATGCAAACTAAACTAAAAGAAAAAAAAAATCCACATACATCCGTGAATGGAAATTTCTTCATCGATTATAAATGGTCCACGGGTGGATGATAAATTTGGATGGGTTGGGAGGAGGTACATCGCAGCGGCGGGAGACGTCCGGGCGAATAAGGCACGGGCTCCACGTAGCGCGGCCAGTGCGCAGTACCGACTGTTCTTATAGCCGGGGATGACCTCACGAGATAAACATGCCCTGCGCTGCGGACACGCCCCCTCCCCTCCTACCACCCCTTCCTTCCCCTCCTTCTACCAGTACACAGAGCCCCGCGTCTTGCAACTGGCGGTTATGGGGCATTCCCACACGGCGAACTACCTTTTCTAATAAACCTCTGAGAAATAAACATGCCCACGAACAGTGTATGTGTGTGTGTGTGTGTGTGTCTAAATAAAAAATATATATTCCTTCGCAAACCGCAGTTGCAAGAAACAGTTTGTAATACTACTAGAAAAATATTGTAAATTTGTCCTAGCCATTTATATGATTATTTGTGCCTATGTGAAATGCGTTTGTGGAAAAAATGCTTAAAATATCTTGTCAAACTTATGAAAAATGAAGCATTATTTTCAATTTAAGTTTGATGTTATACGCAAGCACAAATGTTTTTAAGAATGGAAAAGGTAATAGAATATTCAATAATTAAACTCTCCTTTTTTTTGCTTATTTATAAATGTAATTTAAAAAGATTCTTCCAGTTCCATAAAAAAAAAATACAGAGTGACTGATGTGACGTTGAAAATTTCGGCATGGTATTGGTGGCAGACTTCGTTGAAGTTTTTATGTTATACATTGCAGGTGTGAAAATTATGGCTGTGTTAATCTTTGAGCGAATGAGCATGTACCAACAGTTTACGAAGTAATTATGAACAGAGCTGTGATTATTTCGCGGATTCATTGGGAGGCAAAGTAGACTAGTAGAACACTCACAGCTGCTTCACGTTGATGATTGGACCATAGAGATCTTGACACGACCTTGACGACTCTGAACCAGTCATAAAGAAGGAGAAATGGTTACCCAATGACGTGTACCGGCCCAAGGATGTGTCCTTGTTATAATTAGAGATACGGAAATGTCGTGTATTAATAGGGGCATGCATATTTTGCGAAAAGATTCCGAGACTATCTGAAACTCAAAACAATGTAGCATCATCTGTGTTTCGTGATTGGGTTCTTTCAGGTACATGTAGATTGTTACAACACCAATCACAGTAATTCAATGCGGAAACAAACGCGTCCTGAGCGGCTCAGTCAAATAAGGCAACTGCTTCTCTCGCAGGCGGTCGCCAATCACAAGGAAGAACCCGCTGGTGCGGTTGTACCTGGTTGCAGTCTAATAGGTGTTCAGAGATTTTCGCAAAAAAAATGCCTTCCCATACGCATTAATAGAGACCTGCAAAATTCGCAGAATCAGTCACCTCCAGGATAGACTCTACTACACTCTACACACTCGGGAAAATGCCACCTGTTCATTGGCTGCTGACTTGTGAGGCGTCTCTACTGAGTGTCTGTGATTCGACATGTCTATGAGTGAGGGTCTCTAATTGGCCCTCATTACTCCAGATTAACAGTGAACCAGTGGTAGTAGCAGCGCTAAGGTATAATTATTTGAATTGTAGTATATCACGAAATGAATCCGCGAATGTTGCAGGTCTCTACGCATTAATTAAGTCGCAAGCTAGAATGCAATCATTCACACTCTAGCACTGTGTTCATGATTGGACCGCAGTTATTTGTACACCCCTTTACGACCGTGAGCCGACGATGCCCAGCTAGGAGAGAAGTAAGCGAATCAGGTTAGTGCTAATTAATAATTATAAAAATTCTCTCGCTAAGGAATCAACCAATGGGATAGCAAACATTGAGCAAAACCTATAACTTTTAATTCTACCCTGAGGCCAGTCGAATCCACGAAATTACCTGGTCTCTAGATATAGTGTTATAGAACAATGAGCACTCTAGAATGGCTTGATTATAAATACATAGGAAATTTGAGTCTAAATTGGAGTGAAACAAATTCGCGAAATAATCTTGGCTCTTATAATGAAATGTTTAGAGCTAGGTAAAGGTAGATAGATTGTAGTAACGTGGTTCTGCACAATTAGCGAAGGACTCTCCATGATAATACTGGGCTCCAAACAGAATTGCGAACAAGTTGAAAGTTGAGAGAAACATATATTTTAAACGTAAATTGCCAGTTTAAAAACAATTAACTTTTAAGTTGCACTAAAAAATTTTGTATGATAATATAGGTATTTTAAATTTCAGTTAAATGTCGAATGTTCTATTTAAGTGCCCGCTTATCTGTCATAAAGTTGTGCTAAAATTTGGGCACATTTTCCGGTTATTTAAATGATTATAATGCAGTTTAACATCATTGTCCTTGAGAGTCAAGTAACTTAACTTTCTTTAGATATTTTTTTTTCACCTACTAAATTAGAATCATTATTTTTTCAAGCACTGACGTTTACTTAAGGAGTTAGATGTTCAGCACGCTCACATAAGCTTTACTTGAGGTTATTTTTAAAACTAACTTATCCATATCTGGCTCCAAAATGCCTGATTTACAACTTGGGGCTCGTAGATTTGTCATACAGGCGAAAAAAGAATGACATTGGTGAAGGGAAGGGGGACGGAAGTAATACAAGTACCAAACAGGACGTCCCAGCCAGACAGAGGCTGTCTATACCGTGTAACCTGTCTCATATATGACAGTTCTTGAAAGTAGCACTAGTACCATTTACCGACTGTCACTTGCACTTGCAAAGCATTGCACAATGTTTTATTTTGGCTGTCTACAGAGCAGCAGTGGCAGAAGGATGAGCTTGGAGAAGTGTCAGATTCGAGACACAAGACTCTGCATGAACACGGTCGCGTGCTGCAGGTCTGAAGAAGGCGCAGTGGGAGACCAGCGGCATCTCACCCGGGATGCTGGGCCGGACCGGCGAGATGAGATCACGGCCCCGAACACGCGGAGCTCCCTCCCCTCCCATCCCCCCCCCCCCCCCCCCGTGAACACACACACACAGCTACTCCCAGAGAAAACAAACAGCACCATGGAGATATTGCGCGATTCCCCCCCCCCCCCCCCCAAACACACCCTCTATATTTGTTTTATCTCACCCCTGAGAAAGACTTACGAATAACATAGCTTACAAAATATCCAATTTCGTAAATTTACGGATTCTCGGTTTACTTTTATGTTAACAGGAAATCACAAGCATCGTTTTGGAGTGCAAATAGAATCTAAAAAAAAAAAATATGTCTTCTTCCTTTCTCGTTCATGTTTACCCTGTTTACGACGGAACACGTGGCTAGAAGGTTGGCGTACAGCGTAGTTTATACGAAGATACAATCAACTCGAAGCCATCATGAAGAAACCATTCTTTTTTAAATTAATTCTTGGTTAGAAAGTCGGTACATCTACTGTAAGCTCTGGCTCTATTCCGCGGTGCTACTGGCCATACAAAAGTCATCAGAGGTACTCTCACAAACACAAAGGTAGGAAGGTGATAATTTAAAAATTGTTATTCTTTGTAAAAGGCTAAAATAAATTTTATATTTATTTGATGACTATGGGGCAATAATACCTACTTTATGGGTTGATAACAATATTTTGAAACTTTGCTCTTTCGTTGCCTGGATGGAGTATCAACTCTTCCTTCTCAAGGGAGCCAACAGATATAAGTACATATCATTATTTGTAGGTCCTTTACCATTCGTGACACTGAATACTATAGTTGACTTCAGGGCCTATCTCCAATCACAGGACTTGTGGACCATCACGGGAAAGTATTTCATAATGATGTTAAAAAAAAAAGTGCCGTTTCATATTTTAAAATATCTGTAGTAAGGCAAGAATTTTCAAAAGTGTCAGTCAGGTGATGAGACGACTCAGCAAAAAATCATTTTCATGTTTTTTTTTTTCATTATTATAAAGACATGGAAAATAATGAAACTGGTTTCGTTTTGATCTAGTTTAATGATCCAACGCACTTCTGTGTATATAAAATGAATGCTTATAAAATATAATTTTTTATGTCACCGGGGGTCGCATCAAAACTTAGACACTATCAAATTTGAAAGACTCTGCATAGCTGTTTGTTTGCGTGACATTTCTGTAGTACGTTTATAGTTTATTCATACCCTTTTAAAGCTTTGATGAACTACTAATTTCGGGCTACCAACGGTTTCACGTGACTATGTAGCAACTGTCGAAGATTGACGTGATTTCTTTTTGAGAGATCGAATAGTTTATTTTTACCACAGCTGCAATCTACTTGAAGGCTAGTGCATGTTCCGAGTCATACCTACCTTGGCTATTACTGGAGATAAACATTTAGTAGATTTATTCAACAAGTTTAACTACAAACAATTGTATATTTTTGCGACGTCTTTAATTGACCCACAGTTGTTTCGACATGACCGAAAACTGTCTAAACTAATACAAAAGTTGTTAAAAAATATGTTTTTTTTGTCACACCGTATCCGCGCACTAAATGGGCAGTAAAAATTAGATATATCTATGGTATGTGTTGTCCCAAGATGATTATCTGAAATGGAAAATGTGTTAAATAATCATTTGGTAGAAGATGATGTGAAAATGTTTGTATGAACTTCCACAAAAAACACGTAGCTTAAAGAAGTATTTGCAATTCATGATTTTATTTTATATTAGCTAGTAATTTTTTATTAACTGGTTTTAAAATCTTATAATTTTTGTTCACAGAAGTTGTATTTTATGACGGCATCACTTTACATTTAGATTAACTTGTGTTTTTAAAGTAATAAAATTAAATGCCTTAAGTATAAACCCAAACAAAGGCATTTTTATAAGCCGAGTTACAGATATTTGACATTTTACACGTATATTATATAGTGTAACATGCATTTTTGTTGTATGTAGGTACAATTCACAGTTATTTTTATTCCTAAATACTTGTTCCCGTAATACTCTTAATTAACAGTAATAAATTCCTCTTTGTAAACTTTCACTTATAATGTAGCTGTTAACAAACATGCAAATACACATTCCAAAATAATTTTAAAAAATGTGTTTAAATAAAATGAAAGTATCGTACGATGTTTCAAGTCTTTACTGTATTATTAAAACCGTAAGGCCTACGTGAAAAACCATTCAGTAGTTTTCAAAATTTTTAAAATGGCAAACTTATTACAAAAAATTACTAAGAACATCTATTAAATTTTTCGTAACTTCTCCGAGCTCTTATAATGGGCAGAATCGCTGTCTGAAGGTCAATTCTGCGGGGACGAGACCTGCAGGTTGGTGAGACCCCAAGTGATAGTAATGCAATATGGTAGGTACAAGCTCCGAGAGTCGCCTCCCCTTTTCTGCTGGTTTATATGCTTTGGTGGCGTAGTTGAGATTTCTGTCGCAACTACCTCCGTCACTTTTTCCGTGAATATTTGTGCGAAGAAGTATGAACAACTAAAATTTTTAATTTTTTATCTGAGTCTGAGAGTTTCAGACATTGCACCGATATGTGATATGTATCAAACGATTCTGTATCAATTAATCTGTATCTCAGTTGAATGAGCCGTTGTATAACATTCACGTGTGCTGAGCGAAGATCGATATTCCAGAACCCTAAACTCGTTGAAAGTGAAAATTTGTTGCAATTTACTTCAATTAGTAGAGCATTCCCAAATATCGTAGAAAAAAGTGTTGGAATTATAATTATAATGTGATGATTTGTGTGTGTGTTATGGTCGAATTGTCATTTTTTTAAGCACTATGTAAAACATTTTAGCTATTTTCTAATATAATTATTGCACTACTGACATTTCAACTTTATCTTGTTTCCAAATAAGATTGTAAACATGCATAGTTAGATTCTCAGACTTTATAGAAATTAATAAATACATAACTTAATTAAATAAAGTAAAAATTGGCATTTTATTTTGGCAACTAAAATAACTTAATAAAACTGTGCAAAATTGTATAAAAAACTGCGAAATAATTTTTTTTAACTAGTACTCACTCTTAAGGAGCCCGCTCAGTCAGTAGAGTGTGTTAGTGAGGTGGGGTGATAAGTGCGATGCTCGTTGGTGTTTATAGCACGGTATCGCCTCTAAGCGCAAGGATCTGAAAGAGCGCACAGTCTGCTCGTCGTGCTAAGGTAACTATGGGATTTGAGTGGCAATTAATATCAAGTGGCGGAGAAATGAAGTTAAAGGTGTTATGCAAGTCCCTTGAATGATTTCAAGAATCTGCACCGGGTGTTTCATGTTTATAAAAATTACTCTGAAAACATATGTTTTAGCCAATATTCACTCTTCTAAAAATATAGCTTAAAAACAAAACCCGGAAACTCATCCGCTCTCGATGTATTATTAAATGCTTTTCTAAAGCAGTTACCACTCGGATATATTGAGCAGTTTCCAAATCATGTGTTTTTTTTTCTGAAGGTCTGCACACTGTTTGTGCTCCCGAGTATGCGAGGCCCTTCATCCGCCACTTCGGCAATCCCTGGCTACAGAGCGAGGTAGTACGCCATATTTAGTTTGAATCCCATATTGACCAGTTTACTAACTACGACATCTAGAGTGTCTGGGGGTAGTATTGGATCAGCGATATCGTGCGTCAGCTCTGAAGGAGAAAACACAAGATTATTTTATTTAATTGGTGGCTACAGCGCAGTGGGATCTGAGCTGTCGCGTCAAAACCCTGGATTCGTATTCGCGACAACACGGGTTCGTATACCGCGGTATACCGGCCCAGCCATCACAATATTTCAAATTTCCAGCATGGCTTATATAAATCACTACTGGTATTCTAGTATGACCTCTCACTGTAGATCAAAGGCAATTCATTCCCTCAGTGTTGTGTGCTTCCGTGAACATAATGTATTTTTGTACTTTTACAAAAGATCCCTTTGTTGGTAACCAGTTGCCAAGTAATAGGTTGTAAAACTACAATAATTATATTGCACAACACATTGCTGTTGTTATTTTTGCATATATGAAATACAGTTTTGGAAACAATACTGAATAATATTATTATTATTGTCATATAATTATATATATAATATATATAATTATATAATTATATATATAATAATTATTATTGTCATGCTATGCAAATTACCGATTAAAAAATGATAATTCATAAAAGTACAGAATTATAAACCATAGAAAAGATGATAAATTATTCAAGAATTAGACTTTAATTGGTTTTATTATGTTTATTATTGTGAGCAGTTAATACTGGAAAACTATTCAGGGAACTGTTTACCAATATATTTAACTAATGTAAATACTGGGACAACACAAAGCCTAAAGGCCCGAACAAGAATCCTAACCCCGTATAAGAGCGAACAATTTTATGTAGTTATACAGTTAGCTTTCATGTAAAAGTACTAATTTAAAATGTATTTAATTTTACATGAGGATTTCAGTTAAATTTGCAACAAATTTCTATAGTATATCAGCCAGATGTTAAATCTCAATTTAAAAGATCCAATGCAGTAATTGACCTTCGTAGCAATGATAACTACGACTTATTCTTTAGAATAAGGCTACACGTTCAGAACTCCGGATAGTATACGGTTATTTCGCTATTTTAAAGTGTTTATTTTGTGGTGGGCACGTATACGGTGTGCAGAGCTTCAGAAGAAATAACTCGATCTGAAAAATGCTCAAATATCCGATTAGTGTCTGTTTAAGAAAAGCATTTAAGATTACGATGTGGGCGTATAAATAGTTATGTATCCGTATTTCCCCTGACTAGGCGGGCCCCTTTAAAACTCTAAGATAGCGTGGATTTATTCCTCGCAAGGAAAAAAAAATAATATGTTTCGCTTTTAGGTTTTATGGTCTTAGCTAAATTAAACAGCCCAAGCGGAGTTTGTTTCATAATGCTGCAGCCATACTCCATGGACAATGTCCACTGGCGCCAAGTTACCTTCAATAGGTCGTAACTACTTTATTGATAATCGTGGCGCACGTGGTATGACTGCTCGATGCGTAGACACCCGCTCCTTGACCAGTTGCATGCGCGAAGTCACCTACACAGAGCTGCTCGCCGGTAGTAGTCGTAGTATAAGTCGTTTGCTTGAGAGTACTCATACATTTGTTGTAAGCAAGTTTGAATTTTTTTTCTGGTGTATAAGGGTCATAATAACACTGGTAGGGGATAGAAACGCGATCTTACAAACACTGACGTACTTTAGAAACCTAGAATCGATGACGAAATTAGATGGAATCAAGTTGGCTGTCTCCACTAAACAAGATGGCTGCCACCAGCAGACAACGATAATATAATTTTATGGAAATTTAATTGAGTTTTAAATTTTTTCTTAATTTGTTTTGATAATAAATTTATTTTTAAGATGGTAGAGTAACTAAAAGTGCAACGCACAGGAGTGGGGTGCTCGATGATGATGTCATCGTGTTTTTAAAATTAAATTTTAACAAAAAAAAATTTATTTAATTTTTTTTCAATTTTCTAAGTTAATAAATATAGATTTTCAATATGGTGGATGTGATGTCATAATTAAAAATGGTGGAATGTTCTAGAAAACAAAATGGCCGAATCTAAAATGGCCACCGGGGTCAAAGGTCAATGTAAAATACAAGATGGCCGCCAGAAGTGACCTAAAATAAAATGGCCGCCGTGGCTCCTGGGCTCCCCAGACACAGGCCCTGCCTACTATATTCACCTACTGACTACTATTATCAAAAATACTTTTAGTGAGTAAAAATACATTTGTACTTTCTTGACGATATCAAGCAGAACACCTTAATAATGAAGACGCAACTTACGGACCTTTAAAATACAACTTGTGGCTGAACTGATTGTATGTTAAAACGTATCCGTTCGAGGATCAACTGAAAAAGTGCCCATTTAAGCCAGTTAATTATCCCATTTGAAATCAAACGATGTGAGCAGTCTTTTAAACATGGTATCGAGAACATCTGTTGGGAATAAATAGAGTACGTATGAAAATGATCTGGCTGGTCTCTTGTCTTCTGTAAACCATTTGAAGCTGAAAATTAGTCAGTTAAAGCCAATGCAGAACTAAATGTTTTTTAGATTGATAACTTTCGAAAGTTTTCCTGTAGTAGTGTAGAATTTATGTAATAATTTTTATGTTTGTAATTTTTTTTCGAACGTGTCATTTATTTTGGTATTTTAATTAAATTGTCTTTTTTTTTTGTATTTATCATGGATCGAACCAAGGACTATAAAAATATAAGAGTTTTTTTGATGAATTTGGGAATTTTTCCCGAATTTCTGACTAAATAAATACAGATTTTCAATATGGCCGCTAACACCACCGACAAAATGGCGGGCACTCTGGAAATTAATAATGACTTGACTCTAACGGGTAAAAATTAAACTAACACGGCGGAAGAGCACTCTAGCAGACGAAAACAATATATCGGATCCAAGATGGTGGCTGGGTTTATAAACAATGCTAGAAACGCAAGTCGCAAAAAGTTCAATAGCGATTGTTTAAAATACTTATTTACAAACTACGTATCACGCATAAAAACGCAAAACAACTTTTGCAGTTTCAACTTGCAGTTTCATATGTTTTCATGATAAACACGGATGAAGAAAAGAAAACTGGGGAAGAAAATTTATTTTCTCAAGTTTTACAATTTCAAGTGATACGTCTTGAGTTTTTCGCGCTTTAAAAAGGACCGTATCTTTTCTTGCATTGGTTGCGTGTTGCGTTAGCGTTGTTGCGTTCGTTGTGTGGTTTATAAACCCGGCCTTGCATATCAGCCAGCTGCTTTCCCGGGTCTTTTAGAACGCGTGGCTAGCTCTCCGGGTCTACTGGTGCTACTGACTGGGTTGGAACAATCACCGTTGTTTCCTCTGTCCTCTAACCAGGATCCTCCCAACTACATATAGTTTTAGTTAGGTTAAGGAAAAAAAACAGCACTCCCTGTGGACGACAGGGTTACGACATGGGCGGAAAGGATGAGCCAGGGAGGGGGTGGGGGAGTGAAGAGAGATTCGAACCACGGTCACGTAGTGGCACGCGAAAGTGTCGTTCTTCGGCAGCATCGACTCGCTGCGGAGAGGTCGCTGCCCGAACAGTCGCGCACGTCAGGCTATCAATCACAATCTTTGAAGTGAAACTTCTTTACAGCTAGCAGGGTCGGTAGACGCGAAGATGTCATCAGAAAGCAACGAAAAGAAACGACGAAAAAAAAAAAAGTAACTCTCAGGAAGAGAGTGGTGTATCTGCTTTCCCTTTGAAGCCATGTGTGTTCCACTTTGCAATGTTAAATATCTTGTGTCGCCTCTTTGTACTGTGGCAAGTTATCTAGCGAGGAATACAAAAAGAATGTAACTCACCAGATGCCATGCATAATGTTGCATTATGGTGTGATGACCCTCTCGGTGCAGTCACGTGGCGAAACGAGAACAGACGGTTTAGTCCTAACTATCAGCTCTATTGTTTTACATACAGTGAGTAAATAGTTTCTGTGCGATTACTAGGGATAATATTTTATGGTTTCAAACAGTTTTTACGTTTTTAAAATGGGATAAATTGGCATTATTGTTTTAATATTTATAAATACTATTTTATTTTTCATACAGTTAGAGTACAGTAGTAAAAAAAATTGTGGCACTAAGCTGTTCCCTTTTCAACTATAGGTATAGTGTAATTTTCACAAGTAGCTACAACATTTTTACAAATAAATAATTTTAAAGCATGTCTAGGACATAATTACTCAGAATATCCACCAAGCGTTAGTGTTAATAAAATATGCAAGATAAAACATCAATCAAAGTAAATAAATACTTTTCTATTTAATTAGTCCATTTATATTTTGGTACAAATAGTCCATGCAAGATAAATAACATTCATTGAACATTGAACATTGATTTATTATGAGGACGCTAGCGACGGAACTGGCCAGCCAGCCAGCGGGAGGGGCGTGATGCAGGTAGCGCCCCCCCCCTCCATTACCTACCTCTACACACCTAGTCCGATTAGCAGCGGCGCCTCGCTACCCCATTCTCTTTCCCCGGCGCTTTGCCAATGAGCCCGCCGAATTCTCCGCGGCTCTCGAGGTTTCAGCACGTTTCCAAAGCCTCGTTTGCCTGAAGTGGCGTAACTAGGAATACAATTAAATCGAGGATTCTGATATCGCAACACTTCTGAGGGCTACGAGACCTTTCCGGAGCAGGTCTTGGCAAGTATATAAACGGAGTGACTGACCTGCGAAGGCAGTGAAGTGAGGAGGGTGAGTGACCCTTGGTGAGCGGTAGAGGACGGCGAGCGGTGAACTTCTTGTGCAAAATTTGGCGCATCGATGACCGAAGCATCCGGGTGTTGTTGTGTGTGGAGGACGAGTGAGTAGTGCGAGGCAGTGTGCTGGGACAGGGGTGAGCAGTGAGAGACGAGCAGTAGGGAGAGCCATTGTCGAGCCGAGCTCCAGTGGGGAGAGTAATGTCACTTTTAATGAACGAGTGATTAATTTGTGGACAGACAATTAAATTATTATAACTTAACTAAGAGTCTAAATATTAAATAATAAATAAAACTGTATTGAATTAGTTGGGTTATCCTTTTAGAACCTATTTTTTATCACTCGTAACAAATTCTAAATGTTACAATTTTTATTTTAAATAGTTTGATGATGTTAGTCAGTGCAACGTGGTGTATTAACTTGCATGATGGTGTTACATGGTGTATTGACATGATTTTCGGTATAAATTTCGTTTTTATCGCAATTCACCACAAGATTTTGTCCCTATTGATTACTGATTAAATTCTTAGTTGGCTGGTTATTGTAAAGTATGTATAAAAAACAGAACCACTTAACAGAAAAAAATGAAGGAAAGTTGTTGCAGTCATCAATATAAAGATAGAACTCATGCAATTAATAAATAATCTGAGGATTTAAATAACGCTCAGTGTTCTATAAAATAATCTTTTATATAATATAAGATGATCACTAACACTTACTAACCAACGATACAATATAATTGAAGAAAAAAAAAACAATTTTTCTTGAAAATAAATATGTAATTGACCATACTTTTTATATTTTTATATATTAAAATAGAAGAAATCACGATTTAGGCTAGTTATTATTTTCTCATATTTCCTCTACGAAAAATACTGTGATAAAAAACGTCTAAAATATTTATTTTTGAGGTTTCCAGTGATCATTTAATGTATATTTTAAAACGTTATATGATTAAGGCTAGTAGTTATTAACATAGAACGGTTCTAACAGACTATTAACGACATTGTCTTAAGATATATTAATTTGCAAGTATAATTTTCTATCTAAGATGTATTTTGACAGTATTTGAATGATAAAATATTTTAAATAAACAAAATTGCTATTAAAAAAAGGTGGTCATTAAAAAATTTGAGTATATTGCGTTATACATACAAAATTATACAAAATAATTGTTTTTTTGTTACATCACGCAGAAAAAGTAACAAGAATGCATCTTGTTGTAGAGAAAAACGCATAACTTTAATCTCCTACAAAGAAGCAACTCTCTCTCTCTCTCTCTCAAATACCACGTTGCATGCACTTTTGAGACAGATATTGATGTAGTACCAGAATTATAATTTTTTACTTGTAAATCACTACCCTGTGGTTAAGAATTTTACAGTGCTGGACACGCGAAAAGCCATTTAAAGTTATCTGAGATCTAAGGACGTTAGAGGTACCAGGTGGGTGTGTCACCACCGAGGTGAAAGGAACAGTATCTGTAAGGAAACACAATGCAACACGAGGCGTTGACGCGAGAGCGTCCAGTCCTGACCAAACAATGTGCGCGCGATACCGCCGTACACAATGGCATTTCACTTTATAATTTCTAGTGACTGTCAAACAAAACTACACCACGGTGCTAGCCATTTTTACTATTTGCAAAAATATATCATTCTCAAACTTCCTTTCCATTGTATGCAACGTTTTGTCAAAATTTCAAAGCAATCGGTGAATAAATTTTGAAGATTTAATATTTTGAACGAACATTGCGGTTTTATTTATATAGCTATTTCATCATGTAGATTGGTTATTCTTTCTTTGAATTAATCGTTAAATCAAGTAAAACTAATTATTGAAATATTCGTTAAGGTTAATATTGGCCTATATTTTTGTCAGAGAGAGTAGATAGTTGTTGTTGCCCTCAGTGGCCATGGTTGTATGGGCGTCACTCTCGCGAGATGGGGGTCGTGGGTTCGACACCGACCCCTGGCGCGACTGAGCTCTGAGCATCTTGCCATTCGGAGTGCGCTATAATCTCGGAGGTGCCATCACTGCGAGCTTTTGTGCAGAGTCGTGTGACGTCAAACCTAACCTTTGACTTTCACCTTTCAGAGCCCAGCCCCTAGATTATTGTCTGCCCCGCTGTGAAAGGAAGTAAACCTAATATCACCATACACCACACAAAACTCGCGTTTCAACCTACTGTACAATCACTCACTTTTCTTCATGGGAAAAATCTGTTCACATTTAATAAAACTTATATAAAAACAACTGTAATATAAAACAACCAAATTTTCACTGCTAGTAAAATTGTTCTGTAATAAATTTATATTTGGCTTACTAACATTATATTTTTTGTTGTGCTTATAATAATTTGATTTGTAATACAAACTATATTCTTTGTGGAAATAGTGGCTAAAATCTTCATTAATAAAGTGGTTTCAACATCGACAATCGAAACTTGCTTTAGCTGTAAATGCACATGTTAGTAGTATATAATAGTATGTTCTACGCCTGGTGCCGGTGTGTGTGCGTGGTGCTGGTCAATGAAAGACCACCCTGACGTTACGGCGGCCATATTGTATGACTTTGACCTAGAATTTGACATTGACCCTGGTGGCCATTTTGGATACACCATTTACTTTTTTCAGTTATCTTGGTTTTGCATCCATAGAACTCTCCACTCCTTAGCATTACAATTTTCTTTACAGCTGCCATATTAAATAGTTATCCTATTTTAATGTGGAAAACTTAAAATTAAAAAAATTAAATAACAAAATTTTAATAAAAAATTCTGCTGTCTTTAAAAATGATGTCACCATTATTTTCTCGTTATTGCCACCATCTTGAAAATTCGTATTATTTATGCTAAAAATATGACAAAAAATTTAAAATTCATAAAAAAATTTAATTAATAAAATTGTAATAAAACGTATTTACATCATGGAGTCTTGTGTCCAAACCCAGTGAGCGAAAAAATTAAACTTCCCCCTGTGGTGGCAGCTGGCAGACTGACTCCCACCACCTTTTTCCAATGCGTATATGAACCGAAATTCTCCCCACGACCTCCTCGCAGAAATTACTTGTTTCCCCCACACACCGCTCTTCCAGCTTTTAATACTATCGGTTCTACCCCTCCCCAGAGCTCATACTTGATTGGTTGAAAATCTATCCACTTATTAATTTCTTTCTTTCCCTTCCTGCTGTGATTCTATTGGCTACATACCAAAATACACTTATGGTCCTCGGTTTAATCTCCACATATATAATTGAATGAACCCATCAAACCCCGCCTTAATTTAATGGCTTAAATACCTACTAGCTAGCCCGGGATCCCTTAAGCTTGCAGAGGAGGCAAAGTGCAAATCTCAGGAATGTGAGTTCGTATCCGATCAGTACGTGGCACCGGTCGCTTTCATACATAAGCATATGTACCAGGCCATCGAAAAAGTTTTGCAGGTTACGACGGTTGCGACATAACCATCATTTACGAACATTAACGAAGTGCTAAACCAATCGCATCCGGACCAGATCGAAGTAATGATCACCGACTAAATATTAGTCAAGATAAATTCACTCTGCGAGGCGAGGAGGGCCGCTGCCGTCAACGACACCACGCAGCAGAAGTAGTTTTCTTCAAAATCGTCACACCATTTCCTCTCCACAACACGAACGCTGAGGTCCTTGCAGCAGCTAACATATCAACGAAGAAAATTTATCCACGACCTATTAAGGAATAGCTCCTCTACTCTCATACCTATAGATGATATGATTGATGCTGAGCAGTGGTTACCAATATTTTTTTTTTCGGCCAGGGAACCATATTATTGACTTTTATTTTGGTGGAACCTCAACTCCTTCTAAGAAAGTAATTTGATAATAATTGTGCCTATTTGTATGACATTCTTTCTGACTCCCGGGACCCCTGTGACTCTGCCACGTAACCCCATGTATCCGCGGATAATCTTTTGGAAAACACTGATGAAGAGGATGAGGAAATTTAGCTACACGACTGGTATGCCATCGAGTGCTGCAGACAACAGAGTCGACGCTGGACGCGAGACGAGCCATGGAAACGATCTCTCTTCTGCAGTGGAGTCTGCTAGCCATGACCTCTCGTCAGTTTGAGAATCATGGACCGGCATGTGAGTCGTCAAAGTCTCCATCAATATTGCTGTTGCCACCCAGCATCTCGTGCCGGATCGTGTGAGTCATCGATGGCTTCACCTACCTTAACGAGACCATTGACGCCGCTATTGGCAATCGCATCACGCCGACCGACAAATACGGAGAGGTCTAAGCCGTCGACACCACCATCCAATCCTGTGCTGGAGTGTACGGATTGCCGACACCCCATGCCAGAGTTCTCAGTCAGGAGAAGAACAGTGATCTGATCGACGACATGTTTAGGCAACTGTAGCCTGTGATGTGTAGTTAGAAAGGCAGATTATTAATCAGCGATTTTACGAGTAATTGGCCTTACTTGCTCGCAAAACTAATCACAGCATACTGAGCTAAAAACTATATAAATGTTTTTATACAATTTCGTTAGTACAGTGCAAACCGTCAAGCATGAAGTGTGTTTGCCCGTGCACATAACATAGGGCGACATAGCCAGTGCACGCGAATCGCGTCATGGCTCGTTATTGTCTGCTACCGTACGATGCATTATGGAGGCCTGTCCAACTATGGCAAAGTGTGCGTTCTACTGAGATTTTGGAGGAACTAAACGTCCTTAGGTTCCAAAAGGTGTACCTTTATTTTAAGTCCCTTCAACAGCCAAAGTACCAGCGTGTAGCTACGATTCTACGATCGGTGGATGGTCTGGAGTATTTTCTGTTTACTGATAATGCAGATATGCTGACTCCTAACGATGGAAGAGCCAATTCAGTAATGTTTTGACGATGTTGAGTACGATAATCAAGGCATAATACAAGAACGTTTTTCATAATGCAGACACACAAAAGTAGGTGGTATTTACCTGTGTCAGACATACAGTCGTACACCGAAACATCTCCTAAGTGACAACGCGAACATTATAGTACTTTTCCGGATGGATGAACTTAAGTTACGCCACGCTTATGATGTTCACGTAAACACTGACATGACCATCCAGGAATTCAAAACATGTGTTCGTTGTGCTGGAAGAACGTGCACGGATTTCTAGTTATTGTCCAAAACTAGCCTCTATATAAGGGCAGGTACAAACAACGTTTCGATCAGTTTATCGTCAAACATAAGTGGTAGCATTTCGAAATTCTGTCATAGCAGTTGTGACTTATATACTATCCTCAAGTATCACGATGCCGATATCCGGAAATACATTTGGCTACTGGCTCAAAATTCTGAAAGTACGAAAAACGAATTTATATAGCACCTGCTAGCCATCGACAAGCGCTTGGAGGCCTCGGATTCTCGAATTCGTGACATTATAAAAGTATTAAATGCGCAAAGATGCGATTATCTAAGGACGCGTATAGCCAAACTTAATTCACGTCTAGTGACGAAATGCGCTTCCCAGTAATCATGGATGAAAAACTCGATTGGGTAAACAGATGTATGAGGTGATCGAAGGCCATTTTGCCTAGTACTTTCTCGCAAAGTAGCATAGATTGACCGACGAAGTTCGTAAGGAAGAGTAATTTAAAACCTTGAGTGCACGTCTGGATAGTTTCATAGCCAGGAGGGGCGAAGACATACATGAAAAATCCGTTAAAATAGGAATTGAGGAAGTCTCACAGTCTACGCCTGCAGCGAAACGCAAGGGTTCTCCTGAAAACGACACTACTTCCACCGCGGATTCTAGTACGGAAGAAGTACGGCATAGTAGATTTCTCAGGAAGAAACCTTGTGACACGGGGCCCGAACTCGGACCGTTGGAGAACGTTTACCTCGCTTCTTATGCGTCTGTAACAAGCGATACGACTTATGACGTGCATAAACAAAGGAATAAAAGGATGCTTAGTTTCGAAGGTAGTACTTTTCTTGTCTGGTGATAATATTCAGTGTTTTAAAGACGTTATTAAACTAAATTTCTGCCTGTGAGAATTGGTGTTTCGGAAAAAACCACGACAGTGTTCGGAGAAGTATTTGTGAAAATGTCTTAAACTACAAAGCCACACACGCAATTTCGTTAACAAAGACCCGAGCTCACGAAGATTAAAGTATTATGAAGATGCAATATATATCCAATTACAGCTAGCTTTTTTCGTAAATCGTAAGGCTGGACTACATAAACTCGATTTCGGTAAAAAAAAAAAAAAAAAGTTATTATGTTCATTGGAACGACCTCACGAATTGGTGGACATGTTAAGACTTTTGATGGCATCGCAGAGTGTTGAGAACTACTCGCACACAAAATAAATTGTGTCTATTCTCGAATAATTACGAGAAGCATGATACATTGAGAAATAATCATGGCAAATTATGCCATATTGAGCGAGTTGCATTAAAACGAGAGACGCAACTTTCCACACAGATAATTCTTTATTAAAGTATCGGACAATTGGCAGTCTGATTTGATTGAAATCCTCGAATATTTGCGTGCCAACAATGGCTACAGGTGCATTTTCCTTGACATTGACATTTACTCCAAATTTATTTGGACACTTCCCTTGAAATTAAAGACTGCTGCTGACATAACGAAACATTACGAATGCGATGGTCGATATTTTGAAGCAAAAATGTAGACCGTTATTATTGCAAACGGACGACTGGTAAAAATATTTTAATATCTCATTCAAGGCACTGAAGTGAAAGTACAGCATAAATCACTACTCTACGTTTAGCTGCGTCAAGGCATCAATAGACGGACATGCGATTCGTACTATTAAGAATAAACTGTATAGACTTTTTAAAGCGAATGGTAATTACAAGTGGTTGGATATCCTGTAGATAATAGTGAGCTAAAACCATTCCACTGTGCATTCTACCTCGAAAATGAAGCCCAAAGACGTACAGAATGATCACTTCTTTCGAACAGTGTTTTACAACACGATGAAACTGAATCCACGAAAGCCTAAAGCTAAAGTAGATGACTTGGGCGTATCTCGAAACTCAGTGGAATATTTCATTATCCCTATAAGGGAAATAGTACTGTTGAATTATTCCGTGTTTCTAGAATAAGACAAGTCTATCCTCAAAACTTATTTTCTGGAAGATTTGAATTTAAAAAATATATTACTTTATTTTACCAAGAGAAATTACAAGAAACCAAGTTTTCAGACAATTTTGTCATTGAAAAGGTTTTGAAACGCAAAAAAATGGAAAGCCTTAATTCGTTGGCTCTTTCACGAACTTCATTTTATTCATAGGTGGATGAAAAAGATATATTGAAAAACTAACTTTTTTGTGTAAATTATGTGTAATATAATGTAACTAATTTTTATGTGTACATTAAATATAAGTGAAAAAAAATTTTAGTGTAGTACAAATTATTTTAAATATCTAATATCTGGTGCGAGCGTTTGTAGAGTATCAGCGCTCCCTTCCATGGATGGCGGGCGACTGCCGACATTTCCCCCCTAGATGCAATCCCAGAAGAGACGGAGCTAGGGCTGTGATGCAGCAGTGGTCCCGGCGGCCAGCGGACATGTGCCTGCACTTTGTTCCCTACCCTTCCCCGCCAGAATACTGGCCCTCCTTGGGCCTTCACCTGGCCTTGTGATGTATCCATGATCAATCTCTCTCTCTCTCTCTCTCTCTCTCTCTCTCTCTCTCAGCACCGTCGAACTGTATTCAACACATATTATTTACTAATGTTATAACTTAAAAGGTTTTACAAATTATTCATACATAAAATAATACATCTTTACTTTGGGTTATTTCTCTACTAATTTTTTTCAAGACTGTTAGTCTACTTGAACTTATTATGAAACACATACCCTCCATATCACATCAGGACATTATTATTTTTAATTTCGGTTTTAGTATAGTGATAGGGTTTAACAACAAAGAAAAACATAATTTTTTAATTTCAATATTTTTTGTATGTCATATTTTTTTAACATTTTATGTATTACACATCATTTTACATTTTTTTCTCTCTTAAATTTTCCTCGCTCAGAACTAGTTAGCTACAGAAGAGATTTTTAAACAGTTTAGGTATATTTTGCTTTTTTTAAAAACTTTGTATCACATGTAATGTTTTTTTTTTCAAGTAAAATAATTTCATTGGACATGTACTTTTGTTGTTTCAATAGTACTATGTTAGTTATGTTTAGTTAGTCTGAACTGTCTATTTACGTAGTTTGTTACGGGAAAATTCTGCTTCACGTGTAATATCAAAGAACAAAGCAGGCTACAATAGGACGTGCCAAAAGTTTACCACTGCCGCAAATCACTGACAATACATCACGCTACACTGTTCGCTGTAACGTTGATCATATACGTCATTTATAGAGTTGGCAGGTTCGTGCAAGTCCTGCCTAAACATGTCGTCGATCAGATCACTGTTTTTCTTCTGACTGAGAACTCTGGCATTGGGTGTCGGCAATCCGTACACTCCAGCATAGGATTGGATGGTGGTGTCGTCGGCTTAGACCTCTCCGTATTTGTCGGTCGGCGTGATGCGATTGCTAATAGTGGCGTCAATGGTCTCGTTAAGGTAGGTGAAGCCATCGATGACTCACACGATCCGGCACGAGATGCTGGGCGGCAACAGCAATAGTGATGGAGGACTTCGACAACTCACATGCCGGTCCATGATTCTAAAACTGACGAGAGGTCATGGCTAGCAGACTCCACTGCAGAAGAGAGATCGTTTCCATGGCTCGTCTCGCGTCCAGCGTCGACTCTGTCGTCTGCAGCACTCGATGGCATACCAGTCGTGTAGGTACATTTCCTCACCCTCTACATCACTCATATCATCTATAGGTATGAGAGTAGAGGACCCAGCCCACTATAGGTCGTTGATAAATATCTTCATTGGCATGTTAGCTGCTGCAAGGACCTCGATGCTAGTGCTGAGGAGATGGTTGGACGATTTTGAAGAAAACTAGTAATGCCGCGTGGTGTCGTTGACGATTGACCCTCCTCTCCTCGCAGAGTGAATTTATTTTGGCTAATATTTAATCGGTGATCATTACTTTGATCCTTTCCGGGAGTGATTGATTTAGCACTTTTTTTATTGTTCATTACGGTTTTGTTAACGATGGTTATATCGCAACCGTCGTAACTTGCAACGACTTCGTCGATGGCCGTGTACAGATTTTGTGACGTGAAAGCGACCGGCACCACATTCTGAACTCGCGTCCCTAGATTTGCACATTGCTTCCTCGAGTAAGTAGGGCGAGGAACTGCTGCAAACTGAAGGGATCCCGGGTTAGCGGTCGGTATTGATGCCATAAATTTAAAGTGGAGTTTGAAGTCAATAAGTCTTGGGGAGACTAAACAAGTGAGCCATAAAGTTAGTGGGGGATGTAGTCAATAGAATTACAGCAGGTAGGAGAAAAATAGCAATTAATAACAGTGTGGATGTTATCCAATCTGGAATTAAAACTGGGGAAAAGCTGTTAAAGCTGGAAGAGGGGGTGTGGGGAAAATAAATATTTTTTGCGAGGAGGTGGTGGGGGGGAATCTCGGTTCATATACGTATGCATTGGGAAAAGGTGGTAGGGGTCAGTCTGCCAGCTGCCACAACAGGAGGAAGTTTAATATTTTTCCTCACCTTGTTCAAACCGAGTACTCAATGACGTAATTATTTTTTTCTTAAAATTTAATTAATTAATTTTTTAAGTTTTAATTTTTTTTACAATTTTCTAGTACCTATTAATAATGCCAATTTTCAAATAGGTGGCTATAATGAAAAATGCAACAATGACATTTTTCAAGATGGCGGTAAGTTTTTATTATTTTTTATTAATTTTTCTTTTTTCTTTTTAAAGTTCGATAATAATTACGGATTTTCAATATGGCTGCTGTAAAGAAAATTGCAATGCTATGGAGTGGAGAGTTCAATGGCTGTAAAACCAAAATGGCAGAAAAATTGGCGTGTGTGGAAAAATATCGGAAAACAAAATGGCGGAAAAACAAAGTGGTGAATCCCAAATGGCCGTTGGGGTCAATGTCAAAGACGAAGTTCTAGGTCATCTAAGATGGCCGCCGTGACGTCAAGGCTGTCGTTCATTGACCGGCACCACGCACCACACACCGGCACTAAGCACAGAACATACTATTATATACTAATGTTTAACAAAAATTAATTTAGTTTGCAGTAATATAACTTACCAAAGGTATATACATACCTTTTTTTTTGTAAGAAAACATTTGTCCTGACAAAGAAGACAATTTTAAATCGTATACTATCTTAACACCGGCGGCTTTGCTCTCGCAAACTCTTTAGCATTGTGACAAACGTAAGTGATGAATTCGAAACACCGTTCAGTGAAGATATATGCGCAATATAATGTCAAGTCTTACATAGGGTTTCTTTCAGCAATCGGTGGTTGGAATTTCGATAGAGGTAACGTATAACAGCTTATTTTAATGTTAATTACGTGGGCCAATTACCTATTTCCCATTTAAGTGTATTCGAAAATTTATTTAATCTTGATAAAAACGCACGTAAACATGTAGAATATGCTGACATCCACATTTCCAGTTACATTAAATGTTGCTGTAATCAGAGACTTAACGAAACCAAAGTTTCCATTATTAGAAAAGTATTTAATTTTTTTAACATTTGCATCTTATTAGATAACTAAAATTAGATTACAGATATCGAATTTCTTCTCTTCCTATCAATGTATTCGTAGACATGCTCAGACTTAATAAAACTTATTTTCACTCTCTTAGGGTTGGAATTATAGGAAACGGTATTGAAAAATTTGTAGTTTTAGTATGTTTACTATGAATTCCCATTCTCTTAACACCAGCTACATTAACTTCTGTTATATTAAATTTTTTGGATAGTTTTAAAACTACATATTTAAGTTCCATAAATTAAAAATATCTGTTCTCTAGATTTACTCCCAAAATTAATGCAACGTGCATTATCCTGAAAGATTGTATTATTAATATAGATATATACGCATAAACTTTGGCTGCACTGGTTTATCTTAACAAAGTAAATATGTATGTACTACAAATCCTTGTCCTGCTTGTCAGGCAGGGAGGAAAGACAAGAACTCATCTTGCGCAACCCCCTTCCTATTTTTTAAACCAACCAAACCAAAACCTTTCTGACACTTCACGTCACCACATATGAATTCCACTATTTCAAATATTTTTTATTCAACTTAGATGGTAAATAAATAAATTTATTTGCAATCATTTCCTTTTTAATAGACCGAAAGTTGGGTAGTACGCGAAAAATACCATTTTACTAGCTAGTATATAAGAGGCTGCTTCAACATGGAGTACAGAGTTGCCACTTGACGGCCTTACACTCGACACTGAAGCGCCTACCATATGCACCTACTGAACATACGACACAGTTATGTTTAAGCGAGCTGAGAACACAGCCCACTTTGAAATAGATTTCAACGGGATACCCGAACAAGCAACTTAATAAGTGTCCACTTTCTGCCAGTATGTTGGTGTTTTAAAGCCAGGTGTCTACGTAGAGCGAGAAGTATACAGAACAGAAAAAAAAAATATCTTTCGCACGCGAGACTGGAAACCCGGTTAATGATTCAAGACTCAAGCTGTATTCACAACGCACATCACACATGCATATAAAAGTTAATATACTGGTATTTAATGCTTGTAAATCATCTCCACACGTAGTGTACGTATGTGCGTTAAAAGCTCAACTGTCAACTTCCATGTACGTTCGAACAACTCGTGCAATTGATATCTTTCATGTTCTAGGACGTTACGAAATCGGTGGATGTCATGAAAATTAAATTTAGGGCGAGGGTGTGTGCTGAATATTTGGAATATGGCATGTGTGAGAATTGTATTACTTAAAACTTCGTATGTCTAGTAACTGAAATCACAACAATATCTTTAAAAAAAAAAGTTTTTTCCCTTATCATTTGTTTAATCCTCAGCAACACAGCAAATTGTAATCACATTCCACTTTGTTACTTGTATTACAGTCAATAATGTGATACAATAAAGTTGTTTTAATTATAATTTTTTATGTTTATCTCTTCTTTGACATCATCAATGAGTAGTATGTAAATGTATTTCGGGCGTAATGTATTTCTTATGGGAATACGGCTTGATGGCTTGCCAATCGACCATGTTCGGGCATTTCCGCTGCTCTTTGCCTATTATAGGGAACACTGTGGCCAACTTGGATGACGCCATGCCCGCCATTTTGTTTTCCGCCACATTGAAAATCCGTAAATATAAACGTAGAAAATTGGGGAAAAATTCAAATTTCATTAAAAAATTTTAATACAATTTTAATACAAGTTTTATTTCAAAACTTGACACATTGGCTGCCATTATGCAAATCTGTAATTATTAAGCTAGAAATCCAGAAAAAACCACAAATCATCAAAAAAGATCGCTTGTTAAAATAATGATTGATTCAGTATTTTACTGTTTTCTGTTCTAAGCATCGCTCGATACAAAAATTATTATTTTATGTGAAAAATACTTATTTAATAAAACATGGTGAAAATATAAAATACGCTTAAATTCCTCATCTATCAGCTTCCAATAAGTAGCCGATAATATCTTAGATGTCATTTTGAAAATAAGTAATTATTAACATGAAATTCCAGAAAAATTCCAAAAATCACAAAAAATAAAAGATTATCAAAATAATGATTGACTTGCTCAGTTTTAGTCTTCGATTCGATAGTTGATCGATGCAAAAATTGTAATTTCAGGTAAAAAAAAAAAAAAAAAGGTATTGCATTGCATATGATGGAATGTCTTAGAAGCGACTTAAATTTCTCATATATTAGACTCTAGTAAGCCAATGATGAGATATTGACAGCCATCTTGTAAATTCATAATAATTAACTTGGAAATTTGGAATGATATTCCAAACATAATTAAAAGAAAAATAACCTATTAAAATAATGATTGATTAGATCAATTCGTGTCCACAGTTTGATACCAGGCAATACATACCTATATAATTAAATTAACTAATTTTATACTAATAAGTCAAAGGTCCGGGTTAAAATAAATAAAAATTCAATATTACATGAAATAGCAGGAGAGAGGAGAAATGAGTTAGCACATGCAAAGTGACAAATAACTTAACTGTCACTCATTGGGCGGGGGTCGTGTGTTCGATACCTGCCGCAAGCATAGCAGCAACTTGATATTATTTTGTTCTTGAATCGTGTAGGAAATTGTGTACAAACACATTTGAAGTTAAGAGTAGTCATGTACCTTTGTCCTAAATACCTTAATTAAAGTCGTTAACCACAAAGTTTTTTTGAAACTTTCACGCCACAAAGAATAAAAAACAATAAATCTTCAGCAATTTCCCTTCTGGTATAGCGCAATTTTGCTTGACCTCAATATACTTAAGTCCCAGATGTTAAAATTAATGCAAGAACAAAATGAAATTTTTAGCAACAGTTTCTTTCATATTCGTTTCGACAGTCACTTACTGCAAATAAGTAATCAATACATGATAAAGTCCCAACTGAATAAAAATTTTACTTGATAGCACTACCACCACCAAGTAGGTCTTTTTTGATTCTTAGCGTAAATTTTAAAAAGGTCATGTACAATGTCAGGTTATGAGCCAGGTGTCTCCGAATCAGGAGGTCAATCATGACCTGACGATTTACTCGACAATGCACAACCAAAGAAAGGGAAGCACATTTGGAAGCAAATAAAAAAAGTAATTTCGGAAGCACAGTCTACAAAAATGAAGCTCATACCGAAGCATATTCGACATAAAGGAACCACGAATCAAAATCACATTAAAAATGAAGCACGCTTAAAAAAAAGGAAGCACAATTGAAAGCACATTCAAATCAGTATGATTCGATCTGAAGGATACGATTACAGGATACGTTAGGTTTACGATTCCATCAGTAAGATACGGTAGGATGCAATCCCATAAGAAGTTTACGATCTCAGAATACATTAGGATATGATCAGCGGGATAAGACTGGTAGAATACGATAGCTTACAGCTCCATTCCGCTACCGTAGCTCCAACTGCCTCAACAGCATTTGGCTCCAACTGATCCAACTGCATTTGGCTCTTACAATTCCAATTTCATTTGGCTCCAACTGCTCAAATTGTATTTGGCCCCAATTGCCCCAACTGCTTTGGCACCAACAGCTCCAATTACATTTGGCTTCAACTGGTCCAGTTGCTTTTGGTTCCAACTGCTCCAGCTGCATTAAGCTTCAACTGCTCCAATTGCTTTTAGCTCTGTATTTGGCTCCAGCAGGTCCAATTACTCCAAATGCTTTTAACTCCAACAGATACAATTGCATTTGACTCCAATTGCTTCAATAGCCTTTGCTGCAACAGCTTCAGCTGCATTTCGCTCCAACTGCTTAAATTGTTTTTGGCTTCAACTTCTTCAACTGTTTTGGCACCAACAGCTCCAATTGCATTAGGCTCCAACTGCTCCAATAGCTTTTGGCTCTAACTGTTCCAATTGCTTTTGGCTTCAATTGCTACAACTGCATTCGGGTCAAGTTTCTCCAACTGCATTTAGCTCCAATTCCGCCTACTACATTTGGCTCCAACTAATTTCAATTGTGTTTTGCCATATCTGGCTACAACATAATTTGGCTAGAAGGTTACTAAGCTACATGGCCACGGGTCTACAAGGCTACGTGGTTACTCGGCTTCGAAGCTACAAATCTACGATGCTACAAGGCTACAAGTTTACAATGCTCAACTTCTTGGGAAATCATCTTGCATGATAGTATTTCTCAACTGTATCGAGGTGTAGTAAACGAATGCGAAATTAACATTTTTTTTTGTTTGAAATGGACGTTATTAAAATATTAGTTTTATGTCGGTAACAGAAATACAGCAATCAAACGAAGCCCAGAACACATCATTACTGATAAAAAATTGCATGCAGCCTCTAGAAGAACGCTACCAAAATATTGACAGGAATAATCAGGAGCATACGTAAAAAACTTTAAAAAAATGTCAGTTTGTGAACTTCTCCTTTGTTGGGCAAGGATAGAGTTCTAGCAAAAGCCAGAATTTGTAACGAGTACATTTCAATGAAAAGTTTTTGCAATGCATTAAGCTGCCATTCCACGCAAATTATTCGATTGAATAAAATAAGGTACACTTTTTCCTGAAGAACCAGGCTAGCCAAACATTTATCAGTATTTTTCTCAGAAATATGGGGAAATATTCAGAAATGAAAAAAATATTTAAATTTTTTTGACTGTTATATCTGGTGCGGTCAGCTTAAGATTCACAGCCTTAGATAATCTCGCCTGAATAATCTCGAGAGCGAGTTCATACTTTTTGTGGAAAGTAAGGTTAGGTATGACATAGTATTATCTAGTTGTCGTGCAAAAGCATCAGAAAAATTAGCGTATCGCTCGAACGCAATTTTCACCCGCGCGTTTTCATCGCCACGTGGCGCTTGGAATCCAACGATTCACAAAGTCTTTCTTACAAGTCCGGATAATTTGGCTTTGTGTAACTTCGTGATTTTTTGAACTTCGCGTATAATAAATACATACAGGAAAATTTCGCTGTTCCATTTCGCGACAGGCTAGAATTCAAATCCATATAGCTATAACTTTCAGCTGCTTAGATGGAGGGCTCTGGGCCAGTGAGAAATCCTCAACTAAAGAAGTATCCAATCACAAAATACCCAGTTGAAACTGCCCACAAGTCAGCAAACAAACAAGCTGGGGTTAGTTCCCCGACTATCCATAGGGCTGTGTAGTCTACTCTGAGGGTCAATGAACCAGCGAAAATTTTCAGTCCTTATTAATTAAATGTTTTAATGTTTACCTGCACAGTGACGTGTATGCCGCAATGCGCGAGTTCCTACTGTGCTTGCAAGCAGCCGACCTGAAAATCAGAACTACCAAAAATATATTATCTGTAAATTTCAAATCAATATTTTTCTCGTTCTTAATGGTTTAAGTATCTTTGTTACGTTACTTGATACCTTGATGTCGCCCTCAACGACATTACAAAAAAAAAAAACCAAAGTTACACGAAGACAAGTATTCGGGCACGTAGGAAAGAATGTGTGAATCGTAAGCTTCCCGACAGCCGCCATCGATGTTCTCCAAGAGCTGTGAACCTGGAGGCGCTGGCCGCGGACGTGGGCAGGTGACAACGGCCGGCGGTGACGTCACCCCAGGTCCGGCCCAGGTCAGGCGCGGCCCCAATGAGACCACAGCACAGACGCGGCGTCCGAGGTCCGCGCACCAAGCAGCGGAGAACGGCTCGTCCTGATAGTCATGAGTAGGATAGAGTTCTAGCTTGTGCGAATCTACAAAAATCCATTTGAAGTCAGGCTAAAAATGGCTGCAAATCCGTAATTATTTAGCTAGAATTTCCGGAAAATATTTATATTTAATAAAAATATAATTTTAATTCAATTATTAATAAACATTTATTCAAAACGCACATACGTCATGGAGTCCTCAGTTCCAACTCGGAGAGCAAAAAAATAAAAAAAAAATGGTGACAGATTTTTCCTCTACAGAAGCCAATGACAGACTAATCTTCCACCAACAATGCCAAGGTAGATTAACGCCAACTAGTATGACATCACGCCCGCCATCTTGTTTCCTTCTGCTGGAGGCCACCATCTTGGATCCGACATATAGTTTACGTCTGCTATATGGCACTACCACCGTGTTAGTTTAATTTTTACCCGCTAGAGTGCAGTAATCAAGTAATCATTTAGTGCCAGGGCTCCCACCATCATGTCTGCTGTCTTGGCCGCCATCTTGTAAATCTGTATTTATTAAGCTATAAATTCAAAAAAAAATTCAAAATTAATAAAAAAAATCAGCAATTAATTCATTTACTTATTCTATCGATGACAGTGCTTGGTTCAATTCTTTTCTCGAGCCAAAAAAAAAGTAATTTTAAATTAAAAATATTAATATTAATAAATATGGTAAAAGTCCTATAAGAGGCTTAAATTTCTCTATTACCAGTCTCACGTAAGCCGATGATGACATATTGGCCACCATATTGGAAATCCATAATATTTAACTTAGAAATTCGGAAAAAAATCCAAAAATCATCCAAAAAATCACTCATTAATGTACTAATTTATCCTATCAATGACCATTCTCGGTTTGATCCTTGTTAAATGCAAAAAATTATAATTTTATTAAATACTACTTTAATTTACAATAAAAGTAACAGGTTCAAGAAATGAAACAACAAAATTACAAACAAAAAATGTATTACATAAATACTACACTACTACAGGAACACTTGCTAAAGTTAGTAATCTAATGAACATTTAGTTCTGCATTGACTTGAACTGACTACTTCTTAACTCCAGTCGTTTTACTGCAGACCGAGACCAACCAGGTCCTTTACCTACATAGTCTTTTTCTTCCCGACAGCGTTTCTTGATACTGTGTTTAACAGACTGCTTCACATCGTTGGAATTATAAATTGGAGTATTCACTGTCTTGAATGCACACTTCTTCACTTTGTCCTCGAATGGATATGGTTTGCCATATACACAGTCCAACCACAAGTTATATTTTAAAGATCCGTACGTCGCTACTTTATCATGAAGTAAAGTACAAATGTATTTTGACTCACTGAATGTATTTAGATAAGATTAGTCTTTCGACGTTCCACGAAATGTAGATTTCTCCAGTTGAGATACATTATCATTTTCCTGTAATTCACCAAGCACAGTCTTAGGTTTATATTCATGTACAGGCGTCATCTAAATCGGTTCATGAACATTTATATTTGTGCTTGTGTTAATACGAGTCTCTAACCTAAACCGAGTCGTCGAAATGTCTGCTGGTAGTTCCACAGCAGGTGAACGGACTTCACATTTTCGCATGTTGTCTCAAACTGTCAATACGCGTAAACCAAACAAGGCACTTAACGCAGCGAAACTTCATACGAGAAGGATTCTTCATGTATTTGCTTCTCTCGTGTCTTCATGCATCATGGGAAAATGTGAACGTCATATCTCAGTAGCTGCAAGGATGCATAGTTTATGCAGACGAACCTTTTAGGGTCGAATCAGATGATGATGTAACTGATTTAGTGTACTCTAAGCACATTAATCAACCTCTGTTGTAGCTAAACCTTTACTTTCTGCCATGCAGCAGGACCTTTGCATGTCTTCAAGTGTGTTTTTAACTTATCATTTCTTGCACATTGCTTGCGACATTTTTACAGCCAAATTTTTTGCGGGGTAGATTATTATAACTTTTTCTCTTCTCGTGCCGTCGAGCATTACTGTTGTTTGAGAATATCTTGTCACAGTAACGGCATCGATGCTAGTTGTTGTCCAATCACCAGACGGCGAAACGTCATTCATCGAGGATTCATCTGCAGCCAGCACTGTAGTCATTAAAGTCTCTTCTGCTGGTGGTACCACGCCAGTGGAAGTCTTCTCTATTGTTGTTGGTGACGATGTTACATATTCCATCGTGCTCTGCGTCGTCGCTGACGAGATCTCCGCTGTCGATGGTGCAGCTTCCATCAAGGTCTTCGTGGTTGTCGTCGACGATGCCAACGGGTTCTGCGTCGCCGTCGTCGTAGCTGCCGTCAGGGTTCCCGTAGTCGATGGTACAACTTTCATCGAGTTCGACGTTAAAGATGGTAAAGATGCCTCAAGATCTCAAAAATAGGTAATTACGCGACTTATTCACCTGATGAGACAAACTAGGTTATCCTTACACCTCTGTAGCCAGTAACTAATTGAGGGTCGCATCGTCTAAGACTCGCTTATATACTCGCGGCCGTTGGAATAATGTGCGAGTCTGAACACGAACTATTTACATTAATACACGAGTAAGTATATCGGGCTTATTACTTTTAATAGCTACAGCAGTTGCTGCTATAAAAATTAACTATCCGCATTTTTTTGATCACACCTCGTATATTTTATGAGCTGATTTGTGCTTGTCTTGCTCTGTTCTATTGCCACCTAACGTATTTAGCAAAATATTTAAACATAATATATAAATAAATGCGTGAAAGTGTATCACACATTAAAATTGAGCACTCTAATACAGGCTTGGTCCTAAATATTTTATAGCCCTTTGACTATTATTTGGTGTTATAGAAGGTTGAAGCGCATTTGTGCTTGATGGTGCCTTGACATAAAGGCCTGGAAAATAACTATTTCGTGTGAGAAACGATGGGCGCTCTCATGAACGAGTTCTACCCATGCTTCTTTATTTTTGTTCCACATTCAGTCTTTATGTCCCTGTTTCGCCCCGTGTACCTGCCTACCCGGTCCAGGTAGATGAATCCTTAACACGCACCGAAATACAGGCCTGGCTTGTTCGTTAGGTAACCAGTAAGCTAAATGCCGCATATATAACTTGTCGACCAGTTCTCAGTTTGGAACTACATGAATAATCTTTACGTCTCAATACTACCCAATCCAAAAATATACACCTAGAGAAAATATTTCACCTAAAATATTTCATAGTTGATGTATCCCCTGGTGGGAGAACACGCGTTTAACAATAATTATATGGCATAAGTCGTTCAACTTAAATGTAGGTTAAAAGACGCTTAGTTAGGATTCAATTCAGAAAATTGACTTAAAGTTAGGGGTCTGTCGCCCAACTGCCTCTTGATAAAGCGTTAATACATTTTCCACTCCGAGATACTTTTTACTATTTTCAGGCAAACGACTGTCTATCAAATGACTGTCAGAGTAAAACCAGCTTGCACATTCGTGACTTGAGGCAAAGGAAAGTATTCTTCGACTTGATCGAGGATCCCGCCTAGTCAATTGCGTATTTGTGTCAGTGAGTCTGGATCATAAGCGCGACTCTCGCTTGTGCTTCTAGCGCGGTATCGCCTTTAAGCGCACGGCTGTGGAATGGCACGCAGTCTTTTCGTCTTGCATAGAGCAAATATAATTTTTTAAGCTGTAATCACAACATTGTATAGCGGAGATATTAAGATAAAAGTCTAATGCAGAGTCACTTGAATGCTTTCAAGAATCTGTAACGAATGTTTCAATCCTAAAATGTATTCTGAAAACACGAGGTTTAGCCATTTTCACTCTTTTAAAAAATACCGTTTAAAAACGAGGTACAGTAGAAGGACTAATCCACCCTCCAGACACCAGTCCGATATCTCGAGCTCCGTCGCAGCAGCGCACGCCCCTGGCACCAGGTGTGCTGCCGGCGCCTCGTGACCGCCCCGCGCCGCGCCGGGCCAGGCGAGGGTCGCCGCAGCACACGCCCGCGCCCCGCGGCGAGGGGGAGGAGGCGGTGACGACAGCGAGATGGGGGCGGGACGAAGCTAGAGGCCTTGGCGAGCCCCGACACCCGCCCCGATATCCGCGTGCGGAGATCCGGCAGGCGAGGCCTTCGGCGGCCGTGGTCGCTGAAGGCGTCGCGCTCACGTGGCTGCTGCCGTCCCCCCGTCCCCCCGTCCCCCCGTCCCCCCTTCCATGTAACACCCCGTAACTAACTACAAGAAACTCCAAAGGTTAACAAAAATAATCTACTCCAAGATACGCATGAACTTTCAAGTATAACTAATTTTTTGTAACAACAATATAAGCATACTTTTTTTTCATTTTCATTGCTACATGGTACCTTCTTTTTTTTTGTAAATGAAACAGAAATATTCATGTAAAATTACATATATTTGTAAATTTTAACAGTTATATGAAAACAATTGTATCACTACAAGTTAGTGTTCGCAGTAATACTGGGTTTGGTTACTTACTCGGGAATTTATGCTTTGTGTTGTCCCAGTACCAAGGGCGCCCATATGATAATTTGTAGGGGGGGGCCAGACTTAGGGGTATGAAGTATTTTTAATATTTTGGAAGACTTAACTGCGGCTTGTTACTAGCCATAAAATAGTTCCAGTTCTGACCCTGTTAAAATTTTTTGTCCTGTTACTAAAATAATAGACCACAGTACTCATTCGCCATAAAAAAATCTTTATTGGCTACTTTATTAATTAAATATTAACTATTTTATTGAAACAAATGAATTTTTAGAAACACAAATGCAGGAATAGAGTCCTTATACTTTTGAAGCGTCTCGGGTACACGGATATCAAGAATACAGTCCTTCAACTAATTGCTCTCTTTACCCCTAAATAAATGTCGCGTACAAATTAAATTAAAATAATTATAAAGTTTAAAACGTGTTGATCAAAAGATTCAACTTTGGGAGAGAAACGATTTGAGTATGTTATCACAGTCAGAAAACAGTTGTTTTTAAATGTAACACCTGAACTACGCTTATAATTACAGTCAAAAATTGTTTCACAATTAAATGAATATTACTATGTTTCGATATGAATCATAATTGCTTATCATTTAAAATTAGCACAGATGGATTCAGTAGTAAAGCACAGAAAAAATTAGTTTATTATTAAACTAGACTATTTAACCAAACAGTATTTAGATGTTAAGGAATTAAGTGACACCAAAACCAATGAAAATAATCGAAAATTTCTAAATGCTGACATAACTCATATATCAGCTTTCCACAGAAGAGTTTAGTTCGGCGCAATTAATCCACACAAAACAACTGGACATACTATGTCGACGCGTATTTTAAGAATATAAGAAGATCCACATCGCAGTATAATTTTTTTTTTTCGTGTCGTGTGGTGCGGGCCCCCATTTGTGGTGCGGGCCCATAGGCTACAGCCTAGATAGCCTGCGCGTAAATACGGCATTGATAAACCCTTAAATAACATGTTCAGAACTTAACTTCAGAATTAAGAGTACATTAGAACCTCGATTTTACGGAGCCCGGACTGAACGAAGCCGCGATTTTACGAATACATTTTTTTCAGGAACCATCTAAAATTCGGAAAATTTGACACCAAAATATATTTTTAAAAAAATTAAAAAAACACTATGAAAACATATAAAGATATTAATTTTTAATGCACAGCGTATTCATATTTTAAAGCTAATACAACAGCCATTTACCGTTAGTGAATATTGTATAAGTTATTGCGGCATCAAACTCAAAATCGAAAAGAAAAAATGGACTAGGTACACTTTATTTGTCGCAAAGTTCGAAATTTCTTAGATTGAAAAATTATGCCAAGGCTGTAAAAATATTTATTTTACCGCAAATGAACTATACTCAACATTCCTTACCCATTCCAACATTTCCAGCTCGTGAACATAGCAACTGAGCTTGAAACCTTGAGAAGCGTGAGAGAAAGAAACGATATTGAGTAGCTACTTCCTCTCCTTTCCGCTAATATCCAGCAACCCAAGCCATTAGGCATTATCTTGACAATTTTCGCATTAATTACCTTCGCTGCATCGGTTTCCCAGTAAAAAACGCTCAAAAATGGTATAAGTGACGCAGCAAGTAGACGTGACGAGCGGATTTTCAACTAAGCTTTTTTTTAACTTACTATACAAACAAATAATTCCCTATGGCTATCACAAATTCAAGGGCTTCTCGCACTAAAATGTACTGTGTTTTTAATGAATGTCTGTCGTTAAAGAGCAGCGTTTTTTTTCACCAAATAAGCCTATGATTAAAGACCGTAAAAATTCGCGGATTCCTTTCGAGACAGGCTGGAATCCAAACTCGTTTAGCTTAATGCTGCGTCAGTGATTGGACCGCAATTTACCTGAAGGACTCTGAGCCAATGGCAAACACTCAACAAAAGAAGTATCGAATCATAAGAATCGCAGTAAACAGTTTCCCCGAGTCGGTAGCCAATGACCATGTGATAGTTGCCAGAGTACATAGGAGAATCGTTTAGTCTATCCTAGTGGTCATTGAAACCGCGAATTTTTCCAGTCCCTACCTATGATCACTTTTATGAAACAGTACAGGTGTACACTGAACTGTGTGCTTGTTCTCCTCGATTATGTTACTAAAAGTGCGTTCATTAATATTTTTCAAGCTGATTTGTTAAAGATTAACTGATAAATATGATAAGGTGAAGTCCATAAAAATGCAAGGCAGGGAATTCTTCCAGCTCATCAACCCGACCCTGGATAGTCTCGTCTGTGTTCAGTCGTCTCTGGCAAGGAGTGGACAAGTTTGCAAACTCAAATATAAATTTATTTTAGTAACACGCGTCTTACGAAAAGGAAAGATATCCAAGAAAGGCATGTCGGACAACCTACTGTCACCACACAAAAGTTAACATGATGCAATGCGTGGTGCAACTGTGTTTAGTCGCTGTGATGTCGCTTTTATATCACTCGTGCAATGAAGCAAGTTGTGGAATGTTAAAAAAAAAAATAAGGGGAGGGCAGAGGGCAGACAGCAGTCATTGTTTTTACTATTTAATATTATATATATTCCGTTCAATAAATTATAACATGTATCTTCACAGGGTGGGGTGTTTGAAATTTTATGAAGATAACGATTTTACGAATGCAATCCAAGCGACTGTGAGCATACGTAAAATCGAGATTCCAGTGTAAATTGCTTTCGAGTCTACTGAAGGTAGCGGAATCCTTATCCCTTTAAACACTTTTGAAGGGAAAAAGTGATATCCTCTAAATTAAAAATTCCAACATAAATTTTACGTTGTAGACTTTTCTGAACAATAATTCTTATTTGAGTAACTTTAAAGGTGTTAGCTTACCTTAAAAATTGTGAATATTCTGAGCGGATGTGACGAATGAGGAAAACTAAGAAACACTACATAATAACAATGGTTTTTATCTTTACACTTTTCACTTATTTATTTGCACTTAAGTTATTTATACTGACTGAATACACTAAACTAAATCTAGACCAGATGCATAAAACTGTAGGTAGACCTAAAGACTATTGAAAAATCTCTGTTTTGAGATGTTATTTGTGAACATACACATTATTATGACAAAAAGTAGCAAAACATTTCGCCGTCTACAAGCACATGTCAACTGTCGCGTCGTCTAACTCTGACTGGTCTAAATCTGTTCTGTTGTGTTATCGCGCGAGCTTGGGTAGGAATACGAAGGGGAATGACTCGCCACGGGCGTTGCGCTTGAACAGCGTTTTCTCCCTGTACACAACACCTTATATCGCAGCAGCAGAAACTAATGCTTGAACTAACATAACAAATGAAATAGACATGCAAAAAACGATATACAATAATATCTACGTGTTGAATCACTTCTACATAATACCGAATTTAAATAATTTTCTTTAAAGTAAAACACCTGACTACACTATATTTTTTTCCTTCCCTGAAAGCTAGGGGGGGGCCACGGCCCCCCCCTGCCCCCGGGTATGGGCGCCCTTGCCCAGTACCTCTAACAGTTAAAGTTGTTTGTAAACCGTTCATGAATATCTTTCCAGTATCAACTGCACACATTAATAAGCATGATACAACAAAATAAAGACCAATTATTGAATATTCGATTATCTTTTCAATTGTTTAAAAAAATTAATTTCTTATGAAATACCAATTAAAATATAAAATTATGCGCCAATTTTCGTAAGAGACACTCAGTATTATGTATAAAAACGTATTTCATTTATGAAGAAATACTCATAACCATATGTTGTACAAAATTACACCTTTCTTGTAGTATTACAAACTATTGCTTGGAAACTGGTTTCCAAAGGAATCTTTTGTAATGGTACAAAAAAAAATGTTTTCTGTGTACATTAGTGGGTGCTCAAGTGGTTCGGGGCCCACTGTAACCTGAAGCATCTGCGCATGACCGTGCGACGTGAATCCATAGCGGCAAAACAAACAAAACATCCGGCATATGTCGAACAGATCACCGTCGTCTGATCGAGTGGTCATGTGACTTCCACCAGCCACCAAGGCGACCCGGCGGTTGCAGTGTGGCGTGGTGGGGTTTACTCGGAGTGTTCCCCTCAACCCCCCGACCCGTTCCTCGCGGCAGAGCTTCATTCCGACATCACCTCTCGCCGTCTCTTCACTTCCTTGATGCCGACCAGTGCACCGGCACGACAGGTTGCTCGGGACCATGCTACCAGCTGTGTCTACGTGCGTGGCACTTGCAGTTCACGACATTATTCACAGTTTCGGGGCAGCTGCTTAGGACGTCTCATGACGCAGAGCGTGTCTGAACTTCACCGACAAACCTCGGCTGCAGGTTCTTCACGGAAAAAAAATATTTAAAAACATACCTAAATTAGAGATCAGGAATTTTCGCGAATTCGTTTGGCTTCAGGCTAAAATTTAAAAGGCTTATGTTCGCTCTACCAACGTTTGCTTTTCCATTGACCCATTACTTAATCAGAATGTTTTTTGTTCTTGTTAATTGACACTACCTGGTTCGCTAATTTTCTCCTAGCTGAGCATTGTCGACTCACAGTCATAGAGGGGCGTATCTAAATCTAAATAACTGCTGTCCAATAGTTAAAGTTTTTCATTCCAGTTTGCGACCAAATTAATCCAAGAAATTTCCTTACTTGTACCTATACGCCACACATGACTGTACTTCCCAAGGCTAGTGCACACATTTGAGGTTAGAAATGAACAAAATTTGAACAAAAATAATAGAGAAAGTATTTGAGACGGAACACCAAGAGTCTGAATAAAGTTAAATTTAACAAAGTTCTACAACCAGCACTGTAGTAAAATAGAAATAATTGGAGACAACACTTAACAAAAATGTATGGAAAATAGGGGTGTCAGTCCCAATTACTGAATTGTAAGCAATTAACAGCGACGAGTTTCGTGGTAGTGCTCAATCCTAAATACTTTCTCTATTAACTGCGATAATCCTGTTGTTCAGCTCCAACCTCCAAGGCATACTCAGCCTTGAGAATCATGTAAGTCGTATATTCGGTGTCAACTTATTTTTTCGTGACGAACCTGCAGCCGAAATTTGTCGGTCGAATTCGTACTCGTTCTGTTTGAGTAACTCTTGCTGCGAATTATGTCGCCAGATGTGTATATTCTACCATGGTTGTGAAGTATGTAGAGCTATGAAAATCAATGAATAAATTAATTTGTCTCATCGACAACAATGGCGTGTCCTCCTGCTCAAAACAAAAAGTGATGGAGGAGGGGGAGGAAGGGAACTTTTTTGGAATTCAACTTCTTTCATGGGGAAAGTGGGTTCACGGTGCTATACAGTAATAATAAAAAATGTAAGCGAGACTTTCATAACTCGCCAGAGATGTGTAACACCTAACCTCCGCAACGAGCACGTTTTCTCGTGATGGAAATAAACATAATACGAAACTAAAACACGAAATTTAACCTAAAATCCCTAAAAAATAACATTTTAACTTGAAACATTTTAAAACACATATTATAACACTAAGTGTATGTTCGTACATTTGTTTTTGCTTAAACAACCGAAATAATTCTGTAAAGACTTCCTACGAACATAAAAAAACCTTATTGAGCTGATTCAACATTGAGATTTAACAGTAAAATATTTATTACGAATTTATTTTTAATGACGTCGAATATATTTAGGCTAACAATTTTTTTATGTCTCTACAGTATGATGAACACTGTACTATTTCTACATTTCAATGTTATCTAAGGGTTGTAATGCCAGGATTATAACTTATTTAAATAGTAAATATTTGTTTTAATGATTATAAATTATAATATAAGGTATTAAAGGAAAGTTTTACTTTTATAAAGTTTCATTTTCTAATGCCTATGTGCAGTGAAAATTCCGAGATGTTCACGAAAGCAATATATACGGATGAATCACGCGCGTCCACCATCTTTTCGAGATTTCTCGGCCATCCGCCACAGATGGCAGCACTGTGGTGACACATTTCCGTTCCATATGACTTCGGGTACATTCAAGAAATTACTCCTACCAAATGCCGTATACCGAGAGCTACGATGTCTACACATCAAAAATAACAAAAGGAAAAACACAATTTACTACAAAAAAATTCTTTTACAATCGTTTGGTGAAGATTAGTTACAAATATTCAGTAACTTCATCTCCTTGCTACTTGTTCTAAAATTAATAAAGATCGCAGGATTTCGTGACCATTGTCTGAAGTAGCTTTGCTTCTGGGTTATAGCTGCGTCAAAGGCGAATATATCACTGACGTTTCGGTTGACATTGCAGTCGCCATCATCAGGGTAGTTACCTACTGAGGTTATTATAAGTTCTTCTGCCTTTAATACTCACGTCTGTTCAGGCCAAATACACTAAAGGAAGTCTGTGAATGGCCCAGAGCTGCAGCCAATCGGGAAACACTTCTCTCAGGCGACAGTAGGCCTACTAAAGGCAGATGAACTTGTAATAATCTCAGTAGGTATCTCTACTCTGATGATGGCGACTGCATATATTCGCCTTGGACGCGGCTACAACCCAGAAGCCAAGTTACTTGTTCTAAATATGTTTTTATTTCGTAAGGGGGAGGCTTCCCACCCATTTACCCGTAGATACGAATGGTTGACGAGGGGGCGGGAGAGTGAAACGGTGAGATGAAGCAAGGACGAATGCATGGGCGAGGAGGGAACACAGACACTTGGCTACGTTCGCTGCAGAAAATTGCGGGTGTCTTGCTCTGTAATTTTTTCTGTAAATGGAACAAATAATATTCGTGTAAATTAAAGTACAATAGTTCCTCCGAGCACTGGCTTCTGGCTGAGGTGCCGGTCAATGACCCATCGCTCTGACGTCACGGTAACCATTTTGGTGTAAAATTTCCTCAAAAATGACTAAAAATGACTCGATATTCCAAAAACAAATTCCAATTTGCGGGAAAAATTGGGAACGCGTCGTTTGGCCTAAAATATTTGGCCTAAAACTGTTCAAGAACATTCACTTGGCCTAAACTTTTTTTACCTAAAGTCATTAGGCCTAAAATTATTTGGCCTTAAGATGTTTGGCCTAAACATATTTGGCCTAAAACCATTTGGCTTAAATTTGTTTGGCCTAAAGTCATTTGACCTAAAATAGTTTTACCTAAATTCGTTTGGCATAAAGTTATTTGGCCTAAAGTCATTTGACTTAAATTATTTGACATAAAGTCACTTGGCCTAAAATAATTTTGTGACACTTATTTGACCTAAAATTATTTGGCCTAAAGACGTTTGGCCTAAACGTATTTGGCCTAGTCATTTGACCTAAATGTATTTGGCCTAAAGTCATTTGACCTTAAGTTATTTCCTCTAAAGTCGTTTGGCATAAATAATTTAGCTTGAAGGTATTTGGCTTAAAACTGTTTTTTAGAATAATTAACTCTGATCTTTTAACAGGTAATTCTAGCAAATAGTAGAATGTTTTAGTTACTTCCAGCTATGCTATATGTTGAGCTGTAGCGATTATAGAGCAATAATTTACAACCCTTTATTTAGACATACGAAAATTTCTAAAATGCACACAGAATTGCAGTTTACAAGATTATTATAGCTGTAAATTGCAAATTTGCTCACTAATATAAAACTTGTTTTGCGTTTGTAAAAAAAACAATGTAAGTGATAGCATATTGGTAGAGATGATGGAAAATAGCATTTACAAATCAACCTCATAGCATTATGTTTTGAATTAAAGAATATATGTAAACTACTATAATTTATTAAACAATAAATTAAACAAAAAGCAATTTATTTAACAAACAATTGAGCCATTTTTGGGAAGGCCATTTTTTTGCACAAATTCTTTGTTATTTTTAAGTACTATCCTACACTGTGTTTATATAGATTATTATTGTATTGGTTACAAGAAAACACAAATTAATGTGAAAATACTAGTGCGTGAATAAAATACATTTCCAATAAATCTAAAATAAATTATTTTCGAGATGCTTTGGGTTAAATTATAGCTCTTAATGTTTGCAGTTAATTATTGTACTGCCATTTAGATGAGACTTTTATTTCGCTTATCTGTTGTATATTTATTATTACAATTATAGCTGTTACAGTGTGTGTACAACAGAACATTTGGATTACCGACATAAAGTAACAAGATATATTTTCTGTGCCCTACAGTTGATAATGGCAACATGCATTTTAACAACCGCTACTGATGAAACCTATGTGTCGCTTAGAAAGTAGCGCCAGTTTGTTCTCCATGTCACAACTGGTTCCAATTTACGTGTTAAATAATTTGTCGAGTTAAGCAAATAGTGCATGCACTCAGTATGACGAAAAATTGAAATACACAAAAAAATACTGGATGAGTGAAAGTTTTTTTTTTACATGTTAGTGCATCTGACTTGGAAAAAAGTTGGCTACAATTACTGACTTAGTATTAGAAAATGTTTTTGATATCTACAAAAAAAATTTCCAGCAAGTCATTTTTGTGTGGCAATCAAATTTTTCTGTTTTAAAGCCTGATTGGAGAATTTTATAGCTAATTAGCAGAACCCGGTATATATGGTTCTGCCAGTGTAAGATATAAGTTGATGTGCTGCAGCGCCATCTAGTTGATACGCTACTAAACTTGACAGGATCACCCGCTGGACCGAACCCGAGAACGCCAGATGGTAGACCAAAGATAGTTTCCGTGTTGTTTATTGATGTTATGTTTACAGTTGGTTTTATGTATTCAGTTAGGTACTGGATACTGATACTGATACTGTTAGTTCTTTATTAGGGAAATTTACCTATCACCTAAGTAAAATATAGTTAAACAAGTCTTACTCATTTTATTTATTAATTTATTCTGGTTCACTCAACTCGAACCACACAATTGTGATAAGGACAGTATAACAAGACACTCACATAAGACATGTGGTGCACATTATTGGACTTTTCCAGGGACGGGGTATTTATTAAACGAATTAACCAGAAAATAAAATAATCATTCACTAATTTCGCTTATTAAAATAACCGCCAGAGAAGCAATATGTAAATAACAAGCAAACAAAAAACTTGCTAATAGAAAAGTTCATCAGTGTTTAATCCGCTAAACTTATTTTGAGTTTTCTAGCAATGTTGAATGTTCGAAGAGTGTGATAGATAGATAGAGATAGAGAGAGATAAATGTGCAAGCAATACCTTATGCCAATAATAAAGTTACTTTCTACCAAATGACCAAAAATTGTTTGGCCTAAAATCATTTGACCTAAAATAATTTTCGGAAACTTATTTGACCTAAAATTATTTGGCCTAAAGACGTAGGCCTAAACATATTTGGCCTAAAGTCATTTGACATAAATTTGTTTGGCCTAAAGTCATTTGACCTAAAATTATTTCGCCTAAAGTCTTTTGGCATAAAGATATTTGACCTAAAGTCATTTGACCTAATATTGTTTGGCATAAAGTCACATGGCCTAAAAATATTTAGCCTAATTTTAGGCCAAATTATTTTAGGCCTACTGGCGGGTACCCGAAATATTCCCGTATTGAGGGGAAATTCCCTGTTTTTGTTCTTAGAAATGATATCGGCTACAAAATTCCTAAAAACGGCTTAAATTCCTCAGCGACTAGCCTCTCTAAGCCGCACCTTGACAATTAGGATGTTATGGCGACCATCTTGGATTATGACGCCACCATTGCCATTTTCGTTAATGCCGCCATCTTGAAAATCTGTAATTTTTATGCTATAGAATCAGGAATTTTTTAAAAAATCATAAATGTAATTAAATATTAATAAAAATATATTAAATCACTGTTGCACATTTCGTTACGGCCACCATCTTGGATTATAGATCGTTGCACTTTTCGTTACGCCCGCCATCTTAAAATTCCGTAATTATTATGCTACAAATTTGAAATAAAAATGTGTAAATTTATAAAAAAATTACTGAAACATTTTAATAAAATATTATTTAAACACGCATTTACGTCCTTGGTTCGCACCCGGTGAGGTCAAAAATATAAAATGACGATAGATCCTTCACGTAAGCCGCCGGCAGACTGACCTCCCATACTAATGAATGCCAAGGTATATATACTCAGCTAGTATGATGTCACATCTGCCATCTTGAAAATCTGTAATTGTTCTTCTTTTTTCCAAATGAATCCAATATCATTTTTACAAATACATTATGTTTACAAAGTACACTATATTAACCGTGAAACTGCAAAATTATCACACAAAAAATATTTAAGGTTATTAGGGTTCGAAACGTCCGACTAGCTAGTTCAGACAGAGTACACAAATATCTAATTCTAAGGACCTGTTGAGTTCTCGAATGTCCTGACTTTATTTATATTTTAATTTTTACTGAAATAATATAATTTTATAATATTATTGCTGGACGTAACATTCTTAGGCAGTCCTGACCTGCAATAATACTTTACGTGTAATTAATTTTCTAAAAATTGACGTCAATTATATTCACCAATACAAGTAAGTATAGACAATGATCACAGATAACACTTACTGCGTTATTTCTTAATACTTCCAAAAGACTTACTAAACTTACTTAAACAAATGATTTAGTCATATCACGTAGAAGCGTTAATCCATCCTTGTGCGACGTATATATTATAATTTCTAAATAATACACCAAGCTTCTACGTGCTTGCATTATGATGGTGTCACTCAGTTTCTTATGAGTTATTAATTTAAGCTGGGATCAATTTACACTGTTGTGATAATAACACTCTTAGAAGGGACTAAACAAATGAACTGTAAAATAACTCCGCGTGGGCATAGAGTCAGTCGTGTCATAACACATATACTAGCTACCTAGAACTAAAGATACAATAAATAATAGTTATCTGTCAATATTGATATAAATAAAACTATTTGTACTAGATAGCTGTGCCGTTTAAGCACAGTTACATAAATCTCTTAGGAGCATACATAACCCGAATGGTAACACAATGAACTGGACAAGCCCACTCCTTGTCGTAAAACCAGTCTTATCCTTATCCTCGGGGTGCAGCTCCACTTGTCAGTAACCACTCTTCAGGTCCAGTGTAGAGAACCATCTGGTGCCAGAAAGTTTATAATGTGTGTCATCGATTCTTAGGAGGGGGTAGCTATCCTTTTTGGTGACATTATTAAGTTTCTGGTAGTCCACACAGTACCTCAGTTGGTCATTCTTCTTCGCTATTAAAACGACTGGAGAAGTCCAAGGGCTCGTTGATGGTTCTATTACAGCATCCTCCATAATAAATTATCTGCTTCTTCCTGTTTTGCTAGAGGCAGCCGCCGTGGTGCTTTTTTGATTGGCTCCGCATCACCTGTGTTTATGCGATGGTAGATCAGGCTTGTTTCGCCAAGGTCAGTATTCGTTAAGGAAAATACACAATGGTTGCTTACTTTGTCTATTTCTTCATTTGTGAAGTAATTTTTGCATCACCTTAATAACAATTGCTGCTCGGTATGTCTAATAGGTGAAGAAGACTCGCACTGGCCAACCCACGAGACTGGTTCACAGCTAGCTATTAATCCTCCCTATTTCAGAACAGTTGTTCGCGAATCTAGGTTGACCACGCTGACTGGTAAAACCTCGCCAATATTTGTAATGCTTCGAGCGACTAGGAGATTATAAAATCCTAATGTCATATCTGGCTCAACTAGGTAGCTCATGTTGCCCCTATGGTCTCCCACTATCCTAATTGCTATCATCTGCTCATGTTTAGCTGGAATTGAAACAGTTTCACTAACTACTACTTGAATTACAGGAACTTGCAGTTGGTCAGGGGTAAAAAAGATACCTCTTCCCCTCTGATATGAATTCCCCTTTCTTCCATACCAATAAGAAATCCATTTAAAATTCATTATGTTCACTCAAAAATTTACCTCACCAGTGATATCAGCAACAAGCAAGGTCTGTGATAATGCCCAAGTTCCAATCCTTACCCCCAAATCCAGCTGTTCATCCACAGAGGGTGCCTCCAATGGCTATTTTAAGTCTGTATGTCTCTTCAGCGTTTCCCTACTTACAATGTATGTACGAACTATATGTGTCGATGCCCTTGTGTCAACAGTTAGTAAACACTGGCTGCCATTGATCCATCCACTAAGCAAAGGCCTCTACGAAGTAAGGTAGCTAGAGGCTACCATTTTTCAATGCCATGCGCCCTCGTTTCCCTGATGATCTTCCTGCTTCTCTTCCTGATACGATGTCTTCCTGCGTGTCGGGCAGTCCCACTGGATATGTCCTAGTCCTCTTGATCTTCTGATCTAGGTATCTGGAGTATCACTGAGTCACTTCTTTAATGCCTTGATAATATCTCCTTCATAAGTGTTGTTTCTGGGTTTTGCTCCATTGTAAGGATCTCCTCATCCAGATGCTTGTGTTTCTTGAGGCACTGCGTGCGGTCTCGATTTTCAAGACGTGGACCAAGGCATCGCGGCTCTTCTTGTGCCGGGCCAAACGAATATGTTTGCAGAACCTCTGCATCTTTGAGCTAGCTGCTGGCGGAACTCCGTTATTTCCTCTGGGTAGGCGAGGTGCACGAGTCACTCAATGTCAGCTTCGAATTCCTGGAATGTGTTCGAGGATAGCTGTTGATGTGTATACACCTCGCCCATGTGTCGGTCACCATATCTCAGCTCAAGAGGTTCTACTAGTACAGCATAGTCTTTCTGCTTCGGAGCTGTTATGGTCTGCAGCAGCTCAAGCGGAAATCCTCCGAGGGCTGTAGCTGCCTTGATCATTCGTCGGCATTCTTCAGTTACAGCCGCTAATCGCTGTTTGGTAGCCTGCTCGAGTTGAGCTAGCTGTTCTACCATCAGTTCTTAATTTTCGGTTAACTGTTCCTCCTGTCAGGCAAGTTGCTAATCCAGTTGTGCAAGATGCTGCTCCAAATACTGTACTTTAATTTCGAATTGGATGCTAGTTTCGTCAATCTTCTTCTTCATTTATTCTTGTGCAGCAACTATTTCGTTTTGCATCTTTTCATGGTTCTTCTTCATGTCCTCTACTCGGTCTTCGTGTCATTCTTCACCTCTTCTTGGCTGCTGCTTATTTCACTTTTAATTACTTTCTTCATTCCCAGGCGCTCTTCATATCGTTCTAGTTACTTTTCATTTCATTCATTTCTTCTTGGCCACTCTTCAGTTCGGGCAAGAAATCCATTATGTTCTTAAGTTCGTTGGCATCCATATTTCTTGTCCACATACACTATTTATCTGTCACTGTCGCTGCTATCCTATTACTACACTATAATTTCACATACGAGGTAACCTAAACTTCTACTCAGAACTAACACTAACTTTACTATAACTACATTCAAAACTAGCTATGGATCCTCACTAATTCCAATCTCTAAATTTAATTCTAATGTTCTATTTTAACTTTATTTTTAAAATTACGATTAATTATTTGCAAATATTTTAATCCCATTTCTGACACCAAAATATTACGAGTAGGGGAAAACAAGTTCGTAATGATAACTCATTTAATTTTTCAACATTTTAATTGCTATTAATATTTACATTACTAATTACATCCCCACACTTAAAAATGATTGGTAACAAGTAGTATGTAATAGTTCCTCCGGGGACAGGGTTCATGGTGTGGTGTGTTGTGGAGTCAATGACCGACCGACCTCTGACGTCACGGTGGCCAACCTGGACTCAAAAATTCCTCAAAATTCCTCAAGAATGACTCAAAATGACTTAAAATTTCTCTTTTCGAGGGAAACATTCCCGTTTCGAGGGAAAATTTACCGTTTTTAGTCCTTAAAAATCCCAGCGGCTAGAAATGTCCATATTGAGGCTTAAGGATCCATGTCTACAGCCTCCGATTAGCCTCTGACGTCATCATGGATTATATCATCTTGGATTATGACGTCAACGTTGCAATTTCCATTACGGCCACCATCTTGGAAATCCGTAATTTGTATGTTAGAAAATCGGGAAAAATTTTAAAATTCATAAAAAAATTAAATTATCAAATTTATAAAAAAAATTATTTTAATAAATTTAATAGTTCACTTACACCATGGAGCTCGGATTCCTCGGTTCGAACCCGACGAGGTCAAAAATAAAGAAATTACATCAGGTCATTTAAAATAAATAAAATAATAATAATAAATAAAAAAATTAAAAAATAACAAAAACAGCTTCTGTCAGCTTGTGAACTTCTAATTTGTAGAACAAGGATAGAGTTCTAGCACAAGCCAGAAATTTATTTCTTATTATTTTTTTATTATATTAAAAACATTACTGTGATTTTTTGATAACAAAGAAATATGTGTGACGATTATCTCCGTGTGCTCCCGATTATTCTTGTCAATATATTTTGATGGTTTTCTCTGTCTGCTCCTGATTATTCCTGTGGTTTCTCCAAGTGCTTATGGTTGTTTCTGAGAAACCGTTCTATGCATAAAGGATTATTTACTTGATAGTTATTTCATTTTAATCGCAGTTAAAATTAATTAATTTAATTTCTGCTACTAAATCGTCACTTGTAATATTTTTATCAGGTGGATTACAAATGACAAAACCATTACTCAGTCATATATAATAATAAGCTCTGAGATACCTGAAAATCACTAATAAGCAAGACGAACTTCCTTCTCCTTGGTGCTTAGCGAAGCCATCCTTCTGTTGCTATCGTAAGTGAGCATCCTGCATCCCGCATAAAATAACTAAATACTATTTACCTGTAAGCAGCATGTGATGTCATCTGTTGACAAGAATCGACACTACTTTATACAGGTTATTTTGCATGAGATAAATTAACTCTCACCGCTGAATGGTGCAATTGTAGTCAGTTAGAGTCAAATAGTCTCATAGCCACGTAGCCTCGTATCCTGTTAGCTTCTTAGTCCTGAAGCCTTGCAGTCTCGTAACCTTGTGTTCTGTAAGCTTCGTAGTCCTATAGCCTCGCGATCACGTAACCATGTAGACTCGCAATCGCATAGTCTCGTAACCACGTGGCTCGTAGTCACGTAGTCATGATGCCTTGGAGCCTCGTAGACTTGTAGCTACGAAACCAAGTAGCCTTCCAATCTTATAACATAATGCTGTTGGAGCAGTTGGAGCAAAAGAGAAAATTCCGTAGAAGACAGATGCGGCAATTGGAGCCTTGTAGACGTGTAGCTTCGTAGTGAAGTACTCATGTATATATGCAGTTCTGTAGTATCGTAGCTTCGTAGTCCCCTTGTCTTGTAGTCAAATAGTGCTAGGCCTAAGACTATTTGAAGTCAAATACTTTTGATGTAATTGATTTTTGGAGCCAATGACTGATATAGCTAATGACTGATGGATGCATTGTATCCTAACGTAAAATTAACGAACGCGACCTACTGAGTTGAATGTTCATGAAAATGTGCGTTATTTTCGTTAGGTGCGCTTCATGTTTGTTGAATGTGCTTCCGATTATGCTTCCTTTTTGTTGATGGTGCTTCCAAAATGTGCTGCCTTTTTGATGATGATGCTTCAAAAATGTGCTTCCTTTTTGTTGATTGTGCTTTCAAATGTGCTGCCTTTTTGATTGTGCTTCCAAATGTGCTGCCTTTTTGATTGTGCTTCCAAATGTGCTGCCTTTTTGATTGTGCTTCCAAATGTGCTGCCTTTTTGATTGTGCTTCCAAAATGTGCTGCCTTTTTGATTGAGCTTCAAAATGTGCTGCCTCTTTGTTGATGGTGCTTCCAAAATGTGCTGCCTTTTTGTTGATGGTGCTTCCAAAATGTGCTGCCTTTTTGATTGTTCTTCCAAAATGTGCAGCCTTTTTGATTGTGCTTCCAAAATGTGCTGCCTCTTTGTTGATGGTGATTCCAAAATGTGCTGCCACTTTGTTGATGGTGCTTCCAAGTTTGCTGCCTTTTGATTGTGCTTTCAAATGTGCTATTTTTTGTTGATGGTGCTTCCTTTTTGTTGATGGTGCTTCCAATATGTGCTGCCTTTTTTATTGTGCTTCCAAAAATGTGCTTCCTTTTTGATGAGATTCTTGGTCATCTTGTAAGCGTAAAAACATGTTACGTTGGTTTATTGAATATAATTAGCTGTCGATGAAGAAGGTCGTGAGGTTCGGAAATTACTGGTCTATAGGTTTGACATTGTTTATGACCCGGTCTCGCGGTCCGAAGTCGTTTGGTCTATATGTATGTATGGCTTTGTACATGAACGGTTTAGAGGTTATTCTAAGTATCGAATAACTAGACTTTCATGTTAGGCTTATCGGCAACGTATTTAATTCGTCGAACATTGTCGTTTATTGTCTTGAGTTGTTTTTCGTAGAGTTAATGATTGATTAACACCGCGAAAAGGTAATGGAAACCAAAATATAAAATTTATTTAATATTTAGTTACACTTATCACTGGTCAAGAAGCAAACCGACGACATGAATCCATCGATTCAATATGTAAATTAATGAGTTATTTTTTTCGCTGAATTTTGGAATTTTTCCCAAATTTATAAGTCAATAAAAAGAAATATCCAAGATAGCGGTCGTAATGGCTTACTGGAGGCTGGTAGTAGAGCATTTTAAGCCTCTTTTAGGATTTTGAACATGATTAATTGAAGTTATTATTTTTATATAATTAATTTTTTTGCATCGTCCAGGGATCGAACCAACCAAGGACAGGAATCGATCGAATCAATCAGTAGGCCTATATTCATTATAGAAATATTTAATGAATTTTGTAATTTTTCCTGAATTTCTAGCTAAGTTATTACAAATTACCAAGATGGCACCCAAATGATAAGATTACGGGTGTCACAGTAATAATAAATGATTACTGCACTCTATCGGGTAAAACTTAAACAAGTATGATGATAATACACTCTATCAGACAAGTACACTCACAAGATGGAGTCCTCCAGCAGATGAAAACAAGATGGTGCAATGTCCTCTAGCAGGTAATATATGTTAACTAACGTTCCTGGTAGCGAGTACTGAACACAAAATGGCGGATCTAATATGAATGTCAAGGTCATGGTCAAATTTCAAGGTCAAGGAAAAAGTTCAAGGTCAAGTACAAATTTCAAAAATTAAGGTCAAAGTTCATGGTCGAAGTTCAAGTTCATGGTCAAATTTCAAGGTCAAGGTCAAAGTTCAATGTCAACAGTCGAGGTCAAGGTATGGTGGACAGAAAATTATACTAACATGGCGTCAGCACACTATAGCAGACGAAAACAAGATGGTGACTTACAGCGGATGAAGACAAGATGGCGGACATGACGTCGTACCTTCTGACGATATATATACTTTGACTTAAGTGGTGAGAGGTCAGTCTGAGTGCAGCTTCTGTGGCAGAAGGATCTGTTTTTTTTTGCTCTTACCAGTTTCGAACCAAGGACGGGAATCCATTTAATCAATCATTATTTTAATAAGTTAATTTTTGATTAATTTTGAACTTTTTTTCATTAAAATCGGATAATAAATAAAGATTTTCAATATGGCGTCCATAACGATAATTGATACAGTGGTGAAATAATTGAAAGTGTCGAGTGTGTTATAAGACATTTTTATTACTTTTTTGAGAATTTTTTAAATATATTAATAAATTACTGGTTTACTCTCATCGAGAATCGAACTGAGGACCGAAAACAATTAAGTAGGTAACTAAACATTTGTAGTATGAAATTTTTAATTATTTTTTGATTTTTTCGGAATACTAGCATTAAAATTACGTAACGAAACATGCAACATTAATAGAATCCAATATGGCGGTCGTAAAGAAAAGTGTAACGATGGCATCGAACTCAACCAAGATGGTGGGTGTAACGAAACATGCATCATTTATATAATCCAAGATGGTGACTGTAACGATATGTGCAACAGTGGTTTTTAAGTAATATTTTATTACATTTTTATTATTTAATTCGATTGATTAATTTTGTTAATGATTTTTAAAATTTTTCCCTATTTTCTAACATAAGAAATACGGATTTTCAAGATGGCGGACATGACGTCATACTAGATGACGATATATATCTTGACATAAGTGGTGGGAGGTCACTCTGCCGGTGCAGAGGAAGGACATGATGTCATTTTATTTTTGAATTCGTCGGGTTTGAACCGAGGACTCCGAGCTCCATGGTGTAAGTGTACATTTAAATTTATTAAAATATTTTTTTATTAAATTTGTATTATTAAATATGATTATTTAATTTTTTATGAATTTTAAATTTTTTCCCGATTTTCTAACATAAAAATTATGGATTTTAAAGATGGCGGCCGTAACGGAAATTGTAACGGTGACGTCATAATCCAAGATGACATTATCGATGATTTCGTCAGAGGCTTAATGTAGGCTGTAGACATGGATGATTCAGCCTCAATATGGACATTTCTAGCCGCTGGGATTTTTAAGGACTAAAAACGGTAAATTTTCCCTCGAAACTGAATTTTTCCCTCGAAAAGAGAACTTTTGAGTCATTTTGAGTCATTTTTGAGGAATATTTGAGTCCAAGATGGCCGTAGTGACGTCAGTGGTCGGTCGGTCATTGACCCCACCACACACCACACCCTGAACCCTGACCCCGGAGGAACTATTACATACTACTTTCACAAATCGCTAAGTATCTGTCCAGTCCACAGTTCACATTCCTCACTGAAGCTAGGCTCAACAGTGGTTCCCCCCTTACCGCGCACCTGTCCACACACAGTCTCGCGCCACTCGGTCACACTCGCTCGGTCCCGTCGCTCAGCTTCTACGCCACTCACCGAACTCGCCGTTAACTCAACTCGCCTGTTAGAACCCCCGTGGAGACCGGCGTCGCTGCTTTTGTACCCGCTAACCGTCTTTCTGGAACTGACTGGAGAGGTTGTGACATGTCGCGTCATCCCAGGCCGACCCGACGCTCTAAGCATCCAGAACAGCTGCGCTTTATCACGCCACTTCACGCGGTGGTCTCAGTAAGCTTACGGATTTCCCGGCCGCTAAAGGATAGATTACAGCGCCGAGAAAGGAGGGCGCGTGATCAGGGGAGTGTCGAAGTCGGGATGCAGTAATCCCCGAAGGTAACCATGTGACCGTGTATGGCCTCCAGGCCACTCTCGTACCTGGCGCGCGTCGCGCCTTTGTCTCCCACGTTCGTAACAACATGTAAATTTTTACCATGTTATGTTCTCAAATCTCACTTTATTTAAATTTATAATTTCTTAACTGGGAAATTCAATCTCATGTATTACCATTTGTGACGTTTCCATGCGTGTAGAAGCTGCAAACCTGCAAAGTGAAACTCTCGGGAGATCCTAGAAGGACCTAAGTGTTGGGTTAGGATCTCTCCATTCTCGGTGTGACGGCGTAACTCCTGCTGGTAGGAGGCGAGCATCGAGGGCACGACCTAAATGAGCCGGGAGGGTTCCGACCTCGGCAGTCGCTAGCTCGCCGCCACGGTCGAACGCTAAAGAGACGAAAATGTCGAAAAAAAAGAGACCCTCTCAATCAAACGAACCTAAAATAAACATCTCTGCCCCGCGGTGCCGCGCCGGTCGGCGGCGTCTCTATTTATAATTGGCCGACGCAGTCACGTGGTCGCGCCGTCGCTGCGCCGGGTGTATTTACAAAACACGAGCTCGGTGACGTCATGTCCGCGAAGCCTTCCTCTCCGGAGACACGTAACATAAGACTGACGACCAGAGCGCCCGCGCGTGCAAGCTGAGTACAAGGAGAAATGAAACAATTGTGGCCCCGTCATTGAACGGCTTGTCTGTAGTTATCCTACCATTCAGGGGCCCGCCCAGTCAGGGTGCATGTGTGTGAGTGAGGCGAGATGACAAGTGCGACTATCGCTGATGCCTCTAGCGCGGTGTCTCCTCGTCGTGCATGGGGCAACTGAGATATCTGAGCGGTAACCATAACATTATATGAAGATAAAGATGAAATGCAAGTTATTCAGGTGCTTTGAAGAATCGCTACCGGGTTTTTCATGCCTAAAAATTATTTTGAAAACATGTGTTGTAGGCATTTTCACTTTCCTAAAATTACCCTCAGCGCATTCTTAAATACTTTTCGTAAATTGCCACCAAACGGATATCTTGAGCAGTTTTAAAACATGTGTTTCTTTCTGAAGCTCTGCACAACTTACATGTGCCCGGGTAGGCACGGTGTTTAAACATCCATGCTTTTCTTTAACCTGAGTTATCGGTAGCGACTGGAAATATTCTCGTGTTCAGTGACCTACAGAATAGACTCAGCTGATAATACGCTTGCTTCGGACAAATAATCTGTTCGTTGGCTTTTCCTTAGATATTCTTTGGCTGAGTGTTTACAATTGGCTCTAAGTCTTCAATGTAAGCTGTAAGCCAATCTCGAAAGTAGGCCGAAGGTTTAAATAAATTAATTTTAGCCTATGGCAAATATTTCTGGTTTCAATTTTTTTTGTGTACGTCCTGGAACATGGAGCTATGAACTGTGAGGCGAAGGCATGGCGTGACGTAGTTGATGTCACAATTTTTACTTCATCATCGACATATTGAAAACACGAAACACATTAAGGAAATGGTACTTGATCACACATGATGATTGCTAATAAGTATTATTAAGGATTATTAAAACAATAATCGTCGTGGGAAAACTACTGGGTTCATAAATGAATAGCCCAATTAAAGATTTCACTACACAGTTTTATTGAATTCCAATAACAAACTAACAAATAATCTTTTAAAAATTCCTAATAATCAGTTACACTTAAAAATGTTTATTCCCCAGTAACTCGTTTTTTACACACGGCACACCTCGCTGGGCCGCACCTCTGGCGCAACTCTCGCCGCAGCACCCCTCGTGGACCTCCGTCGCGGGACTCTGTCGCCGCACTCCGCCGCCACCGTCACACTTCCCTTCGCCGAGGCTCCGCTCGACGCTTCGCTCGGAACTTCGCTCGGGACTCTCGCCGCACCCGCAGCACTCTCGCCACCCAGGTATCGCCAAGAAACTCGCTCGCCGAGGAACTCCTCGCCCAGGAACTCCGCCGCACCCGCGGCACAATCGCCCGGATCAACACTCAGAGGCCGGCGTCCTGGGCTTATATAGGCCCAGGAGCCACTTTTAGAAGTGACGAGTGCGGCTGGGGCCAGTCGCGTCATCCCGCGCCAACCCGACGCCAGATTTATCGAGAAAGGTGTCAGGAGCTCAAGCGACCGCAGGCGGAATTCTCACAGCTGCCAGGTGTCAGGTTACTGTCGCCGAAGAAGAGCGGCGCGGGTGAAGCGAAGGGGAGGAGGGAGGGGAAGCGGCAACTCGTGTAATCCACCAGGTGCGCGCGGCACGTCTCACGTTGCGGCGGTCACGAGACGTCAGTGGCTGTGCTGGGCCGCCAGCCAGCTCCGAACCTGCGCGCGCCGTGACCCTGCTCACGTTCGGAACAGTATAAATTAGAGATTACATTGCATTGTTGAACATAGTCACTGCCATAAAGAATGGCCCATTAAAACTGCTTCCACGATCTAATCAACACTAAACATCGCCCATCAAGGTATGTACACACCATCGGCTGGAAATGAAGCGGCTTTGCGCAGTATCCATGTGGTAATGCTTGCATGCACTTTAATTATTTTGTACATGGGACAGAAATATTCATTTAAAATTACAGCTATCATAAAATCTGTACATTTACATGAAAAAAATTACTCTATCACTACAACATAGTGTTCGTAGTATTCTGGATTCGAATTTTTAATCATGCATTTATGCTTTGTGTTATCCCAGTACATCCAATAGTTAGTTTATTTGTAAGCTGTTCCCTGAATTGCTTTCCAGTATTAACAGCGCATATTAATAAGCATAACAAAAAAATTAAAGTCCAATTTTTAATTATTTGAATAGATATTCCATGGTTTAAAATATTATGCTTGAAAGATAAATCAATCATAATATAAATGTATGCACTAATTTTTTAAGAAATGCTCTGTATATTCTCAAAAAACTTATTTTGTTTACGCAAAAATAACTATAGCCATGTGTTGTTCAAATATAAAATATGTTTCTTGTAGTATTACAAACTATGTATTGGCAACTGGTCTCCAAAGGAATATTTTGTAAAAGTACAGATTTTTTTCTGTATGGTCTCCTGCCAAGCCACTGGTATGGTAAACACTTAACTCTCGATTATGCATATTACGTGTGAGTATAGCTGAGTATAGCAGCCAATTAACAGTTAGTTTCGTCTTCCTCGAGTGTGCGTAGCACTGTGGCGTCTATAACCGCTGAGTGATCGGGTCTAATTATTTGTCGATATAACATTTAAAAGAATTTTGGGTGATGGCGGACGCATATGGCACACTGTCGAGGTTTTTTATCTACAAACAACTTCCTACGTACGAATTAAAAATATAACACTAATATCTCGGAACTGGTTTACAAGAATGTCTGGTGTACCAAATTACAACTTTGACATTTTTTCAACGTGGGCCGTACCTTTTGCATCTTTGGCACCCAAATGAGCAGTGGTTGTAAAAAGAAAATAGTAATGGGTTTTGAAAGTACAGTATGTGTTAATATTAACAACATAATGCACACGGACTAGTTAAAATAATTTTTTTTAGAAATAAAATTATCTATAATTACGTGATGAAATTTAAATTTATGTAAAAATGAAGATTATAAGGTATGATACATGTTTAATCTTAATTTTAAAAATATTTTTATAAAACTTAAAATATACTTGACCGTTCAATGTATTTCCTTGATTTGTTAGAATCTAAATTAATATTAAATATCACTTTTCCATTAATGTTATAAACTTGAATTAATTATAATTAATAATAATAATATAATTATAATTAATATGATTATATAAAATAATTTAATTATATAATAATAGTATAATTATAATTATCTAAGTGCTACGTTCCCCCCTATTTACCCTCCTACTACTCTCGTGGGTGTGGAATATGTGGCACTTAGGAACAGAAGCTGTAGTTAATTCATCCAGTAGAACGATTTATGTGCAGTAAGCCTAGAACTACTTCCTGTTGTTTGCAGTTTGATTGCAACTTGCGCGCCAGAAATTGCGATAGATACAACTCATGCGATCAAAGACATTGTGTACACCAGTTGGTTATCAAGCACGCCATTGCTAGGCCTTATGCGCTGATTACCAACAAGAATGTGTAAATGAAAAAAAAAGATTATAGTTTTGATAATAATATACCAAGATTTTCCTTGTGGATTCATACTTAACGTGAGTGAATTTAGTATCTGTAAATTTACGAAGATTAAGGGTAAATTTATGAACATCCCTGGATAATTTGTAACTAGAATTGTTCGTAGATTTTTGGTGGAAATTTTTAACAAAGTTGTAATGTGTTTCTGTCTCTAAAGACCTAGCTGTCAACTTAATGTTAGTCATTATTAAAATTAAAAAAGTATTGATTTAATCGTAGCTTTGGCCTGTTGCTACCATTGAAGAGTGATGTGGAAGGTAAAGAAAGAGTTTGAGTTTTGGCATTCATTTGGAAGAATGGAGAATACTAAACGAAGCTACTAACTGTGTTTCCATAGTCCAATTCTGCAGTTACTTATGATGGAAAATATGATTAATTAGCAATATCAGTATTCTACTTAAGGCTGAACTGGTTATTTTGTGTTGACATCCTATATGGGACTAAATTTCTTAACTTCTAGTAAGAGGTTGAATTAAGCAGAGGATGCGATGAATTCATGGAGGCAAGCGTTTATACCATGTCTAGTGTAAAAATTGCACGATCAATACCGAGACCAGAGAAGTACAGATGGAGCACTATACTAGTTTCTGGGAGAGGGGACTAATCCAAGAGATGGAAGGGGGATGTGACGACAGATCGTTCACATCTGTATAAGCTGTTCCCGACTGCAGTACCACCGGTGTATTTCAGGCTGGACAGATGGCATTGACGAACGTTATAGTTATGGAACTATTATTTAATGATATCACTTTCAAACTAATTACAATGCTTAGATAAAAATCAGCAAATTTTGGATTAAAACAGACGACCACAATAATATTTTGTAAAATAACAGTACTGTCGCAAAAAAGTAGTTCATGAGTTCAGACCGCGAACGTATCAGTAGTATGTTTTGGGGGCTTCTGGGACAGGGATCAGGGTGTGGAGCTGGAGCCGGGGAGCCGGCTGATTGCTCTTACGTCACGACGGCCATCTTGGATGGCCTTGACCTTAACCTTTGACCTTAAAAATTAGCCAAAATTAAGCTTAAGCATCCATGTCTACAGACACCGATAAGCCTCTGACGTCATCATGGATTTTGTCATCATTGCATATTACGTCAACGTTGCAATTTCCGTTACGGCCACCATCTTGAAAATCTTTATTTATTATCCGATTTTAATGAAAAAATTATAAATTTATAAAAAAATCAATTAATAAAATTTTAATAAAATATTTAAAAAACATACATTTAAACATGGAGCACGGAGTCCTCGGTTCGAACCAGGTGAGGGCAAAAAAAAAATGGCTACCGAACCTTCCTCAGAGGAAGCCGCTGGCAGACTGACTCCCCCACCACTTATGTGAAAGTATATATATATATATATATCGTCACTTAGTATGACGTCATGACCGCCATCTTGACATCCGTAATTTTAATGTTAGAAAATCGGGAAAATATTTAAAAATTAATAAAAAAATATTAATTAAAATTTAATAAAAAATCTTTTAACCCTTCGTTGCACTTTTTTTACGTCTTCCATCTTGGAAAATGGTAATTATTTAGCTATAAATTTGGGAAAAAATCTAAAATTCATCAAAAAATTCACTCATTAAAGTAATGATTACATCGATCCCTGTTTTTGGTTCGATCCCTGGACGATGCAAAAAAATTAATTTTATGTAAAAAATAATAATTTCAATAAATCATGATCAAAGTCCTAAAATAGACTTAAAATCATCTACTACCATCATCCTATAAACCATTACGACCGCCATCTTAGATATTTGTACATTATGACTTATAAATTCGGGAAAAATTCCTAAATTCAACGAAAAATTCACACATTACTTTACATATTGAATCGATACTTGGTTCGATTCATGGACGAAGCTCAAAATAAATTTAATTTTAATACCAGAAAAGTGTCAGGTTCGAGAAATAAAACACAGCAAGTTCTTTTACAAACATAATATTTATTACATATTTTCAATTCTGCTACACGATCACTTGCGAAAGCCAGCAATCTTATAAACATTTAGCCCTGCATAGGCGCGAAATGACTAATTCTTAGCTCCAATCGGTTTATACTAGACAGATACCAACCAGAACCTTTGTAACGTGTGTACCTGCGTAAACTTGCAAAGTATTGTACCCCTGACTTTTCACTGCATACCACCTGCAACACAGTGAGCTGGGCAGGCTTCCCCCGAATAGACGAGACTATTCTTCTTCCAGCTCGTCTGGGAAGCCTGCGAGTATAAAAGGGCATGAGCCCAGACTATCGATAAGCAGAACTACTGGGACATCCAGCCGGCAGGCTGCTACGCTGCTCCGACACCGCTCGCCGGCCTACACCGTCAATCACCGCGGAGTTGCTGCCGCCCGAGGACCGACAAGACATCGACTGGGTGAGACCTCTCCGAGTTGTAACCCAGGAAATAGACAGTTCAAGTGGAAGCGTCACTGGAGTAAGCATAAAATCTTTCAGAACGAACATTAGCTAAAAACGACGGTTCAGCCACAAGGGCAAAGAGGGCGGGCATTAGCAAACTCCGTGAGGGCCGAGAGAGCGGAAGTATTGACACAATCACGACACTATCAGGACACTCTCGCGACCAGATCGCTACACAGTTTGGACTCTAACTCTACCGCCGGTAACGAAGAATCGTAGCCACAAGAGACAGTGAACAAGATAACGAACTTACGCGTTACTACGGAAATGCGGAGAGAGTTTCACATGGTACCGGGGGAAGAGTAACAAAAACCTGCCTAAAAACATTGACAGCATTACACGACTAGTTGCGTGTATATAATTGTAACCTCTGGTATTAACTATCTGTATTTACATTATGTGTAACATTGAGTAATATTGAGATTCGGTATGTTCCTTGTAACTTTGTAAATGGTATAGGCTTAGTAGTTGAAATTGACGGCGTTTTGATCGTTAGCTGTGACGAGCGTACGGCTCGCCACAATTAAGGGTATTGTTTTGTTTTGTTTTAATTGTTCAGGAATCGAGCACGTAGGGTTAATTCGTACGTTTTGTGTTCTAGTGGAAACTTACCACAGCAGTTCGTCTGCACGAGAACCCGACTTGTTTAAGTGTTATGTCAGTTTGAGAATCAAGGCAATTCCTTTTGGTGTTATTATGTTTGTCAATAAATTGTTATTGGATCGAATTTAACTTAGCAACTAATTTCATAACCACCCGCAAACGTCCCTTATTCCTCCTTGTTAGGGTTTTCCTTTGTCCTTAGTAAAACCCGCGACACCTTTATTGACATAGTCCTCCTCTTCTTGACAGAGTTTCTGGATAGCGCGTTTAACAGTTTGCTTCACATCGTCAGAACTGTAGATTACTGCAGCCGATGTCTTGAATGCACACTTCTTCACTTTGTCATCTAACGGATTTGGCTTTCTATATATACAGTCCAACCACAAGTTATATTTCAAAGGTCTGTTTGTTGCTACGTCATCAGTAAACTGATTGATTATGTTCTGTCTGATATCGTCAAGAAAATTACAAATGTCTTTCGACTCCTTAAGCGTATTTAGATAATAGTAGTCTTTCAATGTTCCACGAAATGCTGACTGCGCCACGTAGAAGCCTTTATCATTCACCTGTAGAGCACCGATCATAGTCTTAGGTTTAGTTCCATGTATAGATGCCGTAGCAATCGGTTGCTGCGCATCTGTTTTTTTCCTTGTACGCTTTCGAGTCTCCAATCTAAAGCGAAGAGTCGAAATTTCTGCAGGTAGTTCAGCAGTAGGCGCATGGACTTCACCTTTAAAGTTTTTCGCATCTCGTTGCAAATTATCAATTCGAGTAAACCATTCATGACACTCATCACAGCGAAACTTACTGTGAGAAGGATTCTTCGTACATTTACTCCTCTCATGTCTCCGTACATCATGAGCAAATGCAAAACTTATATCGCAGTAGCTGCAAGGATACCGTGGTGATGAAGACGAGCCTTTCAGACCCTATTCAGATTGTACCATTTCCAGGCATACTCTTATGCAAATCAATCATTCGCTGTTGTATAGAAACCTTTACTTTCTGCCGCGCAACCGGTCCCTTGCATGTCTCCAAGTTTTGCTGCAAATTAGCATTTCTTGTAAATTGCTTGCGACATTTCTCACAGCCAAACATTTATCGATAAAGGTTCTTGGCACATTCTCTCTTCTCGTGCCGACGAGCATTGCTGTTGTTTGAGAAAATCTTGTCGCAGTAACGGCACCGATGTTCGTTAGTTGTCGAATCCCCAGCCATTGAAGTCTCCATCGAGGGCGAAACGAAGTTCACCGAGTTTTCCTGTGCAGCCTACCAGCATTAAAGTCTCTTCTACTGGTGGTATCGCGACTGTTGAAGTCTCCTCCAATGTTGACTTCGTCGTTGCCAACATGATCTGTTCCTTCTTAGTCGCCGCTGTCGTCAGGTTTCCCGTAGACGATGGTACAATGTCCATCAAGTTCGCCGTTATAGACGGTAAAGATGCAATCGAATTCACAAGAACAGGTAATTACGCGACTTATGCACCAGAAGAAACAAACTAGGTGATCTTTACACCGTCGACGACAGTAACAAACTGAGCGGTCTGCTGTCAAGGACTTGCTTATATACATGCACCCGATAAAATATTACGCTAGTCAAATCAAGAACCATTTATTATAATACTAGAGTCAAAACAACATTTAAATAGAAGCACATATGATCGAAAAAATTAGATGCAAGGTGATACTTTCTCGTCTCATTAATTCGATCTCACCAATATACTCTAGGCTCCAAGAGCTCCAAAGCTCCAACAGCTCCAAATCTCCATCAGCTCCAAATTCTCCAAAGCTCCAAAACTCCATAGCTTCAATGCTACAATGCTCCAACAGCTCCAAATGCTTCAACAGCTCCAAAGTTCCAAATGCTCCAACAGCTCCAAATGTTCCAAAGGTTCAATGTCTGTACGCCTGACATTGAACATGGCCTGATTAAATTGTTTTTCACGTATCGATGAATAATACCTCTTGGTTCGGAGACTCTTGACTTATGCGCTTGATGTTGTACATGAACTGTTTAAAATGTTCGCCGAGTATCGACGAGAAATAACTCTTGACTATCTAATGTTTTACCATCTACTGAATGTGTCTGGCTACCAACTGATGGTGTTCTGGCCACCTACTGGACGTGCGTTCTGGCATAGACGTGTCTGGCCAACGACTTGGCGTGTTAGCCTGACCGTAACGACTGGACGTACGTGCATGGCCAACTGGCTGACATGCATAGCTAACATTAAGACATGGCTGGTTACCTATTACGTGCCTGGCCACTGAATAGATATGCCTGACCACATACTGGATGTGCCTTTCCACCTTCTGGACGTGCGTTCCTTGTCACTGAATAGACCTGGCTGGTTACCGACTGTCATGTGGAAATGCCCTGAAAACACGTGCCATGGCATACAATGGACTCGATTCACCTTCTAAGATAACTGAAGACATCGAGAAATGCTTGTAATTTTCTTGTTATTTTGTAGTTGTAGAATTTCTGTAATACATTTTTTATTACTATTTATGTTGTTTTTCTCTAAACTGTCATTTTTTTATAATTTTAATTAAATCATCTTTAATTGCATTAAGCAGGGATCGACCAAGGACGGATATCGATCGAATGAATCATTTTTTACAATTGGTTTTTTAATGATTTTTGGGATGTTATCCGAATTTCTAGCTTAAAATTGACTGAATTCAAGATGGCGGCCAAGACGACTGACAAGATGGTAGACGCCACGGTAGTAAAATACTACTTCATTATACTTTCATTATATCTGGCAAACATTAAACTAATATGGCGACAGCACCCTATAGCAGACGAAAATGAGATGGCGACTTCCACCAGACGTCAACAAGAAGGTGTACCCAAGATGGCTGTCATGGCGTCATAGTGTCTGCCATAATATCTGCCTAGGCATTAATGGTAGGAGGTCAGTCCGGCGGTTGCATCCATGGAGGAAGGATCTGTCGCCATTTTTAATCTAATGACCTTTTCGGATTCTTTCTTAGGGCTCCTAACTCAATGACGTAAGTGCGTTTTTAATTATAATTTAATAATTAAATTTCTTATTAATTTAAAATGTTCCCATTAAAATTGAATAATAATTACGTATTTTCAAGATGGTGGCCGTGACGAAAATTGTAATAGTGACGGCATTATGCAAGACGGTGATTTTTATAATTAAATTGTATTATTTTTTATTAATTTAAAAAAAATTCCATTAAAACGGATAATAACGGACTTTCAGGATGGCGGAAGTTACCAAAAATTGTAACATTATGGTATGGGGAGTTCGGTTCCAAGATGGCAGCCGTGCCGTCAGAACTTTAAAAAGTGGTTGGGACATCAGATCCAAGATGCCGGATTTGTAATTAGAATTCAATATGGCAACCATAACAAAAATTGTAACGTTGGGAGATTGGGATCTCGATGTCAAGATGGCGGAATTCAGTGGCGATGAAATCAAGATGGCGACTGACGTCAAAGTAAAAGGTTAAAGTTCAAGTTCAAAGTCAATGCCAAAGTTAATTTTCAAGGTCAAAGGTCAATGTCAAAGATCAAGGTTCAAAGTCAAGGCCCCTTATAGGGCTATTCTGGAAAATTGCCCCTCTCAATGGAAATTTGGCCCCTCTAAATGGAAATTGGGCCCCGTCTAGAATTTTTTGCGGGAAAAAATGGGAAATTTTTCTTAAAAATGGGAATTTTTCCCTTGAAATAGGGATATTTTGAGTTATTTTGAGGGATTTTTAGTCGTTTTTGAGGAATTTTTAAGGAAAAGGTCATCCAAGATGACGTCAGAGCGGTCGGTCATTGACTCATTCCAATCCACACACCGACTCCAGCAGCAGAACATACTATTATATACTACTTTTGATATATGGATAAGTGAGATGTTTTCAGCATCTATAACTTACCGTTGTTAAGGCTGTTGGATGGTTGGGCGCTGGCATCTTGCCAGTATAGGAAAATCAATGTTAACTAAATTACGTTTTATGTAGGCACTAAATAAGATAAAAAGGTGAAATAAAAACCAAACCGCAGATAATGCAGGTATACACGTGCGTTAATATCTACTATTTTAATAACATTTTCACATAGTTTTTAAATGACATGTTCATTTTTCAATACTCTATTGTAAACAGGCTGCCTGTTTTATATATAAAATTAATATTAAAGCATATTCTGCAAATTATTTAGATCAAAAAAGTTTCAGACTGCATGTCTCTATCTGTAATAGGAAAGCTATAATATTATATTTGTTGTATTGAAATAATTTGGCAGGGGAAAATATATCAGATGAGCGATGGCTAGCTGGGTGAGGGGGGCAGGAAGGGAGGCAAGCTGTCAGGTAGCTGCCTTGGTGCTTGGAGGGGGGCGGTACTAATGCCTTCCTGGAGCTGTTTACAATTTGTAGGTCGTGACTCACCACGGCATCGAAACTCTGGTATATTTCCCCCCCTTCATTCTTGACAAATACTCAGTTTGAATCTTAGACCCTAAAACATATTTTTCAAACTGGTATACCATATCACCTCATTGTGGGTCACCAAATTATAAGTGTATATTACTATGTTACTGACGATGCAAATAAAATTATGTCATTTACTATGTGTGCAATTTGTGTGACACTGATTATAAACCAGTTATTACAACTTCAGCATAACATTCGTTAACTGCTTTATCTACACGCCGCGGAATTAAATATGATTGAAAACATGTATCATTAATATTATCGGGTAAACAAAATGTTCAATATCTGAAAAAAATATATAGTCATAGCTTTTAACTTGGGACTGGTAAAGTAGGATATTTTTTCCTAACTGCAACATAGTAAGTAGTATTCATTAAAATACCTCTATCGAATTCGTATACTTATTTAGAAATGAAATATTTATTATATTTAGCAGATTAAGTGTGATTACGCACGCAATCTCGGCGAGAGAGCATACAGACAAATAAAAAAATTGCTTACAAACCATTAATACATTGGGTCTGCGTGTTATCTGACAACATATACATAACTGTTACTGTAGGGTCAGTGAAAAACTATTTTGCAATGTTTGAATGATTTCACCTTATCTGCGCAAAGCAAGTATTGTTGGTAAATCAGCCAGAAAACTACGTAATTATTTATTACGCTCAGTTGCGTTCATATTTTAAAAAAGGAGGAAAAAAGTATACCCATACGAAATTAAACGTTAAACGTATATGTTTCATTGCTCCAGTTGTCTGTATATTATAAATATATATTAATATACGATAACTTATATTGCTGTTGCTACATTGTCATTCACTTGACTGTGGATTAAAGGAAGGCTTCATTGTTCAATGTCTTCACTTCGAATTCAAATCGAAATTGCGGAAGTTAATTGCCTATAATGTGCAATAAAACGTAAACGACTTCAACTATTCAAGTATTATATATATACATATATATATATAGGGAATAGTTAAGTACTGATCTTTACTTTTATTCTTAAACGATACTTACACACGCTTATTATTTACAGATAGGCTTACGAAAAATATCTGGATTACCAGTTATGAAAAAATATAGTAAATAATATAACATTTACAGCACAGTACGTACGTGCTCATCTAAAGTGACGTTTGGTGGGAATTTGTACGAAGTAGATTTTGGTTCAGGTAGCCTACAGAAAATTACGGATCTTTTAGTCATCTCTGCTAGTGTCAGAAGGATCATTACAGTGCTGAAATACGTTTCACTGTAGAAGACTCACCAGCTTCCGGAGGGTGGGGCAATGGGTTCGAGTTTCTCGTGAGACATGCGTGAGCGTGATGGGAGAGTTTAATGTCAGGCTGATGTTGTTTGATTACTAAGCCATCCTCATGCCCTCTACAAAGTCAGCCTACGGACTAAACAAATAGGGGAAGTGTTTGAATATTTGGTGGAATATTCACTCATGCTTTACATACCACATGGCAATTTCAGCCTTTGTGGTACATCTGCTTTTGGTTTAGATATTTTTTCAGGCCAATGATGTATAATTCCGCCAAACGTTAACAATAGTATTGCCATGCAGGAAATTCCATGTGACTACCACAAGAAAATGTTTTCAATAGGAAGATGCAAAATACGCATTAAAGTAGATCTAAGCCAGAAGTAGATCTTACAAAAAAGTTGAGGTTACATTGCGGCACCTATAAATAAACAACTGTAATACCACATTCGTGCGACATATTTACAATTAAAGTCAAATAAAATTCAAAATTATTTTCAATAATTTTTTTTCTGTATTACACCAAATATTACATAATTATATGTGGCAATTTAGTATTGACATACCTTAATGCCACATTAATTACTTTCAATCCCACAGACGCAGAAAATTTTACATGTATTGCATTTTGTTAAAAGTACGAGTACAGAATTATAGTGATCACGGAAGCGCCTTGGATATAGAACTGCAGTATGATTGGTCAAATGTGAAAGATGCTAAGAAACCAGACAGGAAATAAGGTGATAAATCCATGCCACCTGCGTGGCATAAAAACTGATAAAGTTGATATCACACATCATAGCATGACATACAAAATTAATTATGCCACAAAGCAAAAAAAAACCTAGGTATATCTTACTCAAGGCAACTACATTATTCATATAAATCGAATGGTGTCCGAAAGAAAAACCCCACTAATTAAATAAACTTTTCATGTAGGCAATTTTCTTTAGGTTTTGCATAAATGAAAAAACTCTTAGTTAAAAAGTTCAATTAGCGTGGCCTTAAAAACGACGCTTTTATTATAAGCAACTGTGATGCATTTATAAATTAGAAATCCCAACCCCATTCTTTAACTAATTTCTTTTTTTGAGGTACAATTGTGTACTCCACGTGTCTTTGAAAGCTTCCCGACTACGCACAGGGATCAAGCCTTGATTCTGCGTTCAAACAATAACTTGCTTTTTCAGAGATATACACGGAGTCATACTCAGTAATTCTAGAAATACCGAAGGTGAATTGTAGATACGCGTAGATATAGGCCATACATAAATAAATGCACGTATGCGTTGCCTTCCATTACTATTTATGATTTATTTTACTGCAACATCGGCAGGCAGACTAAGTAGGGCCTAAATGTCGCTGCGCGAACTTTCGGTGTTATTTTTAAAAGACCTTCTAGTTTCAAATGATGTCGCACATAGAATGTGTACGACGCCTTTTAAAGGCATGTTCAACGGAGAAGTTTATCAAACCAGCAAGAGAAAATAAACACATATGGCACTGTGAAAACTTAATTATATGTACCACTTTGCAGAGTTCGCAATATCAAAGTAGCATTTTGATATCTATAACTTATTGAACTAAATTATTGAATTTACAAATTCCACCATTTGTTTTTCCTGAGCTCCCCATAACACCTCGACTCGCCCCAGGACAAACAGCATGAGATGCTTCCTTTCCTCTTTTCAAACTAGGGATTACGGTCATCTCCATTAGTGAAACACCCAGCTGTGTTGACGAGGGTCGACAAGGCGTGTCATTAGCCTGGAGGGACAAAGGTGGATTATACGGCCAAATTCGCCTGAAAATTCAGAAGATGCTACTTGTAATACATCCGTGCATTTAGATAGGCAATTTTTCATTTTTACTGGAGTTCTTGGCAACCAGTCAACGCCTTTAAGGAGTCATGATTATAAATATCGAATGTTCTTTAAAGTGTGATACATATTGTCGATATCGATATGGTTTTCACTGGGATATCGCAAAGCCCTTCTAAGAAAGTGTCTAATGACTCCAGTGGCAAAACTACAAGAAATTTATATGTACTTTAAAAAATATTTCTTTGGAAACCAAAAGCCAAGAAATCATTTGTAATGCTACAATAAAAATACGCAACACATTGCTATGGTTATTTTTGTATTAATGAAATACGTTTTTCGAAGCAATGTTGAAATGGTTTGACGCACTTACGTAAAGTAGCACATAATTTTGATTGATTTTTAACCACAAGCATATATTTTATAAAACCATGGAACATATAATCGAATATACAACAAATTGACTTAATTTAGCTTTATTATTCTTCTTGTGCTCAGTTAATACTTGAAATCTATTCAGGGAACGATTTACCAATAACTTAGACTATTGGAGGTACTGGGGCAAAACAAAGCATAAATGTCCGGGTAAGAATCCAAACCCCAACGATTTTTTTTTGAGCGATACAGTTGCTTTCATGTAAATGAACACATTTACAAATATGTGTAATAGTTCCGCCCGGTGCAGGCTATGGTTTGAAGAGGGGAAGGTGGTCGACTCGGCTCCAGCTGCGCCCGCGACGCCCGGCTGGCTCCTGGAACAGCCCGGCCGGCCCGGGGCACACTCGCAGCGGTGACGCGACTCCGCGGCCCCTTCCATCCGCGGCCACGTGCGCGCCGGTGCGGCTGCGTGACGTCACTTCCGCGTGCGCCGAGGCATGCGCGGCTCAGACGTGCTCTTACCCCCGCACCCCTGGCCGAGGAGGTGTTGACCCGTCTCATTACCGCGCGGAGCTGGTCAGTAGCTTTCATGAGTAAACATCCTAGCTCTCGATGTACCTACGGCATTTTAGTAGCAGCAATTTCGTGAGTAGAAAAAAGTTGCATGGAACGAATATGTGTAACCACGGCGCTGCTGTGTATGGTGGATGGCGGGAACCAAAGTTCATAGAGACATAGAGAAAAAATTATTTTATTAGCTGTTTAATGAATTTTAACAGTATTTTAATGAAATTCCTTAACGAAAATCAAGTCCTAAGCCGGGATTCTAATTTTTTGAATTCTTTTCCGCTTTAATCGGGGTAGTTTCAATATATAGATTAAAATTTCGTTATGCAAAGGGAATGATTCAATAGTCAACGCAGCTGCTCCGGGTGCAGAAAAATGCGTGCGATTTGCGTCAACAAATGTAGTTGAAAACACAATTTGCGTGTATATTAATCAAGCTCGGCATTATTTTAGAGAATTCTACGTTAAAATTCGTGCCCGCGTTTCGTATTACGAGTATATTTGCAACATGAGAACACATGAATGTGCTCGTTACCTAAGTTATATGTTTACACATGACTAGAGACCCGGAAAATTCGCGGGTTCATTTCATGTCATGCAAGAATTCAAATAATTATACCTTAGTGCTGCTTCTGTCATTGGTTCACTGTTAATCTGGAGGACTGAGGGCCAATTAGAGACCCATCACTCATAGAAGCGTCGAATCACAGGCCACCCAGTCGAGACGACTCACAAGTTAGCAGCCAATGAACAGTTGGCATTTGCCCGAGTGTGTAGAGGATATTGGAGTCTATCCTGGAGGTCATTGAACCCGCGATTTTTCCGGGTCTCTACACATGACTAGGGACCGGAAAAATTCGCGGGTTCAATGACCTGTAGGATGAACTCCATAGTTCTACGTACACTCGATCAAATGCCACCCACTCATTGGCTGCTGTCTTGTGAGTCATTCCAGCGTAGCAGCCTGTCATTCGATAAAGCTTTGGTTGGGTGTTTCTCATTGGCCCAGAGTCATCCAGGTGAGTACTCAATAGCAGAGGCTGCACTGGGTTACAACGATTTGTATTTTAGCCTATCGCGAAATGAATTCGCGAATTTTTCCGGTCTCTACACATGACTGTAGAACACTGAAAGACTCGCTCACGTTTTTTTTTTTTACTCTCGCACACCAAACCTTTCAACTAGTGAAGGTATGACCAGATATTTATACACTTGTACATCTACGTGAAAATAACTATATCACTACAAAATAGTGTTCGCAGTAATAATGGGTTCGGATTCTTACCCGGACAGAAGTATAGTAAAGTATCTATTTCCTGCGTGGAGGGGGTCAATGACCGACCACCTCTGACTTTAAGGTGGCCATCTTCGACCCGACATTCCTAAAAATTTCTTAAAAAGGACTCAATATTCCTCAAATAGCTAAAAATTTCTTTATTTCGAGGGGAAAAAAAATTCCGTTTTGAGGGAAATTGTTCCCGTTTTATTCCTCAAAAATTCATAAAATCGAAATTCAGATTACCTCAAAAGACGTTTTACCTTTGAAAGAACCCAAATTCCTAAAAACTGCTTAAAACTCCTAAAAGGAAGCCGACCTAAGTCGCCGAGGTCATGACCATGACCTTAAACGTAAACATGAAATCTTTAATTGTTGATCGGAAAATTAATATATATATATATATATATATATATATATATATATATATATATACTCGGTTCGATTCCCGGAAAAAGTAAACATGTTATTTATATATAAAAATTTAAAAATTCTTTATTACAATGTTTAAAAAAAATTTTAAAAATCGGTTACCCCACAACCGCGATCTTAGATTCTAGAAGGCGCATTTTTCGTTATGACCGCCAGCTTGAAAATCCATAATTTTTATTCTAGAAATAGGGAAAAAATTTTACATTAATTAAAAATTTAATTAATACAATTTTAATGCGATTTTATTTAAAAGACGCACCTACTAACTGGATTCCTCGGTTCGAACTCAGCGATTGTAAAACAAAAAAAGCCTATGAATCCTTCCTCCACGGAAGCTACCTGGTAGACAGACCTCCCACCACTAATGTCTAAGTAGATATTACGCCAAACAGTATTACGTCTGACAGCCACCTTGTTTTCGCCTGCTGGAGGCCACCATCTTGGATCCGACGTATTGATTTCGTCTGCTAGAATGTGTTGGCACTGCCGCCATGTTAGTTTAAATTTTTACCCGCTAGAGTGCAATAATTATTTATTGCCAGGCAGGGACTTAGCCAGGGGGGGAGGGGTTCTAACCCCCCCCCCACCCCCCGCTAGACCCATTTTTTTTCTTATCTGAAAGCAGGTTAGCTAAAAGCCTGGGTGTCTTACTGGAGGGAAAGCGTAAGCGAGCCCTACCTATTCTCCTTCCCTTCCCCTACCCCTGTCACGAGCAGAAGCTATAAGGTTGTGACGCCGTGACGGGTGCCAAGTTTTCAAATATCTTACACCTATTGTATTTAACCAACGCGGTAATTACATATAAGCAGGTGGTGACTGGGTAACTCTTCAAGCTCAAGCTAATTGTTTCCAGGAATAGGCCAGTTCTGCCGAAACCCAACCATTTTTATTCCTTTTTTTTTTGTATTGTTGAGCTTCGAGCATGATTTATGATTTTGAGTGGACGTGGACAAGGCACTGGGATTGATTAAAATATCTTGAATTAATTTCTTACTTCATCACTCAATTTTTTATTAAAAATTAATAATATTTTTACCATTACAATATTTAAAGTTAAGTACTGAAAACTGCTCAAATAGAACTATTTTACACCTTAAAATCCAAATTTTGCCGGGGGAGGACCCCTGGACCCCCCGCTTTAATAGTGGGGGCACCATGCTTCTTAACCCTCCCCATACACAAATCCTGGCTACGCTACTGTTGCCAGGACGCCCACCATCTTGTCAGCCATCTTGGCCGTCATCTTTTAAATTCGTAATTATTTTGCTAGAAATTCGGGTAAAATTTCAAAATTCATGACACGCATGACCAGTCTGTTGGTCAGGCTATCACATCTAGTCGGTGGCAATGTACGCCAAGTTGGTGGCCAGACATGTCGCTACAGTGCTCAGGATCGCATGTCCAGTAGGTGGCCAGCTACACCCAGTTGGTAGCCAGGCGCATCCAGTAGGTGTTTAGACACATCCAGTATCGCTCCGATGATAAAGCATCCCTGTTACGAAATATTATCCCTGCTATGAGATCGTATCACTATTACGAGATCATATCCCTTTGGCGAGTTCGTATCTCTATGGCGAAATGGTATCCCAGTTCCGTAACCCTGAGACGAGATCGTATCCTTGTGGCGAGATCGTATCCCGGCGATGTGATAGTATCCTTGTGGTGACATCGTAGGCCTGTGCCGTATCCCTGCGACAAGATCGTATCCCTGTGGCAAATTCGTATCGCTGCGATGAGATCGTATCCCTGTGCCGTATTTCTGCGACGAAATCTTATCCCGCAATGAGATCGTAAACCCTGCGCCTATCCTTGCAACATATCGTATTTCTGTGGCGAGATCTTATCGCTGCAATGAGATAGTATCTTTGTGCCGTATCCCTGCGACAAAATTGTATTCCTGCGATGAATTCGTATACCTGCGCCGTATCCCTGTACCAAGATTGTATCCCGATGAGATAGTATCCCTGCGCCGGATCCCTCTGGCTATATCGTATCACTGTGACGGAATCGTATCCCTGCGCCGTATACCTGCGAATATATCGTATCCCTGCAATGAGATCGTATCTCTGCAACGAGATCGTATCTCTGAGGCTAGATCATTTCCTACCAAGTTCAATATTTGTACAGATGTTCTTCCTTTTCTTGAATGGACTTCCGATTGTGCTTCCTTTTTTTTTTTTGTCCTACAAAATGTGCTTCCTTTTTTGATCGTGCTTTCAAATGTGCTTTAATTTTTATCTTCATCCTCATTGACTAATGTCCATCGACGAGTCTGTACTCAGGACATGATTGACCAAATAGTTTGGAGACGACTGGTATATACGCCTGACATTGAACACGGCATGTTTCAAATGTTGGTAGCATATCGGAGACACTTGGCCTATATACATAAATTTGTACAAGATCTGTTTAAATATACGCCGATTATAGACGAAAAATACCTCTAGGCTACTGACTGGATGTGTCTGGATGCCTGGTTACCATCTAGAGGTGGTCTGGCCACCTACTGAATATGCGTTCCTGACCACAGAATCGACGTGTCTGGCTCCCGAATTGGCGTACCTTGCCACCAATTGGACGTGATAGCCTTTCCAAACGACTGGTTGTGCGTGTCTGGCCAACCGACTCATCCGTCTTGTTACCAACTTGACTAGAATAGCTAACATGAAGACGTGACTGGTCGCAGACTGAATGTACCTGACCACCTTCTGGACGTGGCTGGTTAATCGACTGTCATGTGGAGATGTCCTGAAAACACATGTCAAGGCATGCAAATAACTCGTTTTGCCTTCTAAGTAGACTGTAGACATCGAGAAATACTTGTAATTTGCTTTTTTTTTCTTGTAGAATTTCTGTTATATAATTTTTATTTGTAAATTATTTACCTGTCATATTTAAGGTAATTTTAATTAAATTATTTTTTTTGCATCGAGTAATGATCGAAACATTGATGGATATCGATCGAATCAGCCAGTCAATTAACAAGTGATTTTTTAAAAATACATTTTGTAATTATACCCGCATTTCTAGCAAAATAATAACGAATTTGCATACTGACTGTCAAGATGGCTGACAAGATGGTGAGCGTCCTGGCAATAAATAATTATTGCACTCTATTGGGTAAAAATTTAAACTAAGATGGCGGCAGTGCCAACGCATTCTAGCAGACGAAATCAATATGTCGGATCCAAGAAGGTGGCCTCCAGCAGGCGAAAACAAGTAGGCTGTCAGACGTAATACTGTTTGGCATAATAGGCCTATCTACTTAGGCATTAGGGGTGGGAGGTCTGTCTGCCGGGTGGCCTCCGTGGAGGGAGCATTCATAGGCTTTTTTTACACGCTTTATATTAGCTTCACCTGTATGTTTGTTTGTATGTTTGTTTGTATGTATATTTGTAACCGACTCCTTTGGGTGCGATTTTTACCCACTTTAAACGGCCAGATTTCATTGAAACATTGTAGATTTATCGAGGACCGATGACAATACACTAATTTGATAAGATTATTCCATTAATCAATTTGCAAAATAAGATTTCTGTCAATTTATATAATTGGTAAAATGAAACAAAGACATATATGTACAGAAAACCATTTCGCTCATGTGCGAACTCTTTTCTTTCAGTTTGTCTTTGGCGCGATATAAACAAAGCCTACTAAATATTGTGACATTTAATTAAATGAAAATTGAGAGTGGGTTATGATTATTGTAAACAATATACTTTCTTGAAGAGAATATTATCTATATTTGTAAAAATATGAAGTAAAAACTGAAATAAGGGCTTTAAATGTTGTTTCTTTCGTTAAATAGAGAAACACAATTACGTCTTTGTTTCCTTTTTACCAATTAACCAAGAGTGAAACATTATTATAAAACAATATTTTATGCAAATATTTCACGAAACATGGAAAATTTGAGGTTTGATTTTGCTGTGAAACCAACAGCAGATGGAAAATCAAACACCATATGCATAACCTCAATAGCTACACCTGATGTGCAGATTTTTGAAATTTCACTCGAGCACCAACCTGCAAATCTACACCAAGCAGTTACAAATACTCCAAACTATGCCAAGGTCAGGAAATCATTAAATAAAAGACATCAAACACGGAAAATATGGATAAGTTTGACAGATTATATATCAAAAAACATATTTGGATAGAGAGCAAAACTTACAGATTAAAGATTTTTACCTGGAAGAAATTGAGAAAAAAAAAAAACATTTTTATAAATAAACCAAAATAAAAAGTAGAAAATAAATAATAGTTTCAAAAACTAACAACACGTTTATATAGAAAACTAAACAAAAATAGAAAATAAATTTTAATAAATTTGAATTAAGAAAAGTGTAATTTTTTTATAAATATAAATTAATAATAGTGTAAATAAGAAAATAATGTATTTTATTTAAAAAAAAGCGTGGGGTGCTTTTTAAGATATTATAGAAATGATAAACCTTCTACTCACATCTGTCAATAAAATATTTATAACTATTGACACCATGCACCTCTCGCTTCCAGGATTTAAAAATAAACACCTACGAGCGAAGATACACGGAGGCCGGTTCGCATATGTCTTTCATACAAACTTGCAGGCACTGGAAATAACGCGCTACTAGTAACGACGTTATTTGTAACAGTTACTTTTTATGGTAACGATCGTGCGGTAACGCAATATATTAAGTTTTCAGTAACTGTAACTGTAACTGAATTACATTTTTCCGCCTTAAAGTAACGATAATTGTCGTTACTTCTTGCGTTACATTTTTTTAATGTATTTCTTATTGAACGAACAACGATTTGTTGATTTTTTCAATCCCAGAACGAAAATACCGACAAGCATATTATTTGCGATGGTATTGCTTGTACTTGTAAAACTGCTGTTGGCTAGCCTGCGCTCGTATTTTGTCATTTATTTAATATTTGCGACATGCGGGTTTACTGCTGTGCTGTTTAATTAATTAACCTACCTGGGCACATGCGCGAAAGCAATGACATAATCTAATGAAGCGAGAAGCCGAGAAAGCAGTCCAGAACTTTCGTTGCCGTGGCCTACATATTCTAATTATTTCGAAGTTCGGTCGAGTGATCAAAATAATATTATCGTGAATTGCTTGTTGTGTGGTGCTGCGAACAATAAGATGATCCGAACGAACGAACATTTCATTATTTTGTAGTGTGAACTAATTACTCAATGTAATTTAAGACCTAATTTAAATTTTTCAGTTTAAATAAACATATATCTTTACTAAACACAATGTTTTATTAGCTTTTGATTATAACAATATTACGTATCACATTTTTAGTTTATCACAAAGTAACTGTTAAAGTAACTTAGTTACTTTTCTCAGAACTGTAACTATAACTGGTTTATTTTCAGTAGTGTAACTTGTAGTTGTAACATGGTTACATTTCCAATGGAGTATTTGTAACTGTAACTGAGTTACTTTTTAAAAGTAACTTTCCGGTCCCTGCAAACTTGACGTATGTGATTCATGTATTTAATAACATTAATATATATGAACATATGAATTAGTTTAACGAAATCATTAAACAATTTTCTTGAGAACAATTCGTTAAATTAATTTAATAATATATATATATATTTCCGTTTCTAAGTGTAAACGGGGGAGATCTAAAAGTATATTATACCATTAGATTTTAGAGAAAAGTCAATTTTATTTTAAATTTCAATTATAAAGGAAACTTACTAATACAGGACTCCTCGTTCACAAATCATGGATCTGGTCGGATGGAAGGCCACGTGCGGTGACAGGTACGAGGTACGTATGTATAATCAAGTATGTACTTATGCAGCAGGGTTGTGATTACGTGCTTTAACGGTTGGCTACCTTTATGCTAGGGAATAAAAATAAAACTATTGGTATGCTGTCATTTCATACAAACAAGAATGTGTTTTCTCAAACAACTCCGTTTTCAAAATACTCGCAAGACCAAACATACAGACTCATAATTTATCTTTCCCAGCTCAGCGTATTATTAATTTTTTTAACACATGTTGGTGTATATTTTTAAAATGTGTTTTCAATGTCACAGTTTTTGTGCTAGTGATTAAGTGTGGTGATAAAACAATGTACTTGCAAACGGGAGGACCCGAGGTTGAGTTTGGGTCCTGATATCCTTATTTAATTCTGCCTTGTTTCCCGAAATGGCGCCAGAAAAAACTGTGGGGTGGTTTCTAAACACAGGTCATGGCCCATACTGCCCCAAATTTCCAAGAATTTTATTTATACCAATATTCATACAATTAAATAAGTCATCCATTTTTTTCGGGGGAAGGCTAAGACTTGAGGCTTGAGGCTTGTCTTTCGTAAACCTTCGGCTGTATTCGGGCGAGTCCACCGCATTAGTTTTTTTAGGTGCTGTCTGGCGGCGGAGTGAGTGGTCAGTGTAACCACTCACAACCAGGGGCGCTTGCGTCCCTGGTCACTAAATCCAGTACTGGACAACTGGAATAGCGGACCACGAGTCCAAGTGCCCAACCCCCGCATGGTAGACTCTTTTCTACTCTGACCAACACTTCATCCAGACCATCCTCTGTCTCCTGTAAATTCCTACACGTAATGCATGTCAAATTGCATCCCGCATGAATGTGCCCAGGGTTTTCCCTGTGTCTATGCAGGTTTTACCTGGGCCCAACCTATCTCTCGTTATAGTCTAGATTTAAGAGAGAGGGGAGTTAGTCATGGCGCCAATCGTTGCCATGGCTGGCCAATCCCCTCCTAGCACATTATGCATGCGACCCTCTCCCTACATGGCTAATCCCAGCATTTCAATGCGTGTAGGCTTCGGCCTAAGACGCACTTAGGTTCCTCCCTAACCCGGACCCCTCCAAAATACACTTAGTTTTAGTTAGGTTAAGAAAAAAAATCGTTCCTGTATCGGCATACCTCACTCGCTATGTACGGACTACGCTCTCAAGGACCTTGCGCTATGACCAGAATATTTACCTCATAGATAGTTCGCCCGTGTCGTCTGCTAGATGCACTGCTGTCTCAGGCTGCCATTTTGTATTATTTTCTTTATTGGCTACAAGTATCGCTGGGTGAGTCTGAGTTTGACCGACTAATTTCGACTGTTAGTTCATCACGAAAAAAATAGTAACACATGCATACCACTTTATGAATGCAGTGTTCCTAAGGCTGGTATACGCCTTTGAATTTGAAACTACTGTTTTAGTGCAAGCAATAAAGAAAGTATCTAAGCGTTTAAATGAACAAAGTTCTTCTACCACCCCACAACTAATCGCTGACGTATAATGATTTATTGCAATAAATAGAGGTAACACATTTATTTGCCATAAATATTTTTGTAACGCGGAAATTTAAATTGATTTTAGTCGGAATATAAATCCGAATAACATAATTAACTTTTATTATTAATTATGTTTTCTCCATAATACCTTTAGAGGCGTGTACTTGACTTACGAATAAGTCACCCTGATTTGTAGCTGATCTAGCATACTAAATTATGCGTATTTTGCACACATGACAGTCGTTGCAATGTTTTTCGTTCTAAATTCTATTCGTTTCTGAGAAATGGTGGAATCAAGGGTAATATGGTAAGGCGATATTTAAGTTTAATTTAATTGAATATAATCCAAACGCTTAGTGTGTTATTATCAATGCCGTATTATATGTAATAAACTAGTTGTTTTTGTAGCGGACTATGTTTCAAATTGTCGGGAGGGCGAACTATACCGGAGGCTTTAAATGATAAGAAAACCTCCTGGATTAATGTAGACTCAAATTTTTAATGAAGAAAAGAAAATGTACTTTAAAGTATTTACAAAGTCTTTAAAAGTCTGTGGTTTTTACCTAATTTTATATTGTTTAAAATTTAATTTTTTTATCTATAATATTTTAATACATACGTGTAGAGTAGCCCTAAATATGTAAAATAAGATAGTTTTACAAAACGTAACTGATTTCAACGAACAGATTCAGACTGGAATCCCTAAGTATTTTTCTTCGTGGGGTTGGAAATGGGGGGGGGGGGGGGGGGGAACGGGGGAGGAGGGGGCGAGCACCCCATCGCCCACATAGGACCGCAACTGCGAGTTGTTCAGCTCCTACTTCGAAAAATATAACAGCCGTGGAAAACACTTCAGCCCATAGCTCAGGTGTTTTAACAAATTTTTTTCCTGTGATGAATTAGCAGCCGAAGTAGTAGGTACACTTTGCAGTTTGATTCTAGCTCGCCTTGCATGCTGGGCGTAAGGCTGAGGCCGCAGCCAAAGCTAGTTGTGAAGCCGGCGGACCCCGGAACTTTGCGACAGCCTCGTGCCGGAGGCTCGTGTGTGGGCCAGAGACAGCTGCGTGCTGCTTGTCCGCCCCCAGTCGCGCGCACCTGTCCGGACCTGCCCGCCCACCTGCTGCCTACAGCCGCCGCACGGTGCTGCGTCCCGGCCATGACAGCCTGGACGCTTCTGACTCCCGCCGACACAACAGCAAGGGCGCACGCAAGGAAGGACGGGGCCTGATGTGTGGACATATCCCACCCACACGAATTCCTAGGATATTCTAAATATATACATGTCCACCAACAACAGGAAATAATTTGAAAGCAAACATCAGGCAGAGAGGTTAAATTCCGCACCCCCCCCCCCCCCCCCCCCCAAACTCCACAGGGAAATATAATTCTGCGTACGCTCTTTCATGACTGTACTGGTTTAAATACGTTGTCAGATGGGAAAAGTGTGAGACAGATTTTGTTTAAATACAATCTCTTGTGCTGCAATCTACAGAAATGACATATCGGAAAGTTCAGATTAACTGGAATGGCTATAGACTCATGGATTTTTAGTTTATTGAAATAATCACGTCAATATTTTTTAAAGAGAGACTTCTTAAAAGTCGGTAGGGTGAGTGAGGCAATGATGTCATAATTGCGCAACGAAAAAAGAGTATCAAAATATATATGGGCGAGTCTTTCAGTTCTCGACAGTGATGAGCAAACATCTAACCTCGGTAAAAGGTAATTTTATGTTTTGTCGTGTTTTTCAAGCTGCAAATAAAAATTTTGACACGGAATGTAATTAAAATTTGTCCATTTGGTAAAAATTTATCACACAGTTACATTTTAAAGTTTCTGCAAACGTTAGAAGTTTTATTTCTATGGAATTACTCAAGTATTAACATGGAGACCATTAAAAAAAAAAACATGTTATCATACTAAGTATATTTTTGTATATGTTCTTGCTCAAACGACTGAAATAAGTCTGTGAATAATTACTACAAGAAGCCTTTACATTATGGAGCTGATTCATCGTTATTATTTGTTAATATTGTATTATAATGTTATTAAAAGTAAAAGAAAATATCCAGTGACGAGATTCGAACCACGTTCCTTGAGGTTATCAAGTGCGCGCTTTACTGCTGTGTTACCAAGCCCGTTTACGTGTTACGAAGAGAATATGGATTATATTTATAGTAATGCCATAATTTTTAGGTATTTTGTAAGTTGAGATTAATTTTACTATGAATATTTTTGTTTAATAAATATATTCCAGGGTAGTTTCACTATCATAAAATTTCATTTGGCACACCAATACTTTTGGTATGTACTCTAATGTTTACGAAAGTGACTATATACGGGTGTACGTTGCTACTGGTTTGTCCGCCATCTTAGTGTCACATTTCCGGTCATCATTTCCGTTCCAGTTTCACGAAATTTCTCTTACCAAATGCCGTATACCAAAAGCTCAGATAACTGTAATATTTTCGTCGCCGTGTGTGATAACACTTGTAAGTCTCTATAGTGAACCTCCACTGTGTACTTTATTAGATATAATTACTTGCCGACAACACAGATAGCAGCAGCAGCGCTTGACGGCATGTTTGTATTACATCGCACTTGCATAATTGCGCGCTTGGGTTCTTGCACAGATTCTTGTATACTTGCATACATGTACACTCGCTTGTACACTTGCAGCTTTACTTGCAAAATTTTTTCCACGTGATTCAAAATTTTGTGTATTCTACAAGTTTAATATCTTTCTATTTGTGAAATTTCACTAACTTTTGCACCCAGATTGGTCTAAATTTGTATCGCTATTTTAAAAACTAGTCGGATAAATTTTTTTGATAAAACGTTTCGGGGTCACCTAAAAAAATCCATTTAGTGTATTCCCTCAACTAGGTAATAGGTAAAACTTGTTTTTTATAATCCCATCAGGTACAGTACCGTGCATTAGCTGTCTTTGTTTGCGTACACGTGGGAAAAGTTGTCAGCGGACATTGTTCGGATACTCTCTCAGAAATATTGAATAATAGTAATAATGAGTGGGTCTTTCAGTACGCGCCAGTGATATGTATGTTGCAAATAAACGTATAATACAATTCTCGGACATGAATTTTAACGTAGAATTCTTGAAAATAATGCCGAGCATGATAAATATCTACGCAAGTTGTATTTTCAAACTACATTTCTTTACGCGAAACACACGTCGTTTCCGCACCCGCTGCTAGAATTTGCTGCCTAAATCGTAAACGTTGCTTGCCACCACCAAACGCAGATGTCAACTAGGAATGAGCGAAATGGTTGTTTTCCAATACAAGTTATGGTTCCGATTGAATAGCTGGTTATTTAGATGGTAAACGTTGTCGGTTATGGACAATAAGGTCTGCTTTCAATAATTCACTATTCCAATTGCAACGAGCGACTCTAAAGTCATTGTAGCCATCAAATATGTATAGTCCATCCACGGTAACCTCCTACTTTTCTGAAGCCCTGCTTTTCACCGGATCTACTTTAATGTCACTATGTATCCTTCCGCCGTATGTAAACAAAAACATTGCCATGTGACAAATGTCAAATGGTTTGTTTACAATCACCAGCTGTCAAAACAATGTGTGTGTGTGTGTGTATGTATGTATGTATGTATGTATGTATGTATGTATGTATGTATGTATATATATATATATATATATATACAAGTAATTTGAATATGATCTAAGTATACATGTATATGTTCATAACATTTATGATACCCAATGGTAAAAATATTAAAAAATAAGTTTGTTAGCTAAAGAAATAACATATAATTTAAAGTAAATTTTTAGGAGAACATATAAATTTACAACATTTATGTAAGCAATAAATATCATCCTTTAGTACAGTTCAACACAGTTTTCTGCATCTGAAAAAAAAAGTATTGTAAATTATACATATGGCTGTCCATCTAAGCAATCTGGAAAAGACTAAGGATTGAAGGTTTAATAAAATTAACAAATTCAGATGAAAACATTTAAAAATGAATTTTCTTCTTTTATTTAATAAACCCCTACCATTTTGCCGGTTAAGGCCACAAATAAAAATATGGTTATATACATTTTCCTGAGTATACTTATTAGACAAAATCATAATTTTATGAACAGTAAAATTGTGGTAAAGAATTGACAGTAATTTCTATACCACTTATATGCATTATTTATTTGTGGCCCTGGATGGGGACTGGCTTTTTGTTTTCCAAGTAAGTTCACTGAAAAATGAAGACACAAAACAAAATAAAATGTTTCACATACACCTATACGAATCCAGAAATGAAATTTATTATAAATTTATCATAATATGTGTAATATAAAGTTAATACATAAAGTTCCAGTAATCAACATACTTAATGGGAATGCATAAAAGAAAAAAAAATGTTTCAAACCCCAATACTTACAGTTGCCCAGGTGTTTATTACATACAGACCTCAATAAGAACACCCGGGTAAATCATCAAGAGGAACTGCCAGTACTTCACTGTCTCCATCTACTTGCTGTGTCGTAACCTCAAATTCTTCGCTGTCACTGTCTTCACTTGAACTATCCTTGCCGAGGTGGATGATGAGTGGAGGAATGGTGCCGCTGTCTATGTGGACTTCTCTCTCCCAGTCTGCTTGAATTAGCTTCTCCACGTGATCCACACACCTCGCCCATCTAAAAAAATTAATGTATACAGTAAAACCTCTATATAAATGACCTGTTTATAGCAAAAACCACTCTATAACAAAATATGTTTGTTTCTGTCAAAACGGCATAGTAAACAATGCATGGCATGCTCTTTATTACATACAATTTTGAACTCACTCCACAAGAAACTATTTTTAAACACAACAAAACTCATTTAATGTGTTTTCCTCAACTATCAAAGCTATTATTTAATACTTGAAGTAACATGTTTTGTTTTATGTTATCTGAAAAAAAAAATTTATAGTGGTTTATTCAAGATATAATAAAGCTGTAAATATTTTCTGTGTTATCAATAAAGGCTTAGAATGCATATGATAAAATATTTATTTCATAAGTTTTGTGTTTGTTTTTGGTTAAAATTTGTCCCAGACAAAAACAGTGAGATATAGCGAAAATTTAATTTTTTGAATAGTTTTGATGATTTACTGTATATGTATTTCACTATAATAACATAACTTTTGAAAATACTAATGTGCAAGAACTACATGTGTAAATACCTATTCAAGTTCGCTAGATGAAAATATTTAAAATTCTCTACGTTGAAATTTTATCTGAATATTGAAATCTGCCTACAGCACTGAACCCACCATAACTTTAAAGTCATTGACACAAGATTAAGCATAACAGAAAGTAATATCACAATTACTAATAAATACAAAACTATTTATGGAAATGAAACAATTGCAAATGGACTGCAATTACAAAAAAAAAAAACCCTTGCAAATAAGTCACCACTGTTAGATCTAGAAACTACACAGATATGTATGAATCACATGGGAATAAAATTACAAACACAAACACAAACACGAACACAAACACATACATGCAACACATTTTCAAAACGACAACTACACAAATTCAAACCACTTATTTTTACCAATTGTTTTAAAACTGTATTACTGGTATATGAATATACACAAAATGATAATCACACTATACACACACTAGCACACAAAGTTATCAAAAGGAATGGTAGGACCAGGCTGCTAGGCAACAATACTTACGTATTATGTAAAAATGTATGGTAAGGGTTTTGCTGAAGCTTGAGGAATGTTCTACAGGAAAATAAAACAATTTCTACTTCAAAAGGAATACCCCATTGGTCATGCAACATGAAAATACCTCTCTGGTGTGGAAGCATCAAGAGCCTCTTTCCAGATGGCTGCAACTGCATCATTGTCAAATCTCTTGGCCCGCCCCACGTTACTATTGTAATGGTGTTTACATTGAGCCCAAACTAGTTCGATTGCATTATAGTGGCAGTGATAGGGTGGGAGTCGTAGAATTTCGTGGCCATAGTTACGAGCCAACTCGTCTACCTCATATCTGAAAAGTGTGTTAGAACAAGGCGTAAGAACGTAATTTTTTGCAACTATCTCACTTTTAAAGAAATGCTGTAAAAAAACGAAATAATATACCGTATTCGGGGCTTGTTTTGTTTAGCTTTTCTCAGCAGCTCCACTTTCAACAAATTATTTTCATGTTTTATCTCATTCTTCTCCAGCCACGTGATCAGTGCATGCTTGGTCCAGTTCGTTGTAGGTGTTTTCTCAACCTACGTTATGCCAACATTTAACTAAATACTCAAGTAGCTGATAAGAATTCATGACAGTAGAACCCTGTTACAATTTTACTGCTTATAAAGTTTTCCTGCCTATAATGTATTATTTTTCAAGTCCAATATTTTCCCTATAAGAACAATGTATTTAATTCCTGGATATAATGTTTCACAAATTATGCGTTTCGTGCTTGTAATGTTCACTTCATAAAATTTTAGAAGACGAAAAAAATTAAAAGCCTTTGTCTATACTGTCTATGTATATGTGTATGTTAGCAGTTAACTGCCTGTTGACACCCTTGGAAAACAAATAAATTCATAAATTTTTAGCCATTCTGTGTGTTTTCAAATGTATTCACTTAAATCACATGTTCAAGTGGCAAAAGAACTGGACTTAAGCATTTCCACTGTAAACACTGTCGTGAATTATGACAATTATACAGAAATGAGACAATTTTACAGCAATGAGACAATGTGTAAGTAAAGACAAAGCAGATAGAAGCTGGAAGCACCATGATGTTAAAGAAAAATTGTTTTTGGCTTGCTACAAGCAAATTGGAGCATCAAATATATCTTTATGCAGCTTGTTGAGTCCATTGGCAATAAATCCACACTAAAAAGTACTAAATTGAATTTCCTGCTTATGTTTTTTTTTTCTTGTAGCCCCTTAAAAACAAATTATAACAGGGTTCTACTGTACTTATGCAAAGCAAACATGTGTTTTGGCATATTGTCGTAATGAATTTCTAAATTTAACAAAGCATGTTAGTTTAGTGACTAGAAATTTTTTTGAAAATATTATTTTAATTTATTAAGTAGGGCAACAGAGCATTCATAAAGTGGGTCCTTTTACCAAACAAGTAATTATGTCATTTTCAAATGCTATTTGCAATAAAAAAATTTTATTTGGTATTTCAAACCCTATACTAAATTAGTTTGCACTACGATGTAATTCAATTACATTATATATATATATATATATATATATATCTGTGTGTGTGTGTAATCAATTTCAGCTCAAACATTATAGTTTATAAAAATGTAGTGTAGGCATACTATTAAGATAACAATTATTGCTGGCAAAATGTATTAGTCTCGAATATTCGTACTTATACACAATAATAAACACATGTAAATTTTTCACATTACAATTTGAGCAATAAAAAGACACTGCTTTACCATTGCACATACCTGGGTGCTGTGATATGAAGCATTGTCCATTATGATGACACTGGGTTCCTCAAGATGCACCAACATGTCTTCAAACCACATCAAGAAAGTTTCCCCATTCATCTCGCCATGGTAGTCTGCAGTCTTCTGACCTGAAACAAAAAGTAATCCTGCTCCTGGCACAAAGCCAGTGCGCCCTCCAGCATTAACAACAATAAACCTTTTACCATCTCCAACAGTACGTCTCTTCGCAGATTGTAGACTCTTGTCCTGCCATGACTTTGATACAGTTCCTGAAAAATATATGAAATGGAAATGAAATACTTTGTATTGGACCACAGAACAAATTTTCAAATAAATTAATGCCTTGCCTCTCTGGAAAATCCATGTTTCATCAACAAATATGAAATTGGCACCTCTTTCTTTTTCTTCTTTATACTTTCTCAAGAAATCTATTCGCTGCAATACTATGTTTTAATTCTCTATCAAAGCTTTTCGTCCATCAACAGTTGTCCATGAAAATCCCATCTTCTTTAACAATTTATGAAGACTTGATCTTCCACCATAATAATCTATTTGTCTTTCCCTGATTTCTTTCAAAATGGTGTCGACTGTAACATTCAAACCTGTAAATTTATTGCATACATTAACAATACATGAAATAACAGAGGTACACAAAACTAAGCGAAACCACAACCCCGTAGAAGATAATTTAAGTGCACAATTTACATTTATTAAATAGTTTTAATAAACTTACATTTCAAAAATACTTTTAAATTAATTTAAATTTTGTAGTTTGCTTAGAGGAATTCTACATTGCAGTATTTTTGTCTGCAATGATATGACGATTATATTGCGCGTTTGTATTGAAGTTGTGTAAAATATTAGTATTTCAGCATTCAATTTAGCAATCAATAAGTTACAAGCTCTACACTGTGTTATAGGTAAATGTTTTGTATCGTGTATCCCATGTGATCCCTAGATCTTTATGCATGAACCTGTACATCCTATTGATCGTGTGGTGCATGTTTTTTTTCATTTATTCAGATCAAAGATCCTGAACATAATCAAATATTGTGGTATAGCAAGAATAATTATCATAAGTTTAATAAAACATATATATTTTCATTATTATTCAACTTTAAATCATAACTCATTACTATATCACAGGTTTTTAGTTTTGGTTTTGTACAGGATTTTTAAACGTAATAAATTAGAAAAGCAAGCATCATCAATCACAGGATCAATATTTGCAGGATCATGCGATCAGGATCAATGTATCGAATCGGATACGCGATACTAAACTTTTACTGTTTTATAACCTTCTGTTACTTCATACACTAACACACAGTTTGTCTGGCTAAGTTGTGTTTTCATATGATACTTCATTACAATTAAGTAGGCCTATTGTTTATAAAATAACAATACCCCTATATTTTCTAAAGGGTTAGGCGGGGCATGACACTATTTTTCAATAGAATATATATTGTACTGGACCCTGCCACAAAGTACAATTTAGCCAATTAAGTATCCCAATTTTTTTTTAATAACCATGCTTGCTTAGACCACAACTCACTAATTTGTAACCAATTACTGCTAAAGCGCACAACTGGATATTATTGATACTGGAAATAGTCATTATTTAACCTTCTGATACATCATAAAAGTTGAGGTTATTTAATATGTATACTGTGTATAACGATATAAACATTACTTGTAGTTTTAGAATGTAACAATTTTCTTTCTATCTTTAACCTAACCTTAAAAGGACGTGTACCTATTTCATATGTTGAACAATATTCTATATATCAATACCATATCAATAAAGAAACCTAACAAACCACCCAAAAATGTTAAGTATTTTTAAAGGACAGATTATATCGGGAAAAAAACTGAACCGGTCAATCTGCATATGGATATATGAAATGAATACAATTAAGTAGGGCCTACCCCAGTGATATTGAAACTACTCTTCAGTATCAAATTTTTACCTTCAGCGTACATCCTGTAAATTGCATTCCTGATTGCATTTACTGTGAAATCGTCGACTGTGTCAAGTGACTTTCCTTCCTGTGGCCTTTTTTTCCTCTTTTTTCCTGGTGTTGAAACTTCTTCAATGTCTTTCTTGTAGTACCTAACCAAAAAAAAAAAACATTTGTCATAACACTTTTCCGGGGACCCGTTCACAATACGCAGTTAGGCAGTGTTCCAAATATGGCATTTTGTCACAAATATTTGCTTTGTGGTCACTAAATGGAAACATGACAGACTTTGTCCACGAAATTAATGAAGTGTTTTTTTATTTATTTTGTGATCTCCCAAACAGATGAAAAACTAATTAAATGCAAATTATAAAATCACTCCCTTATGTTATAGTTAAACCTATCATAAAGTTTATAAACATCGTTATAAACAAACGTGTATCACACCCATAAAAATACTTGAAAGTGCCTATATTGTTATTGTTAGGACCTGAGTAGGCCTAATATGATTTTAGGTTAACTTTTCAACAGAGACGCCACATGGCGGTGTTGTCTCACACCAAAAAATATAAATTGGAAATAACACACAAAAAACCTCGTGAGTTAAAACACAGGCCGACAATACTTAGGACACAGTCGATATTTTTTTTTACGTGCATGAAAACGAAAAAAGCCTACTTACTTGAGAACAGTTGACTTTGCGATGTTGAGAAGAAACGCGGTCGTCTGCGTAACGTCACATTTCTTCAAGTCGGTTTTCCTAATTAAAACATATAAGTTCTGAGCGACGTTAATGATGTCCATCTGACACTGCGAAGAAGTAGCTTTCCCCATCCCGGAACCAATTACCATTACAGCAATCACAAGAACCACACAAAATATCAAAACGATAACAAATTCCATCATTACAATAGTAGATAATAAATAATATAACAAAGTTAAAATACACAATATTAACACAAAATCCTGAAACAAAAACTGTACGTTATTTCACGGTCAGTAATATATTAAAACACACTGCAATATGGCGTAACTGCAGACAAACGGCTGAAAGAGAAAACAAACAAGTGACTATTAACATTATTAATGCGCGACCACGGTTTCGGCACGTAATATTTTTTTACCGTTAACATAACGTTTTTATTTCACCAGAGATTTAAAAAAATGTTCAAACTTAACAAATACCCAAACAAATTCTTAAATACACGCGGAAAGTCAAAAAATATATATTTTGGCTATGGAACTATTTCGTTCTAATCATTGCCAACACACCACTTCTCTCACTGTTTCATTTACACACATGCGAGATCATTAATATTAATAATATTGTACATAGATAGTTACTTTTTTTGTAAAATTTTATTTAACATCATTATACGGTAATTTAGTGTTAATGCATGTTTAATATGCATATGATGGAAAGTATTTTTGCAAACGAACCAAGCATGCTGCATCCTGGTGTGTTTTTTCAAAGGTTCGTTTAAAAAAGTAGGAGGTTACCGTGGATGGACTATATAACGTAATTTTAACACTGGCGTTGTAATTTTCCTTTTTTTTTATTTAAGCGAAAATAATATTTTGTAATGGTTACAGATGTAATTATATATAATTTGATCCAAGCTGTTATTAATTTGCATGATTACGAAAAAATTTCTGCTTACTGAATGAATGACACATTTTATATAGGTAATTAGGCTCATATTCCGCTTCACTTTTACGTGCATACCCTATAGCCTATTATTAAAATACTGCCCATCTGGTTGAAATTCACTAAACAATTAATACTATAAAGTTTCCGCACACGTTAGATGTTTTACTTCTATGACATGGCTAAAATATTTTTACGAAGTTGGAGGCATGGGCACGACGCGCACTGCACGGCCACTGACGCCACGCGTGCATACCTTCGCGGATTATAGCGGCCCGGCCTTGTCACCTGCCCCCTGCTTCCTCAGAGTGGTTATCTATTCTTCAGCGGCCTGGGAATTTCCCTTGGAGTGGCGTAAAATAAGTACAGTTATTCGGGATGCTTCGATCGTCGGGTCGGCGTGGGATGTCGCGACACGTCACAACCACTCCAGTTGGTTCCAGAAACACTGCCAAGGATATATAATCAGCGACGCCGGCCTCCGCGGGTGCCCCGAGAGTTCCAACAGTGCGAGTCCAGCGAGGAGGACGAGAGACGCGGCGCGACTCGGAGCGACGGGACCGAGCGAGTGCGACCGAGTGGTGCGAGACTGTGTGTGGACAGGCGCGAGGTAAGGAGAGCACCACTGTTGAGCCTAGCTTCAGTGAGGAGTGCGAACTGTGAACATGACAGATACCTAGCGATATGTGAAAATACATTTTTAAGTGCAAGTGATTTGTGAACAAACATTAAGTGTGATGAATTAATTTGTAATGTAAAGATTAGTAGTAAATAAAACTGTATAAAAATTAAGTGGGGTATCCTTACGAACCCGATTTTCCCCACATATAATAATATTAACTTGAAACATTTTAAAACACACATTATAACACTAAGTAGTTCTATATGTTTACATACTTTTATTTTGCTTAAACGACTTAACTCAGTCTGTAAATAATTTCTACACACAAATTTTAAACTTATTGATTTGATTAAACATTATTATTATATTATAATATCATTAAAAAGTAACAAAATTTTTTTCCCGGAAGTGCATGCTCTACCACTGTGCTATTAAGTTACCTAGGAAATTAGGAGAATATGAATTATAATTATTGTACTGCCAGTTTTCTTAGGTATTTTAAAACTTGAGATTACTTTTTACTATGGCTATTTTAGTTTACCAAATATACTCCGGGTTTGTAACCTATCATAAAGTTTTTTTTGGCACACCAATACGTTTGGTATGTACCTTAATGTTTACGGAAGTGACTAGACTATATACGAGTTTATGTGGCTACAAATGGGTCCATCCTCTTCAATTTACATTTCCGTTCATCGAATTTCGTTCCATTTTTACGAAATTACTCCTACCAAATACCAGACACAATTTTTACACATTAAAGAATTATATTTTGTTTTATATTCTTATTTCATGGCAATTATTCTTGTATATAAATATTTATTTTATATTTTTATAAATAATACACACTTTTTTAACGCTTTCAGTCTATTCATCACTGAAATACATTTTATATCCCAATAATAAATTGAGTTTATACAGAAAATTTTTAATGAGTGGTTCATGGTCTACATTATCGTTGACAAACTTTTCTTATACTGTAGTATATTTTATCATTATTTGTGATGTTATAATATTGTTGTAATTAATGTTATCACAATTATAATTTTTAATTTTTAATTTTTAAAAATTTATTTTAAAATAATTTAGCTTAGTTAATAAATAAAATATAACGATTTTAGGTTAGGAAATTAATATGTGATGCAGAAAGAGTTAAGAAAATTGTATTTTATCTTAACTAAATGCCTTATAATGTATATATTCGTTACTCTTCAGAATAATATGACATTAAAAAAAATATTGTAAGAAATGTAATAGTAATACAGTCCACGTTTATTTTAAATTGTTTCACACGTAAATACTTTATTTTAAATGTATACAGTCTTAAAATATTTCACCTTCAATTTACCAAGAACGCGGGCAACAAATCATCAACGAATCTTCGTAAATTAAAGATGTCTCAGTAAATGTAGTCATGCGGATACAAAACTTATTCATTTAAAACAAATTATTCAAAATAACTTATTAACTTAATATATGAACAAAACTTTCGATATCTGGTTCAGCCTTCAACAAAAAAAAACTCTTTAACTTCATAATTCCACGTGCTTTTAAGAAGATTTAAAAGAAATACTGCCTATTGCAGCCATTGCAATGGTGCGACGTTTTGAAAAATGTTATAAGTTTTTCGTTTCATGGTTTATAGACTCCAAACCATCGCCACCTCCAAAGTTTATATATACGAGTGTATATATATATATATATATATATATATATATATATCACAATATTGTGGACACGATAACTGCCGAAATTTTTCACAAATCATTTCCTAACTAATACATAAAATCTAGTAGTGGAAAATCTCGGTCGAGTTCTTTAGTGGGCAATATCCGACCAAAGGGGTATAAATGGGGAAGTATTTTTTTAAAAACAGAAAAAAACGCTTTAACTGCCATAATATGGAAAATATCACATCCGTTTGAACGTTTTATAACTTGAAGAAGTAATACCAAATCTTTTGTCTAAATACGTTTTTGATACGACCAACCATAACTACAAGGTGTTGAAAAAACAAGCGTTGGAGGACAAAACTCTCATTACTCCCTTAGTAGGAGCAACATCGAATTCGTACAAATTATGTATTAACTTTATAATATTTATCTAAAACTTTCGCCTGAAACAATTTTTTATAAGATGATACATTGCTGTAGGGGGTTGAAAAACATTAGGGTAGGATTTTAAAAATTCATTATTTCTGTACCATGTACACTATTAAATTCGTTCTAATTTATTGTAAAATATTGAAATATTATCCACAAAATTTGTCTGTAATTTTTTCCTACGACCTACCATGACTGCAAGGGGTGAAATAAACAGGGGTTTAATACCTAACAAAAAAATTCATAACTCCCTTAGTAGCCATACTATCAAATACGTTCAAATTGTTTGTAAATCTTATAATTTGTATATAAAACTTTTGTCTGAAACAATTTTTGATAACATAAACCATAATTGAAAGGGATTGAAAAAACCTGGGATTGGAATGAGAAAATAAATAAACCTTCCCTACCTGGTATATTATCGAATCCATTCTTGTGTTTCTTTAACTGTATAATTATTGACTAAAACAATTGTTAAAATAAAATTTTTGTTTGACCAACCACTACTGCAAGGTTTGAAAGTAAAAAATATATTATTACTTTTTTAATATATATATTTTTTTATCCGTTATAATTTTTTGTACGAATACTAAACTTCATCTAAAACTTTGACTGAAACAATTATTGACTGAACGAATTATTCCCGTAAAACATGGGTTGAAATAAAAAAGGTATTCAAAACTTTCTTAGTATCAAATTCGTTTGAATTTATTTCAAACCATCTTAATATTATCTTAAACCATGGTGCAAACCAAATTTTTATACGACCACGGTAATTGATGTAAGGGATGAAAACTAATGTTTAAAGGTAAAATAAAAAATTGTTGCCTTAGTTGGCATATAATATGAATTTCATTCAATGTTTTCAATGGTGGATACATCTAATTAAAAAGATCCCTAATATTTTCGCTGCATGAAAAATGAGCAACTATTTAATCGATAATTTTGTCATATTGGAGAACATAAATGAGTCGTCCAGTTGCAAAACTCATTATGTCCAGACAAACAGAATTTTCAGGAAGGGCAAAAAACTGTGGTTAATGGAATATTGCAGATAGAAATTTGGATTATGTACTAATAAATATACAATAAATATCACAATTTATCAACCAGAGAGCGGATAATTTTCACTGTAATTGTTAAAGTTATTTCCAAAACCTATTTGGACATAACGAGTTTTGCAGCAGTTAGGAGGACTAAATGCATTTTGCTGCAGTATGTAACATTGGGGAATCTTTATACTAAGTGTACCAGATTCAAAAAATAATAAATACAATTTAGCTGCAGTATACAACTAAAATAACAATGGGTATACTCTGAAGAAATCTTACCAAATACATAATAATATAAATACAATATTCTAAATAAATGTTAACACAATTTTGCTGCAGTACACAATTATATTCAAAATGGGTATACTCTATACAAAATACTTTACATTTTCATTAATGTACAATCAATCACATTTCAATAAGGTAAATAGAATGCAATATTTTCTGTATACATCTTTCATCACAATGGGTATTCTGCATGAAAAGAATGCCAGATACAATATTAATGTAGACCTAAATACAAAGGCTTACCAGGTTAAGTTCGCATAATTACTACCCTCTTGCAAGGTTGAAGTTTGAAATGCCATTGACCGGGCTCTTTAATAACTTTGGAATCTGCATCTTTCCAATGCAATACAGGATAATCTCCTAAAGGTTTCAGTGTTGCATGGGATATAATAATGTTTTCATAATCTTGGCGAGTAAGGATTGTTGACTTTTTCTTTACTTCTGATTCAATCCGTCCGAATATCCTGTCAGGAGGGATGAAGGAGTGTCCAGGTACTGGGAATACCAAAGTTACTTGGTTTACTGATGTAGGAGCGTCTTCAGCCAGATATTTGCAGAGCATAAGTATAAGAATTTTTTTCTTGTTTTGGCCTCCACAGCCATCTGCTACCAACTTTACTGATTTGTAATTTGTCAAGTCTGCGGACAATAATCGATGGTTGAGGGCACTAGAAATTTGGTTTGATCCTTTCTTATATTCATCTTCAAGCCATACATAAGAAAATATATTTTCCTTCCATTGGCTTTCTCTTGAATTTCCAACACAAATAGTAAAGTTATATAAATATAACTTCCTTAGATAGTATGCCGACTGGTCGGGTATTTTAGGAATAGGCTGGTTTTTCTGGCAATCAAAGCTAAATGTGATTTCCTGATCATTGCTGAGCCGTAAGATATCATAAAATGCTTTTGCTCGTTTTTCATTAATGATGAGTTCTGTTTGCAGTTCCTTTCTCTCTTGCACATCTTTGCTTTTCTTTATTCATTCTTTAAGTGAAAGGCATACTGAACAGCAGTCAGTAGCTGGAGAACCGAAACCTATGTTAAAATCACTATCAAACATGCTGCGAAAATAATCATACTTGACGTGCAACGTTTTCTCATGTGTCTTGATATTTTGTTCAAAGGGATTTAATGCTTAGTTCACTAGGAAGAAATTGCCTAGTTATATTTTTACTGCGACAGTAATGTGATTCAAATACAGTAATTGAAGTTATGAATTCTTTTACTGACTGCCTCTTATCTGAATAATGGATGGATATTTTTTCTCCTCCACGTTTATCCACAGGCACATCGCCTAGTTGCAGAAACTTTCTGCATAAATTTTGAACACGGTCTCCTGATACACATAAAGTCTGTATAAATAGTTTTTTTTTTGCAAACATGTATATTTTCAGTGTGACTAATGTTCAAACATGGTAGGAAATATTTTTTTCGTTGGAAATCGCTATTGCGATTTCTTGACCTTCCTCGTTTTGGTGTACACACTACAACATGGCGTAATATAAAATTTTGTTGTACTTATCTACAGTGGTAACTGTAGAAACGTTGATGCATTCTCCTCACATCTTGATACGTCACTTCACTGCAACGATACGCCTCTGTTGCCTTGTGGTTACATGATGGGGGTCGTGGAAATGTTGGTGCAGAGTACCTAAACATCACGAGAACAACACTAGGTTAACTTAACATAAATATACACCTAGAATCTTTGACTTTGTTAGTATTAAACATTTATTTCATGCATAACCTAAACATAACTATGTTTATTATGAATGTGTAGCATACCTCATTCTGTTGGCAACATTTATTTTCCAACTGTCCTTCAATGCCCTTTTATTTCTTCCTTTTCCAGGCTGGGCTACCTGCACTTGTAAAGGATTCATATTTAATAATAATAGCAAATAAACTTTTTATGATGCTTTGTTTACAGTTGACTGAATGCAAATATTTTGACAATGTTTACTGTAATAATGGAAATATAATCATATATTATAAGCAACAGGAAAGCATTTCCATGATAGCCAATCTTACAACTTGTATCTCGCAATATTTTTCATGATTGGTATTCAAGAACACAGTGTAAAAATACTGAACACACTCTCGGTGATACAAACGTGGACATGGTGCATTTTGTTGCAGTTTATTATATTCGCTATGTATTACTCTTGGACATAACGAGTTTTGCATCAGTTTGATTAGTTGGACATAATGAGTATTGCAGCAGTACTGCTCATGGACATAAAGAGTTATGCTGCAGTATGGGTTTTTCAATGCCTGTTTAACACTGGATTAAATGGGATTTGCATCGCTACAAATATTCTAGATTTTGTATTTCTCACTGAAGAACAACATGAAGCAAATAACTCAATTTCCGGAAAATGTGGACACAATGAGTTTTGCAACTGGACGACTCAAATATGTTATGTACATTAAGTTCTTTAAATGTTCCATAAGTTTATAGAAATTTCCAAAATATTTACAGAATAAGCCTGTAGGCTGTGCCACAGTTTTTTTTTTTTTTTTTTTTTTTACAATTTGAAACGAACTCAGAAGTTGTAAAGTATTGTAGTTCGGCGAAGATTCAGTTATCAGAAACCAAGAACACTTAGTTTATTTAAGGTGCATTCTCCGGTGAAAATACCATATATTTACTTTAATTTCCAACAGTGTACCAATGTGGGATATTTAAACGTTATACAACTTTGCGTTCTGAAAAAAATATTTATTCAAATTTTTTCCTTTCAAACTTTCAGCTACCTATGGAATATTTTTTTTACGTGTCCTCAATCTACCTTCGAACGCTGGTTTTACCTTTTAACTTGAATGTGTTCGGTTTCGTCCAAAAACTGCTGGTCGGTCTCTCTCTCTCTCTCTCTCTCTCTCTCTCTCTCTCTCTCACCCCTATCCCCCGATAGTCTTCCGTACTCTATGAAAAAAATTCACTAAAGCAACGAGAATATATTGTTTCTGTCGTGAATCAAACTAAGACAAGCGAATTCATCCTTCCTCAGTCAAAGATGAGTGAGACATGCATTATTTTCGTGTCATTGATGTCAATTTTCACGGCTAGGCTTCATTTTATTTTAAATGTTTCTAGTCGTAAAATCGTGTTGCTAAACAAATTTTAAGTAATTAATTTTTACATCAGATTTTTAAAATTACTAATTAAGACGTTTTAGCTTTCAAAAATTTCATGAACTCTTGTTTAGACATTGATTTTAATTAAAATAAATTATTTACCTATATAATTTATTGTTATACCCAGATAAGTGTCCATGTTCAATTGCACGCCTAGACTCGAGCTAAGACGGAGTCTTGAACTTACGTTTTCTTCATGAAGATGCATTTGGCAACCAAAGCGAACCATAAACAATTACCATAGACACCGCGTTGCACGCTTATGCTCTGTGCGCCACGCGGCATGTTTCTGTTATGCGTACGCGTGCGGCAGTAAAACACGACACATCGCCGTCGCAGCGTGTTTGTAGCAAGCACCCCGCGTAAACATCAGCCATCGCTTCAGCGAAGGCATGTCACGTCAACTAGCTCGCTTTACTGCAAGCCTTGGAGTACCACGGAGATGACGTCAGCGGGGATGTTCCCACTACAGCACGTGGACCCTGCTGGCATTTCAGAGTAATGGCGTCAGTCATCACATGGCAGATGGTTTTACTTTTTAACTTAAGTCATTCATAGAGACCTGTAAGAGACAGGCTTTATACCGAAAACACTATAGAGTAATCCAGGGTATTTGTGCGAAAAACTGGCGTTGTTGTCACGTCAATATGACAGATAGCAGACGGTATGCCCAAGTAGTATACAAATGGGCATACTGGAACAGGTTCCGTAAAGAGGAGCCGGAGGAACCGACCGCCATCTTGGATTTTGAATTCACGGCGGCTATTTTGGTGTCAAGTTTCCTCTAAAAAACCTCAAACATTACTCAAATTTCTCAAAATTCCTAAAAATGTCCTTATTTTGAGGGAAAGATTCCCAATTTGAGTTTAATTTCCCCATGTTGAATTTAAACCAATTAATAGTTCGAAATTTGAAATGCCTGAAAAGACATTTACCTTAAAAAAAAATGAAGATTTCCCATTAAGGCTTAAATTCCCCATTTACAAGCCTTCAATAAGCCTCCGAAGGGCAGCTTTGACCTTGACCGTAAAATTGAAGTTCTTTAATTTTAAACAAAAATGCCGAAAATATCAACATAAATAATTTTTATAACAATTTTACTTCAAATGTTTAGTTATCCAATCGATCTTGGCCCTCGGAAGGATTCCCGACGAAAGTAAATATGTATATTATTAATAAAAAATATTTTTAAAATCTTAATTACAATTTACATAAAATGTCACACGCGCCATCTTGGATTCTATAAACGATTCACTTTTTATTACGCCTGTCATCTTGACAATCCTTAATTTTTATGCTAGAAAATCGGGAAAGAATTTAAAAATCATAAAAAAATTTACTTAATTAAATTTTGATAACTAATTTTATTAAAAGATACTGGGTTCGTACCTGCTGAGCGCAAAATAAAAATGAAGAAGAATCCTTCCCCCACGGAGGCCACCGACAGACGGACCTCCAATGTATGTATTACCAATGTAAATACAACAGTAAGTATCACGTCACGTTCACCATATTGTTTTCGTTTGCTGAAGACTGCCATCTTAGATTCGAATTTTTTTTTTTTCGTTTGCTAGAGGGAATTGCCGCCATATGGGCTAATTTTGCCCGCTAGAGTGCAGGAATCATTTATTGAAGGGCGGCCGCCATCTTGACATTTAAAACTTTAAAAAAATCAAAAAAATACTTTTTAAAATAATGATTGATTTTATCGGCTCCTCTCCTTGGTTCGATCCATGATCAATACAAAAATGTTTATTCTATGTAAAAACCACTTAATTTATAAATCATATTCAAAATCCCAAAAGCAACTTAAGTTCCTCATCTACCAGCCTCCGTTAACCGATATTGCCGACTTCTTGGAAATTTGTAATATTTGATATATAAATTCAGAACAAATTCCAAAAATCATTTTTAAAAAAACACCTATTTATGTAAAGATTTATTCGATAGACTTTCGTCCACGGTTAGAACCTTGATCAATACGAAAAAAGGTAATTTAATTAAAATTAGCACTAAAGTGACAGCTTCGAGAAATAAAACAATAAAACACAAACAAAATAATTATTGCATAAGTTCTAACTCTACTACAAAAACAAACAAAAAACTAACATACCACTAGCCTTTCTAGTTTTCTACAGTCTTCTTAGAAGGCAAAGCGAGACCTTTACATGACTTCACATGTATTTTCAGGGCAGTTCTACATGACTGTCGATTAACTAGACATATCCAGATTTTGGCTAGACACTTGAAGTTTGTGGTCAGGCTAATATGACAAGTTGGTTACCAGGTACATCAGTCGGTTGGAAAGGCTGTCACATCCAGCTGGTGGCCAGACATGTCTAGTCAGTGGTCAGGATCGCATGTCCAGTAGGTGGCTTTCCACACCCAGTTGGTAGCCAGGCGCATTCAGTAGATGGTCAAAAACCTACAGTCAGTAGCCAAGAGATATTTTTCTTCGATAGTCGACGAACATTTAAACAGGCCATGTTCAATGTCAGGCGTTTAGACCAGTTAACTCCGAACCACGAGACTACAGCCTTGTCGATTCACATAGAAAACAAAGGGAAATATACAAAAAAAGGATATACATTGAAAAGATGAAGCACATTTAATAAACGCACAATCGTTAAAAAGTAACCACGTTTGACGAAAAGGACTTAGCTTAGGACGCAAATTCAACTCAGTAGGATACAATCTCGCCTCAGGGATACGATCTGGACACGGGGATACGATCTCGTCAAAGAAATACGATCTCGCCATAGGGAGAAAACCATAAAAATACTGGTAAGAATATTCAGGATCACACAGACAACTAACACACTGTACACTAAATCAGGATAAGTGAATAACAAAAATAAAAAAATAAAAAATTACAAAAAATTCTGGCTTGTGCTAGAACTCTAACCCTGCTGAAAAAAGGAGACGTTCACAAGCATAAAGAAAGTTGTTTGTATTTTTGTTTTTAATTTTTGTTATTCATTGATAATGATTTAGGAAAACGTGTGTTAGTGTTCTACGTGTACTCCTGATTATTCCTTTATATTTTGTTGGTTTTCTCCATGTGCTCCTGATTATTCCTGGCGAACTTTGGCTGATGTTCTCCGAGTGCTTCTGGTTATTTCTGAGCCAAAAATTCCCGCGTGTAAATTGAATTCTTAATGAGACAAGCGATTTTATTTAGAGATTCTCTTGCTTAGTGAATATCTGCTACCAAATCATCCCCAACAACATTTTTTATTAGGTGTAATTTAGACAAGAAATATAAATTATTCAGTCATAAAATGTCTTGAAGAATCACTATCATGTCAGACTAACTTTCTTCTCCTTGGTATCCAGCGAAGCCCTCCTTTTCTTGCGATCGTGAGTGAGCATCCCGCATCCCGCATAAAAAAAATAATAATATTTACCGCTACGCAACTTGTGGTTAAATCTGTTGAAAAGTATAACTTAAAAATTGCAAATTATCTCTCGATAATGAAATATTAAAAATTATATTTAAGTATCTGTTGAATTAAAAATCTCAGTATGCATCTGGTATTAATCACATAAGCTATTTCGAAAGTGAGAGTATTCCACACTGATTGGATCATTTTCTGTTTGAAATATGAAATATGCTTTTGATGACATATCAAAAACAATCAGCTAGGTTCCAAAAACAGTAATGTCACCGTCGGCATATATGTGACGGTACTGTGGCATTTCGTTCACTAAGATTTACAATGCTCGACGTCAAGAGAAAGGTAATTGTGCAAAGAGTCCTTCCTTTGCGTAAAGTACTATACGTTCCGACAATTGCGGCGTTCTCCGTGGACGAAGTGATAAAAAAAACACATCAACACCTGCAAATGTGTTTTTTTTTTCGTCTACTGAGAAAAAGTCTGTTTTTGGACCGAGTGTTTGTGGAATTGGCAAAAATCAGCACACTCGGGCATCTGCAACACCTGCATTTAAATGTAATGAGATAGCAGCATCGAAGAAACGACAGCAAGATACAGTACTACAGGAAGAATAAATTGATGACAAGTTTCCTAAGATGAGCAATGAAGGATTAGATCTTCTTACAGAATTATCTGATGGATTTTCTGTTACTGAAGCTTAAGGATTAAATAATATTACCGGAAACCGTGTCAGCAACAGCGAATTTACAGAAAATGAGAACGATATAGAATAATTTGAAGCTACAAATGATGATGCAATGATATCAAATAGATGGAAACGACGTGATAAAATAAATTTTTCTGATCAAACTTACGATGATCACTGGGACAAGAGTGATCTTAAAAATATTAATAAAAAAACATTGCAGGAATAAGATAATGACGAAAGAGATTATCTATACGTAATGGGAAGATCCTAACATATTAGTCGACAGGTTAGAACTTCTATTTGCTTTGCTTAGTAAAGAAACTACTCGCACCTCAACGAAGTAGTCACCATACTTAAGAACTAATAAATGCAGGCTACATGCAATAAAGAACTATTTTACCTGCTTTGGATTCGAAAAATATATTTTTTTATTACCGTAACCAGATTTCTAATTAAGACTGAGTTCTCGTAGTATCCTACCAATCGTATCCCAGTGCCGTATCCCTGCGACGAGATCGCATGCCTGTTACCAGATCGTAATCCTGCGACCAGATAGTATCCTCGTAACCAGATCGTATCCCTGAGGCGAGATCGTATACCAGGGACCAGATCATATCCCTGTGGCAATATTGTATCTCTATGGCGAGATCATATCCCTGCGGCGAGATCGTATCCTTATGCCGTTTTTCTAAGATTAGATATTGTCCTTGTGTCCAGATTGTATCCTTGTGACGATATCGTATTCTACTGAGTTTAATCTGCGTCCAAAACGAAATACTTTTATTTAAATGTGGTTCCTCTTTGGCGAAGTGTAAATATATAATTAGACGAAAACAAATTACGTAACCTTTAACATGAAATCAATTTTAATATGTATAATTTTTTTTTGCGTTCAACGGTTAATTTCTTTAGCGCAAACTCTTATTATTTAGATTTTATGAACAAGCCTGAACAACTTTTGACAATTGGGGCTCACATTTAGTGTTTTCGTATCAACGTAGTTGGCGCGCGCATAGAATGAAAGTGGTGTGCACTGGCGCCCCATATGGCATCGTGTAATTTAAATATCCCATAACAGCTTGCAATGCGACCTGTAAACCAGGCCTTGTATTCAATTTATTTTTAGGTCTGGTGGCTAAACAGGCGTGGCAGCAGACATCGTGTAATACAGTCTTTAGAGCAACGGCTTTTCCCAACCGTCGGCGGGGTCAGGCCGTCAGGGCGTCAGCCCCGCGCTATTCAGCCTACACGCCTGTGAAGTGCACTTTATTTACCGGTACCAGGCTGGACTCAACGCACTGTACACAAAACATGAAGATGTCTTCTGTTAATTGGTTGCTGTCACATTTTATCTCCTGTCCGTATTGCATATGGTTAGATAATATTAGCTATCGTTAATTTCTTTTCTGTTATTCCGTGCGTGGTAAAACTATCCATCATTTGAGCCACGATTTTTTCGCGAATGAATTTCACTCCAGGCTCATCAGGGGATTATTTTTCGCGAAAAAGATTTCTAGACTAGCTGAGAGTTAAAATACTGTAGCATCGTCTGTGTTTGGTGATTTTTCGAGTTTCTTTCAAGTACGTATCTACTGTCAACACACAAATTACAATAATTCAGTGCGGAAGCAAACGCGTTCTGAATGGCCCAGTCAAATAAGGCAATGGCTTCTCTTACAGACGGCCGCCAATTACAAGGAAGGAACAGCTAGCGCTTGAATACCGTGTTGAATTCTAACAAACGATCTGATTTTCGTTCGTGAAAAATACATGCTCCTACTCATTGGTAGACAGCAAAAAAAAATTCGCGGATTCATTTCGTGGTAGGCTAGAATTCAACAGTTTTACTTTTTACCTGCTTCTATGATTGGCCAACAGTTTAAGTAAAGGACTCTGAGCCAAAGAGAAACTTTCATCAATAAAATTATCGAATTACAGGCAACCCAGGTTATTATCTCTCAAGAAAGCGACTAATGAGCAGAGGACTCTTACCCAAGTGTGCATAGGACTGTGGAGTCTACACTGGAAGTCTTCGAAATTGAGAATATTTCCAGTCCCTACTCATTGGTCGTTAACAATGTCACTTACTTTGGAGGGTTACGCTTAATTTTTTAACCACGTATTCTCCTTCTTTATGACTGGCTCAGGGTCATCGAAGACGCGTCAACAGTACTGTAGTCTAATCATAAGAGGCATGCATTTTTTCGCGAAAAAATCTGGACGCTCGTTAGACTGCAATAAAATATGCCCGTGCCGACAGTTTGTTTCGTTGTAATTGGCGGTTGTCTGCAAGAGAAGCCATTGCCACAGGTTACCAAGCCAATAAGGACGAGTTTTCTACGATTCGTGTACCGACAGTACACATGTACTTGAAATATACCTCACCAACCACAAAACACAGACGATACTACAAATTCTTCACACACAACTAGTCTCGTGAAGCAGATGTGTATGTACATAAGTCTGCTTTGTCTCCCCATGAATCCGCAAAATAACAATTTCCAGAGAGCCGAATTTCGTGGATTCGTCTGGCTTCAGGGTAGAATTCAAAATCATAGTTGTGCTCAACCCATTTTTGTTTTTCCATTGGTTAATTTCTTAGCGAAAACATTTTATTTCTTGTTAATTAGCACTAACCCGATTCGCTTACTTCTATCCTAGCTGGGCATCATTGGCTCAGGGTCGTAGAAGTGTGTGGCCAAGTAACTGCGGTCCAATCATGAACACATTTCGAGAGTGTGAAGGTTAGCATTCTAACGTGTGACTAAATAGATGTGCGAAATTTTTGTATCTCTAACCATGGTGCTTATTCTAAGTTTATTGTTTCGATAAAATTTGTCGTTATCTATTGATTATCGTTCGTTCTCGAAAGTTTCGTATTCTAAGTTTTTCTGTGACGTCATTCTCGATGTAATAAATCGTTACAAACTATAGTTTTGTAACGAGATGCTACAAGCCATCCAAAGCCCCACGCGATGCCCATTTCCTTGGCAGTTTTCATTTTTATTTTCTGCTGGCGCTCCTCTGCTTCCGTGTAGATCACAATTTAGCATCCTTTCAAGAAGGTGTGGCTCTGGGCTTAAAAGTTGTCGTGCCCAAATTCTTGCTTTAAATCGCACTAGAGCGTGTTCCATTTTTCTGCCGAACTCACGAGACGAGGTCGTAACGATGGTGGACCCGCGTATGATATCAGACACTCGCATATATTCTCTTTCATTAATATATGGGGACGAACCAAACGTATTGGTATGCCAAATGAAACATTGTGATAGGGGAACTATCCTGAATACATTTTGTAAACTTGAATAGTCTTGGTTATAAAAAATCACAACATATCATACACAAGAAAACTAGAGTTACTTAACTGTGTATCTGTAGCGTATCAAACTAAATGCGAGGTCTCGTGATACAATCTGATGTTTTGATACGGTTCAAACCCCGTCGCTTGTTGCACTTCATGTAAAAAATATATATTATCTCATTTCTATAACAATTTTAATTCATAGCTCAGTTCATTTGTTTCCTTTTTTCATGCTGGGTAGGCATATAGTCATATTTATTAAATAATAATAATAAATATCTAAACATAAGTCAAATAAAATAAATAGAAAAATTAATCTCTAAATGAAACGCCTTCTTTTATTAAATAAAGTATGAGTAGTTAGGAATAGCCGATCCGAGCACACAGGTGCCAGGTGCAGGATTCAGGATTCATGACCTTTGACCTCTGAAGTCACTGTTATGACCTTTGACCGATGACATCATCACCGATTTCCTGGAAATTTCCCGATTTTCCGCCAAATTTCCTCAAAATTTCCCGTTTTTCCCTCAAAATTTCCCGTTTTTCCCTATAGATTTCCCATTTTCCTACATAATTTCCCTACAAAAATTCCCCATTCCCGAAATTTTCTAACAATCCCCCCCCCATCCCCCCATAAAGGCTTGTCAATTTTCTAACAATCCCCCCATCTCCGGATAGCGGGTTGGTATCCCCCTTACCTACCCACCCATATCCGGATCATGGATTACGTCATTTCCGGCCACCATTTTAAATTCTAGAACTTTCAACCATTTTGTTTTCCAGTATTTAATATTATGAAGTCATAGCCGCCATTTTAATCACAGCTGTTGCAATTGTCGTTACGATCGCCATCTTTGTTTATGACATCACAACAATCATTTGTTTTTGTCTGCTGAAGGCCGCCATCTTGGATGTTGTTACTATCGCCATCTTGATTTTTTTCTTCTGTGCTGGGGGCCGCCATCTTGATTTCACATTATGTTCCGCCATCTTGGATTTCCCCATCTTTGTTTCTGATGTTTGTTCCTAGAGAGCATCACCATCGCTCTATTCATACACACAAGGTCGATGTTCCATTACATACCAATGTTATTATGGTCCTTATCAATATATTAAAATATTGTTTTTATACAAAATACATTCGGAACTGCTGAGATTCGAACCATCGTTCACACAGCTCTGACCTTTAGGTTGGAAAACATACGCTTTTAACCGCTCGGCTATCAAGACAATTACCGATCGAAGAATTAAATAAGGTATATATATAAAACATTAACACACATATTCGGACTTGTAATATTTTTATTGAAAGTAATAATAGCATCATCTTTTCGAGAATCATACGACATATATATTTTTATTATTATTGTTTCAATACTCGCTACCAGGAGCACTAGTGTCTAGCAGAGTGCGGCCGCCATCTTGTTTTCCGTATTCGCTACCAGGAGCGCTAGTGTCTAGCATAGTGTGCAGCGGCCATATTGTTTTCAATATTCGCTACCAGGAGCGCTAGTGTATAGCCGAGTATTGCAACAATCTTGTTTTCAATATTCGCTACCAGGAGCGCTAATGTCTAGCCAAGTGCAGCCACCATCTTGTGTTCAGTATTCACTACTAGGAGCGCTAGTATCACTTAGTACACACATTAACTGCCAGAGGGTGTTATATATTAGTTTAATTCTGCCCCTGCTGGAATGTAGTACTGTCTTGACCTATAACATCTCAAATATGTCCCTCACCTTGAACTTTCCACTATATTGGATTACATAATTTATGTTCGCCTTCCTATATGTCGTCACCAACACTATCTTGGCATCATCACATTACTGTCGACACCCTGAACTTCACGCCATCTTGGACTATATCATCACATTTGACTTATAACACATTCACACCACCACCATCTTAGATTTTGTTATCACCCACTTTAATCGTGGCCACCAACATATTGTATTATCACCTCATGTATGCACCCACCATACTTGATTATATAATCATACTAACTTTCATCCCCTGCTAGAGTATGTAGATTAATTATTCGTAATGAGCATCACGTGATCATCCCAAATACTAAGATAAAATATATATATTCCTAGTATTACCATTAAACTTATCACGAACCTTACACCAAAGTCATACTGCAGACTTGTGCACTGTAGCACTCTACTCAAACTGACTTACACAGCTTACATTTTCTTAACATGATTTCAATTGCGACTACAATTTCTTTGAGGGCTTTCATTGGCGCCTACAATTTCTTTGAGGTCTTTCATTTGCGCTTACATTTTCCTTGAGGGCTTTCATTGGCGCCTACAATTTCTTTGAGGGCTTTCATTTGCGCTTACATTTTCCTTGAGGGCTTTCATTGGCGCCTACAATTTCTTTGAGGGCTTTCATTTGCGCTTACAATTTCTTTGAGGGCTTTCATTTGCGCTTACATTTTCCTTGAGGGCTTTCATTTGCGCTTACAATTTCTTTGAGGACTTTCATTGGCGCCTACAATTTCTTTGAGGGCTTTCATTTGCGCTTACAATTTCTTTGAGGGCTTTCATTGGCGCCTACAATTTCTTTGAGGGCTTTCATTTGCGCTTACATTTTCCTTGAGGGCTTTCATTTGCGCTTACAATTTCTTTGAGGACTTTCATTTGCGCTTACAATTTCTTTGAGGGCTTTCATTTGCGCTTACAATTTCTTTGAGGGCTTTCATTTGCGCTTACATTTTCCTTGAGGGCTTTCATTTGCGCTTACAATTTCTTTGAGGGCTTTCATTGGCGCCTACAATTTCTTTGAGGGCTTTCATTTGCGCTTACATTTTCCTTGAGGGCTTTCATTTGCGCTTACAATTTCTTTGAGGACTTTCATTTGCGCTTACAATTTCTATGAGGGCTTTCATTTGCGCTTACAATTGCTTTGAGGGCTTTCATTTGCGCTTACATTTTCTTTGAGGGCTTTCATTTGCGACTACAATTTCTTTGAGGGCTTTCATTTGCGACTACAATTTCTTTGAGGGCTTTCATTTGCGACTACAATTTCTTTGAGGGCTTTCATTTGCGCTTACATTTTCTTAACATGCTTTCATTTGCGACTACAATTTCTTTGAGGACTTTCCTTTACACTTATGTTTTCTTTGAGTGTTTTAAGTTTCGCTTATTTTTTCTTTACATGCATTCCTTTGCGATTACATTTTCTTTATATTGTAACTCAGTATCTCATGTAAACAATATTTAAGTATGCATATATATCATTAATATTAATAACATATTTATTGGAAATTATTTCATTAGGTATATTTATAATTTCACCATAAATTAAGCAGGATAAATTAAGGGAAATAAAAAAAACATAGTATACATGAAAAATTTATTTTATTTAAATGTTTATTTTATACACAGTTCTACACAAAGATATATACATCTATTTATCTAGTGGGTCGAAATGACTAATTTTCAGCTCCAGACGGTTCACCGAATTCAGCGTCCAACCAGATCCTTTACCCATATATTCTTCTTCTTCCTTGCAGAGTTTTTCAATACTCTGTTTAACTGACTGCTTCACGTCGTTTGAAGTATAAATTGCAGCAGCCGATGTCTTGAAAGCACGCTTGCTCACTCGATTCTCGTGCGGCTCCGGTTTACCATATAGACAATCCAACCATAAGTTATATTTTAAAGGCCCATGCGATGCTGTATCGTCCATAAACTGTTGTATTATATTCTGCTCAATATCACTCAGAAAAGTGCAAATATCTTTTGCCTCACTAAAAGTATTTAGATAATAATAGTCTTTCAGAACTCCTCAAAATGCAGATTGCGCCAAGTAAAATCCATTAGCATTTGTCTGTAACTGACCAAGCATAGTATTATATTTATGTCCAGATGACGATGCGGGTGGTTGTTGCTGCTTATCTCCTTTAATGCTGGAGTCTGTGCACATGGGTACCTCTAGTTTAAATTGAGGAATCGTAACGTTCACATGCTGTTCCACAGGCAAGCGAACTACACCTTTACAAATCTTCAAGTGTCTTTTCAATTTATCGTTGCAAGTAAACTTCTTCCAACATTCATTACAGAAAACAATAGTGCGAGACGGATTCTTCAGGCAATTATTCTTCTCATGACGTCTCATGTTGGAGCTCAATGAAAACATAATATTGCAATGCTGGCACTGATGCTTCAATGGAGATTCTTGCTTCATACTGGATTTCGAAGAACTAGGGGTAGGATCCATACTCTCCCCAGATTTCTTTGTTGTTAAACAAGGAAGAGAACTCCCAAGCGATGTTCACTTTTCGGAGTCAGGATGACAACTAAGCTACCAATTCCGCCCACATCCCTACATATAAAGCCAACCCCTACCCCCACTATGGCACTCTTCACATCATCAACATGTTTACTTAGGACTCAGCTTACACAGGGTCTCTCTCTCTCTCTCTCTCTCTCTTCTACTCCAAATCATTCAACTATCCTAGAAGTCTTGAAACTATCTAGATGATGCAGATTCATAACCTGACCAATTCAATCATGAGATGATTCATGGTATGGTAAACACAACTAAAATACATCTTCTCCAACTGTCATGATATATTTTTTAAAAAAAGCCTAGCATCCTCTTAAATATTAACATCCTTATAGGACTTTGCACACCTCATTTAATTTCAAAAACTCCCAGTTACTATATCTACGCGGAACCATAAATCATTAATACTATTCCAACTCACACTCTTAAGCCAGCATATTTGTGTAATATTATCCACTGTATTTTTCGTAAAGTTCCCATTACAACATAACCTACTAACATAATACTTTGTTATATAATGTTATGTAGCATTCCGCCTCATTATATCAGTTAAAGTTGTTACCACGCATAACTATACTCTAGCCATTGTTCCAAAGCAGCCAGAATTTAATACTATCAGCCCATCATCATCATCAAACTACTTAATATAATTCCATAAACATTTACTATATGCAAAGATTAACTACACCATAGTAAATATACAACATAGGTCCACCCAACAATCCAAAATGAATATCGGTCAAAAGGCAGTTTTAAATCTACGAGCCATAACATACATTCCTATTCCTCAGCCTGCAGTACCCAACATTCTTCAGCTTACAAACTCTTTAAATTAAACATTTAATTATGTATTTCCTTTCATTCTTTGAATGTTTCTTGCAGTAAAGATATTTTTTTGAGTCAAATACTATTTACAGACAATACAATTCACCATCCTGCCATATAAAAAAAGAGATCATATCTCGACTTAACCATAGGATAAATCCATGCAGCATCTTAAAAATCAACTAAATAGATAATACTTAAGATATGAACAAAGTCCGATCTGACATTCTGGTCGAGTCATTGCATATGAATACAAATAGGAGGAGGGACCATAACATATGGATACAAATATGAGGAGGAGGAGGAGGGATCGTAGCTTATGGATACAAATATGAGGAGGAGGGATCGTAGCATACATAAATTACACCCAACTTTACTCAAATACCAACTATATCAACCAGAAAGTAAATTATAAGAGGCATGTTTCCAATTTAAATTACTTTCCGATCGATCATTCAGAAACCCAGGCATAAAACACATAAATATCGCCGAAGATCAAAAGAACTGCAAAGTCAACATATAATATCACAGTCTAAGCCATAAGATCTATGTCCATCGCATTTATATCAACCATTTCCCTTATACACCTTAAGTGTACGAAATGCAAGGCCAGCAAAAAGAAATACCTGATACATATTGTCCATTTTAATTGTCCTTTTCACGATGTAAATACTTGTAATTATTATGCTGTAGAGATTCCGAATAAAATTTCTTACTTAAATAACAACTACTATGCCACCAATTCATATTATAAGTACTGATAATAACTCTCCTTACCCAGATAATATGAACGTAAAGACAAAAATTACTCAACATGTTAGTAGATCTACACAAGAACAATATATAAAGTCATATGTATAAGCATTTACAAAACTTGCACGAATCAAGAAGTTAAACCATACAGGCTAAACATTACTTTAAACCTTAAATATGTAGATCATAAATATATTATTTTCCGAAGGATTGAAACTGTATTTGGCATAAGCATTGCCGCTAAGCTACATACATACAAGTTAATGGCATTAGAACTCATACGATTATTGAGTAACAATTTTGAAGCAACATCTATAATGTAATGTTAGAAAAAAGGAGAAGTAAATTAAATGAGAAGGATCTAGAATTAACAACAAATGCTGGAATTTGACTCACAGCTTTATTTTACTATATATATCACTGATACAGCTAGGTAAATTATACTAGGAACAAGTTTTACACTTTCAATTACGTCCAACAATATTCGGTGATTCTGGATTCAACTGCGAAAACATATCATGAAAGAAAATGTTCTTTATCAGGTTCTTGTAGTCGGACATTACTTAATGTGCCAAGTTAAATCTCTTTAGGTGAATATCTATTACACACCGTTAGTGAACAATCATTTCCAACTGCTTCACTTGAAAATCACATCATCATCATCTGGAAGCCGGCGAGATCTTGTAAACTGGAGGCCAGTCTCATAGTAGTTTGTGCTGGGCTGGATGCTTTCATAAGAATGAAATTATATGTTGCAGCGACTCATGTGCACATTCAAAATATCGCTTCGTGAAAACAACTTTCCACATCTATCACACTGATGCGACTTGGAGGCAGGATTCACAAGACAATGATGTTCTTCATGTCGCCGAGCACTACTGCTGCTTGCAAACTTCTGCTTACAATATCTACACAAAATTTCGGATTTACACTTCACAATATGGAGGTTAAAATTTTCTCGGCGCATCAACAACTTTCCACATCTGTCACACAGAAGTATTATATCGGGGAAAGTCTTCATACATTCATATTTTCCAGCACATGATGATTCTGGTGACACTATAGGTGATGTAGGCGTTGGTGATGATGGGTGCGATGACCTCGGCTTCATTTCCTGTGTAGTAGAATGATTCACTGCTAGTGATCTACCACTAAATGTTTGGCCCATTGCAGGAGAAAAAATAACCCGGGAAGGCTATCCCAATGAGTCTCCGCTATTTAAAGCCCAGAAACAAACTGATGGATTGCTATTTACATTGCGCCTTATATACTCTCGAAACCATGATCACATCATATTTACCAATCAAAAGAAGCCGAGTTCTCTTACATACATAAATATGTATTCACATGGACATGCAGGGACATGCACTGCACTCACTGAATACACACAGTGGCCACACATGTGACTAAAACTAGCTCCAAATGGATCCAAATACCTTCAGTAGCTACAATAGCTCCAACTGCTACCATAGCTCCAACTATCTCCAATAGCCCAAATAAGTTCATTAGCTTCAACTATCTCCAATAGCCCAAATAAGTTCATTAGCTCCAACTAGCTCCAATAGTCCAGCTAACTTCATTAACTCCAACTAGCCCCAATAGTCCAACTATCTCCAACTAGCTCCAATATCAACAACTGCTACATTATCCCCAACTAACTTCATTAGCTCCAACAGCTCCAACTAGCTCCAATAGTTCCAACTAGCTCCAATAGTTACAACTGCTATAATAGTCAAACTGATAAAATGACTCAAAATTAATCCAACTGCTAAAATAGCTCCAAACGGCTCCAACTATCCAAATAAATCCAATAGCTCCAACTAGCTCTAATAGCTACAATGGCATTAACTAGCTTCAGTACTTACAACTAGCTCCAACCTCATCTGACTCTAGCGCCTCAATTGCCCCACAGACTCCAAAGCACCAACTGATTTCAGATATAAGATTACACGAAATAAAATAAAAAAACTTTATAATCATATTAAAATTTATTTCACAATTTTATACACGTTTCGGTAAAAAATATTATTGTATGTAGCCTGCTCTCCTTAGTTAACGAAGTATAGTCAATGTTTCTTTGGTGATGGATACTTTTTTTCCGGCATTTTGTAAAGCAACTAGAAGCCTTAACCTATCGACTAATATATTAGGATCAGCCCATGATGTGTGTAATCTATCTCGCTTATTGTTATTAATATTTTTTTAAGCTATCTGAAGTCTTCTGTTTTAATAACCGCCTCATTGTCTTCCACGCAGTGATCATCATAAGAATGACCAGGTTTATTTATTTTAACACGACGTTTCCATCGTTTAGGTCTCACCGCTTCAACATATTCTTTAATCTTTTTTATCTTCGGGTGCTTCATCAAAGTCTTTGATGTTTTCAGTAACACAACACTTCCCTTGTTTAGATCTCACAACTTCATCACATTCTTCAATCTTGTCAGTTTCGGACACTTCATCAAAATCTTCGATACCTACGGTTCCATCGTTTAGGTCTCAAAACTTAATCACAGTTCATAATCTTGTGAGCTTTAGGAGCCGCATTACAGTCTTCGATATTGCCAGCTTCGAGTGCTTCATCGAAATCTTTGAAGTTGTCAGCTTCAGCCTGTTCTATGTTGTTCATAATTTAGTGAAGGTAACTTGAATTTGGTGTAAATAATTTTTTTATTTCGAATGAAGACACTACTTTCTTCATTAGATTTCAATTCTATTTCATTAGTGATATCTAGTTAGAGTTGGTAGAACCAGCATTTTCAACTTCGAGTTCATAATAATTTTTTAATAATTTATCTTCTTTCCTCTTCTTTGCTGTTGTAGACCTGACCTCGTTATCAGTAGATAGCCTGGTTGCACATATCTTGTGATGTTTATTCAACAAATATCTTCGGCCAAAGTATTTCTGACACAGATTGCAACTAAATGGCTTTTGGTAAGGACTTAATGTACACTCTGCTCTGTCATGTCGCTTCGCATTTTTTTTCCCTCAAGGTGAACTCCTTGTCGCAATATACACACCTGCGTCCTTTCGATAACATTGCTGGCAACGACTCAGAATACATATCAGCTTCTACGACTAATACCAGATGCATATTGGGAGTTTTAATTTGTAACAAATACTTAAATATTATTTTTTAAACATGCCATCAGCGGTAACTAATTTTCCTTTTTTTTTTAAATATGTAGGTTGCAAGTAGTTTCGCTTCATGCTAACATATATCACCACATGCTGTGTCAAAGTTAAGTTTGTGTATAATTAGGCAGGATGCTCTCTCACAGTCACAAGAGATGGAGAGATTCGCTAGACCTCTAGGGGGGAAGAATTCTTTCTCAAGGAAAAGATCAGGTAACATACCGAACTGATGCTGGTAGCGATAAATAATCCATGTTAGCTTCTACAGCCAATACAACTTATATGTTATTTTAATAGTAGACTTATAAAATTCCAACACCAAGAATAAATGTTTCTACTTAGATAAATAAAATCATAAATTGGAGAAGGAGATGTATCAATGTATTTTAATATTAGAATATGTCGTTGCGGATGAATGTGTGTTGACAGATTTTAACATTTTAATTTTTTTTATAATAACTGCCTGCAGTCAGCTAAAGAAAAATAAAGCTATAATAAAATTAATTATCTCCCACGACGGCCAATTTCTTTTCTGATGTAGGTGGGCACCATATATATAGTATATAACTTATGCTATAGCATATAATATGCTTAAGCATATAATATGCTTAAGCATATATAAATTTTAATTTTAGATATGTTAACATATATATGCTTCAGCATTTGTTTTTAAATATATCTAATACAAATATGCAAGCATAAAATATATACTATATATATATGGTGCCCACCTACATCAGAAAAGAAATTGGCCTTCGTGGGAGATAATTAATTTTATTATAGCTTTATTTTTCTTTAGCTGACTGCAGGCAGTTGTTATAAAAAAAATTAAAATGTTAAAATCTGTCAACACACATTCATCCGCAACGACATATTCTAATATTAAAATACATTGATACATCTCCTTCTCCAATTTATGATTTTATTTATCTAAGTAGAAACATTTATTCTTGGTGTTGGAATTTTATAAGTCTACTATTAAAATAACATATAAGTTGTATTGGCTGTAGAAGCTAACATGGATTATTTATCGCTACCAGCATCAGTTCGGTATGTTACCTGATCTTTTCCTTGAGAAAGAATTCTTCCCCCCTAGAGGTCTAGCGAATCTCTCCATCTCTTGTGACTGTGAGAGAGCATCCTGCCTAATTATACACAAACTTAACTTTGACACAGCATGTGGTGATATATGTTAGCATGAAGCGAAACTACTTGCAACCTACATATTTAAAAAAAAAGGGAAAATTAGTTACCGCTGATGGCATGTTTAAAAAATAATATTTAAGTATTTGTTACAAATTAAAACTCCCAATATGCATCTGGTATTAGTCGTAGAAGCTGATATGTATTCTGAGTCGTTGCCAGCAATGTTATCGAAAGGACGCAGGTGTGTATATTGCGACAAGGAGTTCACCTTGAGGGAAAAAAAATGCGAAGCGACATGACAGAGCAGAGTGTACATTAAGTCCTTACCAAAAGCCATTTAGTTGCAATCTGTGTCAGAAATACTTTGGCCGAAGATATTTGTTGAATAAACATCACAAGATATGTGCAACCAGGCTATCTACTGATAACGAGGTCAGGTCTACAACAGCAAAGAAGAGGAAAGAAGATAAATTATTAAAAAATTATTATGAACTCGAAGTTGAAAATGCTGGTTCTACCAACTCTAACTAGATATCACTAATGAAATAGAATTGAAATCTAATGAAGAAAGTAGTGTCTTCATTCGAAATAAAAAAATTATTTACACCAAATTCAAGTTACCTTCACTAAATTATGAACAACATAGAACAGGCTGAAGCTGACAACTTCAAAGATTTCGATGAAGCACTCGAAGCTGGCAATATCGAAGACTGTAATGCGGCTCCTAAAGCTCACAAGATTATGAACTGTGATTAAGTTTTGAGACCTAAACGATGGAACCGTAGGTATCGAAGATTTTGATGAAGTGTCCGAAACTGACAAGATTGAAGAATGTGATGAAGTTGTGAGATCTAAACAAGGGAAGTGTTGTGTTACTGAAAACATCAAAGACTTTGATGAAGCACCCGAAGATAAAAAAGATTAAAGAATATGTTGAAGCGGTGAGACCTAAACGATGGAAACGTCGTGTTAAAATAAATAAACCTGGTCATTCTTATGATGATCACTGCGTGGAAGACAATGAGGCGGTTATTAAAACAGAAGACTTCAGATAGCTTAAAAAAATATTAATAACAATAAGCGAGATAGATTACACACATCATGGGCTGATCCTAATATATTAGTCGATAGGTTAAGGCTTCTAGTTGCTTTACAAAATGCCGGAAAAAAAGTATCCATCACCAAAGAAACATTGACTATACTTCGTTAACTAAGGAGAGCAGGCTACATACAATAATATTTTTTACCGAAACGTGTATAAAATTGTGAAATAAATTTTAATATGATTATAAAGTTTTTTTATTTTATTTCGTGTAATCTTATATCTGAAATCGGTTGGTGCTTTGGAGTCTGTGGGGCAATTGAGGAACTAGAGTCAGATGAGGTTGGAGCTAGTTGTAAGTACTGAAGCTAGTTAAGGGTGTATACCATTTGTCCAAGTGTCCACTTCTCCAAGCGACCACTTCTCCAAGCTCCGTTTGTTCGAAGGACCATTTGTCCAAGTGACCATTTGTCCAACCGACCATCTCTCCAAGTTTTGAGGGGTGGATGTGTCTCCCACTTGCCTTCCCATGCACCGCCTTTTCCCCTCTCTTGGAGCCAATGAACACACGGAAGTCTAACAGCGAATCAGCGCTAGCAATTTTTTTATTTTTACGGCGAGATAATCGAAAACAATACCGTGTCGCCTCAGTACATAAAGTAGCTAAGTGCTGGTATGTAAAAAAGGTTACCGCACTTTAAAAAACGAGAGCTGTGTTCATAGTCTCGACGAGCGCCAGTAATCGCGCTATCACAGACGTATCGTTTTTCCGGGCGCAGTTTATGTCTGGTGTAGAGAAAGAGGGACACATATGATACGCGGCGTTGCATTGCGTTATCCACATGTGACGCTCGCAGCTAGGATTACAGATCCATTACTGCACGTGGAGCTTCGATCTCGTGGGCCGGGTCGTGTCTGGCGTCCTGGGCTACCGAAGGCCGTGATTTCCGCGGCTGCTTTCAGAGTTATAAGAGGGCAGCCAAGTAGTGCTCTGCAACCGAGCGCATCCTGCTGGGTTTTCCGTGAATATATTGAATAGAAGCTGTGTTGACCATCTGGCCGGCTGGTGTTTCTGGCAATATGTTAGAGAGGGCATTCTGATACGATTGAGAGGAAGAAATAATATCGTATATACCAAATTAAATTCAAATTAACAGAGTAGAACCGACAAAAATATATGCAAATATACTGAATTTTGAGGAATTTTTAAGGAATTTTTGTGGAATTTTGAGGGTCAAGGTCAAGGTTATCCAAAATGGCCACCGTGACGTCAGGTTGGTCGGGGTCAATGACCGCCTCACCAGTCGCCAGGCAACTCGAACCGGAACCAGTAGCAGTATTGGCTATCATATACTAATACTGTATTTAATTCTGTGAAGTACCGTGTACTCATAAAAATCAACATTTTCTGTATTTTGGCTGGAACATTGCAATTGATTGTACCTACCAGTGCTGGGGTTAGGTATAAAGACGAAGCTATTTCGTAAGACCAGATTGCATAGACAGAAATTGAATAGCAACTGTGCGAACATATTTTGTGGTTATCCAAAAAAAATCGCTAATCTCGATTAGAAAAATCCACAATGTAATGACGGAACACACAGGGCCAACTTGCATTTGCTGTATTAAATTATATGCTTCGATTCCAATGCGACAACTATACCCGCCTATTCAATAATTTAAAATACATTTTTAGGAAATTTGTGTTACAAAACCACTAATTTTTTTAGAGAAAGCGGATTCATTGTTGATCATTCTTCATCCACAGAGTTACGTACTATACAAGTTAAAAAGTCACATTAACACTCTCCTCATTATTTCGGTCAAATGCGAATGGAGGAAGACGTGGGACTAGGTACAAGGTGGCTTGAGAACTAACCAAAGCCTGGACGAAATCCTTCTAGGCCTTCGAATCTTGAAATCTGTCAAAGAGTTTTGTTCGCTTTTTACCGTAAGTAAAGGGCATATAAACAAATTTTTACACCTCAAAATATGTCGTGCCTATTTTAAATAAAACACGAAAAGGTGTAATTTTAATATTTTTCAATGTTACCGACTCTCTTAATGACTTAGTTATAAAAATCTAAGGCGAGTACTCAAGCAGTAAACGAAAACAACGAATAAATGAATTCCTTAATGAGCAAAAATGAAGTATACTTTCAAGAATATTATATAGGTAGGCCTACAAGTAAAGTGTATTAAGGTTACCTAATGAAACATGTTACATTAATTTCCAATCATGAAATATCCCTATCTGTTCAATTAAATTAACTTAAGAAGAGATTAATGTGTATCATCTTAGCTCTCGGTGTACGTCATTTTGTTGGAGTGATTTTGGGAATGCGACTGAAATAAATGAACGGAAAATGTGTAGCACAGGGTGCTGCTATGTATGGTGGATAGCGTGAACACATTTCACAAAGCCAAAGGGAATCTTTATACTATTAACTGATAGGTTAATAATTTTGAAGAAAAATTCCTGGTTGAAAATCAGTTCCAAAGCTGGTCAATATTTTTACAATTTTCTTTTCCCCTTTAGTCAGAGTTTTATTTTTTTTAAAAGTCTTAAATTTCTGTCTGCAAATGGAATGTGCCGGTAGCGAATTCTAGTGGTGGGTGCGGAAACAAACTGTGATTCGCGTACGTTAAATTTAGAATGATGTTTACGTTGGTACTGCAATTGTGCATGTATGTATTTACGTTAGAATCCAATATGGGGGGGTTTGAGGTCGCAGCCCCAAACGAGCGATAGCGAGTTACTCCTATAATTCGAACATTCATAAACATTATCTTTTTGCTTACGCAAACTGCTTTGAAAGCTGATCTTAGGAAGAAAACAAAATTGTTCGGTAAATGTGTAGACCATCCCTGCCGCGTTTAAAGTATGCAGACATATAATTTAAAAGATGGTTTAGAGCTATCATTTGACCTATAACTCACAATTTTGTATCACTCTTCTTTAATTAGTTTTTTAAAACCACAAATATTTATGATTTAATTTCACAATAATTTTTAACTAGCAAGCTAAAAAAACATTGTAGGCTTATGTAGTCGCGTAAAATCGTTAATGTTCTCCAAATAGAAATACTTAAATGTTAAATGCTTTAAGATAACAAGAAAAGTTCATGTAATATTGACACATCGCTCAAAAACGACTATATAACGTGAGCATTAATAATTAAATTTATGTTTATTGAAACAAGTAAATAATTTTACCATCAATTTTTAGATTTGTTTTAAATTTAATTCAATTAGGTACTCATAATTTTTTGTTTTTATTCTTTTTCGAGACGACGGAATAAAACACTAATATTTAAATGAATGAAATAAACTACATTGATCGTTCAATGAAATCAAAATTAAAAATGAAATTTAATTCCAATGTCAACACAAACAAACATCCAAAAAGCGCAAAAACTGGGATAATTCACACTGTAATCAACCGAACTGAAATAATTTGTTCTGATAAGAAATCAATCACTGATAAACAAAATCACTTAACGTATAAACTTCTAGCAAATGGCTACCCACTTGATATAATAAAACAGCATGTGACATTAAATAAATCACAAATCACCCAACAAAAACTACAGATAAATCAAGCAACACATCCATAATTCCCTATGTTCGTGGTCTCTCGGAAAGATTCAGACGTTTGAGAAGCAAACACGATCTAAGAAAAGTTTTTAAATCTAATTCTAATATCAAAGCACGATTACCAAAGTAAAAACAGCCATCGATAAAAATCATTATCAAAACTGTGTGCATCAGATCTCCTGCGAATGTGGCTGCATGTACACAGGAGAAACTGGCAGGACCCTTTTGAACGTGCATAAAGGAGCACAAAAATAACATAAAGAATGGCAAAACTCAAAAATCTAGATTTGTCGAACATGCTTGGGACAATAGCCACAGAATACTCTGGGACAAGGCTGCACCACTCATATATGAAGAAAACACAGTTAAAAGGAAATTTAAGGAATCAGCATTTAATGTCAGCAATAGCAATATTACCAGTAATAAAAGCATTTTATTAAAAAAATACGGATGCCCAATTAAAAATTAAAACAATTTACTACAAAACGTAGTTAAAAATCAGCAAACCTCACAGAAATTCATCAGCCAATAATATTACACATTTCAGGGGCGTAGCCAGGGGGAGGGTTTTAGGGGTTCAAACCCCCCCCGAAATATTCAAAATATCTCATTAATATATACTGAAATATTAACACTTGTTCCACGGTAATTGCTCACTATTACAACAATGTTTTGAACATGCCGCGCTGCCGCCGCACGCCGCCGATTATCCAATGACACTGCCCGCATCATCGTATTCGTTTGGTAACCTTAGACTTGATTTCGTGTTGTAACCCGCGCCGCGCATGCATCCGTTGCGTGCAATCAGCTCGGCTATCGCCAGTCTCCACCGATCCCTTGCCACCGATCACTGAATCTGTGTACCGTGTACTGTGAAGTGTGGACAATTGGACATAGTTATTTGTGTGATCATTGCTCTGGCTGTGATTTCACGTCGAGTAACTTAAGTGGCCACTGGCCATATTACAGGAGTAAGTAAATTGTAATCTTCTTTACTTACTATAAAATTAATTCGCTTCCCGCTTTTGTCTGGTTGTCTCTATAGCTGTTAGTTTGCAACTCTGTACGCCTAGATCTTCTAAACTACTCAACTTATGTTAAGGCTGTAAGGGTATATTATCGTAATATACATATACACCTTTAGAGAAATTCGAAACTTCATTCGGTGAACAGTTCCAGTCGCCGAGAAGCCATCGTGGATTAGAAAGTTGTTTTGTTTACATCAAATTTTTATTTTTTTTTTGTTTGCTGATTTCGCTTAGAAAACTTTGCTAATTCTATTTTAATATTAATTATATAAGAGTAAAATTACGTTTTTTATAACCTTGTGTTTTGTAAAACTATGAATCAGTAACGGCTTTGTTTGGAGTTTCGGGCTCGCTGCATGTGACTGGTCCTCGTCGCGGCGGGCGGCATTTCAAATGTTTGAATAAAGCTGGAATCACAATACCACGACGGCTCCGACACGACAGGTCCGACAAGCTCAATAGCCAATGAAATGCAATGTCACCGTGACGTCACTCCGTCAGAAAACGCACCCCGACGGCCCGCAACGAATAGATTTTATTTCTAATTCCGTCGTGTCGTACGGCCCGACAGAAAACAAAACGGCAACGGAAAGGAAACAGTACGGAACTAAATTTCAAAAATATTTACCTACTTCGTAATTTTGTTTAACATGCGAGTGAGTTTTATATCTTGCCTTCATCTGTTTGTACAAATTTAATCGTGTTTATGGTTAAAGTTGTTATTGTAGATTGGTGAAGTTTGAATTTAATAATGAATGAGTTTAGCGAATAACTAAATATTAATAAAGTTAAGGCTGAATCTATTTTGTAAGGCATTAGGTTGAAAAACTGCCATAATTATCCTAACAAATAGCGAGAAAAAAGCATGGGCTGTAATAGCATCATCTGTTTCTCTTTCAATTATTTTTTTAAACGTCAGATATACTTTATTTTATGAAAATAATTTGTTTGGAACGATTTGCCGACAGCCAAATCAGAAATCGTCGGGTTGAATATTGTCGTGGCATTGTGACCCTAGGCTATTAAATCTGTCGTGCTGCAATGCTGTACGACGGTTTGTCGGGCCTGTCGTGTCGGACCCGTCGTGGCATTGTGATTCCAGCTTAATAGTGCCGCGGCCCATGGCATGCTGAGACTTTAAAACATCAAAAAGTTTTGATTTGTTCCTTTGAAACTTTTAGCGTCTCCCGCATTAGGGGAAGCTTAATTTTGAACAAATAATATGTGAAAAGTGGTTTGTTATGCCAAAATACAGTAAAACAGTGCGGGTTAAGTGAAATTTGGCTGCACAAATTAATGCAAGAAATTTCATGATTCGGTGACGTAAATATTTGTAAGCTATATTTGGCCGTATTATACATGCATATTATAGTAGAGAAAATTCTAGAAAGATTTGTAATGATGTCGTAAAAAAAGTTTCTTTTTTTTTCCATATTGAATGTTAATTAATAGTATACATAGCAAATGCAATGTTCTTTAATGTTATTTCTGACGTGATAATGTCTTATACCTCGATGAACGCTGGCTGCACGAACGAAAAAGTGTCCCATTCCGTTTGAGCCGAGTGTTTCCATTGTCGTGGTTTACATTGTTTATTACAAAAATAAAAAAACCTTAAAATTAACGAGTGCGAATAAATGTTACATTTATCGAAAAAAATGTAATTTACAACTTACTCCTTCTTTGTATTATACAAAATAATGATAATTCAGTGATATAATAATTCAATTCAGTTCATAAAAGTATGCAATTTTTCATCAATGTTTTCTTATGACATTATCACGTAAAATTACCGTCCATAAACTGACATTACAGACAACCATTTAATTGGGTAATAATTTATATATTTTTTTACTATTATGATTACACATGAATGGATGAGAGACATCACTTTATTTTATTTTCCTCCCTAAAGACGACTCGCGCGGTTAGCACATAGCACTGTTGCTGTAATGTACTTAATGAATAATTTCAGTTACATTAATTTTAATATTAACTCTTATTATTTAGTTGTAATTTTTATTTTTCTTTCTAGGTACGAGTTTCATGTTGTCGAGAAATGGAGGGAAAAAAAAGAAAAGGCGATAAGTTTAAGGGTATGGACTACTGGAAAAAGTGGTGTGGTCAAGCGGTTTCCAGTAAGGAAACACATTTGGCTACTGAAACTACAACAAGCTTGCGCGCTGCTGGTAATGAGACTGTGGTGGCAAGTGAGCCTTCGACCTCAGTTACAGAATCGAACGACAAAGTCGAGTCAGTGGCACCTGTGACCTCAGTTACAGTATCTAACGACGAATTCGAGTCAGTGGTGCCTGCAGCCTGTTTAATGGGTACGACCAACCAGCCTACGTTTATTCAGGAACCGACCAGCTTGCCTGTTTCATCATCATCTCATCCTGTAGCTAAACTGGACGTTGGTTTTTATTCGAATCAAGATGAAATGGTGAATGAATATATAAAAGTCCAAATTTTAAAAGTCCCTTGGACCCCACCCAAAGATTATAAGTTTCCCATTTCCACAAAACGAAATTTGCGCTTTCAACTTAAATGGATAGAGAGATTCCCCTGGTTGTCATATTCTGAATATAAAAGTGGAGCATTCTGCAGAATTTGTGTTGTAATGGGACGTTCACTTGAAGGTAAAGGCAGCCATCAGCGAATTGGCCAGCTTGTAACCGAGCCATTCTGCAAGTGGAAAAATGCATTAGAAATATTTGAAACTCATGCAAAAACAGGATATCACAAGAGAAATTTGGAACTTGCAGAAAACTTTCTTAAAGTAACATCTTTGCAGGCTTTTTCAGTCAGTGAGCAGTTGTCTTCTGAGAGAAAGAGGCAGCAAGAAGAAAACCGAAAGAAATTAATCCCTATCGTAAAAGGAATAATTTTTTGCGGTAAACAAGGCATCCCATTAAGAGGTAAAATAGATTCTGGGCGGATTGTACCAGAGCCTGATCAACCACTGCAGAATGATGGTAATTTTCGGGCACTGTTGCGGTACGGAGCTGAGTCTGGGGATAAAGATCTTTCTGAGCATTTGGCCACTTCTCAGAAGAATGCTCTTTACACAAGCCCTCAGATCCAAAATGAAATAATAGACATTTGTGGTGAAATAATTCAACATAAGATAATCGAAGAAGTAAAGAAAGCCCGATTATTTGCTATTCTCGCTGACGAAACTACTGACATCTCGCGTGTGGAGCAAGTCTCGCTGTGTTTGCGATATGTTGATTTGAAGGATGTTGAACATCATAAAGTTAAGGAGATGTTTCTCGAGTACATTCCTACTGTTGATGTCACAGGATCCGGCCTAGCAAATCTAATTATTACAGCTCTGAAAAAGCATGGGCTTGAGTGTTCTCATGTGGTTGGTCAAGGTTACGATGGGGCTGCAGCTATGAGTGGGTATTTGCACGGGGCCCAAGCTTATGTTCGTCGAGAATGTGCTCTTGCTCTTTATGTACACTGTAGTGCACACTCTCTCAACCTTGCAATTGCTGACTCATGTTCACAAGCAGATATCCGAAATTGTGTTGGGATTGTACAGTCTGTCGGTTCGTATTTCAGACATTCCGCTCAACGCACTGCTGTTTTGAAAGACAAAATTCGAGAGTTGTTACCCGCCGATCACCAAAAAAGCCTGCTTGTAATGTGCGAAACACGGTGGGTCAACAAGCATGAAGCTGTCATGAGATTCAAAGAAATTTATCCAGCGATTGTCAATGCTCTCGAAGAACTCCAATCTAGCCATAATAAGGAAACATCACAACAAGCCGTCCAAATGCTTAACACACTTCGATCTTCGAATTTTGTGATGTCCTTAGTGATTCTTGAGAAAGTCATGAGCTATACATTGTCGTTATCCAAACAGCTGCAAACAGCTAACACCGACCTGATTACAGCATTCAGCCATGTGGATGATGTTATTAATACCTTGCAACTTCTGAGGAATAAAGTTGATGACGAGTATCCTCATATTTTTGAAGAAGCAAAGGTTTTGCTCGAAGAAAATGGCGGTATACTGCAGATGCCACGCATAGTCGGAAGGCAGTTGAACCGCTCAAACATTCCTGCGTCTGATACATGCTCGCATTACAAAATAAATTTCTTCATCCCATTCCTTGACCATACCATTCAACAATTGAACGAAAGGTTTACGAAGCACCGTAAAGTAGTGACTGCACTTTCTGGTATCTTGCCATCAAATTTCGCAGCCAGTTCTGAAATTGAAGAGGCAGTTTGTATGTACTCTTCAGTGCTTCCCGAAAGAAGTACATCTGTAGTCAAAGCAGAACTAGATGTGTGGAAAGCAGTGATGACAAACACCTCCCCTACTCCAAAATCTGCTTTGGAATGCCTAGATAAGTGCGATCAAAAACTATATCCAAATGTTTACACATTGCTACAAATTTTGGCTACCATACCTGTTTCCACTGCTACCCCAGAAAGGACGTTTTCAAGCCTAAGGAGACTGAAAAACTACTTACGCAACACAACCAGTGAAAACAGACTGAACGGTTTGGCTCTTATGAATATACACTATGGGGCAGAAATAGATGCGGATGAAGTAGTGGACATATTCAAAATGAAAAACAGAAGAATAATTCTATAAGTGTAATTGTGTATGCAGTATGCACTTTCTATTCACGTGTATATTAATGTTGCATTGTTTTGTCATTTTATTTTGTAAACCCCCCCCAAAACTGAAATCTGGCTACGCCCATGACACATTTTGTGTGCGGCCAATCAGGATAGCCCTCGCCTCCCATAACCTACTTTTCCAGTGTCCAATATCAGTCTGTGCCTGATGACGGGAACAAATGTAAGTTGCCTAAACGTCGTAACTGCTGTCATTGGAAACGTCTGTGTTCGTCAGTGCTGTCGTCATTGTGTTGTCCAAAATATTCGTTGATTTTTCATCGCTGTGTTTATATGTTTGCTGTATTGTCCAGGTTTGTTGTCTGCTTGCATCCAATCTGTCTTGTAGTTCTGTCTCGTCGTTGTTAGGCCACTGTGTTCGTCTATGTCGTTACATTATTATTCTTGACTAAGTTCCTTCTATGGAATATTTGTGCCGTCTGGTTTTTTAGACGTTAAATATTTTTGTCTGTGCTGTCGTATCATCGTTGTGTTGCCCATAATACTTTTTAATTTTCCACATTGGTTCAACTTTTTTGACTAAAACTGTTCTAGTCATGTTTGCTGTGGAAAATATTTTTCTGTTTTATACTTTTATTTTATTTGTTTTCGTAATTATTTACATGGCAAACAGTGCAAAACTTCAATGGCGTATGTCCAAAATACTTCACTAAATCAAAATTCCTCATTGCTTTTTACATTCAAAGAAATACTTTCATACGTCATGCATACATTCCACATTTAAATATAGTTAGTTAGATTCGTAACCTATAAATATCTGAGTGTTTATGGTTTCCTTACCAACAAAACTCTATATGTCAAGCCGGTGCCCCATTAGAGAAAGCAGCATTGCGTGGAAGGACTCCACGTGGTTGGAAGTCGAAAGACAGAAAGTCTTTCGGCCCCCACTTTTCTCAGCCAGTATCGTTCAACGTGATTCAGGACTGCCATTACGTTAGCGTTAAAGTTTTGAGATCTGGCGTAAGTTCTCAATGCTTCCAGTCCGTCAACTATATTGAACGAGGGTGTCACTATGTCATGTGGCGCTCCTCGCAAAGCAGGCAAATGAGGAAGGGCCATTACCATCCTTATGAACCGCATTTCTTGTGGGTTCGTTCTTATTTCATAGCTCCAGCCACGGCGGCAAACTAAACGCCATATGGCCTGCAGGCAGTAAAAATGTCATATAGTAAATGTCTGGAACATAACTGGACACTCATGTTTGTAGTTTACATGGTTCTTGAATACTCTAGATTCATGATGATAATATGCTGCATGATTTAGAAAGTTTATTATAATATAAAATATATAATTTCAAAATATGTTTTTATACACCGAATAATTATTAACACCATAAACATGAACAGTGTACATGTAAAGCAATGTATAGTGAACTTATTTTTGCTCTATTATCTAGGACATCCTACTTTTATAGGTGAACGTAAGTAGGATGTAAACCCGCATTTAATACAAAAGATAAATGCCGAAATTTATAACAGTAAAATGAATGTGTAAACATAATTTTGGAGTGCATAGGCGGGTAAAATCATTCATTAAAGAAAAATTATAGCTTACAATAAAACCACCTCAACCCTAGAAAGTGAAATCATCTGACAATACGATTTTCTCGGTTTGCCAGGCCACTAGAGTCTTACAGAAAGTCTAAACATTATAAAGAAGGTAAAATGTGGCTGCGAAATGTGAGTTACTTTAGAAATTATGTTCACTACCTATACAAATGTTACAATTCATTTAAAGAGAAAATTAGTTTTCCTTTATGTTATATCGTTGCACAATAAGGATAAAAAAATTGCTGTAGAAATTTTAAAATTATCTTTTCTGATATTCACGATAAATCATTACTTGACCGAATTCTAAAAGTTTGACATAATAGCTATTTAAAGTAAATAGTATAGAACAGGGGTTCTGGGCACCGGCGCGTTGTGCGTGGTGCCGGTCAATGACCTCTCGCCCTGACGTCACAGCGGCCAATTTAGCGACCTTAACCTTCAAAAGTTCCAAAATAATTCCTCAAAAATGATTTGAAATTCCTCGAAATTTCTACGAATTTTCCTATTTCAAGGGAAAAATTCCCGTTTCGAGGGAAAATTTTCCAATTTAGTCCACAAAAATGCCATGAAGCAAGTCTTCTTAAGCCTCTGATACCATATATGGAAATTATATTCATCCGCCATCTTCAAAAATTCCAAATTTCGTTACGTCCACCATCTTGAATATTTAATTTATCATCCGATTTAAATAAAAAAATAAAATAGATAAACATTATTGAATTAAAAATTCAATAATACGCAGCTGCCATATTTAAATCGAGCGCCTTACTTTCTAGCTTTGCAATTTTATTTATTTCCGTAAATGTTGTTAGTTTTTATCAATTAAAGTATCTTTAATAAAAACCATTCAATAACAAATTTTTAATTATAAAAAGTACTTACGTCCGGTTCGAACCCCATCGAGACCAAAAATAAAGATGGCGACAAATTCTTCCTACACGGAACCCACCGTTAAACTAATCTCCCACCACCAACATTGAATTATATATTACGTAAGCCGGTATAAAGTCATGGCGGTCATCTTGTATTTTTTTCTGCTGGCACCGCCATATTGTTTTCAGAAATCGATATCGTTTGTATGCACAATTTCAGAGAGTGCGCGGCACCGTCATGTTAGTTAATTTATTCCCACTAGAGTGCAGTATTAATTAATTTCCTGGGTGTCCGCCATCTTGAATAATGGTCGCAATCTTGTCAATCTGTAATTTTAAAGCTAAAGAGTCGGTTAAAAAAATTTAAATTAAAGAAATAATTAAATAAACACGAAATTAATAACAAATCACGCGACCACCTTGAAATCTGATTGATATAATGGATATTCGTTTTTTTAAACCTATAGAGTCGGCTAAAATCCCAAAATTCACCAAAAAAAATTACATTTTTAAAGTAAAGATTCAAACATAAGCCTATTCGGCTGTTTCTGTTGCCTATGGTCTGTCATATTTGGTAATATTCGTCTTTTCATACGCAATCCTACCCGTTGGTTTGCTAGTATTGATTGCGAAATTTATTACTGTCGCCGGACACCATATTTCATAATTTTCTCGATATTTGCTACATATAATGTAAAAATAGCATAATTTTAGTCCTTATGACACTTCCTCAAAATATTTAAAACTCCACTCCTCACCAATCTACTTCACACTACCAGGGGGCCGAAGTCGTTCCTTATATAGTTCTTAATAGAATACTGTAAAGCAAAAAATATTCTGTAAAACATATTTGTTCTATGTTGTCATGTCTCGTTCAAGCAGTAACTAGAATCGTCCAGACTGCAGCCAGTCATGTCCAGTAGGCGGTCAGGCACATCTACTTGGTTATGTCAGAGATGTTGGACAGACTTGCTCATCCAACGGTTGGTCTTCCTATCTCGTCCAGGCAACAGCGAGCAATGTCTAGTAGGGGATAAAGCACACACATCCAGTTAGTTGGGCATGTTAAAACACATAGTTTATGTAAGTGACGCATAGTCGTTCAGCCAGGCACACACAGACTATCGGTTCGTTAGGCGAACACGCTCCAACGGGATACAGGGCTGCTTGGTTCAAAAGGCAACTTGGTTACGGGGATACGTTTCTACTAAGCTACAAGACTACGAGGCATCGAGAATTCGACGTTATTGGCATAAAGAGAATACTTCTGAAAATCAAAGAAAAAAATTACCACAAAAATATATAAAGACCTGCTAGCTTCTAACATATAAAAATAAAGAAAATTTTAAAATCAAATAAATTCAACAAAAAATAATAAACAAAAAAAATTACAAAAATTCTTGCTTGTGGTAGAACTCTATCCTTGCTGAACTAAGGAGAAGTTCGCAAGCTGGTAAAAATTGTGTAATTTTTATGTTCTGTTTATTAGTTTGTGTGGAATTTATGTGATGTTTAAAATTTTTTCTTGATTTCTATACATTTACTTAATAGAAGCTAGCAGAAGTTTTTTATTTTTGTGTAAAATTTATGTAAATTGTTCTCTTTTTACCTTGATTTTCAGAAGTATCCACTTGATGCCAATAACTTCAAAGTCTCGATGCTTCGTAATCTTGTAGCTTTGTAGCCAAGTATCCATGTAACCAAGTTGCCGTTTAAACAAAGTAGCCCTGTATCCTGTTGGAGCGTGTTAACCTAACGAACCGACAGGCTGTGTGTACCTGGCTGACCGACTATGCGTTACTTACCATAAACTATGTGTGATATCCTGACCAACTAAATGGACGTGTGTGCTTTATCACCTACTGGATATGGCTGGCTGTTGCCTGGACGAGATAGCATGACCAACCGTTGGATAAGCAAGGCTGTCCAACATCTCTGACATAACCAAGTAGATATGCCTGACCGCCTACTGGACATGACTGGCTGCATTCTGGACGATCCTAGTCACTGCTTGGACGAGATGTGTGTCCTTTTTTGTTCTATGCATGGCTACCGACTGAATGTGTTAGCCTGACGAACCAACAGGCTGTGTGTGCCTGGCGTTAATTACCATCAACTATGTGTGTTAGCCTGGCCAACTGACTGGACGTGTGTGCTTGACCACCTACTGGATATGACAGGCCGCTGTCTGGAGTATCGTAGTTTCGTAATCCTTATAGTCTCGTAGTTACGTATTTTCGTTAACCTTAGTCTCGTAATTGCGTAGCTTTGTAGCCAAGTATTCATGTAGCCAAGTAGCTTCGTAGCAGAGTATGCACGTAATCAAGTAGCATTGTGTCTTTGTTGCCAAGTATTCAGTTGTAGCCTTGTAGAATCGAAGTATTGCAACTTCGAAGTCCTATAGTCTCTTTGGTTCTTGATCATGAAATCTCGTAGTCGTGTAGTTTCCCGATTAAATGTTTCGTAATCACGTAGTTTAGCGATCCTGATGTCTTGTTGTCGTGTAGTTTCGCGACTATACGCCTCAAAATCACATAGTTATATGAACCTATGTCTCTTAGTGTCGCGAAGTTATGTAATCCTATGTTTTGTAGCCGCAAAGATTCGTGAACCTAAGTCTTGTAGTTGCGTAAGATCGTGAACTTGTCTCGTAGTCGCTTAGCTTCGTTATCCTAAGTCTTATAATCACGTAGCTAGGTAGCCAAGTAACCATGTAGCCAAGAAATTTCGTAGCCATGTACTATACACCTAATCATGTAGCCTTGTGTCCCTGTAGACCTGGCTCCAGTCGGAGCCTTGCAGACTTGTAGTCTTGCAGCGTCGAAGTTTAGTGGCCATATAGTTTCTAAATTTCGTAGCCAGGTAGCAGCGAGAACCTATACATCTCATAGTCGCGTAGCTTCGTGATCGTAAATCTCGTTGTCACGGCGTTACGTGGAAATAAGCCTCGAAGTCACGTATCTTCGTTGCGCTGTCTCGAAGTTGCATAATTTGGTAGTCAAATTATGTCGTAGCAGTTAGAGCACTTGGGCAGTTGGAGTACTTGGGCAGTTAGACCTATTCAAGCTATTGGAGATTTTGAAGCTGCGTGTCCTTTGTGTGTCCTTTATGTGTACTTTGTGTGTACCTGTGCGTCCTTTGAGTGTGCTCTGAGTGAACTTTGAACATCCATTGAGAGTGCTAGGAGTGTACCTGAACGTCCATTGATCATCCTTGGGGACCTTGGGGTGTTCCTGAGCGTTCGTTGAGTGTGCTCTGAGCATACTTTAAGTGAACTGAGCGTCCTTTAGTGTGCTCAGAGTGAACATTCAGCGTCCTTTGAGTGTGCTAGTAGTGTACATGAGCGTCCTTTGAGCGTAATTTGAGTGTACCTGAGCGTCCTTTGAGTGTTCCTGAGCGTCGGTTTAGTGTACTTTGAGTGTACCTGAGCATTATATGTACGTATTTTAAGTGTTCCTGAGCATACTTTGAGTGTTCCTGAGCGTCATTAGAGTGAACCTGAACATCCTTTCAGTGTACTTTGAGTGTTCTTGAGCGTCCGTTGAGTGTGCTTGGAATGTACCTGAGCGTCCTTTGAGCGTAATTGAGTGTTCCTGAGCAACCGTTGAGCGCACTTTGAGTGTACTTGAGCGTCCTTTGAGTGTACTTTGAGTGTTCCTGAACGTCAGTTGAGTTTGCTCTGAGTGTACTTTGAGTGTACCTGAGCGTCTTTTGAGTGTACTTTGAGTGTTCCTGAGCATCCGTTGAGTTTTCCTGGAGTGTACCTGAGCGTTCTTTGTGCTGCCTGTGCTGCAGTTTATTCTACCTGTGCTGCCTTTTGTGCTGCCTGTGCTATATTTTATACTGTCTGTTCTGTATGTGCTGGCTTTTATACTGCCTGTGCTACCTTTTGCATGTACTGTGTGTACCTACTGTATGCAATTTGAGTGTACTGTGTGTCATTTGTATGTACTGTTTGTTCTATGTTAACAGTTTGTCCTGTGTGTTCTGTGTGTGTTTTTGTGGACTATTTGTAGTGAGTTGTTTGTGTGTAATATTTGTTGTTGTGTGTACTGTGTGTCTGTTTTGTAATTGTGGTGTTTAATTTTTTCGAACCTGTAATTTTTTTTATTAAAATATACGAATTATTTGATTAATTTTGGGCCTTTTCCCGAATTTCTAGCTTAATATTTACAAATTTTCCAATATGATGTACGATCAGATGCCGGATTGATTTTATGCTAGTATTTTATTAATTTGAATATTTTTGTAATTTTAAAATTTTTGCCGGCTCTCCAGCACTAAAATTAAGGATTTTCAAGTATTTGACCAAGTAACAAGGTGGCGGCCAAGTTACAAAATGGCGGACGTCCAGGCAATTAATTAATACTGTGCTCTAGCGGGAAAAAAATTAAAATAACCTGAATTCATCCAAGAAGGCGTCCTCTAGCCGAGAAATTGTAAGATGGCTACCATGATATCATACCGGCTAACGTAATATATACGTTAGCATTATTGGTGGGAGGTCAGTCTGCTGGAAGCCTCCGTGGAGGAAGTTCCTGTCGCCATCTTAACTTTATCTCACCGGGTTCGAACCGAGGACTTTTTGTCGTAGGTCCGTTATTTATTTAAGTATATCTTTAATAAAATTTTCTTAATAAATATTCTTAATTAAATCATTTTTATTAAATTTTCTTACATTAAATAATAAGTATTAATTTTTTGATTAAAAAACCCAAGTTGGTGGAGGGCGTTACGAAAAGTGCAACGGACGTGACGTCATACCTCAAGATAGCGGCTACATTTTAATTAAATATCAGTTTCAATAATTTTGAGTTTTTTCATAAAAATCGGATAATAAATAAAAGTATCCATGATGGCGGGCGTAACGAAAAGTGCAATATTTCGAAATGGCGGGCAAAGTCAAATTCATATTTGGTAACAGAGTATTGGGAGGCTAGCTTCATGGATAAGCCTCTTCCTGGACTTTGGTGGCTTCTGATATTTTCGTGGACTAAGACGGGAAATTTTCTCTCGAAACGAAATTTTTCCCTCGATAATGGAAAATTTTAGAAATTTTGCGGAATTTTTGAGGAATTATGAGGTAATTGGACACCAATAATGGCCGCCTTGACGTCAAAATCCAAGATGGCGGACATTGGCTCCGGCTCTACACTCAGACTCCAGTTCCCGGACTGTCCAAGCTATCCTACTTATATCTCCTAGCAACCAGTTCTTTTTTGTAAAAAAATATATATTTACTCCCGCTGACGAAATATAAACAAACATAAATAAAAAATATTGAAGTAATTGTTCTAATTCAAAACTGTAAATTTGCATCTGGTATTCGTTGCAGAAACTAACATGGATTCTGGATCGAAGCCTGCAGATGCATCGAAAGGAAACCGCTGTAGATCCTGCAGCAAGAAGTTTACCTTGAGAAAAAATGGTGAAAATTATGAGAATAGCGAGTGTATTTTTGTTTCTTACAAAAAAAACGTTTAGTTGCAGTCAGTGTCAGAAATCCTTCGTCAGAGTTATTTCTTGGATAAACCTCGTAAGATTTGTATTACTCAGCCGACTAGCAATATAGTGGATACAACACCGAGGAAGATGAATGATTGCGAGTAATGTATAAATACCCATGTTAGCACTAAAATCTCACATCTCTCATATGATTTAAAATTGAAAACTTAGATTAAAGTAACATTCTCATGGGAAATGAAAAGATGATTACCTACTCCAAATTCAAGTTCGTCTTCACGAAATAATGAAGAACAGAGAACGAGATGAAGTTGGCCAGATCGAAGACTGTAATGAAGCATCTGAGGCTGACGTGATAGAATACTGTGACATCACTGAGGCTGACATGATCGAAAATAAAATAATTATTTAACTTAATCTAATTTTTTCTTCATTTCCCGAATCTGCTTCCTTGTGTTTACGTGCTTCCACGTGCTTCCATGTGCTTCCTGTGCTTCCTTGTGCTGCCTAGTGTGCTTTCTTGTGCTGTCTAGTGCTGCCAAATGTGCTGCTAGTGCTGCCTGATGTGCTGTCGGTGCTGCATGATGTGCTTCCGGTGCTGTCAGTTCTGCAAAATGTGCTGTCAGTGCTGCAAAATGTGCTGTCAGTGCTGCCTGATGTGCTGTCAGTGCTGCCAAAATGTGCTGTCAGTGATGCCTGATGTGCTGTCGGTGCTGCCAAAATGTGCTGTCAGTGCTGCCTGATGTGCTGTCAGTGCTGCCTGATGTGCTGTCAGTGCTGCCAAAATGTGCTGTCGGTGCTGCATGATGTGCTGCCAGTGCTGCCAAAATGTGCTGTCAGTGCTGCCTGATGTGCTGTCGGTGCTGCATGATGTGCTGCCGGTGCTGCAAAATGTTCTCTCAGTGCTACCTGATGTGCTGTCAGTGCTGCCAAAATGTGCTGTCAGTGCTGCCAAAATGTGCTGTCGGTGCTGCATGATGTGCTGCCGGTGCTTCAAAATGTGCTCTCAGTGCTGCCTGATGTGCTGTCAGTGCTGCCTGATGTGCTGTCGGTGCTGCCTGATGTGCTGTCAGTGCTGCCTGATGTGCTGTCAGTGCTGCCTGATGTGTTGCCAGTGCTGCCAAATGTGTTGCCAGTGCTGCCAAATGTGTTGCTAGTGCTGTCAAATGTGCTGTCAGTGCTGCATGATGTACTACCGGTGCTGCCTTATGTGCTGCCAGTGCTGTCAAATGTGCTGCTAGTGCTGCCTGATGTGCTGCCAAATGTGCTGCCTGATGTGCTGCTAAATGTACTGCTGGTGCTGCCTTGTGCTGCCTAGTGTGCTTCCTGTGCTTCTGGATCTTTTATTATGTGGTCGGTTGACTGTTAGTTATTATCAGTTGGTTTATGGCTTGGCGTGCACATTAGTTCTTTACGCCTACATGAATCGAATTTTTTTTTTTGATAAATACGAATTGCCTACATCGTGGTCGTATCGGCTTATTGTCGGTTGGTAGACGATGTACTTTGGCTTGTTTCAAGATTTTAAACATGGTTTATTAAAAAAAAGTATTTTTGCGTGATCAAGGAATCATCGGAGACGTTCGTGTCGGTCGGTAAATAAAAGAGCGAATTTTTTGACGAATTTTGGAATTTTTCCCGAATTTCTAGCTTAAAAATTATGGATTTACCAGATAGCAACAGTTTAACAAGATGGTGGACGGTTAACGAGATGGTGGATGGTATGTTACTAATTAAATAAACTGCACTCTAGCGGTAAGATATTAAACTAACAAGGTGACGGTCTCCAGCAGGCGAAAACAAATGACTGCTGTAAACAATATGGCCTCCTCCAGTGAAACATTAAAAAAAACCAAGATGGCAGCGATGACGTCATGTCGGATGACGTAATATATGCCTTGATCCTAGTGGTGGGAGGTCAGTCAGCCGGTGGCTTCCGTGGAGGAAGGATCTATCGCCATTTTTTATTTTGGTCTCGTCGGGTTCGAACCCAGGACTATAAGACGCAAGTACGATTTTTTATTAAAATTAAATTAAATTTTTTTATAAATTTTTAAATTTTATTACTTAATTTTTTTATAATTTTTTAAAATTTATTTCATTAAAATCGGATAATAAAAACATACAATATGGTGGTCGTAACGAAAAGTGCAGCGCTATGGAGTGGGGCGTTTGATGTCAAGATGGCGGCTCTATTTGATTAAATTTATTCAATTATTTTTAATTTTTAATTTTTTCCGCGATTTTTCTAAGTTAAAAATTACGTAATTCCAAGATGGCGGCCGAAATTCAATATGGCGGAACGATTCTTTATTAAAATTTTATTAATTGATTTTTTTTTTATAATTTTTAAGACTTTTTCCGTTGAAATCCGATAAAAATTACAGATTATAGAATTTTTGGGCGTAACGAAAAGTGCAACGGTAAAGGTCAAGGTCAAGGTCTAATTCCTGAAAGTGGCTAACGAGTGGCTTGTCTTCAGGACTCGTAAGCCGCTTTTAGGAAGAGTCGAATTTTTGAATTTTTTAAAATTAAATCGGGAAATTTTCTCTTGAAAACGGGTAATTTTCCAAAAAAAAAACGCGATTTTTTTCCTCTAAACGGGACATTTTGAGGAATTTTGAGGCTTTTTGAGGCTTTTTTGCGGAAATTTGACACCAAAATGATGTCAGAGCGGTCGCTCGGTGACCCCATCCTCAATCCTCGCCTCTACTTCTGCGCTCGGAGCCCCATTTATATACTACTCATTTATTTTATTAAATTGGTTTGTTTTACTATGTTAACTTGTTCTCCCCCTCCCCCAATCGAAATGGTCATATGTTATCAAAATATTGTGTTGTCTGTGATTCTTTACGTGTACACAAAATTTCAATACATTCTGCCGGCAAAAATTAGATAACATTTGAATGGAAAGATTAAATTACGTTGTCCACACGTACATAACTAGTCCTATATAATTCAGATCAAGCTAATAAACTACCATCTAAATAAAAATATATACACTTTTCTTAAATTTTTGAATTTTAAGGGCAGTACGCCATAACATGGATTCAGTTTTAGGTATTTTATAATAGCAATTTAATTTATATATTTTGAATTATAATTGGGAAAAAAGATGAACCCCAGCCACATGTTCAACCATAACAGCACCACCTCAGAAACACTCTAAATCGGAAATATTATATTTTTTAAATGTTCACAATATAGAGGCGTTACACTCCCTTCATTACCTGAGCAGATTTTCCACCTAAACCTTACCATTTGGATCAAAACATACAAAATATAAAAGTCACTATGTTTTAAAATGTTCAGAACTTTGTGTCTTTAACCCCACATCACAGTCGACCCTGGGGAAAATTCCCACCATGCTCCGGTCCTCATGAATAGAAAAAAAACCTGGTAGATATGGTTGTCCGTAAAGTTGTTTTACGGACGATAATTTTAATAAATTCATAACGTCGTAAGAAAACATTGATGAAGAAGAACAAATATATGAGATTATATCGCTAATCAAATGCTTAAAATGCAAGATTTAATTACTTTTTTTCAGCAATTGTTGTTGTAATAAACAATGGGCACTACATAAACTTTTCACTTCACTTTATAAACAGTTGACAAAACAGTTCGCATGTAGGTTGTACGCTGCCACTGTCTCTCTTCTACTTGGAAGCATCGGCCGATGGAGTGGAAGAGAGATTGATGCGTCACAAAACGCGCTCTCACTTGCACTCTCAGCTCAGGTGGAACGCGACACTTTTTCGTGCGTGCAGCCGGCTTTCATAGATTTATAAGATGTTATCACGTCACAAACGGTTTATTACCTGTAACTTCAAAATGGTGTTTTTTTCTTTCCCATAAACTAACCCCTACTTCTTATTTCTAAGGTCTTAAGTCATTAAAATATTGAATTGTCAACGGTAGCTACTTAAAACTTGTGACAATTTTAATTTCTGTCAGACATACAGTTAGCGAAATTCGTGGTGGATTATTCCATTACATTGATACATACAGGTAAAGCCAATAAAAGTGTGTTAAGAAGAATACATTTACAAAAAATGTTATATTTAGAGGATTTTACCCCCCCCCCCCCCCCTTCTATATGAAGAAAACTGATCACCGTGCACATTTTCCACCATAACCTCAACTCGGAAATAGCCTAGGGGGAGGTAAGAAGGGTGGTCAGCAGTTCAAACCACAATTCACCGATTTTCACCATGATAATCAGTGCGGTGTGAGATGGTGCGTTGTCTCAGTGAAAAAAAATTTTTTGCAGCAAATATTGTTGTTTTCTGCAATTTCTGCCTTCAGCTTAACAAGTTATTTTGTGCAGTATGCTCCTGTCACGGTTTATATTTTTCCAATATAATATATTAAATAGCTTTATGAATATCCTAGAAAGTATTCAGTCACTTTCCCACCCAAAAGAACATCATTTGCCTTTTTTTGGAGCTGATTCCCATTTGCAATCAACTATTTGGTGTTAATCTAGTTTGACCCCTCTACCGTAAAAAAATAAATCCGAAACTTTTTTATTTAGTGCTACAAACATTCCTCTATTTATAGTAAAAGGCGTACATAAGAAATTCCAACCAGTTTAGAAAAATTACCGTTGATATGAAAGTTTACAGTAGCTACCTGTTCGGTAAGGCGCCAGCGGACATTAATTGCTATTGTTTCTAAATCCGTGAGTGTGATTTTGAGTACTTTTCAATTAAGTATCTGACGTTCCATATTTTTTTTACAACAACTTACATGAGTTCCAACATTTTTTATTCTTAAAATACGTAACGAATCTTAGACACTTACCATCTGTGTATTTTCATAGGTATAGCATTTATTTTGCCATTTCTTTTTATTGGAGAATTCAAACGTTGTACTATTTTGTAGTGTGGGAGGTAATCTTTCAAATGGATCCATACACTGTTAATTTTCATTGTTGAAAACTATTGTTTACTTCTTGCACGAATTGTTTCAGTCGTTCAAGTCAATTCGTCGATCAATGCCGCGATAAATTGTCTTGAATATGGCTGGTACTTCGAGGACTTTTGGTTGTAAACTATGCGACACATTCCGCACGTCGTCGGGTACTTTGTGGAATGTATGTTCCGTCGGAGGTATCCCGACGAACGTGAACGATTTCGCGAAGAAACTGTACCCGCCTCCAACATAGGTGAGTTTAGAACGTTTAACATTTCATGTTGAATCCACTCCATTTATCCTAATGGCATGATCTTGCACACCTGATCCTGTGGTACATAATACTGATTTATTTTTTAGCAGTGGTGAGGCGCATAGCACCAAAGCTTATTGCGTGATAGCGCGGAACCTGACGTAAAAATATAAAAATTACGTAATAATAATAAATATCGTAGAAAATAATAAATTACATAAAATATGAACTATAAAAAATATAAATTATGTACAAAATAAATTACTTGCTACGTGCCTCCTCAAAGCAAAAAAAAAAATCATGTACCACAGGATCAAGTGCACAGGACCATGTTATGAGCTTTAAAATTATATAAAAAACGGAAAATGCGATACAAATAAACGTAAACAAATAACAACATTGCGGCTACAGCAACAATGCTCAGGCTTTATAGTGTAAACAATAAACGGTAATTTATATGAAACGAAAAGGAATTGCATATGTCCGCCTGTTGCTTCAAATAGATAAATATTTGTAGCACCAAGTAAATTCGTTTTGGAATTTTTATTTTAGTATTAAATTTTTTTGAAGGAAGAGAGACCAAACTAGAAAAATTTCCACTGTTATCAATGTGCTTTTGTTTCCGTATTGTAATAGTGAATTCAAGTTTCATCCAAGGTGATTAATCTGCGCAAAAACTATGCTTTATTGTGCCTCAACTGTGCCAGGTTATTACCCATAACTCTTTATAAATGGTTTTTAACTGTATGACCCCCTTCACTTTTTAATTTTAAGGTTTTTAGTTGTTAAAATCTCATATTGTCGCCAGCCCTTGACAAGTGTGCAAATTTTAAGTTAATAAAATGTCTTTAATTTAATGAAAATTACGTCGAAATTATCTTATCCGTTACATTGATAGATACATACAGGTGAAGCAAATAAAAGCATGTGTAGAGTAAGCTCAATGATCTCCGTAAGGTAGTTGAACGGCTCTTAGTGCGAAGGGTATAGGAGATCGAGACAAGGATAAGGTTCGAGTATAAATTTGTATTTGTCTTATTTAGTCACAACTCTATGGTTAAACCAACAAAATTTAATGTTATAATTAAATTACAACTTTGTATATATGCCACTAAACATTTAAACATTAAATATATATTTTTAAATCTCACTTCAAAATCATGTCTTGAAACAGGACTGAGTTTCTCATCTCTGGGCGTCTAGGGCCGTGCCTGCCCGACATAGACGCTTTATGCACGTAATTGTAAGAGTGGTTTAAGTTTCAGTAGCTCCCTCGCAGTGTGAGAACTGACGTCGCCGATTGGCGGCTTATCTGCCGTGCTGGGATTAGGTGTCGCGAGGAGGCAGGGCGGAGCAAGATTGCGCGGGTGGGAGACGCCACCCGCCCCTCAAAACTTGGAGAGATGGTCGGTTGGACAAGTGGTCACTTGGACAAATGGTCCTTCGAACAAATGGAGCTTGGAGAAATGGTTAGTTGGACAAGTGGACAGTTGGACAAATGGTGGGCCCCCGCTAGTTAACGCTATTGTAGCTATTAGAGCTAGTTGGAGCTATTGGATTTATTTGGATAGTTGGAGCCGTTTGGAGCTATTTTAGCAGTTGGATTAATTTTGAGTCATTTTATCAGTTTGACTATTATAGCAGTTGTAACTATTGGAGCTAGTTGGAACTATTGGAGCTAGTTGGAGCTGTTGGAGCTAATGAAGTTAGTTGGGGATAATGTAGCAGTTGTTGATATTGGAGCTAGTTGGAGATAGTTGGACTATTGGGGCTAGTTGGAGTTAATGAAGTTAGCTGGACTATTGGAGCTAGTTGGAGCTAATGAACTTATTTGGGCTATTGGAGATAGTTGAAGCTAATGAACTTATTTGGGCTATTGGAGATAGTTGGAGCTATGGTAGCAGTTGGAGCTATTGTAGCTACTGAAGGTATTTGGATCCATTTGGAGCTAGTTTTAGTCACATGTGTGGCCACTGTGTGTATTCAGTGAGTGCAGTGCATGTCCCTGCATGTCCATGTGAATACATATTTATGTATGTAAGAGAACTCGGCTTCTTTTGATTGGTAAATATGATGTGATCATGGTTTCGAGAGTATATAAGGCGCAATGTAAATAGCAATCCATCAGTTTGTTTCTGGGCTTTAAATAGCGGAGACTCATTGGGATAGCCTTCCCGGGTTATTTTTTCTCCTGCAATGGGCCAAACATTTAGTGGTAGATCACTAGCAGTGAATCATTCTACTACACAGGAAATGAAGCCGAGGTCATCGCACCCGTCATCACCAACGCCTACATCACCTATAGTGTCACCAGAATCATCATGTGCTGGAAAATATGAATGTATGAAGACTTCCCCCGATATAATACTTCTGTGTGACAGATGTGGAAAGTTGTTGATGCGCCGAGAAAATTTTAACCTCCATATTGCGAAGTGTAAATCCGAAATTTTGTGTAGATATTGTAAGCAGAAGTTTGCAAGCAGCAGTAGTGCTCGGCGACATGAAGAACATCATTGTCTTGTGAATCCTGCCTCCAAGTCGCATCAGTGTGATAGATGTGGAAAGTTGTTTTCACGAAGCGATATTTTGAATGTGCACATGAGTCGCTGCAACATATAATTTCATTCTTATGAAAGCATCCAGCCCAGCACAAACTACTATGAGACTGGCCTCCAGTTTACAAGATCTCGCCGGCTTCCAGATGATGATGATGTGATTTTCAAGTGAAGCAGTTGGAAATGATTGTTCACTAACGGTGTGTAATAGATATTCACCTAAAGAGATTTAACTTGGCACATTAAGTAATGTCCGACTACAAGAACCTGATAAAGAACATTTTCTTTCATGATATGTTTTCGCAGTTGAATCCAGAATCACCGAATATTGTTGGACGTAATTGAAAGTGTAAAACTTGTTCCTGGTATAATTTACCTAGCTGTATCAGTGATATATATAGTAAAATAAAGCTGTGAGTCAAATTCCAGCATTTGTTGTTAATTCTAGATCCTTCTCATTTAATTTACTTCTCCTTTTTTCTAACATTACATTATAGATGTTGCTTCAAAATTGTTACTCAATAATCGTATGAGTTCTAATGCCATTAACTTGTATGTATGTAGCTTAGCGGCAATGCTTATGCCAAATACAGTTTCAATCCTTCGGAAAATAATATATTTATGATCTACATATTTAAGGTTTAAAGTAATGTTTAGCCTGTATGGTTTAACTTCTTGATTCGTGCAAGTTTTGTAAATGCTTATACATATGACTTTATATATTGTTCTTGTGTAGATCTACTAACATGTTGAGTAATTTTTGTCTTTACGTTCATATTATCTGGGTAAGGAGAGTTATTATCAGTACTTATAATATGAATTGGTGGCATAGTAGTTGTTATTTAAGTAAGAAATTTTATTCGGAATCTCTACAGCATAATAATTACAAGTATTTACATCGTGAAAAGGACAATTAAAATGGACAATATGTATCAGGTATTTCTTTTTGCTGGCCTTGCATTTCGTACACTTAAGGTGTATAAGGGAAATGGTTGATATAAATGCGATGGACATAGATCTTATGGCTTAGACTGTGATATTATATGTTGACTTTGCAGTTCTTTTGATCTTCGGCGATATTTATGTGTTTTATGCCTGGGTTTCTGAATGATCGATCGGAAAGTAATTTAAATTGGAAACATGCCTCTTATAATTTACTTTCTGGTTGATATAGTTGGTATTTGAGTAAAGTTGGGTGTAATTTATGTATGCTACGATCCCTCCTCCTCATATTTGTATCCATAAGCTACGATCCCTCCTCCTCCTCCTCATATTTGTATCCATATGTTATGGTCCCTCCTCCTATTTGTATTCATATGCAATGACTCGACCAGAATGTCAGATCGGACTTTGTTCATATCTTAAGTATTATCTATTTAGTTGATTTTTAAGATGCTGCATGGATTTATCCTATGGTTAAGTCGAGATATGATCTCTTTTTTTATATGGCAGGATGGTGAATTGTATTGTCTGTAAATAGTATTTGACTCAAAAAAATATCTTTACTGCAAGAAACATTCAAAGAATGAAAGGAAATACATAATTAAATGTTTAATTTAAAGAGTTTGTAAGCTGAAGAATGTTGGGTACTGCAGGCTGAGGAATAGGAATGTATGTTATGGCTCGTAGATTTAAAACTGCCTTTTGACCGATATTCATTTTGGATTGTTGGGTGGACCTATGTTGTATATTTACTATGGTGTAGTTAATCTTTGCATATAGTAAATGTTTATGGAATTATATTAAGTAGTTTGATGATGATGATGGGCTGATAGTATTAAATTCTGGCTGCTTTGGAACAATGGCTAGAGTATAGTTATGCGTGGTAACAACTTTAACTGATATAATGAGGCGGAATGCTACATAACATTATATAACAAAGTATTATGTTAGTAGGTTATGTTGTAATGGGAACTTTACGAAAAATACAGTGGATAATATTACACAAATATGCTGGCTTAAGAGTGTGAGTTGGAATAGTATTAATGATTTATGGTTCCGCGTAGATATAGTGGCTGGGAGTTTTTGAAATTAAATGAGGTGTGCAAAGTCCTATAAGGATGTTAATATTTAAGAGGATGCTAGGCTTTTTTTAAAAAATATATCATGACAGTTGGAGAAGATGTATTTTAGTTGTGTTTACCATACCATGAATCATCTCATGATTGAATTGGTCAGGTTATGAATCTGCATCATCTAGATAGTTTCAAGACTTCTAGGATAGTTGAATGATTTGGAGTAGAAGAGAGAGAGAGAGAGAGAGAGACCCTGTGTAAGCTGAGTCCTAAGTAAACATGTTGCTGATGTGAAGAGTGCCATAGTGGGGGTAGGGGTTGGCTTTATATGTAGGGATGTGGGCGGAATTGGTAGCTTAGTTGTCATCCTGACTCCGAAAAGTGAACATCGCTTGGGAGTTCTCTTCCTTGTTTAACAACAAAGAAATCTGGGGAGAGTATGGATCCTACCCCTAGTTCTTCGAAATCCAGTATGAAGCAAGAATCTCCATTGAAGCATCAGTGCCAGCATTGCAATATTATGTTTTCATTGAGCTCCAACATGAGACGTCATGAGAAGAATAATTGCCTGAAGAATCCGTCTCGCACTATTGTTTTCTGTAATGAATGTTGGAAGAAGTTTACTTGCAACGATAAATTGAAAAGACACTTGAAGATTTGTAAAGGTGTAGTTCGCTTGCCTGTGGAACAGCATGTGAACGTTACGATTCCTCAATTTAAACTAGAGGTACCCATGTGCACAGACTCCAGCATTAAAGGAGATAAGCAGCAACAACCACCCGCATCGTCATCTGGACATAAATATAATACTATGCTTGGTCAGTTACAGACAAATGCTAATGGATTTTACTTGGCGCAATCTGCATTTTGAGGAGTTCTGAAAGACTATTATTATCTAAATACTTTTAGTGAGGCAAAAGATATTTGCACTTTTCTGAGTGATATTGAGCAGAATATAATACAACAGCTTATGGACGATACAGCATCGCATGGGCCTTTAAAATATAACTTATGGTTGGATTGTCTATATGGTAAACCGGAGCCGCACGAGAATCGAGTGAGCAAGCGTGCTTTCAAGACATCGGCTGCTGCAATTTATACTTCAAACGACGTGAAGCAGTCAGTTAAACAGAGTATTGAAAAACTCTGCAAGGAAGAAGAAGAATATATGGGTAAAGGATCTGGTTGGACGCTGAATTCGGTGAACCGTCTGGAGCTGAGAATTAGTCATTTCGACCCACTAGATAAATATATGTATATATCTTTGTGTAGAAATGTGTATAAAATAAACGTTGTAAATAAAATAAATTTTTCATGTATACTATGTTTTTTTTTATTTCCCTTAATTTATCCTGCTTAATTTATGGTGAAAATTATAAATATACCTAATGAAATAATTTCCAATAAATATGTTATTAATATTAATGATATATATGCATACTTAAATATTGTTTACATGAGATACTGAGTTACAATATAAAGAAAATGTAATCGCAAAGGAATGCATGTAAAGAAAAAATAAGCGAAACTTAAAACACTCAAAGAAAACATAAGTGTAAAGGAAAGTCCTCAAAGAAATTGTAGTCGCAAATGAAAGCATGTTAAGAAAATGTAAGCGCAAATGAAATCCCTCAAAGAAATTGTAGTCGCAAATGAAAGCCCTCAAAGAAATTGTAAGCGCAAATGAAAGCCCTCAAAGAAAATGTTAGCGCAAATGAAAGCCCTCAAAGAAATTGTAAGCGCAAATGAAAGCCCTCAAAGAAATTGTAGGCGCCAATGAAAGCCCTCAAAGAAATTGTAAGCGCAAATGAAAGCCCTCAAGGAAAATGTAAGCGCAAATGAAAGCCCTCAAAGAAATTGTAGGCGCCAATGAAAGCCCTCAAGGAAAATGTAAGCGCAAATGAAAGCCCTCAAAGAAATTGTAAGCGCAAATGAAAGCCCTCAAAGAAATTGTAGGCGCCAATGAAAGCCCTCAAAGAAATTGTAAGCGCAAATGAAAGCCCTCAAGGAAAATGTAAGCGCAAATGAAAGCCCTCAAAGAAATTGTAAGCGCAAATGAAAGCCCTCAAAGAAATTGTAAGCGCAAATGAAAGCCCTCAAAGAAATTGTAGGCGCCAATGAAAGCCCTCAAAGAAATTGTAGGCGCCAATGAAAGCCCTCAAAGAAATTGTAAGCGCAAATGAAAGCCCTCAAGGAAAATGTAAGCGCAAATGAAAGCCCTCAAAGAAATTGTAAGCGCAAATGAAAGCCCTCAAGGATAATGTAAGCGCAAATGAAAGCCCTCAAAGAAATTGTAGTCGCAAATGAAAGCCCTCAAAGAAATTGTAGTCGCAATTGAAAGCCCTCAAAGAAATTGTAGGCGCCAATGAAAGCCCTCAAGGAAAATGTAAGCGCAAATGAAAGCCCTCAAAGAAATTGTAAGCGCAAATGAAAGCCCTCAAAGAAATTGTAAGCGCAAATGAAAGCCCTCAAAGAAATTGTAGGCGCCAATGAAAGCCCTCAAGGAAAATGTAAGCGCAAATGAAAGCCCTCAAAGAAATTGTAGGCCCCAATGAAAGCCCTCAAGGAAAATGTAAGCGCAAATGAAAGCCCTCAAAGAAATTGTAGGCGCCAATGAAAGCCCTCAAGGAAAATGTAAGCGCAAATGAAAGACCTCAAAGAAATTGTAGGCGCCAATGAAAGCCCTCAAAGAAATTGTAGTCGCAATTGAAATCATGTTAAGAAAATGTAAGCTGTGTAAGTCAGTTTGAGTAGAGTGCTACAGTGCACAAGTCTGCAGTATGACTTTGGTGTAAGGTTCGTGATAAGTTTAATGGTAATACTAGGAATATATATATTTTATCTTAGTATTTGGGATGATCACGTGATGCTCATTACGAATAATTAATCTACATACTCTAGCAGGGGATGAAAGTATGATTATATAATCAAGTATGGTGGGTGCATACATGAGGTGATAATACAATATGTTGGTGGCCAAGATTAAAGTGGGTGATAACAAAATCTAAGATGGTGGTGGTGTGAATGTGTTATAAGTCAAATGTGATGATATAGTCCAAGATGGCGGGAAGTTCAGGGTGTCGACAGTAATGTGATGATGCCAAGATAGTGTTGGTGACGACATATAGGAAGGCGAACATAAATTATGTAATCCAATATAGTGGAAAGTTCAAGGTGAGGGACATATTTGAGATGTTATAGGTCAAGACAGTACTACATTCCAGCAGGGGCAGAATTAAACTAATATATAACACCCTCTGGCAGTTAATGTGTGTACTAAGTGATACTAGCGCTCCTAGTAGCGAATACTGAACACAAGATGGTGGCTGCACTTGGCTAGACATTAGCGCTCCTGGTAGCGAATATTGAAAACAAGATTGTTGCAATACTCGGCTATACACTAGCGCTCCTGGTAGCGAATATTGAAAACAGTATGGCCGCTGCACACTATGCTAGACACTAGCGCTCCTGGTAGCGAATACGGAAAACAAGATGGCGGCCGCACTCTGCTAGACACTAGTGCTCCTGGTAGCGAGTATTGAAACAATAATAATAAAAATATATATGTCGTATAATTCTCGAAAAGATGATGCTATTATTACTTTCAATAAAAATATTACAAGTCCGAATATGTGTGTTAATGTTTTATATATATACCTTATTTAATTCTTCGATCGGTAATTGTCTTGATAGCCGAGCGGTTAAAAGCGTATGTTTTCCAACCTAAAGGTCAGAGCTGTGTGAACGATGGTTCGAATCTCAGCAGTTCCGAATGTATTTTGTATAAAAACAATATTTTAATATATTGATAAGGACCATAATAACATTGGTATGTAATGGAACATCGACCTTGTGTGTATGAATAGAGCGATGGTGATGCTCTCTAGGAACAAACATCAGAAACAAAGATGGGGAAATCCAAGATGGCGGAACATAATGTGAAATCAAGATGGCGGCCCCCAGCAAAGAAGAAGAAAAATCAAGATGGCGATAGTAACAACATCCAAGATGGCGGCCTTCAGCAGACAAAAACAAATGATTGTTGTGATGTCATAAACAAAGATGGCGATCGTAACGAAAATTGCAACAGCTGTGATTAAAATGGCGGCTATGACTTCATAATATTAAATACTGGAAAACAAAATGGTTGAAAGTTCTAGAATTTAAAATGGTGGCCGGAAATGACGTAATCCATGATCCGGATATGGGTGGGTAGGTAAGGGGGATACCAACCCGCTATCCGGAGATGGGGGGATTGTTAGAAAATTGACAAGCCTCTATGGGGATGGGGGGGGGGATTGTTAGAAAATTTCGGGAATGGGGAATTTTTGTAGGGAAATTATGTAGGAAAATGGGAAATCTATAGGGAAAAACGGGAAATTTTGAGGAAAATTGGGCGGAAAATCGGGAAATTTCCAGGAAATCGGTGATGATGTCATCGGTCAAAGGTCATAACAGTGACGTCAGAGGTCAAAGGTCATGAATCCTGAATCCTGCACCTGGCACCTGTGTGCTCGGATCGGCTATTCCTAACTACTAGTATGCATAAATAACACATTTATATGAAATGCGCACTTGGCAAATGAAAATACGAGATGGTTTTCTTTCTCTTATAATTATAGATAATCTTACATTCTGCATGTTTCTTTGTCTCGCTTGTTATTTACAGTTTTTAAAAGAATATAAACAAGAAATGGCTTGGTGGCATTTTTAATTATTTAGAAGAAATGAGCACCATTATTATTGTGAATTATCTCCATGAGCTGAATAACTACATGTAATTATCATATTATATCATAAATAACCTGCTTACATCAAAACAGACGCCAATTCCTTTATAACATGTTTATATTATAATATTACTAAATTTCCAAACTTGCATAGCAGATAAATTTAATCTCGTTAAGTCGAAAACTGCACAGTATATTTTTTAATACATACTGATTCAACTTAATTGCATTTTCTTGCAAGTGAAGTATATATTATAAAATATCAAAAATACGTCCCGAGTCGAATAATTTTAGAATAAAAGGCTGAATTATTTGTGGTTTTTTTCTCCTTAATTTTTTGAGTTTGGCTTATTTGACAGAAACATGTTTATGTATACATAGATACCTGAGTAGTATCTTTGGTCGGAAACTGCGTTGGCTGTTTTTCTGTTAGTACTTTAGGTACCGTGTATGCGAAGAAACACAGTTTTTGCTTTCCTTCTGCTATACAAACTTTCGTAGTATCACCACAGTTGTAAACTCAAATTTTTAATCACGGGAGTGTGTGACCTACATAGTTTATAACTAACCTTATCTTTGTTCTACCAACCAATAAACTTTTGATTCTTAAATTCATTACATATTTTAATACACCACATTAGCGTTTCTGAAAAAATGCGTTTTATTTATAATACTTCAGAAATATATAAATTGTTTTTCATTCGATACGTTACCGCTGTGACGTCATGTCCGCTCCCAAGTCTCCGAGGCGGGGAGGAAATCGAAAAACCCTAAATTACTAGAGCGACTGTAGCGTCTTAACGATTACCTATTTAGAATACACTTTACTTGCTCTGGATATTTTCTGACGCTAGAAACCCTATCGAAGTCGAGACGACTCGGTGGAAGTAATGATATAGGCTACTTGGAACAACTAGCCGCGACCTGTGCATGCTGTGTACGTTGCGACACTCGCGCGCGGGCGTGTGGCACGGGACCGCGCCCGGCGTGACGTCACGAGGCGCGGGCCGCCGCAACGGGCGGCGCGTTGCCCCGGCCGCGCGCGGGGTGACGTCACGCCGGGCGGGCGCCGCCGCCTGAACGCACCCGCTGCGCCGCTGGCGTGGTGTCAAGTGTGCAGGGGGGAGGGAGTGCTCTCGCAGTCTGGCAACCCGCGCAGCACCGCCGTCTTCACGTGCCCGCGCCCATGTCTGTACCTCGGAGGCATAACACACTATGGCACATGAACCATATTTTTCATGAGAGCCGTTTAAACAATTTTATAAATCTAGAGGCCGGAAAAATTTGCGGATTTAATTTGCGATACGATATAATTCTAACAATTACACGTATGTGATCCTTCTGCAATTGGCAAGCGGTTTGTCTGGAAGACTATGGGCCAAAGAAGTGTCGAATCACGGGCAACCCAGTCTAGAAATCTATCGAGTCGGCAGCCAATGAGCAGCGGATATTTGCTCGCGTATGTTCATTGTGGATCCATCCTAGAAGTCACTGACACGACGAATTTTTCCGGTCCCTATAAATTGTACCACACTTATTTATTTAACTATTTTTTTACCCAAACTATGTGAATTATTGACAAATGGAGATCCTAGTGTTACATGCCACTAGAAAGAATGCTCAAACGATGGCCAAGTTTAAGGTTGAAAGTGCATTTTGCCCAAAAGTGAAAATGGGGTGTTATGCCTCCGAGGTACAGATTTTTGTGGTCTGTGTCATGTTACTTGTCACTTAAAATTGACAGTTCTATAAAAAGTAGTGTAAATTTTCCGTAAACAGTGCCTGAAAACAACTTCCTGTGCTACTCTTCAGGTGACTGCTGGCACCTACTGCTATCGAGAACTCTCGAATTTAAGACATGTTACGTGAGATACAGACCATAATTGGGGCAGACATTTTCCGCGAACAGATCTGAACGCCCGCTACACTGCAATGTGAGAGGAAGATGTTTGAAAACCTTGGAAGGAGTAGAGATGCAAATTTGGGAGTAAATCGCCGCTATACTTCTTTAAATGTGCAGAAAAGCAGTCAAAGAGTTTCGAAATCATCTTCATCATTGTTTCGCTGCTGATGGCTACCATCTTCCTAAAGTGATCTTCAGAAATTGATAAAAAAAAAATGAGGATGTATACTGATTCCAATAATTTAAACCTCATTTCTGTAAGTTGCTTTTTTTTATATCATTTCAAAACCGATACACACATTTTGCCCCATTCTCTATAATTATTTGCATTTTAGTATACCGCAAAATGAATCCGCGAATTTTTCCGGTATCTATCCATACATAGGCTTAGTAACTTGTATGCATTCACTGTGAAAAATCCTGAAGTAAAATAACTGCTTTCAGTAGCCTTGAATGGAATACGTAACATATTTATGAGATTATAAGTAGAAGATAACTGCTTTTCCTTGGCACGTCGCCAAACTTACTGGGCGTGTGCCATGTAATGAGCGCATCCATATCTTCCCAAAATTACACAACCAAATATAACATGTCTGTGAACCCTCCTATCTGCACAGCTTGAGCTCATTAAAGTCTCTCGCGCCACCTCCAGTGTTCCCCGCTCCCGACGCCCACACTCGCCGATCCAGTTTGCTCTCATTGCAAATGCCATCTCACTCTTTATCCATGCCTCTTTCTCTCGGCCACGCTTCTCAGAACTCACCTGGTATCTCTCGGAACACAAGTCTTCTTTCTCACTGGGTCACGCGCCGTTCGCGGATTGAATAGCTTTCAGCAACCCATGTGATATATTCGCCAACTATAGTCTGTCTCACGCTTAGATTGCAGTACAGAGTATATGGCAATCCCTGCTGCTAGATTGATGCTACTCGGCTTGTTGGCATTAAAAGGCTTAATTTGTATACCATCCTTAATCACAATCATTTTAACCATATTTTTACTTGACTATTTATTGATTTTATATAAAATCATACTACCACTGATATTAAGCATTATTACTGTTGTAATAAAACTGACAGAAAAATAATTAAATGCTAAACTTATTTCACAGGAGAATTGGTATATTTGTAGTAGTCGGTCAATATTAATATCAAGGCATTCCATGAAAGTAATTGCTATGCTCAAAAGAGACAAACATTTAAAAAAATTAAATGATATAAACAAACTGTTATCAAAAACGGTTGAAAACCAATGTGGCGTCTTTCAATTACGTCTTCTTATAAATAAAAAAAAATTATCAGATGATGCTCTTGATGAAATACAACAGAAAAATGTATTTCCACAATTCTCATTCCAAATTTTACTTTACACAATGCAATGTTTCATACACAACTAAAAAAATTTCGTTACATTACAAAGTTGTCTGAAACATTTGCGCTCTATGGCATCCATCTGGCAACAGAGCACACCGGAAAAAGGACAGCGCTAATGACAGAGATCGTGCACTGGAAAGAGCTAGTAAATGCCCAGTTAAACACACACTGCAATCTAAGGATGAGACGCGCTGTAGCCGCAATCCCTCGGATATTACAAATTTGGTAAGAAACCATTTACATACCCCGTTGCATGGCATTTTTCTATCGCGAAAAAAAAAGATTGGCAAATAGTTTATACTAGCTGCAGTACCCTGCGTTTCCAGGGCTGAATACAGGCTGACATCTTTTCCGCGAGTTATAGAAAAATGGATATCGCAAAAATATTCTTCGTGTACAAATATCTATGTATACCAATTTTCATGGCGATCGGCTGAACGGTTTAGACGTTGATAAGCTGCAGCGCCATCTAGCGGCGAGTTACAAACGAATGGATAGCATAAAAACGTTCTCCATGAAAAAAACACTTAGATTTGCCAACTTACATGGCGATCGGTCAAACGGTGTCGGAGTTCATCGACACATCCTATTTTATTTATATAGATAAATATATTCATAACACAGAGCACAGCTAAGATTAGCTACTGTGAAATAAATACCTAATACGGAATTCTAAAGAAGGAATTTAGTCAATAAAACACAAATAAAAAATTAAATGTTTGTAACAACGAGGGGAAGTTACCAACAACAGGCAAACAGCTCTGGGCGACACAATGGAGAGAGTACAGACGAACACAGGAACTGCAGTCTGTTCCCATCATCAGACTCACAAGTATTTTTTTTGGAGAACACACATTTCATTTGACTTTCTTGGTTTATTTCGACTGTAGTAAAAAATGCTATATAAAAGATTATTTATTTTTATATTTTCTTACCAAGTTACCCCCTGCCCACCAAATGGCAAAAGAAATTTCAAGGAACATATTACAGGGAAAAAAAGGTTGTCTCACGTCCTCACAAATTCCAGATGCTTACCTTTTTCACCAGATAATCAACGCTAGCAGGGTCATCATGACAGGCGCGGAAGTCCCGTGACTAGAGACCCCCTCCCCCACCACAAACCCAACCACCAGAGCGACGCAGTGCACAGTATTTCCGTATAGTACAAATAATACAAAACATGTAAATAAACATTCTATAGTCTGCTCCCACTTAGATTGCAGTACAGATAAAAGATGTAAATAATATTTTATGAAAAACGTCTGAGACCTAGGTGGCGTCTTTCAATTACCTCTTCTTATAAATATTAAATTAATAACATCTGATGATTATCTGGATGAAATATAACAGGAAAATATATTTCCCAAATTCACATTACAAATTTTACTTTACAAAATACAATGTTTTAGAAACATTGTCTCTGAAATATTACAACATTATATCTGAAATAGTTTTGCTCAGTTGGGAATATCTGGCAACAGAGCACACCGGAACAAGGACAGCGCTGATGGCAGAAATCGTGCATTGGAAAGAGAGAGTAAATACCCATTGAAATGCACACTGCAATCTGTACTACATATTTTTTAATGGAACAGAAATAATAATAAAATATTACAGATATTTCTACATTTGTATATTTACATGAAAACAACTGCATCAAAATAGTGTTCGCAGTAATACTGGGTTCGGATTCTTAACCGGGAATTTATGCTCTTTGTCGTCCCAGATCATCCAATAGCTAAAGATATTTTAAACCATTCCGGTAATAGCTTTCCAGTTTTAACTTCGCACAAAATAAGCATGATACAACAAGATTAAGTCAAATTTTTGAAATGTCATTTGTATTGGCCATGGTTTAATATATATATATATATATATATATATATATATATATATATATATATATATATATATGCTTGAATGACACATCAATTAAAATATAAAATTATGTAACAATGTTCGCAAGAAATACTTTTTTTTTTTTTTTTCGAAAAAGGAATCTCATATATGCAAAAATATCCATAGCCATGTGTTGTACGAAGTTACAATGTATTTATTCCAGTATAACAAACTATTCTTTGGAAACCGTTTTCGAAGGAATCCTTCGTAAAAGTACAGAGTATATATTTTTTTCGAAATTAGATGTAATCAGTAAATATCTTCTTAATACATTTGAATGACATGCGTGCAAAATAATTTATATCACTTGCAGTCCATGCAGACGTTGTTCTGCCAGTGCATAGTTATTTACCTCTATGTATCTAAAAATTGGTGGTCTGTATGTAATCTAGACTCTATTAAACACTATAGAAAAAAAGCTGAAAAACAAAAGATTACTAATATTGAAATTATTCCATTACCTAGCTAATGCTCGGCATGCATTGCAATGCCTTATTCAGTTTTGTTTTGTAATATGTTTGAAGTAGTTACACATATGTGTGTGTTTGTGTGTAAAGTTGAGACGTGCTATGGTACCTAGCAGAGGTGGTACCAGATGTTCGCTCGCGGAGGAAGCTTGGTACCGTGGGAACCGCACTGTGGCGCGCGCAGATAGCCCGCCCCGGTCCCCGCGCGCGCCTGTGCAGCCACGGCGCTTCCCGGCCAGCGCTGGGAGGGGCGAGCCCAACACAGACCTTGGCCTTTTTCTTTTCCTTTTTTTTTTTAAATGGAATGGAAACATTCGTGTAAAATTACAGATATTTCTAAATTTGTACATTTACATGAAAACAACTGTATCAATAACAACAGTGTTCGCAGTAATACTGGGCTCGGATTCTTGCCCGGGGATTAATGTATTGTGTTGTCCGAGCATACCTCCTAGTTATTTGTTAGTAGCAGAATTTCACTAATTAAATTTAACTCTGAATAAAATGACATGCCTCTTTAAGTAAAAAATTATTCATGCATAGATCGGTTTCTGAGAAACAACCAGAAACACTTGGAGAAACCACAGGAATAATCGGGAGCACACGGAGAAAACCATCAAAATATTGACAAGAATAATCGGGAGCACACGGAGAAAACCATCACACGTTTTCCTTAATAATAGAAAATAAAAGATAAAATATTAAATATAAACAAAAAATATATACCTATTAAAAATTTACAAAATATTCTGGCTTGTACTAGAACTCTATCCTTGCTCAATAAATGAGAAGTTCACAAGCTGACAAAAACTGTTTTTGTTCATTAAAACATAACTTGTGGTTTACTGTACGTATGGAAAGCCATATCCGTTCGATGACAAAGTGAATAAGTGTGCATTCAAGACATCGGCTGCAGTAATTTACAGTTCTAACGATGTGAATCAAACTGTTAACCATGGTGTCCAGAAACTCTGTCACGAAGAGGAGGACTATGTCAGTAAAGGTTCTGGCTGGTCTCCATCTAGTATAAACCGGTTGGAGCTAAGAATTAGTCATTTCACGCCTATACAGACCTAAATGATTATATGATCGCTAACTTTCGCAAGTGTTCCTGTAGTAGAATATAAATTATGTAATAAATGTTTTGTTTGTAAAAGAACTTGTGGTGTTTTATTTTCGAACCTGTCATTTTTGAGCTATTTTTACATCAATTTAAATTTTTTGCATCGTCCAGGGATCGAACCAAGGACAGGAATCGATCTAATACATCAGTATATTAATAAGTTATTTTTTGATGAATTTTGAACTTTTTTTTATTAAAATCGTGTAATAAATAAACATTTTCAAGATGGCGACCGTAACGATAATTGATACAGTGGTGACATCATTCAAAATGTGGGGTGAGGCATAAGATATTTGTATTACTTTTTATTGAGATTTTTTTAAATACATTAATAAATTATCTGTTTACTCTCGCCGGGAATCGAACCTAGGACCGACATCGTTTAAATAACTAAACATTTGAAGTAGGCCTATGCAATTTTTAAAATTTTTTTGGAATTTTTTTGGAATTTCTAGCATTAAAATTACGGATTTTCAAGATAGCGGCCTAAACGAAACATGCAACATTTATAGAATCCAATATGGTGGGCGTAACTAAAAGTGTACCGATGACAACATACTCAACCAAGATGGCGGGCATAACGAAGCATTCAACATTTATATAAACCAAGATGTCGACGTTAACGATATGTGCAATGGTGGTTTTTAAGTAATATTTTATTAAATTATAATTAATATTTTTTTTATAAATTAAAAATTTAAAAACCCGGTTAATAATTACTGCTTTTTAAGATGGTGGACATGACGTCATACTAGATTTTATATATATATATATAAATAAAAAAAATTACACAAGGTCCTTCCTCCAGAAGCCACCGACAGACTGAACTCCCACTACTTATGCTAAGGTGTGTGTATATATATATATATATATATATATATATATACCTTAGCATAAGTAGTGGGAGTTCAGTCTGTCGGTGGCTTCTGGAGGAAGGACCTTGTGTAATTTTTTTTATTTTTTTCCTCGCTGGGTTTGAACCGATTACTCCGACCTTCATGATGTGTTTTTATATATATATTTTTTAAATTATTAAATTTTTATTATTAAATTCGATCAATTAACATTTTTTATGAATTTTAAAAAATTTCCAGATTTTCTAACATAAAAATTAAGGATTTTTCAAGATGGCGGATGTAACAGAAGTTGCAATGGTGACGTCATAATCCAAGATGGCGTCAATTGCGTCTTAATTCCTAGAAACGGCTTATCGTAGGCTGTAGACATGGATGCTTAAGTCACTCTTAGGAATGTGTTCTTTCTAAGGCAAAAAGTATTTTAGGTTTTCAAAATCCTAATTTTCGAATTGTTTAATTTTTTGAGAAGTTTTGGTGGGATTTTGTTCCAAAAAAGGAAATTTTTGTGAATTTTGGGGAATTTTTTGGTACAGTTTGGCAAATTTTGTTCGATTTTGAATGTCAAAGGTCAAGGTCAAGGCAATCCAATATGGCCGCCGTGACGTCAAAATCATAGATGTGGCTCGTCACCACTTACCACCGCCTGGCGCCTGTCCCTGGCCATACATTTGTATAGTACTAATATGGTAATTTTTTGATTGCGTGACTTGGATCTACAGTATTTAAAAATTCTAACAAACAATTTAGCTTAAAAAACTGAAAACATGCTTTTTTTAAATATTTTTCACTATTACAAAGAAATTAATAATTTTAAATACTAACATTTTAAAAAGTTAAAAGTATTAATATATAATAAATTAATTTTCTTTAAAAAAGCTTAAATCAGAGTATTATTCTAGGATGCTCCTGTATACTATGTTATATGTTTTTTTCTGTCCAGTGCATATATGTGCAGATTTCGGGCATTGGACACACGCGAACAGGCTACATATAGTTGGCCATGGGAAAAGTATGGCTTTTCCAAATGCACTCATGCTACCTGCAATGTTTGCTCTTGCGCTTTGTTGATGATAACAAAAAACTAAGCCTGACGGGATACTGAACTCTTCTGAATTGGAACGGTAGATCAGTGGGGATAATAGGAATTCAAGGTATGATAACACTTTCTCCTTTACCAACACCTGTTAAAATAGTGGCACCAAGTATATTCTGCCCCAATTGTGTGATCCAAAGCCACGTTCCATTACCTAGTTGAGGAGCATCTAGATTTCGCATAAGCATAGCTTGTAAATTCAGTTTATATTGAAGTTTATGTGAGGGTACCCCCGAAAGTTCAAGAAAATTTAAAAACTCCACAGGATATGAAATGCTTTGTTCTATATCCATGATTGTATCTATTGACAAATACTCCTTAATTTCCCCTAGCACATCTTTTAAAATATAAGTGTTGATTTGATTAACGATATAATTTGTTGGCGCCAATATTGCTCTTGTGCATAACCACTGATCACTATTCAAATTTTGTTGCAAGTCCGGGAAAACTTGAGTAATAAGATCCACATCATTTTCTACTAAATTACAAAATTCTCTTGAAAGTAAAATATAATATTCATTATCAACGTCCAAACATCCATCGCCGAAGAAAATAAAGACACCTAACCTCAAAAAATAAAAAAAAGAGTATGTATTACTTGGCGATGACAGAGAAATAAAATTTAATACTGAATTTTCCGCCGTATTAGATTGCGAATTATTGAATTAACTTATTGAAACGCCAGATGGCGTTAAATTTCATTTAAATTACTCAAACTCTCAGTCGGACGATCGTACACACCAATATCAATATTTTTGGCCCTTTGAAAATAATATTGTTTTGTTTTATTTTATAAAAAGTGTCCTATGTCCTTTACTAAACCCTTGAAAATATGTGCACAAAATTTCATGATGATTTGTTGAGTAGTTTCCGCGTGAAAACGTAACAAACAAACAAACAAACAAACTCACATTCGCATTTATAATATTAGTAAGGATTAACTAAATCTCTAGAGGCAAAAATGAGTGTGTTTTTTGTCTTATCATTTACATCTTATTTGAAAAATTGCAGACATTCTAGTTTTATAGAATTTTTACCTCTGTACATAAATTTTGTTTTGTGGTGATTATGAGTAGTACCGTTATTTCGTTTCTACAAAATCCAATGCGTTTTACACACAATATTGCAAAAGAAATTTTTTTAGGATTTTTATTCACATCAGAACTGGTGGAAGCTTATAATTTGCACATTTTTTTGTAATAAAGTAGATCTATTTCGGGATTTGAAATTCACTTCAAATTACTTCAGATATAATTCGATTCCACCCAATTACAAACGAATGTGAAAGTAAAGTTAATCCTTCAATCCCATCCTATCTTAAAAACCTATCCCGTGGCCCTGGCATGCACACAGACACGTCTGGATACTATAGGCTACTCGAAAACGTCACACATTAGTAAAACCCACACCAATAATATAAAATAAACAAAATCTCAGAAAAATAATCTGGTGAAAGAACATTCATTTTATCCCGCAATAGTTGCCAAGGATTTGTTTGATAAAAGTTATAATTTAACACTATTAACAAATTGATAACTGACTTAATGAATAAACAAACACTGCACTAAATTTATTTTTAGCTTTCAAGTAATCTCTAGATTCGAGTTTCAGCTGAATAAACATAAACTGTAAAAATGTGTCACTAAAGTATTAATAAATAATTAAACATGTTTATCAATAAAAATACTTCGTTGTGTACTTATTTCCGCAATGAATTAAGTTGAGATTTAATCCTTAAGACGCTGTGAATGTAGTACCACGGCATAGGAAAATAAATGGTTTCAATCACCTCTAGGATAGAATCCATGTTCCTCTACGTTTTCGGGAAAATTACACCTGCTCATTGGCTAATGACTCGTGACACCTGGTAAATGAGATGCTTGTGTTTTAATACTTCTTTGTTGAGGAATTTCACTGGCTCAAAGTCCTTAAGTTAAACTGTGGTCCCAGTACTTAAGCAGCCAAAAACTAAACCCATTTAGATTCTAGCCTGTCGCGAAATGAAACCACGAATTTTTACTATCCCTGGGCATAGGTAAGGACGGGATAAAATTCGCGGTTTCGATGACCTTCAGGATAGACTACACAGTCCTTTGTTTACTAAGGTAAATAATGCCAGTTTATTGGCTGTTGGCTAGTGTGTCATCTCAACTGGTTTGCCTGTGATTCGGTACTTCTTTGGTTGAGGGTTTCTCATTGATCCAGAGTCGTCCAGATGAACAGTGAGCCAATACAAAATAAGCTTGAAAGTATGTGTATTTGATTCTTAGCCAATCGCGAAATGAATCCACGATTTATTTCCAGTATCTAGGTATAGGTTATTCTGTAAAAAGGTTCGTACCTGCTTCTATGAAGGCTCCGTCAGCAGTTCCGTTGGAAGCTTTTAGAGGAGCCTGTACGAAAAACTTCCCTCGTGGCATACGGGCTTAACTGTGGCTCTTAGCTAGGGACCGGAAACATTTGCGACGCCTTTTCGTGATAGGCTAGAATATAAATACCTCTGTACTACTTCTGCTATTGACTCACAGTTTGTATGGGCCAATGAGAAACTCTCACCCGAATAAATATCGAAGCACAGGCTGCACAGTTGAGAAGTCACACAATTCGTCAACCAATGGACAGGTGACGTTTGTCCGAATATACAGAGGACTGCGGAGTCTGACCTAGTAGACAATATGGGGAACTCTGGCCAATCAGCATTAGCAGAAGCGCGAGACAATTAACTGCAGTGCTCTCTAGCTATTTCCCACTCCACACCGCTAGATGCCACTACTGTAACTAGTCTCACGAACTTGAAACACATATTGTACAAAAATGTAGGTACACATTACGCCACCAGGTTCGCTGACATCACTTGTCTCACGTGTTTCCTCGCCAGTTTCCCACGTTGTCCCTATTACAACTTTTGCTAGAAGTCATTAAACAGTGAAAATTTGTAGTCCCTACCCATGGCCCACTCCTTTCCTCAGTTACCTTGAACTGCGTTGTTGGGGTTTGTCCGACTCTAATAACTCCGCTGTTGGAGAGACATTACGTCCAAGCAAAACATAATAATAATAATTCTCCTGGTGAGGTCGGGCCATTATTACATCTTGACAGGTTCTGGTGGACGTGAAGCCGATGGTAAACATTCAGCTCTGGAGAGCGCGTGTTCCAAGTGGTCCGAGCCAAAAGAGGGAGATGACACCCACCACGAGCGGCAGCCAATGAGCACTCGCCGCTCCTCGAGTGTGTGTAGCACCGGGGAGTCCCGTGGTCGTCACATAACCTCGCCGAATGGTAGCGCAGAGACGGGAAATATTCATGGCTACACAGATAAAGCATTTTTCTACACTTTTATAAAAGATTCCTTTGGGAACCAGTTGCCAAAAAAATATGTTTATAAACCTAGAAGAAAGATATTGTAACTTTGAACAGCTATGGTTATTATATATACTATTTCTTACGAAAATTGGGGCATAATTTTAATTTTTTAATTGATTTTTCATTCAAGCATTATTTTTTTCTAAACTATGGGAAATAAAATCAAATATTCAATAATTGGACATTCTTTTGTTTTACCGTGCTTATTAATGTGTGCAGTTAATACTGGAAAGCTATTCAGGGAACGTTTGACAAATAACTTACCTATTGGCGATACCGGGACAACACAAAGGATGAATGCCCGGGCAAGAATCACTATTTTGTAGTGATACAGTTGTATTCATATTAATGTAGATATTTACAAATATATGTATATTACATGACATCTGTTCCGTGAGCAAAAATAAATACTGTGTAAATGCCGTATCACAAGCAAATCAGTTGAGACGCCTCTCATGTCAACAACCTGTGAGTAGGTTGCTTTTTTTCCGACTATGCATATGACTGTGGAGTCCATCCTAATAGGTGGTTAAACCCGCAAATTTTTCCGGTCTCCGAGGTTGGAGACCCATTGAAACACCAGAAAAATGTGTCGAGCTTAAGAAAAACATTATGACACCATTCCCGACACTGAGAGGGCCACGATGGCCACATTGGGGGCAGCGCAGCGCTAGCCGAGGAGAGTGTTTAGAAGGAGATTATTTCAAACTTGATGTAAGCTTATTACATTGTTCGTGATAAATTTATTCATCATATTTTTTGATCACAACTTGTACTTGCCGAATTAGCGTTTGTTTTGGTAGTACTAGACTAGGCTCTACACACTTGTACATAAACAAACCAATGTCTTTCGTTTAATGGCTGCTGCCACTTTCTACCTTCTGTCCGGATTGCATACTGATATTCGTTATTTTCTCTTTGGTTGCTAGCCCTGTAGTACATGTCAATGAAAGTACATCACTTAATGAAAGTTAAAGGGCTTGCAGCATTTTTAGTTGTTTTCAGTTAAGAGGGTAGTAGGTATCCTTAAAGTTTTGCTTCTAGCATTCCGTGAGTTTGCACTTGATTATAAATCATTTTATAATATAAACATATATAATTATTTATAAAAGTTTCTTTCTACTAAACAAGTCCTTATTTAACGGTTTTTATGACATTTAAATCAATTTCTTATGCCAGTCCTAGCATGTACTGAAAGCTTGAAATCATGTGGTATACAGTTTTGAATTCAACTGTTAATTTGTAGCCTCGTCTTAAAACTATTTTTAGTATATGATTATGGTCAGGTATGAGCGCGAAAAGATCTGAACTCTCGTTTGACTGCAAAAAAGTATGTACGCGCTATCAGTTTCTTCCTTGTGTTTGGCGGCCGTCTGCAAGTAAAGCACTGTCCTAATTGACCGGGCCATTTAGGAAGTAGTTTGCTTCGGCACAGAATGGCAGTAGTTCGTGTGCCTTCAGTAGACATGCACCTAAGAGAAACGTAACCAATCACGAAACACAGAACAACCCAGCAATGTTTTACCACAAAGCTAGTCTAGAAAGCTTATAGCGATAATAGATCATAGTTCTATAATAATTAAGATTTTCCAAAGCCATAGAAACCTGAGTTTTTCAAAGTGTTGGGTAAACCTAACTTTTAATGTCTTATGAATGAACTAGCTGCCCGACCCGGCTTCGCACGGCTATACTAATGGGAAAAAATTAAGCCACATCGCCCATTTACAGTAATGGTAAATAAAAAAATTCAGTGAAAATTTATTACAATGCTGTATAATGTACCGGAGAGAAAATGAATAGCACCGATGGTTTCCCGACATGTGCACGCAACGTACAACTGATGTACCCGTACTTCGCTACGGCAGTCTACAGGCAGATCACTCTTGCGCCGCTTATTATACATGCCCCTCCTTGGGGGTACGCCACTGCCGCGCGATGCCCGTTGCCATGGAGACGCAGAAGGCATGAACAATGCAAAATCCTGTTCTCATGCAGACAAAATTACCCACTGTTGCCTGATTTTAACCACCCATTGGATCTAATTTTCGGAAAATGTCATCCTGCGTAACATAAGGAACATTACTGTGTAGTTTCAAGTCTGTAAAATATATATATACACTTGAAAAAAAGGGCATAAAAAACAAATTTAACACAGAGAGAGGAAAAAAAACAATAGTTTAGGTTTGCGATTTAAAGTGATAAAAAGTATTTAAATACTAATTGAACTTTTATGAGGGTACTGATTGCTTAGTTGTTAGTATCACACAGGTGTTTTTTACTTGTATGGGAAAATTAAGAATGATAAGGCATCTAGTGCGTGGCAACAATGTTAATAGGCAATAGGAAATAAACTTCTAGCGCCTGCGGCATTGTCAACACACACTTCGTACGTGTACTGCATGTTGTATCTAACCCCCTCCAACGCATTTGATTCTAAATTGGACTTTTAGTAAGGATCCCTAATGTTATTGATAATATAATATAGCCTATAGCCTTCCTCGATAAATGTAATATCCAACACTGAAAGAATTTTTCAAATCGGACCAGTGGTTCCTGATATTAGCGCGTTCAAACCAACAAACTCTTCAGCTTTATAATATTAGTATATATTACTAAAAATAAATTGCCTTTAAATACATAAAAGACATAAAATAAATACTTGTTTAGTAGAAAAAAGAATGTTATATATAGTTATAATTTATACATTTATTTTAATTAATAATAAAAAACATGGAATATTAGAAGCAAAATGTATTAGGATACTATCCTGAAAGAGCGCGGTTACACAGGACTCTGAACTACTTCAGGCAAACCTGTTAAACTTTTGCATATGGTTGCACGCAGTCTGAACATGTCTCCTTCGAGTCTATTTCTCATTCAACCAAAACAGGTTAGCAAAGTAGTTCAGAACGACATCTCTTCTACATAAGCCTCTGATTGGCTTTTAAGTGTTAAAAGTATAAACAATCCTTTGCGAAAAACCCCAAATGAAATATGTTCCTGGCATGAATTCGTGTAATACCTTACTGACTGCAACATAAAAGATCAACAAGTAAATATTTTATTGTTCTAAAATTGATGCTGACGGTAAATCTCTAACAGGGGCACACTTGCTTAAATAAATAGGATCCACAACACATTCGTTCGATGACAACAGACAATCGGTTTTGGAGTTGAACACGCTTTATACCAACTGCCACGTAACCGTACACATAAGCATTTGTAAACGTGTCTACTTAAACCTTTTCTCGTGATGTAGCTCGGCGTTCCTAGTGTGCCGCGCCCTAACGCAACATTCTCGTGCGATTTTATACATAGTATGCTCCTCTCGAATATGAACTTGAATTTCGGGTGTCTTGTCTCCAGCGACAAGACGCGACTCAGCCAACGGGAATGACTAGAAACTGGAAAAATTCGCGTATTTATTTCGCGTTAGGCCAAAAAATAAATACGTATACTTCTAAGCCTCTTTTGTATTGGCTGACTGTTCATCTGGACGACTATGGGCCAATGAGAAAACCCTCAACCAAAGACAGGAAGACCAGTTGAGGCGACCCACTAGTCAACAGGCATTGGACTGGCGTTATTGACCTGAGTAAACACAGGACCGGGTAGGAATCCTCCCAGTCCCCAGGGATGACTCGACACCACGAGGTGTGGCCACAGAGGGAGACATGAGGGCGTGTAGGGTCGGTGTTCCCGCCCACGCCCCGCCGACTGCACTCGGAGCGCCAGGTGGTTCCGCCGCTCGCCGCCTTAACGACGGAGGGGAGGGGGAAGACGTGTATTGAAGGTCACGCGTAGGACTTACAAGAAAAAAAGTAATGAATATTTCAGGACGTGTGTGCATGGGCTACTTGCTAGCCTCTCGGCGGTCCCGTTGATGTTACACCGTAAAACAGGTTTTTTTTTTATCTTGTCGAGGTTTTAAAATTTAAATGCGCGTTGGTATGTGGCGGTTTGTTAACTGAACACGCGTCCCGCCCGTTTATCCAGGCGACTGTACAGAAAGTGTGGGTTGCATCTTGAAATACAGTGCAGAGACTTCTGTTCCTGGCCTCACCTACACTAAATGCCTCGGACAGCGGAATGGTTCAACACTCGGCCATTTCGCAGATTCGTCTTGCACCCTGAGACCAGATGAATCCGCGAAATTTCTTGGTCACTATCTTTAAGTAATTTCGATTACTTAAAAAAACTGTTCTTTGTAATAGTTAAGACTTTTGCTGCATTAAGGGATTGTGTATATAGACTACACGACGAAGTCGTTCAAAATTTTTATTTTCTACAGAAATTTTGGCAGCACAAAATTATAAAAAAAATATATGTATACTAATCAGTAGTTAGCCTAGTTCAATAACAGAAACTCGTACCTAATTTATAAACTTTTCCTGTATCAATAGGATAACAAAATTTGCAGCAGTACCATAAATCTATTGGGTGCCGGTCAACATTTTTTTACAATAGATTATGATCGAATTTCATTAGAAAATAATAACTACAAGTAACTTCTATTTAACCGTGATGTTTTATAGAGTTTTTTAAGGTGAGAATGAAAGATATACATAATTATTTATGAATAAATTACATTATATAATAACAAAATAACATATGTACACATGATGTCCACAGGGAAATGTTTCGCATAGATTTATTAATTAGTTAGGGCCTATAAATAAAGTACTAATAAATAATTTTTTACCGACTTCAATAAAACGCAACACCTGATACATACTTTAAACAAAGCTACACACATTACTTAAGTAGCTATGTTAATTACTGGAGATTTGAACAAATCTCCATGTTTACAGAGCTAGATAAGTTTGGAAACCGAAGATAAAATTCGCTAAATTTAATCTAAAATAATGCGAAAGATGATCTCCATTAGTTTTATATTTCAAAACTTATTTTTTTTTAACTAACAATGCCATTAAACAGTTACTGCATTAAAAAAAATTTACATTTACAAAAGATTCCTTTGGAAACCAATTGCCAAGAAATATTTTGTAATGCTACACTAAAGATATTGTACTTTGTACAACATATGGCTACGGTTATTTTTGGATATATGAAATACGATTTTTTTAAATAATACTGTGTGTATTTTACGAAAATTGGTGCATTATTTTATATTTTAATTGGTGCTTCATTCAAGCATAGTATTTAAACCATGGAAAAGATAATTTAATTTTCAATAATATGTTGTATAATGCTTATTAATGTGCGCAGTTAATACTGGAAAGCTATTCAGGGAACGATTTGCAAATAATTGGAGGTACTGGGTGGGACAAAATAAATGCCCACGTAACAGTCCGATCACAGTATTACGGCAAACTATATTTTGCAGTGATAAAGTTGTTTTCATGTTCATGTACAAATTTAAAATATATGTAACTTCACTTGAACATTTCTGTTCCATTACAAAAATAATTTACAGTGTATAGAGAGGATGCTAAATTATTTAGCCCTGTGTCAGTGTCTTATTTCTTGAAAGCTAACTATGGTAGATAAATAACCATGGTAGATAAATAATATAAATAAGATAAATAAGCTGGTCGCCAGCTCGACACTAAACGCCGGCTGGTGTGGACGTTCGTTAGAAAGGAGCCGAGAGGTGTCGCCTGCTTGAGTATTCTGAGCAGGTGCGAGCACCAGGCGCTAAGCTAACTTCATCTCCAGTAAACGACAGCTCTCGGCGTGTGGAGTGTACGTGAGAGGCCAGCGGTTCACGGCTGAGCGCGGAGTTTCAGACCGCGGCACCCGCCCATTGGTGCAGCTGGCGTAGTTCAGGGCCCCACCCATTGGCGCCGCTGGCGTAGCTCAGGCTCCCGCCCCCCATTGGTACATCTGGCGTAGTTCATCCCACGCCCATTGGCTCAACGGACGTAGTTCAGGCCCCCGCCCATTGGCGTAGCTGGCGTAGTTCATCCCACGCCCATTGGCACAGTTGGCGTAGCTCTGGCCCCCGCCCATTGGCGCAGCTAGGATTTATGTAAGGACAGGGGGGATGGAAACGATTAGAATATATTATTTTGGATAGGCCTGTTCCTGGGAGTTGTGGAATACACCACAGGCAAGCGGAGGCCTGCTTGGAAACGTAATTGTAGGCTTCAGAGGAATCCCAATTGCTTTTTTTTAAACCTGTAATCATGATATATAAATTTCCACTTATGAAAGTTATATCCTTACAATACCATTATTTATAATTATGTCTTGATACTTTTTTTAAAGATCATGCTACTTTAAAATTTTGCATTTCCGGTTGCCATAAATTGAGCCATAATTTAGTTACTTTACGCTTGTGAATGTGGTGCATTATTATTATTCTTGGGAATAAACCTGGCTCTAGAAGGACGCAGGAAGGGGTATGGCACCACACTGTCTCGCGCTGACTATGCCTCTGCCTCGACCTCGACCATAGAAACTTTCACTGACGACCAACCACACTTCGCGCACAAATATGATAACAAGGTTTAAATACTAAGGCATAAATGACTTCATTCCATGTACATAGAAATCCTACACACAACTATTTTTCTGTTGAGTTGGCACGTGTGGATTTTTTTTACAATCCATATTATTCCATTAATAATATAAATGTGAGTTCTCATGTTTTAATGTGTTTTTTTTTTTTACTTAATCACGTCCGAATCGCAAAATGGATTTGGATTAAATTTGGCCCACAGCTATCTCATATCCTAGATTAACGAATAATCTACATATGATTATGAAATTCTATCTGTAAGGGAGGGAATAATGGGTATATTCAGTTTTATAATAGAAAATCCAAAGGAGGTAAGTCATAGATAGAGACCGGGAAATTTCGCGGATTCTTCTGACCTCAGGATAGAATTCAAAGTTATAGGTGTGCTCGACCCATGTTTACTTTCCCATTGGTTGATTTCTTAGCGAGAACATTTTTATCCTTGTTATTTGTGCACTACCTTATTTGCTTACTTCTCTCCTAGCTGGGCATCATTGGCTCACGGTCGTAGACGGGAGTGACCTAAAAACTGCGTGCCAATCATGGACACAGTGCGAGAGTGTAAAGGTTTGCATTCTAGCTTGCGACTAAATTAATCCGCGAAATTTCCGGGTCTCTAGTCACAGATAGACATACGAACAGTAAGTGTGTGTCGGAAACTTGCTATCCTTCTCCTTAACTAGACACGTCCGGTCAGTGCAGCTCGCGGCGAATAGCGAACTAACGGCGCTAATAACATTTTAGTTTTTAACTTCGTAAATAGATGGCGTTGCCTTGAATTTAAAAAACTCTTCGTTTGGCGCGTCCGTAAGTAAAATAAACAGACATATTTTAAACGTGGTAGTCGGGTAATCGAAGATATACACATCGATCGACACAATGATGTCCAGTGACGACAGAACTGCTTACCCCGTGGATTTCCTGAACTCAGCATTAACAAGCGTGCCTTCCCACAAACTGGAGCTGAAGGTTGGCGTCTCGGTTTTGCTGATGAGCAGCTCTACGCATCACAGAGCAGGGGAGAAACATTATAAACATTATTCTCGCCGGAGCAGCTGAAGGATAGGGGGTGTTGATTCTCCGTTTCCCAATAATTCCCCACTACAATTTACACTCAGTATTATCTCGACAAAACGTATTCATATATGCAAAAAATAACCATAGCCATGCGTTGTACAAAGTGACAATTTCTTTCTTTTAGTATTACAAACGATTTCTTGGCAAATCGTTTCCAAAGGAATATTTTGTAAACGTTTAGAAAATGGTTCTCTCTAGTTATAGCGTGCAAGCGTAGCTACTCACTTAGTCACGTGACCGAACACTCTCACGGTCATGGCGTCCCGCGGAGCCGGCCAACTGCAACACAGAAGAACGTGTAGTATGTCACACAAACTAGTGCACTTTTACAACAACTGAATATAAAAATCGAATAAGTAGGGGCATGCTTTTTACGAGAAAAAAAAATCTGAACGCCTATTAGACTGCAACAAGGTATACCCGCATTAACGGTTTCTCCCGTGTGATTGGCGGCCGTCTGCGAGAGAAGTCTTTTCCCTATTTGACCGAGCCACTGAAGACACGTTTGCTTCCGCACTGAACTACTGCGATTAATGTTATAGCAGTCGACATGTACCTGAAAGAAACTCACCCAATCACGAAGCTCGATGATGCTACAGTGTTTTAACTTTCAGCTAGTCTCGGAATCTTTTCGCGAAATATGCATGCCCTTAAAAAATAAGAAATGCAATATACTTTTCGACCAAACTCACCACATTGTAATCATATCCAACTGCAGATACAGATTAATCAGAGGTGCTATAGATAAAAGTCCGTTAATTCGACTAATTCATTGAGTCTGGCTGATATTCAAAGTCTTGCGTTTGCCCTACCAATGTTTGCTATTTGGTTGGCTGATTCCTTAGTTAGAATGTTTTTGGTCTTGGCACTACCTGATTCGCTTACATTTTCTTCTAGCTAGGCATTGTTAATTCACAGTAGTAGAGGAGCATATCTAAATAACTGCGGTCCAATCATGAACACAGTGCAAGAGTATGAAGATTATCATTCTAGCTTGCGACCAAATGAATCCGCGAAATTTCCGTACCTCTCATCATAGAAAAAAAAACACTCACTAATAACATCAACACAGAATATGGGCACGGATTCAGAAATATCTGGAATAATTTGTTTCCTCAATGAACCGTCAACATCTAAAAATTATCCACAGCCAAGTGTATCTACTAAACAAACACATGTTGATTTGTCAGGCCGCCTATGGGGACAAAAAAAACCGCTTAGCTGTGAATAGCCATACACAGATCCAGTCCGAATTCAACTGAAAAACTTCAGTTACTGGTTCATTATGATGACATAAGTTGAAAATATTTAGGTATACGTCTTATGGTTTAAAGTGCTCCAAGGCAGGTTGTACCTATATTTTATGTTGGAGTTGAACCACATTTGTATTGTAAATAATAAAGAAAGTGTAGATAATGTCTGGACAATGTTTAATTGAACAAATTTCTACAACCAAGCAAACTTGTAGTTGTCGTAAGATTAATTAATTTAAATAATTGGGGGTAATACCTAAGGACGGAAAAATTCGCGGATTCATTTCGCGGTATGCTAGAATCCAAACACAAGCACATATACCTTTATATTTCTTTTGTAATTGGCTCACAGTTTATCTGAAAGACTCTGAGCCAGTAAAAAAACCTTCAGTCAAAGACCTATCGAATCGGAAGCATCACAGTTGACACGTCTCACAAGTCTGTAGCCAGTGGGCTGGTGGAATTCGCACGAGTATTAAGGGATTGTGGAGTCTATCCTTAGAAGTCATTGGAACCGCGAATATTTTCAGGCCATAGAAATATCTTTAATTTCCACATAGTTTTGTGAAAGCTACTTACCCCAATTATTCCAAAGAAATCATTTTATGAAAGTGACAAAATTTGCGTCGGTTTTAGAAATTAATTAAATTAAACGTAATACAGAAGCTCAGTGTTCCATCTATTATATTTTATTTATTATTTACAATAATAAAAAGGTTGTTCAGTCCCAAATTAAATGAATAATACCAGTAGTATATGATAGCCGGTCCGACGGCAGGATTCAGGATGTGGATTGTGTGGATTGTGATTGTCTGTCCGCCATCTTGGATTGTGACGTCACGGCGGCCATCTTGGACGAGCGTAACGGGACACATCGTAACGGGACATAACGTAACGGGACATAACGTAACGGGACAAGTAGATAACGGCGGCCATTTTGGATCCGCCATCATGGATCCGCCATCTTGGATGACGTCATTTTGTTTTCTCGAACTTTCCACCATTTTGTTTTCCGCCATCTTGGATTATGACGTCACCGTTGCAATTTCCGTTACGGCCGCCATCTTTAACTTTTTTATTTATTATCCGATTTGAATGAAATTTTTTTTAAATTTATAAAAAAAATTAAATTAATAAAATTTTAATAAAATATTTATAAAAATTGAACTTTTTAGACACGGAGTTCGGAGTCCTCGGTTCGAACCCGACGAGGTCAAAAAATTAAAAATGGCGACCGATCCTTCCCCCTGTGGTGGCTGCTGACAGACTGCCCCCCACCACTTTTTTCAAAGCATATATATCGACAGTGAGCATGACGTCATGTCCGCCATCTTGTCTTCGATGTTGGAAACCATCATCATTGTATCGGCGGCGAGAGTGCGCTGACGCCTAGTTAGTTTAACTCTTACCCGCTAGAGTGCAGTAATCATTTATTATTGCTGTGACACCCACCATCTTGTCATTTGGCCGCCATCTTGGAATCGTGTAATTATTTAGCTAGAAATTCGGGAAAAGTTCCAAAATTCATTAAATAAATTTGTAATCTATATACTGATTGATTAGATCGAATAAGGTCCTTGGTTCGATCCCTGGCCGATACAAAACAACTTTAATTTTAAAAAATACCACAAAAGCGACAGGTTTGAGAAAATAAAAACACCACAAGTTCTTTTAAAAAATACTTTTATTACATAAATTCAATACACTACTACAAGTACAAAAAAATACACAGACAAATTACTAAAGCCTTGTGGATTTCTCGACGTCTGCATCTGCCACCCACGAATTAAAGCGAGGTGGAAAGCCCCACCACTTGACGTAGGACAGTCCATTTCTTCGTTTTATAATCTTCTCCGCCAAGTACGTATCGGGATACAACGTAGGCTGAATCTCTTCGGCATAGAAGCCGCCATGGATAGGTTTGTGGTCCAAATCTTCGAGGTAGTAGGTCCTAGGCTCTGATTCACGAACATGTGTCACACGGAAAAGTTCGGGACTCCAGTTCGCAGTGAAACCTTTCTCGAAGATACCTTTCTGCTTGGAGATTCGCACAATGTCGCCGACGTTAGCTTTACGCTTTCGTGGATCTTTCTTCTTCGTGTTGGGAAAAACTGTTTGAAGCAGGCGATTATCCTTTACGTCCTTTGGCTTCATTTTCGTGGTAGAATGCACAGTGGAATTATACTCGCTTATTAGTTTCGGCAAGATGTCAAGCCACTTGTAATTTCCGTTAGCCGTGAAGTGCCGCCACATCTTGGAACGCAAAGTTCTGTTAAACCTTTCGACAACGGAGGCTTTGACGTTACTAAATGTAGAGTAGTGTTTGATGCCATACTTCTTCATCAAAGCCTTGAAGGTCGCATTGTAGAATTCTTTCCCGAGGTCCGTTTGCAGGTGCGACGGTACACGTCCATCACGCAAAATATTGTTCATGGCCTTGGCTACGTCAGTTGCAGTCTTTGATTTGACAGGTCTAGCCCAAGCGAACTTGCTATAAACATCGATGACTGTCAACATGTACTTGAAACCTTTATTCAATCGGGAATACGGTATCATCTCAACAAGGTCCGCCTGGAATAAATCATCAATTCCACGAACTATGACTTTGCGACGAAGGTATTTCCGTCTAGCAGGAGCATGAAGTTCGTGAGCGATTCCGGTTCGACTCATTGTATGTAGCCGGCTTCCTTCAGTTCTTCAAGTATGGAGACTATTTAGTTGATGTGCGAATAGTTTCCTACACTAAGCGATGCATGTAGAATTCTAAGGCGATCAACTAATTCATTAGGGTCGTCCCAATATACATAGTCAAATGTCTGACCACTTTCTAGCTTTTTTAAACCTTCGCCATGTATTGTTAGTTCACTGAAGAGATTAGCGAGAATGTCGATTTTTTCATGATCTACGTCTTTATATACACCACTATCTGGATCGTTATCGCGAAAATGTGCATTGGTTAGCTCTAGCAGTTTTTTGTACTCTTGTAAGTCGTTGTGAGAATATCCTTTAGGCTCCCTGCGAAACAGCAATTCTTACAGACCCGGAGTCCCGCGCGTTTTGAATGCTTCTACGCGCACGATATTTCCTGGTAGAAAGTCTATTTCTTTAGCACCGAGGAACCATTTATTATGTTTTCTGTACACTCCGTAGGTCGTGTCATTATTCCGGCTCGTAAACGATATCAGGTATGGTCGGACCATTGCATTAACTTGATGTCCCTTTTTCGGTATTTTTTTCTTGTGCATGGACTCTGTACTTGTTAAGTCCTCTTCTTCTCGATCTGGTTCATACTTTCTCTTCTTTACAGTCGGCATTTCATTTTCAACTTCTGTCTTCACAATGAAGGCTGGTTCTTCCTTGTTTTTAAGTTCGTCGAGGCGACTAGTGATTGGTTTAAATATCTCCTCATTTTCCATCTCACGTGCAAGTCTGGTTCGTCTAGCAAGTAAATATTTTTCGCGAACAGACTGTATAGCTCGATGAAGGTCACTGGCCAGGTCCGACATTGTACTGGCTGAAAACTTATTGCAAGACGTCCTTATATACTTTTTTTATTCGTTCGCAGAAACTTCTTTCTTGTGTTTGGCCAAATCTGAATTTGTTGGCGAGTGAGATAGTGATGCTTTCAGACTACTTTGAAAAGTCCTCAGATCGTCCCGTCTTTGTGCATTCGATACTTCGATCATGTCGCGAATGCGAGAATCCGAAGCTTCCACGCGCTGGTCTATGGCTACGAGGTACTCAAGTAATTCCTTTTTCACCCCGTCTATTTTTTGAGCCAGTAGAGAAATGTATTTGCGGATAACGTCGTCATGAGACTTGAGAGCAGTACGTAAGTTTCGACTGCTACGACCGAATTTCGAAATGCTATGACTCATGTTTGGTGATAAACTGATCGAAACCTCGTCTGTACCTGCCCTTATATAGAGGCCAGTCCTTTACGATGACTAGAAATCCGTGTTCTTCTTTCCAACACAAGGAGCACATGTCTTTGAATTCCTGAAACGACATGTCGGTGTTTACGTGATCGTCGTAAGCGTGGCGTAAATTAAGTTCGTCCATGCGAAACAAAACTATGACATTCGCATTATCACGCAGCAAATGTTTTGGAATACGACTGTACGTCTGACACAGGTAAACGCAGTCTACCTTGGCGTGTCTGCCCATGGAAAAGTACTCTTGTATTATGCCTTGTTTCTCGCACATTACATCGTCGAAAACAAACACCTAATTGGCTTTTGCTTCGCTTGGAGGTACAACATCGGTATTATCGCTAAACGGAAAATACTCCAGACCATCCACAGATCGTAGAACAGTTGCTAGGCGCTGGTACTTTGACTGTTGCAACGACTTGGAATACAAGTAAACGTTCTCGAACCGAAGACCGTTTGGCTCCTCCAGTAAACTCAGTAGAACGCACGTCTTGCCACAGTTTGACGGTCCCGCCATTATGCATCGTACAGCAGAAGGCAACAGTAAGCCATGTCGCGATTCGCGACCGCTAGTTTCATCGTTTTGCGTAATGCGCACGGGCAAACAAACATCTTGCTTGACGACCTGCATTGTACTAAATAAATTGTATAAAATCAAACACATTTATACTTTCTGGTCAGTTGCGCGTAATGACTCGAAGAGGTAAGAACAAAAAATACGTCGGCGCGGGACTCGTGAACTCGCTGATAAACAATCTGCCATTCGAGCTACACATTCCCGGATACAGATTTTGCGGCCCCGGCACTAAACTAGCGAAAAGGTTAGCTCGCGGTGACGTGGGCATTAATTCTCTCGACGATCAGTGCAAGCAGCACGATATCGCATATTCATTAAGCAAGGATCTGGAATCCAGGCACCGGGCCGACGAGATATTGGCACAGGAAGCTGAAGAAATAAGTAAATCGACGCACGCGGGTCTAGGAGAAAAAATCGCGGCCTGGGGCGTATCTAAAATCATGAAAGCAAAGACGAAATTTGGACTGGGTGCTCGTCAAGCCAGCTCTATCAAGTCAAAGACTAACTCACGCAAGACCAAACGCAAGACTGGAGCAGGCATACAAAAAGCCAAGCAAAAATTACAGACTCTCGACAAGAAGATTATAGGAGGATTTCTTCCTTTGCTTTTGCCTGCATTGGGTGCTCTCGGCGGCCTCATCGGTGCAACGAGCGGTATAGTGCGGGCAGTCAACACTTCGAAGAATGAGCGAAAGCAGTTAAAAGAAGCACAGCGACATAATGCAAGCATGGAAGCCATTGCCATGGGTAAAAAAAACGGCGCAGGACTGTACTTACGTCCTCACAAATCAGGTCGAGGCATGAAAAAGAAACGAAAATCCTAAGTTCTCTGCCGAAACGACCGCTCACCAACGTAGATTTAATAAAGTACGCACGCAAATTGAAAATACCAAATTTCTGCGGCGTGTTTATGCGAGACACTTTACCCAGCAAACCAAAAACCAACGAACGCGCCATAATTAATTTAGACACGACTGCAGGTCGCGGCACGCACTGGGTAGCGTATATAAAGTCTGGAAAAAAAGCTACTTACTACGACAGTTTCGGTAATTTGAGACCTCCGCCTGAACTTAGGCGGTACCTGGGCCGGACCACTACACTGTTCTACAATTACGAAACGGAACAGAGGCCTAATCAAACAAACTGCGGACACTTGTGTCTTCGCTTTTTAACTAAAAAAATAATTTAGCTGTCAAATAAAAATTGCTACTTAAAGGTTGTGCAGTGATGATAATTTATTAGTCATGTCGATAACACTTACCTTGACAGGTCACGCATCTGAGCTGCGGGCGGTTCATTTCCCGCCTCTGGATTTAGATGGAGAATGGTGTATCGGACTCGTAGATTTTCAAACGTATAATGCCATACCGAATATCGACGAAGAAAACTGCAAGATCTGCTTCCTGAAAAGCGATGGGACCGCTCATGAAATACAGTTACCTGTTGGATCTTACGAAATTGACGACATTGCAAATTACATCAGGGATATGTTACCACAGGATGTAGACTTTCAACTGCGTGGAAATCCAAACACTCAAAAAAGCATTCTAACATGCAGTGAAATTGTCGACTTTACGAAACCTGAGACCATAGGTTCGATGTTAGGATTCGAATCAAAGGTGTATGATGCAGGAAGAACGTACGAATCTACGCGTTCAGTAAACAGTTTGCCTGTGAATGTCATAAGAATAAACTGTAATTTGGCAAGTGGAACGTATCTCAACGGAAGACTAAGCAACATGCTGCACGAATTTTCGCCGATGGTCCCGCCAGGATATAAACTGGTCGAAGTACCGCAAAGTATCATTTACGTTCCAGTCGTCGTGAAGTGCGCACACGAAGTCGTCGTCAGAATCGTTGACCAGCGAGGACGATTGGTGAATTTTCAAGACGAAGAAATTACATTACGTCTGCACTTGAAGCGATGGGCATAAAGTTCGTAACACCGAACAGTTATAAAAGAAGTCGTATTGACGTGAATAAGAACAGTTCTCTACCAGACATCGGTGCATTAACACCTGACAACATAAAGTATCTTCTTAGTATTGGACAAGTGCCGAATAAATATGGAAGACGAAATCCTCAACGTGGAAGATCCGGTCATTTTTGATGACAGCATTACGAAAATGGAATTGCACGAGTACCAGCCTTTCCTGCTCGGACCGTACGCACTTCCATCGGAAGTACGCATTGCTGTACAGCACCAAGATATTTGTACTTTACCTTCACAGTCATTTCTACGCATAAGAGGCATGCTTACAAAAGCGGATGGTACGCATCCGACAACGACGACAATATCCTGCAATGGTATTCTTCACCTCATCGAGCGCATTACTTATGTACTCAATGGCGTCGAGGTAGACCAGACAAGAGATGTAGGCATAACATCTTCTATGAAAAATTACCTTTCACTCACGCCAAATGAACTGACTGCTGCAAAGATGGCCGGTTGGGCTCTCGAGGATGAATATAAGCTTCCGGTTTATGCCGAAGGAAAGTTCGAAGTTTGTGTTCCTCTGTCCATGCTTCTTGGATTCGCTGAGGACTACAGACATATAATCATTAATTCGAAACAAGAGCTCGTACTGCTTCTAGCCAACACGCACATTAATGCAATTGTCGTCGCTGCAGAAAACCCTCAAGATGTTTCGCTAACACTACAGTCTATCGAGTGGATGCTGCCCCACATCCAAGTGAGCACCGTTGAACGAGTCAAGATGTTGAAGAACATAGAAAATGGCAAGAACTTCGATGTGCCATTCCGATCCTGGAGCCTGGAAACTTATCCTGGCTTGCCTCATAGTCAGCGTATCAATTGGATAGTAAAGTCCAGCTTCGCTACGGAAAAACCAAGATACATCATCGTCGGGCTTCAGACCGGAAGACAGCTCAATGCAGGGGTAAGTCGTTCCTTATTCGATAACTGTCAATTACGTAATGTAAAAATATTTTTAAACAGCGAAAGTTATCCGTACGTTGATATGAACATGGACTTTGAAAGTGGAAGATTTCTTCTCGCATATCAAATGTATGCCAAGTTTCAGCAAGCTTACTATGGGCGGAGACAGTCACCGATACTGAGTCCCGACAGTTTCAAGAACAAGGCTCCGTTAATGGTGTTTGACGTTTCCAAACAGGATGATCGATTAAATTCAAACATCATCGACTGTAGGATCGAGATATCGACTAGCGGAAATATTCCACCAAACACCTATGCTTTTTGTCTGATACTTCACGATCGGCTTGCATCATACAATTGTCGAGACAAACTTGTGAAAATTCTGACTTAAATACTGTTTCGTTTGCGATAATAATTCAGTTACGATCGAGCATTGCTAGCGACAAGATGTACTGCAACCTGCAAGGTTTCCGGAGTCAAAACGGCTTTGTTCTCAAAGAAATTGCCGTCACCTCCGGAGACAAGACTCGAACCCGCAGCTTCCGACCTCCGTATCCTTGGAAACTACTAGACGAAAAAAGTAAACGTTCGAACGAATGGCTATGCAAATATTATCACGGACTAGAGTGGGACGAAGGAAAAATCCCATACCACCAAGTGAAAAACACACTTCAAGATTTACTAGTTCAAAACGAAACAATATACGTTGCCGGACCTGAACAGAAAAAATGGTTGAGCATGTTGTGTGACGACGGAGCAGTTGAAATTGTAGACTTACAGACCGACTACGGCTGTCCTTCCCTGCGCAAGCTTAGTGCAATATACGACGTGCAGCCACGTGACAAGTTTGAACGTGTCTGTGCCTGTACAAACTCACAGTTAATGCAGAAATGGCACACACAGTGTTAGTAGGAGCCTGCATATATAAATGTCGTACCTACGTACGTGTCTTCAGTTGACGTTCGACCTGCAAGAAGATGTTTACGTTTCATCCTGCTAACGTGTACGTGAGCGCAAGACCTAGCTTCAGCAGTGTCGAGTACAGCTACTGGGATTCCGGGTATCTACGTACATATACAGAAACCTGTGATGGAGGTGCTCAGCATTGGCGGTTTGCTCACTTTCCTGTGTCCTACGAACCAACCCAGCAGCTATTAGACTGTTTCGAACCTGGAAACTGTGCCGTCTATCACATGAGACCGCACACAATCCTTCCTGCTAGCATCGATGAGGTAGTCGCCTCGTCTGCACGTGCAACACCAAACATGAGCGTGTTGCAACCTGTTGCTACCTGTGATGCTTCTACGCAGACGTCCAAACGACGTTCGTCTCGTCGTCGAAGTTCAGGCAGTGAATCTGTCCCAACTAGCACTGCAGTAGAGCCAAGGCGCAGACGTGGTCACAGACGCCATAGACCATGTCTTGCTCGAGATGACGACATCGCAGAAGATGACCGGCTGGAAACCTGTGTTCCTGATCCCGTGACCTGCGAACCAGTTGGATCCGTGGAAACCTGTGTTCCTGATCCCGTGACCTGCGAACCAGTTGGATCCGGAGTCGAAGAGGCAGTTCGTGCAGCATTAAGGGGCCTCCCTAGTAGCATCAGAAGTTAGCGGAACACTATGTTTTTAAAATAATGATGGGACTTTATTAATCGACACTACGAATCTGAAAATTTTTCACCCACGAGAAGATAATACACGAATTGTCTGTATACTTTTACATTTTTGTTTTTTTCTATCAAAATATGAAATAAAAAATCACCAACTTGTCCAACTTTGGGGCCATTTTATACTGCTTAGGAGAATGACAGAAAAAAAGTACAAGTCTAGAAAAAAAGATAATTTTTTTCTGAAGAAATTCATGCATTTAAAACATATAGTCATCGCTTTGAATTCCGAGATATCTTTTCCACAATTTCCGCAAATCCTGAAAGTTTTCCACCGTCTCGTGCTGCCGCTCGGCGAAGCCAGCTCGCAGCCACACAGCTCAGGTAGCGTGGTGGAGGAACACGTGGCCGGAGGGGAGTCAGGCTACCTGTGTGTGCGTGCGTGCGTGAGAGGGAGACAACCCACAACAGGCACCGGTAAAAGATAATCCCGTGACCGAAAGAAATTCTCAGAATTGCTTTTAGTGTGCCTCGCCACAGTACCATGTGCTCGACTTACTCTGTGACTATATTCGTGTATCTCTAAAACATTGCTTTTGTTTAAACTACAAATATCCTAAAGCTTACCATACTAGATCATGTATTACGAAATAAAGTATTGAAACTAATCAATCAACACATTGAAAGTTGTCCTATAAACTATTTATTGGTGGCTTTACAGTCTCGCTAGCTAATTCGACAAAATTTATATTTAATTTTTAACATGAAAATACACTTCATTGTTTTTCCTTTTATTTTTAATAAAAATTCAAGAAACAATTATTATACCACCCAATATTTTTTTAAAATTATTTTAGTTTTCCAAAATAATTTTACACATCTTACAATGTCGGGGAAAAATTTTATACTGGTATTAACCAAATGGTTAACTATTTACAAAAGTTTTGATACTTAAAAATGTAGGTTTTATATAAAATGTATTTTAAATTAAAAGAAAAATCGTATTTTGAAAACTAAATGTCATTTTGCTATGCTTTATGGTTAGATAGATATCTGATTGCCTGCACTGTTTTAAAAATGTTCATGGGATGATATATAAAAAAATAAAAACTAGGGAAGTTCTATATTAAATAAGCTAGTCAGAATTATGTAAATGTTCCTCCTGGCGCAGGAATCACGAGGAGGATTGAAGATGAGGTCAGTGACCGATCGCTCACATATGTAGTTATGGATGGTACGTTATTAATTACAAAATTCAAAAACCATTTTGAAGTTAAAAAGTATAATTAGTGGCAATGTTTAATAAAGATGACGTAAATTTTCAGATAAACTTATTTCTACAGCTCAATTAATTAATAAGGGCAGGAAATAAATTTTTTACAGCAATTATACAAAATTATTAAAAAAATTTAAACCACAATTAATTTATCCAAAAACCAAAATTAAGTAAATATTTCCCACACATTAAAACATCCACGAAAGAACCTTGCAAATTATTTTTGTTATATGCATTATTTTGCATTCAAGTTCTTTATTTTTTTATACTTCACCTACTTATAATTGTTACATATTTGGCACATGGTCCGTCACGCCCAATTAAAGGGCCTGAATAAGTAGAACGCGTTTCTGATCAAATTGCACGCCTGTTACTTTACCTGCAACCCGGAGCGGGGTAAAATAAATTATTGTACATTCGTGACGTTGGCAATCAACTTAAATATTTATGAGTTAAAACCAAACATAACTATAACGGATAATCAAAGAAATTTTGAAATTTTGAAAGCTTGTTCTGTTTTTATATAGTACACAAAGCAGTTAAACCATAAATTATTTGTTGTTGAAAAAAAATAATCCTTAACCTTTCATGCTTTTTTTCATTTATTTTTATTACCAGATATTTCCGTTTAAGTAATGCTTATATATATAACAATATAGCAATCTAGAAAAAAAAATTAAGGTAGCCTTATTCCAAATATGTTATGATAGACGTTAGTTAACTAAGAATATAAATTCGCTTTACAACCACAGCTTGTACACAAGTAAAAAAAAACATGGTTCTACTTACAGGCCGTATTGAACGTAGGGTAGGTTTATGACAAATACAACAGCAATAAACATATGGCTGAGTCTGCTTTCATGTACACTTTTTTTTTAAGTTATCACTTTTAAAGCGGGTAAAGGGTACCTATCAAGTAGCTTAGCATTACCCAAAGTGAATGTCGTGCTCCAGAAAATGTTCGAACTATGTAATATTTGTATCACTGTTGCGTTACAGACCTGCAACTTTTTTCAGTGCGCGATGTCACTCTCATGTAAAAATATGTCGTGTTTAGCGCAAACGTGTTCGAATGAATCCACATCGAGCTGCCAAAGAATACCTATCGATGTCGGCAACATACATAAGTATACAAACCATCGTTTACAAGTGTATTCATACGTAAGTATAAAACTGGCGGCGGACCATGATGCAGTTGGTTCTTCGCGTACAGTCCACTGACGGGATAAGAAGCGTCAAAGATCTTATATGGCTATTCTGTAAACTTGTATGTCATTTCACTGCCTGCTTTAGACAAACAACATCCATTACTTTTAGCTTTGGCTTGAAAAGAATTACTCCGGCCGGCTTTCTTATATTACTTATTTCAGCTCCTCGTGCGACCAGTGTGTATACCTAATTTGTCCGCGGCCTTATCTTTGGGTGAAAGTTATTTGTAAGGGAAGTTGTATCGGTAATGTTCATCATGTATTACATAACAATTCGACTTAGATACGCACATGTGTTTTTAAAATATGTTTAATAACTTGCAATACAAAGTATGTGTTGAATTTCATGTATTGAATTTTTTTTTACATTATGTACGAACATAATAATCACAATATTTCATGAGAAATTTTTAAAACATTTTACAAAGTAATCTCTAATTTCTTCCACACCTCATGGTTAACCTTACTATTTTATTTCATGTTTCAGTTGATTTAAACTGTTTGGAATCATAATATGACGGACAATGAAGAATATTAGTTTCAGTAAATTTTATGAGAGGATTTACTTATTACATTAAATATACCTCAATTTTTACCTCAAAGGAAAATAGTTGCATATAATTAAATGATAAATATTTGTTTCCCATTAATATAGTTTATGAACATAACTTATTGTTATAATACCTACATTAGTTAAATTGTGTTTTTGTAATGCTCTCCTATTTCAGTAAAATATTTGGGCAAATTGAATAGCATATAGTCGATCTTTAACATAAGCTTTTGGAATACATAAATATAATAAATTATGTTCTCGTGATTTTAACAATTAAATATTTCTTCGCATGAAAAAATTAATTAACTAAAAAATATTTCAGTAATTTATACTTAAGGACTAAAAAATTTTATTTTTATAATATAATAATATTGTATGTATGTATACTTTTCTGAAAAAAGTATATTCAAGAAAACAAATTTTCTTTTTTTTAATTTTGTTCTTGAACTTACTTGACAAGCGATATTGAACTTCAACTTTATACTTTCGGTATAGTACTTTTCGATTTATTTTCTCCAAACGGGAATTAAAAGTAAAGAATAAATAACATTTTCCTCTATAATTATTGCAGCCGTATACTGAAAAGTTTAACTTTCCTTTATTTGCATGACGCGGAGCTCCTAACTACACAAAATTTTTGTTATTTATTTTGAACGTTGTATTTATGTTTCCTTACAAACTTAAATGAACCTCTTAACATTTAATTTCATCAAAAGTTATACAATATAAGTATCAAGTTAAAATATTTTTAAGTGTAGTTGTGGCTATTTTGTTGTTGAAAATGACACTCTTAAGTTTGAATGAAAGTGAGATATGATAAAATTATATTTGTAGTTAAAAACAGATAATTCATTTCAAATTCAATCTTTTGTTACATGCATATTTCCAAATAAATTTGACAATATATTAAATTCTATGCATTTGAATCTATTCGTATATTCTGCAGCATTAATTCCTATAAGCAAATACTTATTACGTACAATGTACTTTTAGTCCTGTCGTATAGTTATGCAAAAAATTGTATCAAAAGTATTGTTTCTTCTATGCGGTTATGGTTTAAAAAGAAAAAAAAGTAATTTAATTTATTTTTAAATTCGGTTGTCAGTAAGAACACGTATTTAGTGTAATACGACATATATTATTCTGTTTATTAAAATATTACTATCGATAACTCCATTTTAGATTTATCTGGTTATGTTATATTTCAAATTGATTCTTTTTCTTCGGCTTATGACAGCAGAAAATTTTGTTTTATCGTATATGTAATGTTTTTATGTTTTGCATATTATAATTAATGAGTTAGTATTGTTGGCGGGTGAGGCTTTTTCACAAATGGACGCGTTCTTGGCGGCTAGCAGGTAGGACGCGTGTATTACGCAGGCTGGATAGGGAAGTACGACTGCGGGCGAGCTCCATGATAGAAGCAACGGGAGTAGTATCACTCGGCTATTTGTATAGGTTGGGATAGCTGTGCGAATGGTAGAACAGATCACGGGACTATGGTGAGGAAAAAGGTCCGAAGCTCGACATCCCGACGATGAGACCGTTTACGAACTGTCGATGGATCATCAGGAAAGTTAACAACTTCTTCAGAAACTTGAGTCCCTCTTTCAAAATTCAGTTTAATACCTGGAGATGACTATATTCGGTGTTCTACCAAGCGAAGCATACTCTTAATTCATTACTAGTTGATGTTTAATATTTTGACGCAAAATAAAATTGTGAATCAGCTTACTTTGCTCATGCCAGGTTTTACAAGTTTTGTCAAAGTTAATTAAATGAATAAAAATTGTGTCCCTTTGTTACTGGCTACCCGCAAGAAATTATCATGGTGAATAATAATAATTTTAAGTCGACATGTAATATTTTGATTTTTATGGGATTGTGTTTTGGTAATGGTGTGTGTAACTGTCTTGTGTATTTTATTACATTCACTTCACGTAACGAATTGTCTGAACGTAATGTTATTGTTTGTTTGTTTTAATATTTCGTTTTATTGAACAAAGATACATAGTTTGCCACTTCGAGCGACTACAGAAATGACAATACAGTTAGTTTACAGTGTTCCAAACATTTTAGTTTCCTCTACTGTACATGGGGGGAATATTTTTTATGTTATGTTTACTGAAACCATTTTTCGCGCTAAGTGAGATGTTGCGATTGAGTAGAAGGGAAAATATGTCATAAAACCCTGCGTAATGTTATGAATTCCATTCATTCGTTTACTCTGTGATCCGGAGGGTCTAATGTTAAGACTGAATACATGTGCACTTCCTCTATGTAGAGTGGCTTCATTGAGATGAAAGCAAAGCTCACGTTGATGAAATACTTATTAATTAAAAAATTAAAATGTTGTTTTATGCTTCAATTTCTGTTAGTGTCGTACACAGATTAAAAATGTAATGCAGAGTTCCTCAGAATTTATGTATATTGAAATTTGCTCATGTGTAGAGTAGTTATTAAAAGCATAAAAAACATATATGACGAATTGTTGTGTATTATTTCCATTAGGCGTGACCATGAAAATAGATAAGATTTTATCATTATGTGAAATCAACATTTTAAATGTTGGCGTTTAAATATTTATGAAAGCGTGTGATCTTAAAGCACTATTTATCTATTAAGGAAGTAGGTAGTTTCTTTGATTTTAGAATGTTTTTTTAAACAAACAACTAAATTAATTAAAAAATTTGAACTACTGCAAGCAAAAAATACTTTATTCCATTTTTATTTTAAAATTAGCCATTGTATTCTACCTTGCTTACACTCTATTATCGAAAAATATTTTTTTTTTTACAGAGATGAATACCGTAAATTAATACACAAAACATACATGTTTTCGTATGAAAAACAGTGACGAAACCAAAATTATTTTGATAGTTTGTATAGAAAATCCCCAACAGTAGTGGTGGTATATTTAGGGATTTCTTTGTAGATGGGTACTATTCCACAATAAAAAGGAGTTATCGTCAATTATCAAAGCAGCCATATTTCGTATCTTCTTTGACAGCCTAAATACAGCAACAAATGACGTACTTGGCTAAAAATTAATTCCAGCTGCATGCGTAGATTCCGGGAGGAGGGGAGAATCTCAGGGTGGCCCGAACCTCCCTGAAATAAAAAAGTCCGTCTGAGGGGGCCCCGCTTGCATTTGCAAAATCTTCACGTTATCCCGTGGGCCTCATGGGAATCCTACAAATTTTCGCCCGTGATTCCAGCTATACATTTCACTGACACCTTGAGCACAACAGTCAGTGCACACTGAGTTCTTCCATACCACCCGCACTTGTCTTCGATAAAATCTGAACTCAGGTGGATTCAGCGTGACTGACTAAGCCTGCAGTCTGAATCCACCTGTAGGCCGCTGTTGCAACAGCTAAGAAATTTACATTGCTCGTAGTGAACAGTCTGTATGTAACTCGAAACGTGATTCCAGTTCATTCGTGTATACTTATTCATCATATTATGCAACGTTAAAGTCATTAAAAAAATATGCAAAAATAAAATAAAATGCTAAACGTGTAATAAGAGCCAGAAAATAATAATATGCAGTAATATTTAGTGTAACTAAATACGACGTGAACCCTAGAATACAAAGTTGACGATGTGTCGTTGGTGGGAACACTTGTTTGTTCCTGACATTTTTTTTCTTTACAGAATTTAAAAGTAAGTTTGACATGCACGTTTTATTCAGGAAGTAAGTTAAAAATTTATTTGTCGTTATTGCGATTTAAAAAGTTGATTTGTGTCTAAGATTAAAAATAATTAATATTATTTTCATCATTTTATTCCCAGTTTTATTACTCAATTATTAGTAGGACGTGATTTCTCGTTGCGGTGCGGAATACTTTTATGAATGAAAGCATAACTGTTCGTGCAAAACCATTCATCACACAAATGTCAGTTCGAAAGTATAATGTTGGAAATTTTTTTAATGATATAATTTTTGCATTTTTTCCCCCCTGAAAACACAAGCTAACACGTCGATTGTTGGTGACAGCATTTTTTGTAATGTATGTAAATCTCTTAATTATGTAGAACGTTAATTAAAATAAAAATACATGTTTTAAACAGAATTGACGATTGTTTGCATTTCATGGATATGGACTGGATCGCAACACTAATTTAATGTTTCAAGTTAATAAACACTGTCAGGAAGCAAGCAAGGCAATATGAGAACATTATCTTTTGGTTGAATGTAGCGAAGGGAAAAACAGTCACCTTTCTTGCCACGATCTTGTTCGCAGATAACGCAGGTATAAGTAGCAAATGGACTCCACACAATGACAACCCTCCCATTATTCCGCCCCCCTCGCTGAAACGCCCTCTCCCCCCTCCATCTCGCCGCAGGCGACAGTCTCAGGTATATCGCCCCGCCCAACCACTGGCAGTAGCACGTGGCCAGTGGCCCACCGCGCTAAACATTTTTACTAGGGAGGCCCCTTAAAGACTTTGCTTGCGAAAATGCTTGATTCCTTAACCTAACATGCATTTGTGTAATTTTTATAAATAAATGTGTAAAACCTGAACTTGTGTTTGTTTTTTATTTCTACAATTTTTAGGTACCCAATAAAAATTAATTTTAAATACAGACAATATTTTGACTAATGTAGTATTCCAGTAGACCGCGGGTATATAAGCGAGGTTCAGACGAGTGGACCCTCAGTATACCTCTGGACGCGGTGCAGTACGGACTTGCTCTCTTCAGTAAATTACGTGAGGTTTAGTTATGTCGACCGGAATAGACTGTTTACCGTCAGCAGCGGGGACCTCGATGACAGCAATGATGATGGAGTCGGAGATTCCGATACCAGATGCAGAGGAGACCACGGCAGCGGAGAACTCAATGACTGCGTTGTCGACAGCTGCGGAGATCTCGATACCGACTGCAGAGGAGACTTCAATTAATGAAGAGCGTACTTCGAATCAGTGCAAATACTGTGTCGCATCATTTACTAGAACTTCAAGTGCTCGCAGACATGAAAGAAGCAGTTGTCCGAATAATTTACTGAAACGAATACAATTTCAGTGCAATAAGTGTAAAAAACTAATTTCACGTCTCGACAGCTTACATCGTCATTATATAAAATGCTCCGAGACAGTTAAGTGCAAGTATAATGAACATGGTTATTGTTTTGACTCATGTGTTGTACCAGCTGATGAGAATATATAAGTGAGACCCTGCTGATATGAACTTTAGTCCGTCTCTGGCTGCGGTGATGAACGCATCGGGTAGTCAGACTTGAATAATAGACCAGTATCTAGCTGTTCTTGAGACCTCGATGGCGTCTTTACCAGTATCAACACCGACCTGGATCGAAGGTCTACCATCATCAGTGCAGACCACGATGACTACGTCGTCTACAGCTACACCTGCTCTCTCAGCACAGCAGGAGATTTCGACGCGTGCAACATCTTCTGCAGAGCAGACCTCAACGGCTTCAGAAGTTAACATGTCAGCAGTGTTACAATGGTTGTCAACAGTTCCAGTGTCATTGATAAAGGAAGGATCATCCAACGGTGTTCCATCGCCCAACTGTACGTACTGTGAGAAGATCAAAAACTTGAAATTACGCGATTATGTAATACACAATTGTAATAATAACTCTGAACGCATTAAATATCAGTGCAACAGGTGTTTAAGCAAGTTTAAACGTTATGGAAGATTAAAACGTCACCTCAGGAATTGTGATAGACTGTCTGTACATTCATCAGAATCAAGCTGTATATTTTGTAACAAATCATTAGCAACTATTCAAATTGCAAAACGACATGAAATATATCACTGTCCTTTTAATGAAGTCGATAATTCGGTTTTGTGTGAAAATTGTGGTGCACCATTATGTCGACCTGATAGACTGAATAGACATTTACGAACATGTAAAGGACTTAGTCCATACAATAAGAAGACTGTTTGAATCGAGAAATCCACAAGACTTTAGTAATTTGTCTGTGTATTTTTTTGTACTTGTAGTAGTGTATTGAATTTATGTAATAAAAGTATTTTTTAAAAGAACTTGCGGTGTTTTTATTTTCTCAAACCTGTCGCTTTTGTGGTATTTTTTAAAATTAAAGTTGTTTTGTATCGGCCAGGGATCGAACCAAGGACCTTATTCGATCTAATCAATCAGTATATAGATTACAAATTTATTTAATGAATTTTGGAACTTTTCCCGAATTTCTAGCTAAATAATTACACGATTCCAAGATGGCGGCCAAATGACAAGATGGTGGGTGTCACAGCAATAATAAATGATTACTGCACTCTAGCAGGTAAGAGTTAAACTAACTAGGCGTCAGCGCACTCTCGCCGCCGATACAATGATGATGGTTTCCAACATCGAAGACAAGATGGCGGACATGACGTCATGCTCACTGTCGATATATATGCTTTGAAAAAAGTGGTGGGGGGCAGTCTGTCAGCAGCCACCACAGGGGGAAGGATCGGTCGCCATTTTTAATTTTTTGACCTCGTCGGGTTCGAACCGAGGACTCCGAACTCCGTGTCTAAAAAGTTCAATTTTTATAAATATTTTATTAAAATTTTATTAATTTAATTTTTTTTATAAATTTAAAAAAAATTTCATTAAAATCGGATAATAAATAAAAAAGTTAAAGATGGCGGCCGTAACGGAAATTGCAACGGTGACGTCATAATCCAAGATGGCGGAAAACAAAATGGTGGAAAGTTCGAGAAAACAAAATGACGTCATCCAAGATGGCGGATCCATGATGGCGGATCCAAAATGGCCGCCGTTATCTACTTGTCCCGTTACGTTATGTTCCGTTACGTTATGTCCCGTTACGATGTGTCCCGTTACGCTCGTCCAAGATGGCCGCCGTGACGTCACAATCCAAGATGGCGGACAGACAATCACAATCCACACAATCCACATCCTGAATCCTGCCGTCGGACCGGCTATCATATACTACTAATACCAACCTCGGTAAGTAAGCACTTTAGACTATAAGTTGTATATATTCTTTCAACTTAATTTATCGTGATGAAAATTCAGCAGACGTTTTTCGGTCGAATCCCGTCTAACACTGAAGATAAACTGTGTCATAGCTAGGGACTGGAAAAATTCGTGGATCCGATGACCTTCAGGGTAGACTCCACAGTCCTATGTACACTTGGGTTGGATTCCCCTGCCCATTAATCGCTCACTTACGAAATTTCAACCTGGTTTGCCTGAGATTCTATTATTTAATATATGAGAGTTCCTCGTTGGCTCAGAGTCCTTCACATAAACTGTGGGCCAATCACAGAAGCAGGTCAAAAGTAAAACACTAATTGAATTCTAATGTACCGTGAAATGTATCCACGAAATTTTCAGGTCTCAGGCCATCGCACCAGATCTGCATCTGTTACTTATCATTGTGGATGGCTGCAACAGTGCATGCCGAAACGTTGGGCACACCATCATCTCCGTGGACGCGGCAACACAAAAGCCAAGAGGTCTCCGTGGACTTCAAGTCGATGGAAAGAGGTATCCGTGAACTTAGAGCCGATGGAATTAGGTATCCGTGGACTTCGATCCAGTGGAAACAAGTATCCATGGACTTCGAGCCGATGCAAATAGGTCTCCGTGGACTTCGAGCCTATGGAAATAGGTCTCCATGGACTTCGAGCCGATGGAATTAGGTCTCCGTGGACTTCGAGCCGATGGAGAGCCATTGGCGAAAGGAAGACCGGAGCATGTTCGGCCCATCAAACAAACATTTGCCATGAAGCCTACATACAACGAATGAACGATAGAGACTCGATGCCTGTGGAGACACTGACGTACACTGTTAGAAATTACAGTAAACTTACGGAATTTTGAACTAAGAATTTACCTCGAATAAACGAAGAGCTCTTCGTAATTTCACATAGCTGGATCTTCGTAGAAACTACTTTGTATTTCAACTTACGAGTTGTGTGTTTCAATCTAACCAATGTAAACACACACGTGAAAGAAAGAAGCGTGTTTTTTAGTAGATTCAAGTAAATTTTTGAATTTATTGTCAATACACTAATATTGTTATTGTGTATTCATGTTTAAAGTAAGCGAACTTAGTGCCCGTAAATTAACGAAGATCCCTGGATAATTTTTAACCAGTGTACTACATAAATTAAAGGCTAAAATATTTAACAGTGTTCTGCCTGTGTCTTTAAAGCTGCTTACTTGTTCAGACTGATAATGATTATAGATGGGGAAAATTCGTGGTTTCAATAAACTACAGGCTAAAATTAATTTACTTATACCTCTGGCATCCTTTCGCGATTGGTTCACAGCTTATTTGGAAGACTTAAATTGCAATGGGAAACCTTAAACCAATTAATTATCCAATCACGAGGTTCACAGTTGAGACATCTCTCAAGTGAGCAGTCAGTGAACAAGTGGTATTTGGCCGAAGCATGTATATGGTCGTGGAGTTTATCCTGGAGGTCACTGAAACGAGAATATGTTTCCAGTCCACAACGATGATATCTCTTGCTCTTTGGCTCCTGCCACATTTTACGCTCTGTCCGGATTAAATGCGGTTGGATTATTTGAGTTATGGTATTTTATAATTATTTTCGTGTCCTTCGTGAGGTTTCAAACTACCCACGACCCAATAAACATGCCATTATAACATACATTCTAAGTATGTAAAAAAACTCGATAGTTGCAGGCCTTGATTAATTGATTATTAAAACTAAATTAAATAAAATAAATTAAATTAAATTTATGAATATATATATGTGTGTGTGTTGTTTACATTTTGTACCTACATGTAGGAATGGTTTATAACTAGATATAACTAGGGACAGGTATTGTTCTCGAAAAAATCTGAACTTTCAATAGTGCGTATTTTTCGCGGAAATATTTCTACACTATCTCAGAGTTAAAACACTGTAGCATCGTCTGTGGTTGGCGATTGATCGATTTTCTTTCAGGTACGTGTCTATTGTCAGCACACCAATCACAATAATTCAATGCGGAATCAAACGCGTCCTGAATGGGCCGGTCAAACAGGGCAATGGCTTCTCTTGCAGACGGCCGTCAATTACAAGAAATGAACCGCTGGCGCGTGAATACTTTGTTGCAGTCTAACAAAGTCTTGCATTTTTTCTGGGGAAAATACCTATTCCTACTCATTAGACTGCAATAAGGCACCGGGTTTCTTCCTTGTGACTTGCGGCCGAATGTAAGAGAAGCCATTGCCTTATTTGGCCGGGCCATTCAGGCCGTGTTTGATTCCGCACAGAGTTGCTGTGATTTCGTGTGCCGGCAGTGGGTGTGTACCTGGAAGAAACTCCGCCAATCACGAGCCTCAAACGATGCGACAGAGAATACACAGCTGGTTTCGCAATCTTTTCGCGAAAATTACAGTCACCTAGATATGACGAATGAGTAGAGACCTGCAAAATTCGCGGATTCATTCGGTGATAGGCTAGAATTCAAACACATATACCTCTTAGATAATTTTGCTATTGGCTTACTGTTCATCTGGACGAATCTCAACCAGTTATAAACCCTCAACCAAAGAAGGATCGAATCACAGACAAACTAGCTGAGACGACTTACAAGTCGGCAGCCAATGAACTTGCGTTATTTGCCCGAGTGTACTGGGGTATGTGCAGTCTATCCTGAAGGCCATCGAAACCGCGAATTTTGCAGGTCTCTACGAATTACATTGCGCTCCGTAGCTGGAAAACAACCGAAGGAACCTCGCGTGCACGTCGACAATGTGAAGACAACGATAATTTAACTATCACTCTCTTGTTGGCGTCGAGATGTGTCGTAGACCCCACGTGACCTCCAAGGAAAGGTCCGAGAGGGGAGGCGACGAGGTCGATCTTATTACGGAGAATTAAATTAACCTTCACCACCATGACCCCAGACGCTCGATGCGTGTTTGTTCTCTCTCGTTTAACGACTCTCGTTTGTTGGGACTTGAAGGGCTTGTGAGAGCACAAGCGCACGGACTCGTGGACTGCCGTCAAAGTCACGCGCGTGACGCGGAAACACACGTGAACTGCACAGCCTTGACCGAACTGAGCAGGTACAAACACTTGGCTGTGTTATTTTTCAGGCTCTCGGGTTACACTAACGAAGTTTTGAGATCGCTGTCGCGACAGTAATGGGACGTAACATTAATAGGAATTCAACTGGTAGTTTTAAATGTAATAACTAAGTTGAAAGTTTAAATAGGCCTAGTTTCGCGAGTAAATTTAACCACTCTTGCAAAATCCTGGCGAAAAAAAAATACATCGTTGTTAGACATGATCTAAACACGCGCGCACGCACACATACACACACCAACACACATATGTGTGTATATATATATATATATATACACACATACATATATATTTCAAACCACGCCAGTAAGCTGATTTAATAATGAGTAGGGGCCGGCATTTTCCGCGAAAAAATTCTGAACGTAATTAGACTGCAACAAGGTATAAACACGCACCAGCGGTTTGTTCCTTGTGATAGGCGGCCGTCTGGCGGCATTATTTAACCGGACCACTCAGAACGCGTTTTCTTCCGAATTGAATTACTGTGATTGGAATTGTAACACTCGACATGTACCTGAAAGAAACTCAACCACTCACGAAATACAGATGATGCTATAGTGTTTTAAATCTCAGCTAGTCTCGAAATCTTTTCGCTAAATATGTATGTCCCTAATAAGGAGTATTTTTAAGACAAGAGTTTTTGAATTTCCTTAAAACTGTTTTGATCAAAGAATCAAATACACCTTATTCTTAAAGCCAATCACTTGACAGTTATACATACATCAGTTTTAGTTTTATTTATGTGCCTGAATTTTCCCGGGTTATGATATGAAGTCATTTTAAATATATTTAATCAAAATTGCAATAAGATGTATCAAAGTCCAGGTACATCTCAGTCAAGGAGAATGACTGTTAATTTTGGAGTCAGAGCTTGTGTTGATGTCTCATTTCCGCAACTAACATCTATGCCCCGTCCTTATACGTAAGTCGGTCGAAGGTCAATAAGTAAATCATCCAACAAACAAGTTGGGGATGGCTCGGTAGAATATGTTCGACTCATTAAAAATCTTGGATCCAATTGATAGTTGTTAAATAAAAACATGCTTATATATTTTTAAGTATGTGCAACTTCGGGATGATTTTCTTATAGTATTCCGAAAATACAGTTATTAAGTGTCTACGCTGTTTTCCAGTGTGACCATATGTTGAGCATAAATATCTATAATCAAGCATGTAATTTGTAATAGTTACACACAATTAAAGCATCAAGGTCAGACGCGGTGTGAGGAGATGGATCGACAGAGACCGGAATAATTCTCGGATTAATTTCGCGGTAGGCTAGAATTCAGAAGTGTTTTACTTGTTACCTGCTTCTATGATTGGCCCACAGTTTGTGTGAAGGACTCTGAGCCAATGAGAAACTCTCATCAATAAAATTATCGAATCACAGGCAACCCAGGTTAAGTGAACGACTAATGAACAGAGGACTCTCACCCAAGTGTGCATAGGGCTGTGGAGTCTACCCTGGAGGCCAGTCCCTACGGATCGAGGGGCGGCGGACGATGTTCTCAGCCCGGAGCGTACAGCCAGCAGCGCACTAATAGCAGGAGCTGGATCGGTCGGTTGATGTCACGTCTAAAATAAGCTAGGTGGAGAAACACCAAAAGAGAGGGAGGCGGCAGAGGGGCTGTGGGGGTTGGGGAGAGTGTGGGGGGGGGGATGGCCACCACAACAAACACCTCGCCGCCATATGCATGAAGGATGGTTCACGTTTGAGTGCGTGGACGCAAGAACACCAGCTTAAGTGCGCCGTCGCCAGTCGAAACTTGCGGTTCATGCCGAGTTGAATTGAAGATGAATAATTCCTGAAAAAACGCACTTATGCGTCAAAATGTACTCATTTTTATCTAATTTAATAAAATTATTCAAATACATATATATAATCAGTTAAACTTCTTAACTTTTGTAGACTAACGTCTTTTAAAACAAGCACGTAGTAAAATATTAGTCATTTTTTCACAATTACTCACGGTAATAAGTAAAGACCGAAAAAATTCGCAGATTAATTTCGCAGTAGATTAGAATTCAAACAGTTATACCTTTTATATGCTTCTTTGATTTGCCAACAGTTTATGTCAATGAGAAACTCCCATCAATAAAATTATCGAATCACAGACAACCCAGGTTTGTTATCTCTCAAGTGAGCGGCTAATGGGCAAGGGACTCTTACCCAAGTGTGTACAGGACTGTGGAGTCTACCCAGGAGGTCACTGAATTTTCCCAGTTCCCAGTTATAAGTGATAGTTAATTATAGGAGGAAAATGGGATTGCTCCAAGCTAGACTCTACTTTCTATATATAAGCAAGCTATTTTATAAAGCTCGTTTTTCAATATAAAGGTACCTCTTTGGCGACTTATTGAATAACCATATCTTATCCTTGTTTCTGACTCAGGGTGGTCAAAAGCTTATGAAGAGCTTTGTAATTCAATTATCAACGTGAAGCATATACATGCTTCAAGCCTACTTTGCTAACTAATTGATTCTCGAAATAATAGTAATTTTCTATGAACCGTATTTTACAAGGAACACACCAAATTCACGTTATAATTTATTCACATACTGGACTAAAACTTTTATCAATTTTAAGTACCTCCGTGATGGTTCACTGGTGTTTAGAGTCGCCCTAACAGATTAGGAGCTAATAAAAAACTTGCGAAAAAGAAATATTTTGAACCAGTATCACGTTTACCAAGTCGGAAGGTGCACTGTTGCAGGTGCCAACCAACAAACAACACCGTTCGGTTATTTTGCGATAACGTGGAGCCTACCCTGGTGCTAGGAGATAACGCCCATTTTAAAAATCTATAGATACGATCGAATGAAGAGAAAAAACTCTTTCCGTATTAAGTAAAGTCAATGAGGAATCACACACTACAATACATTTTACCTGTGTACCAATGTGTTTCTTCCAACCACTCTTAGAGAGAAGTTACAGTGTATTCCAGACTATTTGGGCGGAAATCATCATCGCTGAAGATCTGGAAATTTCACTAATTGGCATCACACTAAAATTCAAATCCTTATGTTCGTTCTACTAAAGTTTTCTTTTCCATTGGTTCATTCCTTAGCTCAGAGTCGTAGAGAAGCGTGTCTAAATATTGCTGTTCGATCATGAAAACTGTGCAAAATAATGAAGATTTTCATTCTAGCTTGCAACCAAATGAATCCACAAAATTTCCGTACCTCTAATCGTCGCGTTAAATCTTCATCGCTAACAGTAATACGTATATGCGTCACCTTCGGTTGAAATACAGATGTTTTTACTCACCCTAAGGTAGTCTACGCACATCAAAATCCAACAGGAACTAAACGTTCCAATCACGTTTCGGTAGACTGGGAAAATTCGCGGATTCATTTCGTGACGTGCTCAAATTAAAATATTTTAGCTTAGAGATGTTTCTGCTGTTGGTTCACTGTTAATTTAGAGAACTCTTGGTCAGTTAGAGACCCTCAGTCAATGAAGTAGGGAATCACAAGTTACCCCGTTGAGACGCATCACAAGTCAGCACCCACTCGAGCATGCAGGGAATCGTGGAGTCTATCCTAGAGGTCATTGAACCCGTGAATGTTTCCAGTCCCTACATTCTGTCATTCAATACTGTCTTCTCCAGAGGACAGACAACAGCCAATAAACAAATAATTGAGGTACGAGTAAACACAGCGAAATCAAATCTAACCTACAGGTGAAATTTCCTAATATTTATTGAAAGGATCATTTACCTGTCACTTAAATATATCCAGAGCAGCTGTGTATTAAAACGTTGTAGCATTGTCTGTTTCGTTGTTGGATGGGTTTATTTCAGGTTCACATCTACTGTAAGCACACCAATCATAGCCATCCATTGCGGAAGCAAACGCGTCCTGAATTGCCCAACCAAATACGGCAATGGCTTGTCTTGCAGACGGCTACCGATTACAAGTGAACAATCGATAGCACGGGCAGTCAAATGAGTGGTCAGATTTGTTTTCACGGAAAATACGTGGTCCTATATATTAAAACGTGTTCCTGCTATTTTTTTTGGAAAAAGAGGGTGGACGTAAACAGCACAGTAATACGCACTTACACTTATTTTTACGTGCGTCGTCGTCTTGAGGTATTTTTTCCCCCGACCGTGAACCGACCTTAGCACGGCTCGCGTGGATATGAGTGATGTAGGGCCGGTGTCGGGAGGAATGGCCGGCGAACCCCCGCGGACTGCATAGCAGATACCACGTGCGCCGGGGGGGCTCCAGTGGCTGTCTGGTCGGGCGGTCGGTTACGTCACGGACCTGCGCTTAGCCTGCACTTTGTTTTTAGAAGTGAAACTTTTTTCTACAGCGCTGTCATCGCGAGCATCGGCGGACGTCTTTGCAACGTGGGGGATCACAACTAAACTTTAAACGAAACGCTCGCTAAACTGAAATTACAGATTCACTCTTAGCAAATTTCCGAACACAAAAAGCTTTATACTCAGGAGTCGCCATTTTTCGTAGGTGGCGCTGCAAACGAGAAGAAAGCAAAGCAGTACTTGCGCATGCGCTTATCTAAAACGGTTTAACTTACTCGTTAATTGTGACCTTAAACCAAAATTCTAAAACGCTTACAGTTAATACAGTTAAAATTTATAACTGGGGCATGTTAATTTGAAATAAGTTTATCGAGATACTACTGAGTATTACTTACGATAATTTAATATTCTATTGATGTTTCATTCAAGTATTTGTTTTTTTAAACCTTGGAAAATATGACGAATATTCAGTCATTTGAAATTATTTTGTTTGATAGTGCTTATTAATATGTGCAGTTAATACTGAAAAGCTATTTAAGGAATGGTTTACAAATAACTTTAACTATTGGAGGTACTGGGACAACACAAATCATAAATGCACGGGTAAGAATCCAAACCCAGTATTACTACACACACTATTTTGTAATGATACAGTGGTTTTCATGTAAATGTAAAAATTTACAAGTAGGCCTATCTATAAGTTTACATGAATATTTCTGTTTACAGTGCACAACAGTACCATCTGTATGTAATGTCTAACTGTTATGCTTTTTATCAAAGTGAAACATTTTTACAGTCTGTAGAGTAATACCAGAATCACGGGGTTTCTAAAGTAAGTATTTATGGAGTTAAACAGTGTAACAAATGTGACGTATGTAACAAAAATTGCGTGATTGCATACAGTTTGAAAAAAAAATGGTTGAGAGGAGAATAACATAGCAAAGAGTAAGCCAAATGTAGAACTTTTGTTGACTTCGACGCAATGTTTGTTCCAATTATGAACATTAATTGTTTTCTTAATTTAATAGTTCAAGTGAAATATTGAATGTTTTAAAATGAAACTTTTTCACACAGGGTTTTCGTCCAATTGTTTCACTTAATTGTGAACCTCTATTTTGTACTTTATTGTTTACTTTTACCGTTCAAGTGAATTATTGATTATTTTTAATTGAAACTTATTTACATCCGGTTACACATAGATGGCATTAGCAGCACCGCAGGCAGCGTTGCTAGTGATTGATATGCACAACTACGGTGAAAATACATTCGCCGGCCACAAAATATTTTGTTGTAAAACATTTTAAATTGTTAGGAAGGTAAGGTTTACACTATCAATATAAGCTTGATTGCGTGTTATTTATCGCGCATAGACTTAGCCTATATCCTTTTATTTCCATATGTGAAGTTTCACTTCTAAAGCGCGTGGTAGTCACACACCTTAATGTTTTTTTTTTTAGTGATACTTATTTAAAGCCGGTGAGACAAATGGAAGTGATGACAGTAGGTGTATTTGGTATGTCCTGGTGCATCGGCTGATGGCTGGGGATTCGGGGATTCGAGGCGGCCATCTTGGATTACGTCACTTCCGACCGCCATCTTGGATTACGTCACTTCCGACCGCCATCTTGGATTAGGTCACTACCGGCGGCCATCTTGGATTACGTCACTTCCGGCGGCCATCTTGGATTATGTCACTTCCGGCCGCCATCTTGTATTACGTCGCTTCCGGCCGCCATCTTGGATTACGTCACTTCCGGCGGCCATCTTGGATTATGTCACTTCCGGCGACCATCTTGGATTATGTCACTTCTGGCGACCATTTTGTTTTTATCCGCCATTTTGTTTTCTATAACATCCCGACATTTCGAGTTTCATCCGCCATCTTGAAAATATTTATTTATTATCCGATTTTAATTTTAAAAAAATAAAAATTAATAATTTAATTTTAATTAAATGTTACAATTATCTAGCACCACACTCCTATACATTACGTTTACATCATCGAGCGCCCCACTCTTCTACATTACGATTACATAATCGAACACCCAACTCATCCCTGTCGCAATTTTTCGTAACACCACCATCTTTAAAATAAATTTATTATAAAAACAATAATCTAAACCATTATCGTCTGCTGGAGGCAGCCATCCTGGATTCCGCCATATTGATTTCATCCGATGATGTCATCACCATCCTAAAGCACCTTAGTGTATGTAAGGCCGACTTTCTATCCCGTACCAATGTTGTTATGATCCTTATAGACCATAAAATCCTCAGTCATTTTGTTGTTGTGACAACCATTTATTCTTAAAGGCATAATCATTTACAGGTTTTAACTAAAATATATGTTATCAATACTATCGTTGTGGATGCGTTAGTTAAAGTAATGATAATTTTAAAAACATTTATTACTCCATATTAGCTGACCAGAAATTTTTCAGAGTCCTAACTCACAAGTAATAATCTCTTCTCATGTTTGCGTACCCATGTTTTAAAAGCTGCACGGAAGCAGATATTTTAAATGTTTGGGTATATATCCATCTCCCTCCCCTAAAATTTTTAATGAAAGAAAAAAAACAAGCAGCTTTAATCGTTCACGAGAATATTATACTACAAACAAAAATACCGATTCACATTTGTACAGTATTAGATGTTCCCCTATCTTCACGAGAGAGACCACATCCGACACATAACATTTTACGTTTCAACTTAATGTGTGATCGCTACAGTGTATATGATGCAGTTACAACACTCACCTCAGCCATTACCTACTGTCGCTACGAGCAAAAGCCATTACCTACTGCCACTACGAGTTTCACTTCATATCAAAAGAAAAAAGTATTTTTTTAAGTCGTGGCAAGAAGTCGAAGTAAATAAAATATCAAAATAATATTTAACACTATTTAATAAAAAAAAAACACACAATCCTTCGCACCATCTTCTCCCCCTTGTTAACAGAAGGCGTTACCGACCCTCTTCACAACACCCCGCTCCGCAGTACTTTCCATACTAGCATCAAATACTTTGCCCACACAACTATACAAGCACCACACAGCTCCAAAGTCCTCCACAGTCAGAGTGAAGGTGTTCGCAGGTACATCTGCGATGTCTTCCCTGGACTCTTCGTCTTCATCCATCGCAAGAGCTTCTTCCCGTCCGCTAGCCTCCTGACAGCACGCATAGAACTCATCCTCAACAATCTTCTCATAGGTGGCCCGACACATCTTACTAGCTCTGTTGATAACTACGAATGATACATCCTAAGGCTGCAATTGTTCAACTGTCCCCACCCCTCTACCCTTTCTATTGCAGTCCTGTTCGTGCGTGCCAAGCACACTCTTCACTGACGCACGGCCTTTGACGTCAGCAGACCTACCCCCTCCCCCCCCCCCTGATAAATCCACACCCCAAATAGCTGCGTCATTTAGACCTGTCGCCACGCGTCCCCAGCGTCCTAATACCATTTTAAGCACCTTCGACGAACATTCTGACCTCTGGTAACTAGTGAAAAGTTTCAAACAACACATGAATAAATACATTTTTTATTTATTTTAGACTTGCATTTATTGATATAAAAATTTACAACATTTCAAAACATTAAAATTTATATGGCATCAGTAGATTTTATCCAACTGATTTTCACATTTATCGAATCCTAGCCACTTCACAAACAAGGCATCATCTTTCTAATCCATCAATTTTTCTATTTAATAATCGCTTGGGTACTTGGTAGGCTGAATTTATTCCCCATAGAATCCGCCACGTATCACCGAACCTCGTAAATCTTCCAAGTAGTAACATCACGGAATATTTATATCGACCATTTATAAATACACACAAAATATTCAATTTTAGCTCTAAGTTTTATCACGCCTAGTTTATTTGCATCAAAATAAACAGTTTCCAGGAGTGAGTTATCTTTTACATTAACAGGCACCATGCCAGTTTTTCTGTATTTTCTGTAACATGTAAATCCACATAATATAACTCCCTTTTGCTGCGAACTCCCTTCACATGACTTCCTTTAGAGCATGAATAAATCATTCATCCACCCATCCTTTATCTCGGTGAACATATAGTTTAATTATTTATTTCGAACAAGGCTACAATACTTCTTGGCTACAAAGCTACAAGGTACAAGGTTCCAATCGGCCACGTGTCTACAATACTACCAGGCTACAAGACCACGAGGCTATAAGAATACATCAAACACATAGAAAAAAAATCTGGGTATAAAAATACCAACTCAACAAATTTAAAGCTTACTGTAGAGCCGAAACATTCCTGAAATATGTATTTTATGCTTCCTACAAGACCAAGGGGTTTTGAACCATTAAATATTCAGCCCTGGCTACAGACTTGACAACAAACATTCAATGAAACGGACACACATTTGGGTAAAACATTCAACTCAGTAGGATACTATATCTAGGATACATTAGTTAAAATACTAAAGGAAACGATAGAATCCAGCTCAAGCCGGCTACAATGCCTCCATCTACATTTGGCTCCAAATTATTTCAGCACGTACCCGCCACAATTGCCAGAAATACGTTATTATGACTCTCCATTTTGTTAGTCATTTATTACGAATTTTACATCTTTAAGTTAGAAGTTGTACTACGAGAACCCAACCTCAGCTAGAAATTAGATTACAATAAATAAAACAAACTTTTTTATCCAAAGTATAATTTGGTTTTTCACTTTTATACACATGCAGACAAAACAAGTTGTTATTGTATGTAGCATACATTTCTTATTTCACGAAGTATAGAGCATAATTGTTTTGTATTGGGTAAATTTTCTTCATTTTTGCGAGGCAAGTAGAAGTCTTAACCTATCTACCAATAGGTTAGAATATTTCCATGTGGCATAATAAATATCTTCGGCTTCTAACATCTTACGTAAATTTTCATTACTAATACTTTTAAGACCTCTAAAGTTCCGTTTTTAATACCACCTCAAAGCCATTAAAATTGTAATCACCCCACTGACCATCATAAGCCTAATCTGAATAATTTAGTTTAATAAGTCGTTTCCATCATTTTGGTCTCAACACTTTATCACAGTATTCGATCTTGTGATCTTCAAGTTCTTAATAATAGTCTTAGTTCTTGTAAGCTTCAGGTGAATCATAGCAGTCTTCGACCTTTTCAGCTTTAGGCTGTTCTATAGTGCTCTCAATTTCATGGAGGCGACTAGAACTTGGTGTAATTTTTTTAATTCCCCATGAAAATGCTACTTTCTTCGTTAACTTTTAATTCCAAATAATTAACAAGACCTGGGATAGTACTATTAGAATCATCATCTTCACATTTCTCGTGATCATTATAGTCGTCTAATATTTTGCTACCATTTCACTTCCTTGCTTTAATAGACACACAATTCTTAACATTAACCAGACCTCAAGGAGGGAGAGAATCATGTTACAAACGAGTGTTTCACGGCTGTACTTAGCCTATTTAACGAATGAGTAATGGATATTTTTATTCAAGTACCACCTGATTAAAATGCGGAAATTTCTTATTTGGTGTCAGGAAATCACAATACAAACGGATATCTCTCAAAATATTCCAAGACCAATACAAAAAATAAAACTCAATAAAAGATGTATGACTCAAGAAAATCTGGAAGCACATTCCATTAAATTAATTTATTAACTCAGAATCATTCCTCTAAAAGAATACAGACGTGTTTTTTACTAATGTGAACACACATTTTAAACACTAATACTCATATTTCAAACACAATTCATCATATTTCAAACACATCTCAGCATATGTCAAACAATTATCCACACAATTCAAAAAAACCGCATATTTCAAGACCAAGAACAGAAGTTTGAAAGATGATCTTTTCTCTTCTAGAGCGACTCGTGATGTTACAATCATCTGGTTTTCGTCGATGCTATAGATGTTTATGCAGGCACGAGGATTCTGTTTCTCGAACAGAGGTATCTGGCGAAGTGGATTGGGAAACTCGTTGTTAGTGAAGTTGAACTTCCCCTCCAAGTCATTGTAACACTGATTAACATACTCAGATGCTCACCCGCATTTAACTTGACCAGAATTGCACACTTAAAACATATGTGCTCATTTAAGTATTTACAGATTGACCACCGCATATTTTTCTTTGATGCAGGTAGGTATTTCGATGTAGGAGCTAGCTCGAAGTGGATCAAGCTTGTTAATGTGTAGTTGTAGTCGCCATAAAAAGACCATCCGGACCCCTTTCATAATTAGTATTCTCCCTCTTTACATATCTTAAAGATGTATTCAGTAATGACATCCTCCACTTCACGAACTGCAAAGAGTGGAACATTCGTGGTTTTGAAGGCCCTCTTGTCTTCACACGTACCCATTGGCTTTTCACAATTGCACTCAAGCACGATGTAATACTTGAGTGGACCATCCTCTTCAATTTCCTCTAGAAGTTGGCTTATTAGTTTAACCTTGATAGAGTCCAAGTATTTACATGTGTCCTTGACAGAACTGGTATTATTTTCTACCACACAAGTCTTCAAGTTACCCCAGATTCCCACTTCTGCAATGATGAAGTCGTGGATGTTGGCCAAAACCCGCCTCTGTCACCAGCAATGTTCGTCTGGTGCTTGGCTTAGGTATGACTACAGGCTTAAGCGCGGTCATTCTCTGCTTCTTAGTTGATAGTGGATCAGGACCCTTGCACACTTTGGTATGTGCTTTCAACTTACCAGCCCTGGCGAACACTTTAGCATAGTTCCCACACGAATACATTTTATGGCTAGGGGTGAGACCGCAAGCCGTCTTCTCATGATGTGTGACATGGCTGGAGTTTTCGGAGGTTTTGAAGCAGAAGCTACACCAGGTGACTGAAGTCGTAAGGGCAGCACCAGTACATGTTGTAAGATATTACCGCAATTTATCACTGCGAGCAACCATCTTTCCACACAGATGACACTGCTTGAGGTCATGCTGCTGGTTGTCAGCACACTGACGTTAATAACGGTAGCAGTTATTAGCTGCCGTATAGGTAGCAGGGCAGAAACGTCATTTCTGCATGGTTGATGTCATCACAACAATCGGTAGTCTGTGCTCAATGCACGTAACACATGAAGGAAGCCCGACGTACGGAGAACTATAACAGAAGTCTTAAGAAAACAATGTAGCTACCCATTACATGAAAATGTTTGCATACATAACTTCAAACCTACAAACTACAGCTTCAACAAACCAATCCTTAAGTTAGCAATACCTTACCCCGAAAAAAATCACTAAAATGTTAAAGTACTGTAACTGACAAGTTACACAGAAGTAGTCAAAAAATATTCAAAGTCCTGGTAACTGGTAACTTTTACAAATTTTTAAGTACAGAGAAGCATTTAGCTGAAAAATATTCAAAGTCCACACAACCCTCTCCACACAAATGTTTAAGTACAGTGAAGCATTACCTGAAAATATTCAAAGCCCTATTTAGTTACATTTTCAAACAAAATATTAAGTACACAGCAGCATTTAGCTCGAAAATATTCAAAGTCCACACAACTCCCTCTCCACACAAATGTTTAAGTACAGAGAAGCATTAAACTGAAAAATATTCAAAAGCCCGCACAGCCAACTTTTCACTCAATAGTTTTAAGTACACAGAAGAAGCTAGCAGAAAAAAATTTTCAAAGTTCTGATAGCTAACAAAATTATTTAAAAGATCATATAGATAGCTATCTAAAAAAGGAAAAAAATGAATACACAGCCTCAAATCCACTCATTTACACGAAATCCAAAAAATTAACCCACAAACTACAACTAATCATACTACCCCTCAATATAACAAAGAAGCCCCTTGCTTGAAACCAACCAAACATAAAAATTGTTACAATTTTAGCACAAAACGTAGCTCATGTGCAGGTTTTCATAACTCCTGAGTTTCGGTAGGTATGTGATGTGTGCAGGGGTATGGGGTAAAAACATGTAGCAACCATGCAACAAGTATGATTAACCTCTATAGCTTGGACCAAGTACAACCACTTTTGGCTTTGCCAATTAGATATGAGGTCGCGAGGTACTTTCACAATCATGACTCATCTCTCAAAAATGTCTGAGAGCCTGAGCTATCCACAACAGTCTCAAGCAATTCACAGCATTGTGGACCCATGAGTCCGTCAGCACACAACCATTATCTACACACACAGTTAAACTTCTACATGTCAATACTTGACATGGTAAATGTTATAGTTGTGAAAGGAAATAGTTAGAAAAATTGAAATCCAATACTTTTTTGGATTCAGAACATACACATACATGTGTGAAACTAAGCATGGGACTTGAGCGAAAACATTAGTTGCTCACGAAACATTTTGTGTAAATATCTTCATACCTACAAACCCACATTAAATCCATAATTCATAGTGATAAATTATCAAACCAACCCACAACACCATCATATTAATCCGTACATTAGCATATTGCAGCTACCCCCACCACCCTTTGAATTCAATCTAACATAAAAATCACTCAAATACCACCAATGTAAAAATTACAAGTCGAAAAATTATGCATGAGTTCAAGTATGGAGGTGATCTCATCCATATGAGTATAGGCTCCTACACAAAAAGAAACATTTAAATGTATCACCCCGGCCACCAAATCATTTAGACCATCCCAAGACACATATAATATCTCTTATGCTTCCATTATTCTGAAAATCACAAGATTCTTTGTTTTTAACACCAGCTATATAGTCATTATCCTCATCATCTTCTCTGATATCATCGACACAGCCATCATCATGATCAACATACTCATCCAGATTATTATCATATTTCGTAATCCTAGGCATCGAAGCTTCTTCTTTGTATTGAAACATTCTTTATAAGTGTCCATCAATTCTCCAAGTTCGAAGGCTCCGGAGAAATTGGCTGAAACATATTCTCACTATTCACAATAATGATACTTCCACCATCTTCGGTCTTCCTTAAACCTTCAACATCCTTAATTTCAAGTTCTTTGTCGAGATCAGAAGAGCTACGAACATTCATCCCAAGGAATAACATTCATCAGTGAGCATAACTTTACAAGTCTTACAATGTCTTTTTAAGCTCTCTCTTAGAACAAAATACCTGTCACACCGATCAAAACTTAACATTTTATATAGTTGGTTTTTGACATCATTCCTTCTCAATGTAAAACCCCTGTCACAATAACAACACCAGTGACCTTTTCATGACGTTAATAGCACCGATCCAGAATCCATATTAGTTTCTACGACAAATGTCAGAAGCAACCTGAAAGTTAAACGCAAACACTAAACTTAAATAGAACATTAAAATAAACTATCAGCGAGAGTTAATTCCGAATTTTAAATAATACATGGTTAAGTAGTTCCGCTTATCACCAACATATTTTGCAACATACCGATTTAAAGTTATTAATTATTTATTTCTAATGAAGTAAACCTTATACAAAGTACATAATATTAGTTAAGTAAACATAAATGTTACCCACATATGACTACAAATGTAGTCAATTCGGCAGCAAATGTAACCAATTTTCTCCATCTGTCTACAAATGTAACCCTGCAGCCTATGTATTCCGATCTTAAACCCACTTCGTTTCAGAGTATGATGGGTGCATTCATACTGTTTATAAAGATATGTTATTATGTAGCATGCAGGATGTATACTTGGTGTTCGCAAGAGAAGTAAGGATTCGATAGGTCTCAAGGGAAAGAAAATCAAATTTGGGTTGTCCTCGTAACAAGCTACCTTTTGCTTATATGTAACAAAATAGTGAATTTTAATCAAGTGTCATCGTTATTTTCATTTGTTTAAACTAACCGAAATTCTCAGCACCTAACCAGTCACATGTAGAAATAATCTTACTATGGTGGGTAATTACAACAGAATTCACTGAAAAATGCTATGTGAGAATCAATTTTATTTCTAAATAAGGTCACATTCGCCAGTTCTAAGAGTGAACATTATGGAGGATGTGTACTTGGTGTTCGCAAGAGAAGTAAGGATTCGATAGGTATCAAGAGAAAATCATCAAATTCTTGTCAGGTAAAAAAGCATAAGCACACGAGAAAAAAAAAAATTCTGACACAGTAAAATTGAAGCAAACGTAGAAATCCATCGAAATTTCACGTGAAAAAATAGGAGTACTCAGAGAAAACCACCAGGGAGAAGATGTCGTTTATAAACATCATATATTATCAATTTTTTTAAAAAGTTCAAATTTAATCCTGCTTAAGCAAAGAGTTCTAGCACAAGTCTGCTTGTGAACTCTTTGCTTAAGCAACATGAGAGTTCTGGGACAAGACAGCTTGTGAACTCTTTGTTTAAGCAACATGAGAGTTCTAGCACAAGTCTGCTTGTGAACTCTTTGCTTAAGCAACATGAGAGTTCTGGCACAAGTCAGCTTGTGAACTCTTTGTTTAAGCAACATGAGAGTTCTAGCACAAGTCAGCTTGTGAACTCTTTGTTTAAGCATTATGAGAGTTCTAGCACAAGTCAGCTTGTGAACTCTTTGCTTAAGCAACATGAGAGTTCTGGGACAAGTCTGCTTGTGAACTCTTTGCTTAAGCAACATGAGAGTTCTGGCACAAGTCAGCTTGTGAACTCTTTGTTTAAGCAACATGAGAGTTCTAGCACAAGTCAGCTTGTGAACTCTTTGTTTAAGCATTATGAGAGTTCTAGCACAAGTCAGCTTGTGAACTCTTTGCTTAAGCAGGATTAAATTTGAACTTTTTAAAAAAATTTATAATATATGATGTTTATAAACGACATCTTCTCCCTGGTGGTTTTCTCTGAGTACTCCTATTTTTTCACGTGAAATTTCGATGGATTTCTACGTTTGCTTCAATTTTACTGTGTCAGAATTTTTTTTTTCTCGTGTGCTTATGCTTTTTTACCTGACAAGAATTTGATGATTTTCTCTTGATACCTATCGAATCCTTACTTCTCTTGCGAACACCAAGTACACATCCTCCATAATGTTCACTCTTAGAACTGGCGAATGTGACCTTATTTAGAAATAAAATTGATTCTCACATAGCATTTTTCAGTGAATTCTGTTGTAATTACCCACCATAGTAAGATTATTTCTACATGTGACTGGTTAGGTGCTGAGAATTTCGGTTAGTTTAAACAAATGAAAATAACGATGACACTTGATTAAAATTCACTATTTTGTTACATATAAGCAAAAGGTAGCTTGTTACGAGGACAACCCAAATTTGATTTTCTTTCCCTTGAGACCTATCGAATCCTTACTTCTCTTGCGAACACCAAGTATACATCCTGCATGCTACATAATAACATATCTTTATAAACAGTATGAATGCACCCATCATACTCTGAAACGAAGTGGGTTTAAGATCGGAATACATAGGCTGCAGGGTTACATTTGTAGACAGATGGAGAAAATTGGTTACATTTGCTGCCGAATTGACTACATTTGTAGTCATATGTGGGTAACATTTATGTTTACTTAACTAATATTATGTACTTTGTATAAGGTTTACTTCATTAGAAATAAATAATTAATAACTTTAAATCGGTATGTTGCAAAATATGTTGGTGATAAGCGGAACTACTTAACCATGTATTATTTAAAATTCGGAATTAACTCTCGCTGATAGTTTATTTTAATGTTCTATTTAAGTTTAGTGTTTGCGTTTAACTTTCAGGTTGCTTCTGACATTTGTCGTAGAAACTAATATGGATTCTGGATCGGTGCTATTAACGTCATGAAAAGGTCACTGGTGTTGTTATTGTGACAGGGGTTTTACATTGAGAAGGAATGATGTCAAAAACCAACTATATAAAATGTTAAGTTTTGATCGGTGTGACAGGTATTTTGTTCTAAGAGAGAGCTTAAAAAGACATTGTAAGACTTGTAAAGTTATGCTCACTGATGAATGTTATTCCTTGGGATGAATGTTCGTAGCTCTTCTGATCTCGACAAAGAACTTGAAATTAAGGATGTTGAAGGTTTAAGGAAGACCGAAGATGGTGGAAGTATCATTATTGTGAATAGTGAGAATATGTTTCAGCCAATTTCTCCGGAGCCTTCGAACTTGGAGAATTGATGGACACTTATAAAGAATGTTTCAATACAAAGAAGAAGCTTCGATGCCTAGGATTACGAAATATGATAATAATCTGGATGAGTATGTTGATCATGATGATGGCTGTGTCGATGATATCAGAGAAGATGATGAGGATAATGACTATATAGCTGGTGTTAAAAACAAAGAATCTTGTGATTTTCAGAATAATGGAAGCATAAGAGATATTATATGTGTCTTGGGATGGTCTAAATGATTTGGTGGCCGGGGTGATACATTTAAATGTTTCTTTTTGTGTAGGAGCCTATACTCATATGGATGAGATCACCTCCATACTTGAACTCATGCATAATTTTTCGACTTGTAATTTTTACATTGGTGGTATTTGAGTGATTTTTATGTTAGATTGAATTCAAAGGGTGGTGGGGGTAGCTGCAATATGCTAATGTACGGATTAATATGATGGTGTTGTGGGTTGGTTTGATAATTTATCACTATGAATTATGGATTTAATGTGGGTTTGTAGGTATGAAGATATTTACACAAAATGTTTCGTGAGCAACTAATGTTTTCGCTCAAGTCCCATGCTTAGTTTCACACATGTATGTGTATGTTCTGAATCCAAAAAAGTATTGGATTTCAATTTTTCTAACTATTTCCTTTCACAACTATAACATTTACCATGTCAAGTATTGACATGTAGAAGTTTAACTGTGTGTGTAGATAATGGTTGTGTGCTGACGGACTCATGGGTCCACAATGCTGTGAATTGCTTGAGACTGTTGTGGATAGCTCAGGCTCTCAGACATTTTTGAGAGATGAGTCATGATTGTGAAAGTACCTCGCGACCTCATATCTAATTGGCAAAGCCAAAAGTGGTTGTACTTGGTCCAAGCTATAGAGGTTAATCATACTTGTTGCATGGTTGCTACATGTTTTTACCCCATACCCCTGCACACATCACATACCTACCGAAACTCAGGAGTTATGAAAACCTGCACATGAGCTACGTTTTGTGCTAAAATTGTAACAATTTTTATGTTTGGTTGGTTTCAAGCAAGGGGCTTCTTTGTTATATTGAGGGGTAGTATGATTAGTTGTAGTTTGTGGGTTAATTTTTTGGATTTCGTGTAAATGAGTGGATTTGAGGCTGTGTATTCATTTTTTTCCTTTTTTAGATAGCTATCTATATGATCTTTTAAATAATTTTGTTAGCTATCAGAACTTTGAAAATTTTTTTCTGCTAGCTTCTTCTGTGTACTTAAAACTATTGAGTGAAAAGTTGGCTGTGCGGGCTTTTGAATATTTTTCAGTTTAATGCTTCTCTGTACTTAAACATTTGTGTGGAGAGGGAGTTGTGTGGACTTTGAATATTTTCGAGCTAAATGCTGCTGTGTACTTAATATTTTGTTTGAAAATGTAACTAAATAGGGCTTTGAATATTTTCAGGTAATGCTTCACTGTACTTAAACATTTGTGTGGAGAGGGTTGTGTGGACTTTGAATATTTTTCAGCTAAATGCTTCTCTGTACTTAAAAATTTGTAAAAGTTACCAGTTACCAGGACTTTGAATATTTTTTGACTACTTCTGTGTAACTTGTCAGTTACAGTACTTTAACATTTTAGTGATTTTTTTCGGGGTAAGGTATTGCTAACTTAAGGATTGGTTTGTTGAAGCTGTAGTTTGTAGGTTTGAAGTTATGTATGCAAACATTTTCATGTAATGGGTAGCTACATTGTTTTCTTAAGACTTCTGTTATAGTTCTCCGTACGTCGGGCTTCCTTCATGTGTTACGTGCATTGAGCACAGACTACCGATTGTTGTGATGACATCAACCATGCAGAAATGACGTTTCTGCCCTGCTACCTATACGGCAGCTAATAACTGCTACCGTTATTAACGTCAGTGTGCTGACAACCAGCAGCATGACCTCAAGCAGTGTCATCTGTGTGGAAAGATGGTTGCTCGCAGTGATAAATTGCGGTAATATCTTACAACATGTACTGGTGCTGCCCTTACGACTTCAGTCACCTGGTGTAGCTTCTGCTTCAAAACCTCCGAAAACTCCAGCCATGTCACACATCATGAGAAGACGGCTTGCGGTCTCACCCCTAGCCATAAAATGTATTCGTGTGGGAACTATGCTAAAGTGTTCGCCAGGGCTGGTAAGTTGAAAGCACATACCAAAGTGTGCAAGGGTCCTGATCCACTATCAACTAAGAAGCAGAGAATGACCGCGCTTAAGCCTGTAGTCATACCTAAGCCAAGCACCAGACGAACATTGCTGGTGACAGAGGCGGGTTTTGGCCAACATCCACGACTTCATCATTGCAGAAGTGGGAATCTGGGGTAACTTGAAGACTTGTGTGGTAGAAAATAATACCAGTTCTGTCAAGGACACATGTACATACTTGGACTCTATCAAGGTTAAACTAATAAGCCAACTTCTAGAGGAAATTGAAGAGGATGGTCCACTCAAGTATTACATCGTGCTTGAGTGCAATTGTGAAAAGCCAATGGGTACGTGTGAAGACAAGAGGGCCTTCAAAACCACGAATGTTCCACTCTTTGCAATTCGTGAAGTGGAGGATGTCATTACTGAATACATCTTTAAGATATGTAAAGAGGGAGAATACTAATTATGAAAGGGGTCCGGATGGTCTTTTTATGGCGACTACAACTACACATTAACAAGCTTGATCCACTTCGAGCTAGCTCCTACATCGAAATACCTACCTGCATCAAAGAAAAATATGCGGTGGTCAATCTGTAAATACTTAGATGAGCACATATGTTTTAAGTGTGCAATTCTGGTCAAGTTAAATGCGGGTGAGCATCTGAGCATGTTAATCAGTGTTACAATGACTTGGAGGGGAAGTTCAACTTCACTAACAACGAGTTTCCCAATCCACTTCGCCAGATACCTCTGTTCGAGAAACAGAATCCTCGTGCCTGCATAAACATCTATAGCATCGACGAAAACCAGATGATTGTAACATCACGAGTCGCTCTAGAAGAGAAAAGATCATCTTTCAAACTTCTGTTCTTGGTCTTGAAATATGCGGTTTTTTTGAATTGTGTGGATAATTGTTTGACATATGCTGAGATGTGTTTGAAATATGATGAATTGTGTTTGAAATATGAGTATTAGTGTTTAAAATGTGTGTTCACATTAGTAAAAAACACGTCTGTATTCTTTTAGAGGAATGATTCTGAGTTAATAAATTAATTTAATGGAATGTGCTTCCAGATTTTCTTGAGTCATACATCTTTTATTGAGTTTTATTTTTTGTATTGGTCTTGGAATATTTTGAGAGATATCCGTTTGTATTGTGATTTCCTGACACCAAATAAGAAATTTCCGCATTTTAATCAGGTGGTACTTGAATAAAAATATCCATTACTCATTCGTTAAATAGGCTAAGTACAGCCGTGAAACACTCGTTTGTAACATGATTCTCTCCCTCCTTGAGGTCTGGTTAATGTTAAGAATTGTGTGTCTATTAAAGCAAGGAAGTGAAATGGTAGCAAAATATTAGACGACTATAATGATCACGAGAAATGTGAAGATGATGATTCTAATAGTACTATCCCAGGTCTTGTTAATTATTTGGAATTAAAAGTTAACGAAGAAAGTAGCATTTTCATGGGGAATTAAAAAAATTACACCAAGTTCTAGTCGCCTCCATGAAATTGAGAGCACTATAGAACAGCCTAAAGCTGAAAAGGTCGAAGACTGCTATGATTCACCTGAAGCTTACAAGAACTAAGACTATTATTAAGAACTTGAAGATCACAAGATCGAATACTGTGATAAAGTGTTGAGACCAAAATGATGGAAACGACTTATTAAACTAAATTATTCAGATTAGGCTTATGATGGTCAGTGGGGTGATTACAATTTTAATGGCTTTGAGGTGGTATTAAAAACGGAACTTTAGAGGTCTTAAAAGTATTAGTAATGAAAATTTACGTAAGTTGTTAGAAGCCGAAGATATTTATTATGCCACATGGAAATATTCTAACCTATTGGTAGATAGGTTAAGACTTCTACTTGCCTCGCAAAAATGAAGAAAATTTACCCAATACCAAACAATTATGCTCTATACTTCGTGAAATAAGAAATGTATGCTACATACAATAACAACTTGTTTTGTCTGCATGTGTATAAAAGTGAAAAACCAAATTATACTTTGGATAAAAAAGTTTGTTTTATTTATTGTAATCTAATTTCTAGCTGAGGTTGGGTTCTCGTAGTACAACTTCTAACTTAAAGATGTAAAATTCGTAATAAATGACTAACAAAATGGAGAGTCATAATAACGTATTTCTGGCAATTGTGGCGGGTACGTGCTGAAATAATTTGGAGCCAAATGTAGATGGAGGCATTGTAGCCGGCTTGAGCTGGATTCTATCGTTTCCTTTAGTATTTTAACTAATGTATCCTAGATATAGTATCCTACTGAGTTGAATGTTTTACCCAAATGTGTGTCCGTTTCATTGAATGTTTGTTGTCAAGTCTGTAGCCAGGGCTGAATATTTAATGGTTCAAAACCCCTTGGTCTTGTAGGAAGCATAAAATACATATTTCAGGGATGTTTCGGCTCTACAGTAAGCTTTAAATTTGCTGAGTTGGTATTTTTATACCCAGATTTTTTTTCTATGTGTTTGATGTATTCTTGTAGCCTCGTGGTCTTGTAGCCTGGTAGTATTGTAGACACGTAGCCGATTGGAACCTTGTACCTTGTAGCTTTGTAGCCAAGAAGTATTGTAGCCTTGTTCGAAATAAATAATTAAACTATATGTTCACCGAGATAAAGGATGGGTGGATGAATGATTTATTCATGCTCTAAAGGAAGTCATGTGAAGGGAGTTCGCAGCAAAAGGGAGTTATATTATGTGGATTTACATGTTACAGAAAATACAGAAAAACTGGCATGGTGCCTGTTAATGTAAAAGATAACTCACTCCTGGAAACTGTTTATTTTGATGCAAATAAACTAGGCGTGATAAAACTTAGAGCTAAAATTGAATATTTTGTGTGTATTTATAAATGGTCGATATAAATATTCCGTGATGTTACTACTTGGAAGATTTACGAGGTTCGGTGATACGTGGCGGATTCTATGGGGAATAAATTCAGCCTACCAAGTACCCAAGCGATTATTAAATAGAAAAATTGATAGATTAGAAAGATGATGCCTTGTTTGTGAAGTGGCTAGGATTCGATAAATGTGAAAATCAGTTGGATAAAATCTACTGATGCCATATAAATTTTAATGTTTTGAAATGTTGTAAATTTTTATATCAATAAATGCAAGTCTAAAATAAATAAAAAATGTATTTATTCATGTGTTGTTTGAAACTTTTCACTAGTTACCAGAGGTCAGAATGTTCGTCGAAGGTGCTTAAAATGGTATTAGGACGCTGGGGACGCGTGGCGACAGGTCTAAATGACGCAGCTATTTGGGGTGTGGATTTATCAGTGGTGGGGGGGAGGGGGTAGGTCTGCTGACGTCAAAGGCCGTGCGTCAGTGAAGAGTGTGCTTGGCACGCACGAACAGGACTGCAATAGAAAGGGTAGAGGGGTGGGGACAGTTGAACAATTGCAGCCTTAGGATGTATCATTCGTAGTTATCAACAGAGCTAGTAAGATGTGTCGGGCCACCTATGAGAAGATTGTTGAGGATGAGTTCTATGCGTGCTGTCAGGAGGGTAGCGGACGGGAAGAAGCTCTTGCGATGGATGAAGACGAAGAGTCCAGGGAAGACATCGCAGATGTACCTGCGAACACCTTCACTCTGACTGTGGAGGACTTTGGAGCTGTGTGGTGCTTGTATAGTTGTGTGGGTAAAGTATTTGATGCTAGTATGGAAAGTACTGCGGAGCGGGGTGTTGTGAAGAGGGTCGGTAACGCCTTCTGTTAACAAGGGGGAGAAGATGGTGCGAAGGATTGTGTGTTTTTTTTTATTAAATAGTGTTAAATATTATTTTGATATTTTATTTACTTCGACTTCTTGCCACGACTTAAAAAAATACTTTTTTCTTTTGATATGAAGTGAAACTCGTAGTGGCAGTAGGTAATGGCTTTTGCTCGTAGCGACAGTAGGTAATGGCTGAGGTGAGTGTTGTAACTGCATCATATACACTGTAGCGATCACACATTAAGTTGAAACGTAAAATGTTATGTGTCGGATGTGGTCTCTCTCGTGAAGATAGGGGAACATCTAATACTGTACAAATGTGAATCGGTATTTTTGTTTGTAGCATAATATTCTCGTGAACGATTAAAGCTGCTTGTTTTTTTTCTTTCATTAAAAATTTTAGGGGAGGAAGATGGATATATACCCAAACATTTAAAATATCTGCTTCCGTGCAGCTTTTAAAACATGGGTACGCAAACATGAGAAGAGATTATTACTTGTGAGTTAGGACTCTGAAAAATTTCTGGTCAGCTAATATGGAGTAATAAATGTTTTTAAAATTATCATTACTTTAACTAACGCATCCACAACGATAGTATTGATAACATATATTTTAGTTAAAACCTGTAAATGATTATGCCTTTAAGAATAAATGGTTGTCACAACAACAAAATGACTGAGGATTTTATGGTCTATAAGGATCATAACAACATTGGTACGGGATAGAAAGTCGGCCTTACATACACTAAGGTGCTTTAGGATGGTGATGACATCATCGGATGAAATCAATATGGCGGAATCCAGGATGGCTGCCTCCAGCAGACGATAATGGTTTAGATTATTGTTTTTATAATAAATTTATTTTAAAGATGGTGGTGTTACGAAAAATTGCGACAGGGATGAGTGGGGTGTTCGATTATGTAATCGTAATGTAGAAGAGTGGGGCGCTCGATGATGTAAACGTAATGTATAGGAGTGTGGTGCTAGATAATTGTAACATTTAATTAAAATTAAATTATTAATTTTTATTTTTTTAAATTAAAATCGGATAATAAATAAATATTTTCAAGATGGCGGATGAAACTCGAAATGTCGGGATGTTCTAGAAAACAAAATGGCGGATAAAAACAAAATGGTCGCCAGAAGTGACATAATCCAAGATGGTCGCCGGAAGTGACATAATTCAAGATGGCCGCCGGAAGTGACGTAATCCAAGATGGCGGCCGGAAGCGACGTAATACAAGATGGCGGCCGGAAGTGACATAATCCAAGATGGCCGCCGGAAGTGACGTAATCCAAGATGGCCGCCGGAAGTGACATAATCCAAGATGGCGGTCGGAAGTGACGTAATCCAAGATGGCGGTCGGAAGTGACGTAATCCAAGATGGCCGCCTCGAATCCCCGAATCCCCAGCCATCAGCCGATGCACCAGGACATACCAAATACACCTACTGATGACGTCATCAGATCCTAACGAAAAATGGCGTAAAGAAAATAATTGTAACGCTCGGAGCGTTACGCAAATTATAACTATCAGGGAGAGAGCGGTGTTACTCCATTATTTGGTGACACGTTTGCTCCACTGGCACTTCTATGGCGACACCAAGCAACTGGGTGTGGCAAGGCCTTGTGGCTGCGGATACGTCATTATTCTGAAGCCTTTTGACACTACAAGAAACTTGATTTTCGGGTTTACGTGTATTTGAAATCACATAACTTACACATAACCTGCATTTGTACTATACAGACATCAACATTAAAACCCTCTCGAATCGCGAATTTATGGATCACATTTTAGATCTCAAGTTACTTGCCGAAAACACAGAGAACAGCAGCAGCGCTGCCCGCAGCGCCACTAGTGAGATAACCTAGAACTACACCAGTCTGAGAAGTTGCGCTTCCAACGCGTGAAGCGTGCCATGCACCCATGAGTTTTGACATGAATTTCAGACAGGAATATGAATGTGTTTACTGTCGGGTTGGGTGTCACTTCGGCTGAGGATTCGATACCTCTTAAAACTTGTTAACTATGAAAGCTACAGAGTTGAAGTAAATATATATTAGTAGGCCTATAAAAGACTTTTCTCGTGGTCGTTATGTACGACTCACCTGGTTAATATTTTTAGCGATGAAATAATGAGCGTTGACAAGAATTGTAGAATTGAAGACAGTGAGAGCTATAACTCCGAAAGTAATAAACCGATTTGCATGATTTAAACTTTAAGTTGCTCCTGAGTGAGCAATGAGTATTGCTAGTTTAGTGTAACAACGATAAAGTTACTAACTTTGGTTTTGGAGCAATTAATCGCAAATGCCTGAGCGAAAACAGGCTATGTTGTAGAAAAGAAAGAAAACAAGCGAAATTGCCCGAGCAGAATCAATTAAAAATGCAGAGAGATGTCGCAGGTATCGAATGAAGTAAAACATAGCCGAGAGAAGTGAGCCAGTGCGGCAAAACGAGTCCCCGAACGAGGCACGAAATTTGCGCTCGGGTGAGCCTCAGCCGGCCACTTCTCGAGAAGCGTCGGGGAATGCAGAATATTGTTTGGTAATGGACGTTGATATGCCGATGTTGATATGGAGTCTTAGCCAGTGTTTTTGAACGATGGGCCGAGTTTGTCGTGGTTTAGGGTCGCCATATTTCTGACGTGGTCGCTCGACCGTCGAGTAAGACGTTCATCGAATACACGTCAAAAAATAAAGCAACATCAATTTATAGAGACCAGAAAAAATCGCGAATTCATTTCGCGACAGGCTAAAATACAAATAGTTATACCTCAGTGCTGCCTCTGCTATTGGCTCACAACTCACCTGGATGACTCTGGGCCAATGAGAAACACCCAACCAACGCTTTATAGAATCACAGGGTGCTACGCTGGAACGTCTCACAAGACAGCAGCCAATCAGTGGGTGGCATTTGACAGAGTGTACGTAGAACTATGGAGTTCATCCTACAGGTCATTGAACCCGCGAAATTTTCCGGTCCCTATCAATTTAGTTAAATTATTTTATTTATTTCATACACAACATTCCCGTTTCAGCGCGATATGAATCCACGAAACAAACCCCTGGTGGCCTACCCAGAATTTATTATTTTTTTCTGCGAGCCGTTGAGATTAGTAGCAACTGGACTCTCCTGGTCACTCCAGCCTGTTCCAGCTGCGCTCCGCTGGAACACAGTCGCTCCAGGCTCGCAACCGTAAGCACATACAGTTCATTCACGCTCATCATTTTTCTTTGAATAAACCATTGATAAACATCTCTGCTCGTAAACTGGGAATGAGATAACTTTATCACACTCAGGTACACAGACAGCTAGGTTGACACCGTGTCAAGAAAATTAGTTCCTTGACAACTTATTTCCAATAGTTCTATGTTTGAAACTGATTTTTTGTAAGAGTTAACGTTTACGCTTACGTTTATGGCAACGTAACAGTTTCGCATTGCCCGGAGCATGCCCACAGACCACTATCATCATGGAAATGATACTAATTCGTCTGGCGGAAGGATACTGATAGTAGTTCTTAAAAAATTCTCCCGAAAATATTGAGATACGCATGAAACAGCTATACGAGTCCAAGTTGAGAGATAAATTTGTTTGCCCAAGCAATTATTTTATATGGCAAAGTAAATATGTGCAGGTGATTGAAGCATATACGATAAATGATATGTATATTTTTGGTTTGGTTTGCAATCGTAGGTTCATTACATATTGTATTTGGTCCGGCCGACGAGACACATTTAGTTTGCAAATGAGGCCCGTCCCGAGTGAGTCTCCGACAGGCGCGGGTGCCGCGTCAAACACGTGTTGCCAGGGCATCACTCACCCAGCACTCGCCGCAAACTAAACCACTCTAGCCCTCCGGGTTCCGTATTGCTCATCTGAACACACAAAGATAACTGAAAAGGAAAACCTACCGTCATGATGACCGAGTAAAAAATACCCGAATGTAACTATATTTAATTTTACTGTTTTTTTACTAGAAAAAATGCAATACGAAATATGTATAAAAAAACTAATGGCTATAAAATTCAATACAAAACCCTTACAAATAGTGATGCCAATAAATATCCGTAATTAGCACCGTGATTATTTCTCGGTGTCTTTTCACTCCTGGCTAGACTTAGGTTGCCAGTGAGCAGTCAAGTTTTTTTCGGAATGCTTATTTGTCGATAACAAGATCACATCCTTTGCCGGGTTTTACGTGATTTGTTAACCACTTCTTCTGCTTGTTTATAACTGACTAAAGCTACGGCTACACAGTGCGCTATGCTCGCCAAGTTCGCGATGTTCGCTACGCGAGTTAAATACAGCCAGCTGCATCTCAGGTGTTTGGTTCTAGGCTTTTTTCCTAAAACGTCGCTGACTTCGCGTATGCGCAGGTAAACAAAAACATCTCTTTTTTTCCTGCGGAATTTTTCTGTACTTCTGCGTTTGCTTTTTATGAAGTTTAATTTCTCTCAGTATTGTGCTTTAAATAGTCAAGTCAACGGAAAAGTTAATTGAAAGATTACGAAAATATCCATGATTATGGAATAATTCTATGAAGAATATAAAAGGCAGGATATGCAGGACAATGTTTGAGATTTGATTACAAGGGAATGCTATCAGACTGAGTTGAATTTATCTTGAAATAATCCATAACTTGTATTTCGTCCTCACAAGCAACTGCTAGTGCTAGCTGATGAAATTCTTCAAATTATTTTGTTTCTATATCAAATTCTTAAACCCATTTATTTTAACATTCACATACTGTGAGAGCCAGCAGAATATTATCATCGTCGGAATCGTCACTCGAATCCCACGGCATGCGTCTCTCTGACATCGCGAACTACATTGTACTATCAGCGAACACAGCGAACATCGCGAACATAGCGTAGTTTCGCGTGTAGCCTCGGTCTAAGGGACGTCAAGGGCGCGTCGAAAGCACTGTGATGGAGTAATGAACGTGAAGCAGGTGTGTATGTTCTTCAGGTGTGTATGGCACCCGGTGAACACGCGAACTAGTCCTGGCTGTACCACGTGTCTGAAGCAGTTGGCGTTGCGGAGTGTCCCGCGGCGCTGGCCGGCAGCACACGCGGCCAGGACTCGGCGCTTATCAGGAGTGCAGTCATCGCCGGCCAGCTCCGTGACGGCATCAGAGCGGCCAGGAGGACCGACTGGTGGCGTCAGCGCCCAGAAGCGACGGTAACTGCTTCCCCAAGCGTCGCCGCTAGAAGATTACTCCATGCAACAACGAGACGTAACGGACGTGCTCGTAAACAAATCGATGAAGTCCAGCCTTCCTTTTTTTTTTACAAAAAAAAAACATCTTATTATTAGAGATCCGTTGTTAGTTGGAGACAGGCTTGACTGTATACCGTTATAAGTTTGAATTGCAGCTTCATTGTACAAGAAAGCAATAAGAAAACACCAGAATTCGTATCAGCCAATCTACGCCATACGGACAGAAGGTAAAATGTTGCAGCGCCCAGTGGACTTTGATTTTTTGTATATATGTGTGTGAACTTCATCCTGGTATCAGTAAATAACGCGAATTTTGCAAGTCTATACTTCTGATGCATTAAAAGAAAATAAAGGATAATTATATAGCTACATTAAGGAATGCTGATTACCACCGTATTGGAGTCGGATGTCGGCGCGCGGTGCTTGAGGCCGGAGACACGCCAGAGTGGTCGCTGCGACCCGTCGCGGGCTCTTCGCTTCACGACCACTCGCTTCACGACCACTCTCGCGTCGCTTCACGACCAGGACACGTTTCCGAATCATTGTTAGCAACAGCTAAAAAATGTTCAAAACCCCAAATATATTTGTTGCGTTTATTTTTAACACGATTTCATTAGCTTCACTTGTAACTAGCTAATAAAAATCGCAGCAACCCCGACTATGTAATAAAATCCTGGAAGTCAATTTTAATCTACTTCTATTTGTAATATTGATTTGAAACTTTGCAAGTATATGTAATCGGGATGACAGTACAATAATTGCATGACTATGACACGAGAAAAAAAGAGGGAGGGTCATAGGGGCAAAACACCACTACTTTCGAGCTATGAACAATAAACATGTCTTTTATCTACCCATGGGCGGGGTATGATGGGAAATTTGCCCAATGTCAACTGTTACTCTCAGAGAAGGAATGGGGGAGTCAAAGCTACAAAATTTAGAAAATTTTAAAAATCTTTTCTCTTTCCATATGGAGTGTTTCCGAGCCATTCTGGGACATCGACCTCTCCCCTTCCCTCAGGGGGGAGGTCCTTGGCCCCCGATTTTTTGAAAGTCGCGATAATTGAAGTACATTGATTTTGACGTGCTTCCGAGGCCTTCGGGTGCCATCGAACCCCTCGGGGGAGGGGATCAAATGCCCCTTAAATTTTCGGGACTTTGAAAATTTATTTTGTGGTGTGTTTTGGGGAATTTATAAAACTGTATTTCAATATGAACTAAAAAGTAAAAAAAAATATATATATATTTTAAAACCTGGAAAAAAAGCTTTTAATATTGTATAAGATAAAAAGTAAAAACAATGATCAGTTGTCTTAAATTTTCTATCACTAATGTATGAAAATGAAAGAAGAGATCACACCATTTTTTTCATTAAAATTGACTGTTTTATTTATTATTTGATTCTTATTTTAAGCTTATTAAAAAAATACTTTATACAGAGTTGTTCATTATAATATGGCTGTTGAACAAATTACTTAAATTTAAAGATATTTTTACATTTTAGTTCATAAGACAGTAAAAGCATGTTTTTTTTATTTTTATAAAAAATAAATTTATTTATTTGTAGTGTGCATATTTTTGTTTTAATGCAAGTAATATAAAAATGGATTCCTGTGACAAAAAACATTACAATTCAGTGCAAAAAAAAAAAAAAAATAATCAGCAAACATTTTCCTATAGGCAAGGAAATAATAATAAAAAATATTGAAATAGCTATTTGAAGAAAAAAATTAATAAATTGAAACTATTAGTGGCAGTTCATTTAGTATCACGGTTAATTTGTAAAGATTTTTATGATATCGTTGATGAATTCTAAGGCATGTTCTCCATATTTGTGCCTACTATCATTATATAATTGCCGTAGGAAATTATTTCACAATATATACGCCAATAAATAGTGAAATGATTTTCCAGTTTCTGCCACGAGTGTCAAGATGATATCAAAAATAAATTTAGTATGGATTATTCCTGAAATACCCAATACATATTAGTGTGTTCAAGCGTAAATTACAAAGGACTTAAAGCATTCATAACGGTTCTTGCCATTAGTTTGCAGTGCTAATTTTAATGGACGTATATTCTCTCTTGTCAATGTACGATTTCGGCCAGGAATTTCAAAAGAGAATTTTTGGAAATATATTTTCCTGTTGTAGTTCCTCAAGAGCATTATCTTATACAATTCAGTTATTATTTCTAAGTAAATGTAATTGGAGGACGCTATATTTTTAATTTTTTTTTTAATATTTAATATTAAAACTGTTATCTCTGTTTGACCATGAAATATAAATAATAGAATGTCTTGTTATTAATAGTGACCGATGGCTACAAATATTTCTCCTGTGAAATAATAATTTGCATTTATCAATTTTATTCATCAGAATACCTACAACTGCAATAATTATATCAGTAGAGATAATTTTATGGGCTTAGAAAAATCAACAAATAGTAAAATTAGAAAAAATTAAAAACTATAATTAAAGAATGAATACAAACACGATATTTAATGTTTAGAAGCACGGTAATATCAGTCTGGCAACAGGGGGTGCCATTGGACTGCATTCTAAGCTTGCGACCCACTATAGATAACAACACACCTAGTGACTGTCGCCTCGAAGCATGCAACCCGCCACTCAGCACAGAAGATAGTGTTGCCATCACCACAGGCAACTGCGACACATTAATTGTGCCTCTTTTTTACTGCCTAAGCTTAAATGTTCACAGTTGCTGTGTTTCATTCCATTTATAATCTCTTTACATGTTTTTTGTTAGGTTAAAATTTTCACATCCAAAAAACTTGAAGACAACTTGAGATTACGGTGATCCCTTGTGTTGACACGTTAAAGTCTAGTTCACTATATATAGTACATATTATTAGTTAATACGTGTATGTACGAGAAATATATAGAGTTTACACATAATATATAGTTTATATGATATAAAAATAAACAAACGATATAAAAATTAATACTCATTTTTTTCTTAATCACGTTCAAAAGACGCAATGGACTTGACTAACAGTTTCCCTGCAGATAACATATGACCCAAGCGAACTTTGTATAGGTACTTTCTACCTCGAAGTCTCAGGTAATTGCCAACAGATATATAATTATAACAATTTTTTACTGAATAAAGTTTTATTTTTTATAGCTACTTTACCATACATTTTCACGAATAATAAAAATACTGTTACGACGCGGATAGCGACGAGGCAGACCAATCAGTCCGGCGCGCCAACCTGTCAGAAAAAGGGGGAGAGGGCAATGGAGGGATAACCCCCCCCCCTCTCCCTCCCACCACCACCACCACCACCTCTCTGAATAGTGGCCCCCATCATTCTTCTTCATGGTAAACTGTTTAGCGCAGCAACTCGCTATCTTTCTCTTGAGAGTTCGGCACGTTTGTTCCCAGAGCTCCATCTGTGGGAAGTGACATAACTAGAGTGCCATTGTTCTTGTACCTTCGAGTGTTGAGTCGGGGATTATGATTCTGATGACACTCCGGAGAGCTACGAAACCTTTCCAGGCCGGATCTGTTTCTTCCACTCGTAACTCTATATATATATATATATATATATATATATATATATATATATATATATACACATACATATACACACATACATATACACACATACATATACACACATACATATATATATACACACACAGTTTCTACCAAAAGTTAAGACCACCATCACTCTACACATGGTACGACTTTGGACAGATACTTTTGATGCAATTAGCATCAAAAATTATTTAAAATTTTCTATGTGTAAAAGTGCATATTTTGGTGTAAACATAGTTTAAAAATTCCGATTATTTATTTAATTAAAATTTAAAAAAAAAAACAGATTTAGGAAAATCAAGAACATTTTTTTACCTAATACAATATTTTACAACTAATTGTAATGGCTGTACACAGTTATTGATTTTACACAACATGCATAACACACTAAGGAAACTATAGCTTAATTGGTGGCAATGAGCCAACCACGAAAGTTACTTTTTTTGGCCAATTTATCACTCATGTCCAAATAAAAAAATTACCAATATATTCCTATCAAAAGTTTAAGACCACCTGATCAGGTATGAAAATACATACTGTTACGAAGTTTTTCTACACTGATACCACTGTAGTTATGAAATAAGGAAATATTTATAACACTATTTTTAATAAAAATTTTAGTAATCTATGACACCTCCTGCAGCTTTAAGGCATTCATTTATTCTTTGAGGCATAATGCGGACGAGATTCTGGTGAGACAGTATATATATATATATATATATATATATATATATATATACACACACGAACGCACACATAAATACAATATGGTGTATCTTAAAATGGGTACAGAAACCGCGATACTTCAGAATGTGTGAGCTGAGCTGACAGAAAAAGAAAATAAATCAAAAAGTATCCAGTTGATTTGAAAATTATGTCGGGTAAAATATAAAAGCGTTAGGAGGCATCCATTAATTACGTGAAGCTTTTAGGGGGAGAAGGGGGTTCGAAAAATTCCCAAAATCGCCTCACGTAATTAATGGAGTCCCCTTAGGAGTTGGCAGCTGCAAATACAGTCTGTGCACGTGTGGTTTCATATCGCTAGGCGCTTGGTCACACTTCTCGCAAGAAAATGACATTATTTTGCAATGGTAGTGTATGAACGTGAGCAAGGCCCCCAATAACCCCAGGTATACTGTTAGGATTGTAAAAGGAGGGGGGAGAGAAAGAATGATAACATATGTGTTAAGCACAGTGTGAAGAATCTACGACAGAACAAGGATCAGGTGATAGGTTCAAACGATACATGTGCCGTTTTCTCGCGATACTACATGACGAAGCAAGTGCTATGCCAGTAATGAAAAGCCAAGTGCTTCGCTCACTGTGACTGTGCACTGTGGTGATGGAAGGTACTGTGATGAGTTCACCTACAGAATGTTAGTCTTTTATTAAACATTAGCTGATGCACCTGTCATTGACAAGTTTCCATTTCAGTTTCTTCACAAAGCATTCTGATGAACCCAGCTCTGGATCATCTATATCACTATGAAAATAACTTATATCCCCTCTATCATAATCTTTCAGAAATAAAAGAAAAAAAAAAGAAAATATATTACATTTATCTTTAAATTCAAACTAAATTATAATGCGAACTAAATCTTTATTAAAACTTTAAACATAGACAGGTTGATCCCTATTTCTGCCACTAATGCGGCCCGTGTCGCCGTGCGTTTAAAACACAAAAAACAATGTTCCTGGTATCTGTGCCAGTTTACTTAACGTAAGCAGGGACATAACCAAGGGGACGTCCTACTGCAAGCGTTGTTCCGACAACTTATAAAACAATTTTTTGTTACGTGATTTTAGGGTGTGATGTCCACTGAAATCCAAGCCAAGATGCACTACACTGTACCAGAGTGACGCGGCTAAACTACCGAACTCATGAAAGCGTGCTCGAGGCGTACACGTAAAAACCTCTTTTGTGAAAAAGATTTGCCACACAAAGAATATTTACAACCAAGATAATTTTACATATAAATAATGATGTGGTATATAATATAAAAACATAATTTAGATTATAGTACAGGATAATTATAAAGTCCGTGAAAAATTTCATATAATCGGTGCAGCGAAATGGAAAATAATAACGTAACAAATTATATACCGCGTGAAAGAACCACTCTCAAATTTTTTTTGAATGTAGCGCCAAAAAGCTATTTTAAAAAACAACCGACAGGGGTGCTAGTGTACGTAGTTGCTGAAAATGGCTGCGAACCAGACAGAGAAAGCCTTTTGTGTGCTTGAATACGCCCGTAGCGAATCGGTAGTGAGTGTCCAAAGAGCTTTCCTTGGCAAGTTTAACAAAACACCACCAGTTTGCAATAGCATAATGAAGTGGTACAAGAAATTCGAGGAAGACGGCTGTTTGTGCGACGCAAAACGGTAGGGTCGACCAGGCGTGTCACAACAGACAGTGGATTGTGTACGGGACGTGATGGTGCGGAGTCCCAAGAAGTCAACTTATCGGGCTAGTGCAGAATTGAACATCTCTCAGCCAACAGTGTATAAAATTCTTCGTAAGTGATTAAGAGTGAAGCCATACAAATTGCAGCTTCTGCAAGCCATCAGCCACAATGACATGCTCCGACTGCAGTTCTGCATTGCCATGCAGAACCGTCTTGAAGACGATGACTTTGCAAGCAAATTAATCTTCAGTGACGAAGCCACTTTTCATCTCTCAGGAAGTCAACCGACACAACACACGCATATAGGGGACAGAGAATCCACATGCAACTCTCGAACACGTCCGAGATTCGCCAAAAGTTAACGTGTTCTGTGCCATGTCAAACAAGACAGTTTATGGCCCCTTCTTCTTCACTGAGAGAACTGTCACTGGTATCACCTACCTCGACATGCTGCAATTGTGGCTTATGCCACAACTTGAAGCTGATAGCAGGGACTTCATCTTCCAACAAGATGGTGCTCCACCTCATTACCACAATGTGGTACGAGATTATCTTAATGAGACGTTGCCACATCGCTGGAAGGGCCGTGGGGTGGCCGCTGACCAAGTGCTACTCCCGTGGCTACCACGATCACCGGACTTGACACCTTGCGATTTTTTCTTGTGCGGATACCTCAAGGATAGTGTTTATGTTCCACCTCTACCACAGAACCTTGACGAATTCAGACACAGCATCGTAGCAGCTGGTCTTACCATCACTCCTGATATTCTGGGTCGGGTATGGGCAGAATGGGACTATCGATAAGAAGTGTGTCGTGTGACGCAAGGTAGACAAATAGAACATTTATAACTAGTGGAAAAAAAACTTTGAGAGTTTTCTTTCACGTGGTATATAATTTGTTTAATAATTCTTAGCCATTTCACTGTACCGATTGTTTGAAATGTTTCACGGACTTTATAATTAACCTGTATACTAATTATAAACATTGATAATTATATAGATTAAGTCTGAATTCAAACGACAAACTTTGGCTGTAGTCATAATCATACACGACTTATGGTCCTTGCATTTTCAAGTTATGTTTAATGAGAGGCGCGGCCTCTTTTTTTATCTTGTGGTGTTTTATGACATGTATGGTTTGTTCAGCATTCACGGTTATGTGCTTTAATTACAACTGTAATTGTTTCAGTTTAGTTGTTAATTGAATGTTTTCTGCGGAATACATTCATTGGCATGCACATCACTTAACAATCAGTGCCCCTGGTGTAAGGCAGCTATTTCAAACAGATAAATGTGAGTGTTGCATACGTGCCAGGCGTCAAATTATTTCGGTAATTTAATAATTTTACTTCTGGGACAAAATTCGCAGTGTTTGTAGAACATTTTTTGCCTATCCCGACAACTGGGTGAATTTGGGAAGAATTTATGAACATAAAGAGCATGTGCGTTGAGCTACAAACACATTTTTTTTCAATAAGGCAGCCAGCATGAAACCCTTAATAACAGACATGAATCAAAGTAATGCTCTCGCTTGACAATAATTAAATGCTGGGCAAGACTCGTTACGATAGCAACAAATGATGGGTACTGTAACACATAGAATGTTTTCATTATTACCTAAGCAACTAAAAATAACATTATTTATACACATAATTAATAAGTCACGTATGGAATTTAAGTTATAGGTTCTCAAAATATTTTCAAAAATTGAATTACCACTACCTGGTACTTTTGAAATATTAGCAACTTCCATTTACAAGATTAAAAAATAATAATTACATTTGTTTCAGCTTGACTTTAATTAGTAAAAATTAAATTCATAAATATTGATCAATTTATCAATCGATTGATTGATTAAACCATTTACAAATTATTATATACAATCTCAAATTATTGTTTGAGTCACTGAGTACACACTCACATCTTGATTTATAGCTAATAATGCAAAATTACCAAAAGTTAATCATTGAAATCTGTTACTCGCAGAATGGGATGTATCTGAGTGTCTCGATGTAACCACCACACAACCCCTCAGAAGCGAGTCCCCACTCGCTGTGTCTGAGAGAGGCAGCGGTGTGCTCTAGCTCGTGCCCACGGGCGAGTTCAGCAACGAGTACATCCGCAGTCTCCACGCCACCGGGCGAGTCTTCCACGTGCTTAACGTACCCCAGCTTTTTCCGTAGTTACGTTGCGTAAGGACGAGCTTCTCGCAAACGTAAACACAAGCACATGCATTTCAAGCACCTGTTACTTTCGTAACAACTTTGCCTCACACACACACACATCAATGGTCATGTACAGCGAAGCGTACGAGAAATCTATAGAGAGTAGCTTTTGTGCACTCGTATTCTTCAAGGAACGAGTCCCTCGTAAGACCGTAACCAATTGTAAACACAGTTGTTGCAACTCGGAGATTCACATCAACCATCCTATCTCCGTGAATGCCCTCGTATGCTCAGTCGATTCCAGCATAGTGTATTTCATCATAAGTATACGTAACACCTGTTACGTAACATACGTATCTTTACGTGTGGCTAAAGTTTCTCCTGAAAATATCCAAGTTCATTCCAGGGTGATAGCCACCCAGTGCCTCCAACCACCGACAAGCTCTACGACATCAACTACTATCAGAAGTAGATAATTTGTTAAAGTCCATATGTAATAGCGTTTACTTAAAGTCCCCAATCGTGCTGCCTCCCCACAAACGTTAAAGTACTAACCGGACTTGGAATACTTTCCAACTCTTCCTGCAGCGAATATTTTCTATCACCTGCAGAACTCGGAAAAATATATTTTATCACCAAACTTAACTTAGTTCGTGGCGGTCAGACCAGTTCTGAAGTTCCAGCGCTGACGGGCAGCATGACGTCACATGGCGGCATCGGTGCTATCTTCTTCCGGCGGGCGACTGCGCCTGCTCTTCCAGATCAGGCCCTTGTGTACTCGTCTTGAGCAGCTAGAGACGGCATAGAACATGCTCCTATAAACTTCTGGGTGCTCGCGACAATGGCGAACTTCCGATGTCATATCCGCTGTTAATATTGTAGGTTTTTTTTTTTTTTTACATTGTGACACTTTTTTCTTTGGTGCGTGCCGGGTTGCCTATACCACAGGCATCAGACTTCTGGAGTGCCGAGGATTGCCTACACCACAGGCTTCGGCATCGCTAAAGTTGGCACTAGCGACACAGCAGAGTAAACATGCAACATTATTTATACATATAATCAATAAGGCACATACAGAATTAAAACTATAGGTTCTCAAAATATTTTTTTAACATTGCATTCCAACTAATTAGTACTTTTGAAATATTAGCAGCTACCATTTACAACAAAAAAAATTGTTATTTTGGTTAACACTTTGTTTTTATTTTGTTAAAATTAAATTCATTACGATTGATCAAATCAGAGTTATATTATTTATAAATTATATTATACGTTGTTTAGTTATTCATTTCCCAGATGCTTGGCGTTTCTTCATTCATATTTTCTTTATTATTTTCGGTAAACGACTGGTTAAGCAGAAATTTCAAAGGCGTATTGGGAATTCGTAGACATGTTTTCAAATTACTTTTATTTGATGAACATGTAGCTAAAGTTGGTCGGTCAAATTCAGTCTAATCCTTATAATATGTATTGTTACGAACGGGAGGAACAGGGCTCGAAAAGACAGTCCAATTAATAAACTGTATCTTTATTTACTACACTAATATTCACTCGAATGCCTGGCTACAAAAGATTGAAACTAGTGAATCAAGTAAACGCACGCGTGTCTCGTGGCCCTGCCCGCTCGCCCCTGTCCACGCACTTGTCCGCCACTTGTTCGCCACTTGTTCGCCACTTGTCCACGCACTTGTTCGCCACTTGTTCGCCACTTGTCCACCCACTTGTTCGCTACTTGTTCGCCACTTGTTCGCCACTTGTTCGCCACTTGTCCACGCACTTGTTCGCCACTTGTTCGCCACTTGTTCGCCACTTGTTCGCCACTTGTTCGCCACTTGTTCGCCACTTGTCCACGCACTTGTTCGCCACTTGTTCGCCACTTGTCCACCCACTTGTTCGCCACTTGTTCGCCACTTGTCCACGCACTTGTTCGCCACTTGTTCGCCACTTGTTCGCCACTTGTCCACGCACTTGTTCGCCACTTGTTCGCCACTTGTTCACCACTTGTTCGCCACTTGTCCACGCACTTGTTCGCCACTTGTCCACGCACTTGTTCGCCACTTGTTCGCCACTTGTTCGCCACTTGTCCACCCACTTGTTCGCCACTTGTTCGCCACTTGTCCACGCACTTGTTCGCCACTTGTTCGCCACTTGTTCGCCACTTGTTCGCCACTTGTCCACGCACTTGTTCGCCACTTGTTCGCCACTTGTCCACGCACTTGTTCGCCACTGTTCGCCACTTGTCCACCACTTGTTCGCCACTTGTTCGCCACTTGTCCACGCACTTGTTCGCCACTTGTTCGCCACTTGTCCACGCACTTGTTCGCCACTTGTTCGCCACTTGTCCACGCACTTGTTCGCCACTTGTTCGCCTTGCCACGCCGGTATCTGCTCGCGCACTCGAGGTCGCTCGCCAGCACCGCTACACTCTGAGCCATTTTTATACAAAATTTACAAATAACGCTGGTTAAAAATCATGCTTACGGTTATCTTCGTAATTTTACGGGTGCTGAGTTTACATTCTTCGAACTTCAATAATAACCATATTAAGTAAATAATATATTCAAAAATCTTGTTGAGTATACAAAGAAAACATTCTTTTTTTTTTATTCAATTTCTGAGTTTACCTCGTTTACGCAGGACTCCGAAGTCTAAATCCAACGTAATTTTCAAGAAGATCCGGTTATCTGAGATTATGAAACTGTTGGTTTCTTTCAGGTTGGTTCTTCGTGGGAAGGTGCGTAAGTTTACTGCAGTTCCTGACAGTATAGCGCCGCGACTGTCTCTCCTCCCGCGCACTCGGCCAGGGCACTCGGTCTGGCACTCCGCGTGGGCCCGCCAGGCGCAGCTCGAGTCAGCGCCGTACATTTCGTGGGCACTTCGGGGTGAAATCATAACAAGTGTTCCGCATTGATATGAAATTTAACTATCAAAATCTTTAATGCAGTAACGTGCATTCGCTTACAATGGCATGATGAAGTCACAATTTAAAAAAAAAATCACTGCGCGGCAAACACGCGCAGGCATGATCTATCCGATGAGGGCTAAACCATCTCAGACGCATTATTAGTCTCGTAGTTATTAGTAATTCGGATCTGATGGTATTTCGGCGCACAATAAAGTTCTACCGACTATCACTGTAACGAGCGAATGGACGTCTCCACATCAGAAGAAACTGGCAAGGCGCTTTGCGCAGCGAGGCGACGGCCGACGCCTCCAGACGTCAGTGCTCACGTGCTGCTGCCCGTGGTTCTCGCCGCACCACTCAGGCCCGACTGGAGGGGCATCGAGTCCATAAACACTGCATTATCTGGCCTTTGGAAACCAGGCCAAGCAACAGTTTGTTATAGTACACGAATGATATTGTGACTTTGTACAACACATAGCTGTCGTTATTTTTGCATACCTATTTCAAAAACGTTGTTCGAGATAATACTGAGTACTTATTACGAAGATTGGTTCATAATTTTATATGTTAATGGAATTTTCGTTCGACCATTATTTGTTTAAATCATGGCAAAAGATAATCCGAAATTCAAAATTTGAAGTTATTTTGTTGTAACATGCTTTTTATGTGTGCAGTTAATACTGGAAAGTTATTCAGGGAACGGTTTACAAATAATTCTTACTATTGGGGGAACTAGGACTACATAAAGCATAATTCCAGTGAAATAATCTGAACCCGGTGTTACTGCGAACACTATTTTGTAGTGATACATATTTTAATGTAAATGTACAAATTTACAATTACAATTTACATAAAATAATACAGTGTTTAGAATGGACACTCATTGGTATTAAATCTTCGTGTTTTTTCTTCATAACGGTGCTACAAGATCGCAAATTTTACAAATATGAAAGTGGTTTTGTCACACTTTTCATTTACAATAAACAGGTCGCAAGTCAATAAATGTTTGTTATTCATAAACTGCATGTCAAAATGCTACTCTTGTATGTAGGTTCAATAAAGTATTACAGTGTGAATAAAATCTGTATAAGGAAAATAGGCACTTTTTCTTTAGAATGTGGAGTAGCAGTCATGTAAATTTTTTTTTATGGTTTTGTAACATTTTATTTAGCTGACTAGCTGAAGTACCCAGCGCTTCCCGGGCTATACACATCATGTCAAGTCTATAACACACATACTTGAAAGACGGGACATTTTGATCTATAATTCCTCCGCAAACCGCTTTTGTAGTTGATTTTAGGAAGATCCCATTCTCACTTGTCTATGTCGTATAAAGAACATCCCTGCCGAGCTTCAATCATGTTGAACACATACTTTAAACACGGGATATTTGGTAGCTGATTAACATCTGAAAGTGAGTAACGAATTAAAACGTCGCTAGGAGACGCAGAAAGCATCAACAATGCAACAGCCGTTGCCATGGAGACGAAGAAAGCACCAACAATGCAGTACTATTGAAAATTTGATTTTTTTTAAAGCCCCCGCAACGCTCTTGGGAGCTTGTTTTCATGCAATGCTTTCCAAGCGAACGTCTTATGTAGCAAAAGGTATATACGCCCCAAATTTAAAGTCTGTAGGTCTTGTGATTCCGGAGATTTCGTGATGACTGAGTCAGTTCGCCTCATATAAACTTTCATCCCCTATTTAACCCCCTCTTAGTGCTCAACTGCGTTATATAAGGAACTCCCATGCATAATTTCATGCTTCTAGACGCGCCGGTTTAAGCTAAGTGTTGTCTGTCATTCAGTATTAGAGTTTTATTAAGTAAATATAACGATGGGAGAGCGGAGAAAACCATATCAACGTTGCTTAGTTTTCTGTCCTTGCAGTATAACATATAGGTATAGTGCACGTCAAATTCCCGCATATTTCACAAAGATTCACAGAAGGAGATTCCTTGCAGCTAGCACGCCGGTCACTTTCACCATGCCATGATGTCGTCTTCGTTTTGCTAACATTCAGCACGATCAGCGCGTAATACGTAAAAGTTAATAAAAATTTTCTCATAAATTAAAGTAGTAACAATTTTAGGACTTCATCAATTTGTTAATGTATTAAAAAAACTTGATTTCTTTAAAATAAGTAAAATACAATGGCTTGAAATTTTTTATTTATTTTTGCAATGACCGATTTTGCGTTGAGCGATTAGAAAACCTGTCTCACTGCTCCCTACAGCACTTCCCCCCTCCCCCCTCCCTTCCCGAGAGGGGGTTGGGGGGGATATATTCCCAGGAGCTGCGCAAGGTAAGCTACCTTACTGCGCCATAACCATATTAATAAACTAACCAGCACTGTTTTGATAATCTTCCGAAATGTTTTTATTTTTGAGTTTCAAAACAACGTGTACCTATAAAATTTTAAACTTTAGTTTAAACAGAACCTTTATCTAACAGTTAGGTATATGTTTCTAACAGTCCATCCACAAACTGTCTCTTTAGTTGCTTGTGGATATACAAAAATTTAGTCCCTACGAATATCATTGATATTCCTACGAACATAATCTTACCTAGGTCTCGGTATACGGTATTTGGTGAGTTCATGAATACCACGGTGCTGCCAACTGTGGCGGATGGCGCGAACCAAAGTTCACAAAGACAAATTAAAACTTTATTATTGACTGTTTAGTGAATTGTAAGAAGATAGGCAGTATTTTAATAATATTCATCGTTGAAAACTAGGTTAAAAACCAGGGTTTAGTGTTTTTTTCACAAGTCTTTTTCGCTTTTATCGGAGCCGTTTCATTATATAGTTTAAAAATTCGTTCTGCAAATCCAATGATTCGATAGTCGAGTAGATGCTCCGGAGCGAATACTAGCGGCAGGTTCGGACATATGTGTGATTCCCGTCCAGAAAAGTAGTTGCAAACACTATTTGCGTATATTTATCACACTTGGCATTATTTTAAAGAATTATACATAAAATTTTGAGTCCAAGTTTTGTATTATAAGTGTATTTGCAACATGAGAACACGTGAATTTGCTCGTTACCGAGATTAGATGTTATACATCACTGGCGAGTACTGAAAACTCGCTCACTTTTTTTTAATAGGTGCATAAAGTTAATTATTAAGATGTCCATTGAATAGATATTTTTAAAAAGTGAGCGAGTCTTTCAGTACTCGCCAATTATGTGTAACATCTAACATATTGTATCAGCAACTATGTATTAACACAGCGTGTATTTTAATACAACACATAAAATAATTTAATTTATTTGATATAGGATACATTATTATTTCACTAGGTATTTATAAGGCATCATAAAAACCAGCTGGCAATGTGTCGCGCTGTTCAAGACCACGTTCTCTCTTCAGACGCCACGCTGCTCCCTGCTTCCCGTACACTTCCCTGGCATTCACGGAGTTGCTCCCTGATTCCCGTCACACTTCCCTGGCATCCACGGAGTTGCTCCCTGATTCCCGTCACACATCCCTGGTACTCACCGAGTCGCTCCCTGCTTCCCGTCACACTTCCCTGGCATTAACGGAGTTGCTCCCTGATTCCCGTCACACATCCCTGGCATTCACCGAGTTGCTCCCTGCTTCCCGTACACTTCCCTGGTATCCACGGAGTTGCTCCCTGATTCCCGTCACACTTCCCTGGCATCCACGGAGTTGCTCCCTGATTCCCGTCACACATCCCTGGCATTCACGGAGTTGCTCCCTGCTTCCCGTCACACTTCCCTGGCATTCACGGAGTTGCTCCCTGCTTCCCGTCACACTTCCCTGGCATTCACCTAGTTGCTCTCTGTTTCCCGTCACACTTCCCTGGCATTCACGGAGTTGCTCCCTGCTTCCCGTCACACTTCCCTGGCATTCACGGAATTGATCCCTGCTTCCCGTCACACTTCCCTGGCATTCACCGAGTTGCTCCCTGCTTCCCGTACACTTCCCTGGCATTCACGGAGTTGCTCCCTGCTTCCCGTCACACTTCCCTGGCATTCACCGAGTTGCTCCCTGCTTCCCGTCACACTTCCCTGGCATTCACGGAGTTGCTCCCTGCTTCCCGCTACACTTACCTGGCATTCACCGAGTTGCTCCCTGCTTCCCGTCACACTTCCCTGGCATTCACCTAGTTGCTCTCTGTTTCCCGTCACACTTCCCTGGCATCCACGGAGTTGCTCCCTGCTTCCCGTACACTTCCCTGGCATTCACGGAGTTGCTCCCTGCTTCCCGTCACACTTCCCTGGCATTCACCGAGTTGCTCCCTGCTTCCCGTACACTTCCCTGGCATTCACGGAGTTGCTCCCTGCTTCCCGTCACACTTCCCTGGCATTCACCGAGTTGCTCCCTGCTTCCCGTCACACTTCCCTGGCATTCACAGAGTTGCTCCCTGCTTCCCGCTACACTTACCTGGCATTCACGGAGTTGCTCCCTGCTTCCCGTACACTTCCCTGGCATTCACGGAGTTGCTCCCTGCTTCCCGTCACACTTCCCTGGCATTTACCGAGTTGCTCCCTGCTTCCCGTCACACTTCCCTGGCATTCACAGAGTTGCTCCCTGCTTCCCGCTACACTTACCTGGCATTCACGGAGTTGCTCCCTGCTTCCCGTACACTTCCCTGGCATTCACGGAGTTGCTCCCTGCTTCCCGTCACACTTCCCTGGCATCCACGGAGTTGCTCCCTGCTTCCCGTACACTTCCCTGGCATTCACGGAGTTGCTCCCTGCTTCCCGTACACTTCCCTGGCATTCACGGAGTTGCTCCCTGCTTCCCGTACACTTCCCTGGCATTCACGGAGTTGCTCCCTGCTTCCCGTCACACTTCCCTGGCATCCACGGAGTTGCTCCCTGCTTCCCGTACACTTCCCTGGCATTCACGGAGTTGCTCCCTGCTTCCCGTCACACTTCCCTGGCATTCACGGAGTTGCTCCCTGCTTCCCGTACACTTCCCTGGCATTCACGGAGTTGCTCCCTGCTTCCCGTACACTTCCCTGGCATTCACGGAGTTGCTCCCTGCTTCCCGTCACACTTCCCTGGCATTCACGGAGTTGCTCCCTGCTTCCCGTACACTTCCCTGGCATTCACCGAGTTGCTCCCTGCTTCCCGTACACTTCCCTGGCATTCACGGAGTTGCTCCCTGCTTCCCGTCACACTTCCCTGGCATTCACGGAGTTGCTCCCTGCTTCCCGTCACACTTCCCTGGCATTCACGGAGTTGCTCCCTGCTTCCCGTACACTTCCCTGGCATTCACGGAGTTGCTCCCTGCTTCCCGTACACTTCCCTGGCATTCACGGAGTTGCTCCCTGCTTCCCGTACACTTCCCTGGCATTCACGGAGTTGCTCCCTGCTTCCCGTACACTTCCCTGGCATTTACGGAGTTGCTCCCTGCTTCCCGTCACACTTCCCTGGCATCCACGGAGTTGCTCCCTGCTTCCCGTACACTTCCCTGGCATTCACGGAGTTGCTCCCTGCTTCCCGTCACACTTCCCTGGCATTCACCTAGTTGCTCTCTGTTTCCCGTCACACTTCCCTGGCATTCACGGAGTTGCTCCCTGCTTCCCGTCACACTTCCCTGGCATTCACGGAATTGATCCCTGCTTCCCGTCACACTTCCCTGGCATTCACCGAGTTGCTCCCTGCTTCCCGTACACTTGCCTGGCATTCACGGAGTTGCTCCCTGCTTCCCGTCACACTTCCCTGGCATTCACCGAGTTGCTCCCTGCTTCCCGTCACACTTCCCTGGCATTCACGGAGTTGCTCCCTGCTTCCCGCTACACTTACCTGGCATTCACCGAGTTGCTCCCTGCTTCCCGTCACACTTCCCTGGCATTCACCTAGTTGCTCTCTGTTTCCCGTCACACTTCCCTGGCATCCACGGAGTTGCTCCCTGCTTCCCGTACACTTCCCTGGCATTCACGGAGTTGCTCCCTGCTTCCCGTCACATTTCCCTGGCATTCACCGAGTTGCTCCCTGCTTCCTGTACACTTCCCTGGCATTCACGGAGTTGCTCCCTGCTTCCCGTCACACTTCCCTGGCATTCACCGAGTTGCTCCCTGCTTCCCGTCACACTTCCCTGGCATTCACAGAGTTGCTCCCTGCTTCCCGCTACACTTACCTGGCATTCACGGAGTTTCTCCCTGCTTCCCGTACACTTCCCTGGCATTCACGGAGTTGCTCCCTGCTTCCCGTCACACTTCCCTGGCATTTACCGAGTTTCTCCCTGCTTCCCGTCACACTTCCCTGGCATTCACAGAGTTGCTCCCTGCTTCCCGCTACACTTACCTGGCATTCACGGAGTTGCTCCCTGCTTCCCGTACACTTCCCTGGCATTCACGGAGTTGCTCCCTGCTTCCCGTCACACTTCCCTGGCATCCACGGAGTTGCTCCCTGCTTCCCGTACACTTCCCTGGCATTCACGGAGTTGCTCCCTGCTTCCCGTACACTTCCCTGGCATTCACGGAGTTGCTCCCTGCTTCCCGTACACTTCCCTGGTATTCACGGAGTTGCTCCCTGCTTCCCGTCACACTTCCCTGGCATCCACGGAGTTGCTCCCTGCTTCCCGTACACTTCCCTGGCATTCACGGAGTTGCTCCCTGCTTCCCGTCACACTTCCCTGGCATTCACGGAGTTGCTCCCTGCTTCCCGTACACTTCCCTGGCATTCACGGAGTTGCTCCCTGCTTCCCGTACACTTCCCTGGCATTCACGGAGTTGCTCCCTGCTTCCCGTCACACTTCCCTGGCATTCACGGAGTTGCTCCCTGCTTCCCGTACACTTCCCTGGCATTCACCGAGTTGCTCCCTGCTTCCCGTACACTTCCCTGGCATTCACGGAGTTGCTCCCTGCTTCCCGTCACACTTCCCTGGCATTCACGGAGTTGCTCCCTGCTTCCCGTCACACTTCCCTGGCATTCACGGAGTTGCTCCCTGCTTCCCGTACACTTCCCTGGCATTCACGGAGTTGCTCCCTGCTTCCCGTACACTTCCCTGGCATTCACGGAGTTGCTCCCTGCTTCCCGTCACACTTCCCTGGCATCCACGGAGTTGCTCCCTGCTTCCCGTACACTTCCCTGGCATTCACGGAGTTGCTCCCTGCTTCCCGTACACTTCCCTGGCATTCACGGAGTTGCTCCCTGCTTCCCGTACACTTCCCTGGCATTCACGGAGTTGCTCCCTGCTTCCCGTCACACTTCCCTGGCATCCACGGAGTTGCTCCCTGCTTCCCGTACACTTCCCTGGCATTCACGGAGTTGCTCCCTGCTTCCCGTCACACTTCCCTGGCATCCACGGAGTTGCTCCCTGCTTCCCGTACACTTCCCTGGCATTCACGGAGTTGCTCCCTGCTTCCCGTACACTTCCCTGGCATTCACGGAGTTGCTCCCTGCTTCCCGTCACACTTCCCTGGCATTCACGGAGTTGCTCCCTGCTTCCCGTACACTTCCCTGGCATTCACGGAGTTGCTCCCTGCTTCCCGTACACTTCCCTGGCATTCACGGAGTTGCTCCCTGCTTCCCGTCACACTTCCCTGGCATTCACGGTTTTGCTCCCTGCTTCCCGTACACATCCCTGGCATTCACGGGGTTGCTCCCTGCTTCCCGTCAAACTTCCCTGGCATTCACCGAGTTGCTCCCTGCCTACCGTCACATTTCCCTGGCATTCACGGAGTTGCTCCCTGCTTCCCGTACACTTCCCTGGCATTCACGGAGTTGCTCCCTGCTTCCCGTCACACTTCCCTGGCATTCACGGAGTTGCTCCCTGCTTCCCGTACACTTCCCTGGCATTCACGGAGTTGCTCCCTGCTTCCCGTACACTTCCCTGGCATTCACGGTATTGCTCCCTGCTTCCCGTCACACTTCCCTGGCATTCACGGTTTTGCTCCCTGCTTCCCGTACACTTCCCTGGCATTCACGGAGTTGCTCCCTGCTTCCCGTCACACTTCCCTGGCATTCACCGAGTTGCTCCCTGCTTCCCGTCACATTTCCCTGGCATTCACAGAGTTGCTCCCTGCTTCCCGTCACACTTCCCTGGCATTCACGGAGTTGCTTCCTGCTTCCCGTACACTTCCGTGGCATTCATGGAGTTGCTCCCTGCTTCCCGTCACACTTCCCTGGCATTCACGGAGTTGCTCCCTGCTTCCCGTCACACTTCCCTGGCATTCACCGAGTTGCTCCCTGCTTCCCGTCACATTTCCCTGGCATTCACAGAGTTGCTCCCTGCTTCCCGTCACACTTCCCTGGCATTCACCGAGTTGCTCCCTGCTTCCCGTCACATTTCCCTGGCATTCACAGAGTTGCTCCCTGCTTCCCGTCACACTTCTATGGCATTCACGGAGTTGCTTCCTGCTTCCCGTACACTTCCGTGGCATTCATGGAGTTGCTCCCTGCTTCCCGTCACACTTCCCTGGCATTCACGGAGTTGCTCCCTGCTTCCCGTACACTTCCCTGGCATTCACGGAGTTGCTCCCTGCTTCCCGTACACTTCCCTGGCATTCACGGAGTTGCTCCCTGCTTCCCGTCACACTTCCCTGGCATTCACGGAGTTGCTCCCTGCTTCCCGTCACACTTCCCTGGCATTCACGGAGTTGCTCCCTGTTTCCCGTAAACTTCCCTGGCATTCACGGAGTTGCTCCCTGCTTCCCGTCACACTTCCCTGGCATTCACGGAGTTGCTCCCACTGAATGCCGTGTGCCTAGAGCTAAGATAGTACACATAAAAAACCACCAACACTAATATAAAACCCGAGGACGCTTTAACACTCTTAAACGTACAAAGTAGAGCTCCTTACTTGGGCGCAGGCCTTAAATGGTCTTTGTTATGGGCTGTTAAACCCTTAACTTGATAAATATAAGCAGGAATACTCTCACATATAGTTGTTCTATATAAAACAATAAATATATTATACTATTACTGTACCTATATATAACTCGAATATATCTCAAACACCACCACAACCTTTAAGTATTCTTATCTTTTAAAGTATTCGTTTTAGGGGAATAAACAGAAAATTTTCTTTTTTTAACATAGGATCATTTCAAATTTTAAGCCTTATAATAATTCAACATTTTTTTTTGCGATCAGATACAAAAAATACAGAAAATAAAGTAACAATTTTTTCAGCATATGAAATAAAATTAGTTTTTTTAGTTAACTAATTTCCTGGTAAAAAAAATATTAACGAAAACACTGTGCGATCATGAAAATCCACAAATCTTGGGGCTATTTGGATCGTTTGTGGGGCTATTTGTATCATGTAATTTTTTTTGCTTTAAATTGCACATATGAAAACAATAATAGTAGTATAGGAATGACGGTCCGGAAACAGGCCTTAAGGCTGTGGTGCCGGTGCCGGTGTCCGCAATCTTGGATTGTGACGTCACGGCGGCCATCTTGGATGGTTGTGACCTTGACCTTTGACCTTGACCTTGAATTTGATCCTCAAAAATCGCCAAAATCCGCCAAAATTGGGCAAAATTTGCCCAAAATTCCTCAAAAATCGCCAAAATTTCCATTTCTGTGGAAAAAAGTTCCACCAAAAAATCTCAAAAAATTCCACAAATTAAAAATTTCTTATTTCGAGGGAAAAATTTCCCGTTTCGAGGGAAAAATTCCCGTTTTTAGTCCTTAAAAATCCCAGCGGCTGAAAATTCCTAAAACTGGCTTAAGCATCCTTAACTCAAGCCTCAGTTAAGCCATTTATAGGAATAAGGATACCATGACCGCCATCTTGGATTATGTCGTCACCGTTGCAATTTTCGTTACGGTCGCCATCTTTAACTTTTTTATTATCCGATTTTAATGAAAAAAATTCCAAAATTCATCAAAAAATTAACGTATTTAAATTCTGTTTGATTATATCGATGTACGTCCTTGGTTCGATTCCCGACGAGAGTAAACAGTCGATCCTTCCTCCATGAAAGCTACCTAGACTGATCTATCACCACCAATACCAAGGTATATATCGTCAACTGGTATGACATCATGTCCACCATCTTGTCTTCATCCACTGGAGACCACCATCTTGTTTTCGTGTGCTAGAGTGTGCCGATATCATTTAGTATAATTATCTGGTCACCACACCTTTGACCTTGACCTTGAACTTTGACCTTGACCTTGAAATTTGACCTTGACCTTGAACTTTGACCTTGACCTTGAAATTTGACCTTGACCTTGAAATTTGACATTGATCTTGAACTTTGACCTTGACCTTGAACTTTGACCTTGACCTTGAAATTTGACCTTGACCTAGAAATTTGACCTTGACCTAGAAATTTGACCTTGACCTTGAAATTTGACTTTGACCTTGAAATTTTACTTTGTCCTTGAAATTTGACTTTGTCCTTGATGTCCATCACGGATCCGTCATTTTATGTTCAGTACATGCTACCAGGAGCGACCACCTGCTGGAGTACACCATCTTGTGCGTGTACTCGTATTACCATCATGCTAGTTTTATTCTAACATGCTACAGTGCAGTAATCATTTATTACTGAGGTACCCACCATCTTAAAATTTGACCGCCATCTTGAAATCATGTAATTATTTAGCTAGAAATGCGGGAAAAATTCCAATAGTCTCCGAAAAAAATCATTTATTAATTTACAAATCGAATCGATGGATCCCTGTCCACGGTTAGATTCTTGACCAGAGACAGTTGTAACTAATTATTAAATAAATGTTAGGTTCTGTTTTCCATTACCTTTCGCGGAGTTTATTAATCATTCACTCTACGAAAATCAACTCAAGTCAATATACCGGACCAACGAATTAAATCAGTGCCGATTAGCCTATTATGAAAGTCTAATTTTTCAATAATCTGAATAACATATAAACCGTTCATGTACAAAGCCACACATATAGATCAATTGCCTTCAGTCCATAAGAACGAGTCATGTCATTATCAGACGTATAGGCTAGTCATTTCAGGACCACATGACCTTCGTAATCCATCGTGACATTTTTATACATTCTAAAGGACCAAGTAACCTTGTAAAATATTTTAGTAACACCAAGAGGTGATAAACTAGTAAATATTCAATCACTACATTTTGTACTACGCGCAGTCAACAAAAAAGGAAGCACCAACAACGAAAAGACAGCACCACCAACGAAAAGACAGCACATTTGGAAGACCCGACAACGAAAAGGCAGCACATTTGGAAGCACCGTCATCGAAAAGGCAGCACATTTGGAAGCACCGACAACGAAAAGGCAGCACATTTGGAAGCACCGACAACGAAAAGGCAGCACATTTGGAAGCACCGACAACGAAAAGGCAGCACATTTGGAAGCACCGACAACGAAAAGGCAGCACATTTGGAAGCACCGACAACGAAAAGGCAGCACATTTGGAAGCACCGACTACGAAAAGGCAGCACATTTGGAAGCACCGACAACGAAAAGGCAGCACATTTGGAAGCACCGACAACGAAAAGGCAGCACATTTGGAAGCACCGACAACGAAAAGGTAGCACATTTGGAAGCACCGACAACGAAAAGGCAGCACATTTGGAAGCACCGACAACGAAAAGGCAGCACATTTGGAAGCACCGACAACGAAAAGGCAGCACATTTGGAAGCACCGACAACGAAAAGGCAGCACATTTGGAAGCACCGACAACGAAAAGGCAGCACATTTGGAAGCACCGACAACGAAAAGGCAGCACATTTGGAAGCACCGACTACGAAAAGGCAGCACATTTGGAAGCACCGTCATCGAAAAGACAGCACATTTGGAAGCACCGACAACGAAAAGGCAGCACATTTGGAAGCACCGACAACGTAAAGGCAGCACATTTGGAAGCACCGACAACGAAAAGGCAGCACATTTGGAAGCACCAACAACGTAAAGGCAGCACATTTGGAAGCACCGACTACGAAAAGGCAGCACATTTGGAAGCACCGACAACGAAAAGGCAGCACATTTGGAAGCACCGACAACGAAAAGGCAGCACATTTGGAAGCACCGACAACAAAAAGGCAGCACATTTGGAAGCGCCGACAACGAAAAGGCAGCACATTTGGAAGCACCGACAACGAAAAGGCAGCACATTTGGAAGCACCGACTACGAAAAGGCAGCACATTTGGAAGCGCCGACTACGAAAAGGCAGCACATTTGGAAGCACCGACAACGAAAAGGCAGCACATTTGGAAGCACCGACTACGAAAAGGCAGCACATTTGGAAGCACCGACTACGAAAAGGCAGCACATTTGGAAGCACTGACAACGAAAAGGCAGCACATTTGGAAGCACCGACAACGAAAAGGCAGCACATTGGAAGCACCAACAACGAAAAGGCAGCACATTTGAAAGCACCGCCAAGGAAAAGGCAGCACATTTTGGATGCATCATCGAATAAGGAAGCACATTTGGAAGCTCCATCAACTAAAAAAGGCAAAAAGGAAGCATAAGTTACGAGATCTAAGTGTTAGTAAGAAATCATAATACAAGAAATAAAAACATTACATTCTTATAATTTAAATTATTTATTTTATTGCTTTACATTATACAAATGCAAGTAAAACAAGTCAATATTGTATGTAGCCAGCATTCCTCAGTTCCTTGAGTATGAAGGATATTTCTTTGATGCACGAATAGTTTCCTGCACAAAGCGAACCATGTAGAAGTCTTAGCCGGTCAACCAATATGTTTGGATCTTTCCATGATGTGTAATCATTCTCTTCTACCAACATCTTCCTTGCACCTTTATAATAAATATTATGATCTCTGGTGTCTTCCGTTTTACCACCAACCTCAGGGTAACTTTCATGTTTGAGACGGTGATCATCACAAGCTTGATCAGATTTATTTAATATATCACGTCGTTTCCATCGTTTCGGTCTCAGGACACCGCCACATTCTTCGATCTTGGCAGCTTTAGGTGCTTCATCATAGTCTATGTCTTTGTCAACAGCCTCAGAGTCACTGTAACAATCACCGTAGAAGGAATCGTCTTCACCCAATTTACCATAATAATTCGATGTTGATGATGTTGAAGTGTCTTCATCGTCTTCGTGCTTCCTTTTTAGGAGTCCATCATTTTTACAAAGTAGGAAAGATCTACTTGAATTCGGCTGGAATATATTCTCACTTTTCACGTTAAGGATTCTTCCATTGTCTTCATTCTTCCGTAAATCATCAACCTTCTTCAATTTAAGTTCTTTGTCGAGATCGGAAGAGCCAAGAAAATTATTGTCGTAATGCAGATCACTCTTCCTTAGGCTAGTAGATTCATCGTTGTCCTCTAGCTTGTACGCAGGCTTGGCGCTACAAGTTCTGCCATGTCTTTTTAGGCTCTCTCTCCGCGTAAACGACTTGCTACATCGAACACAACTTATCATATTGCGCAGTGGATTTTTAACACAGTCATTCTTCTCGTGTTGTCTTTTATTCTTTCTCAAGATAAACTCTTTACTGCAAAACTTACACCTATGTTCTTTCGATACAGCGTCAGATCCCAAATCGGAATTCATATTAGTTACTGAGACTAATGCCAGATACCAATTGAGTGTTTTAAATTATATTCAATACTTAAATAGAAATTTTTTCATATTTCATCAGCGAGAATTAATATATCTCATGCAAAAGTACTTTATGCATGTAGTTCTGCTTTTCAACAACAGATGTCGCCACATGTTGCTTGCAGGTAAATAATATTTAGTTATTTTATGCAGGATGCGGGATGCTCACTAACGATCGCAAAAGAAGGATGGCTTCGTTAGATTCCAAGGAAAAGGAAGTTCGTCTTGCATGTTGGTGCTCCACAGATGTCTCATGGCGTAATATTAATTTGACTGAGTAATGATATTTGTTAATTCCACCTGATAAAAATATTGCAAGTTTTGATTTAGTAGCATAAATTATCGAATTAAATGTAACTCCAAATAAAATGACATGTCTCATTAGAACAAAAAAAATTCCATGCAGAGAACGGTTTCTCAGAATAGTCAGAAACACTTGAAGAAACCACAGGAATGATTGCAAGAACACGGGAAAAAACCATCAAAATATTGTCAAGAATAATCAGGAGCACACTGAGAAAACCACTATAATATTAACAATAATAATCGGAAGCACACGGAGAAAACCATCATAATATTAACCAGATTAATCGGAAGCACACAGAGAAAACCACCACATGTTTTCTTTGATATCATAAAATTACAAGAAAAAATATTTAAAAATAAAAATAAATTAATAAAAAATTTAAAAAAAATTAAAAAAAATGCATAAACAGTTTCTGCTAGCTTGTAAACTTATCATTGTTGAGCAAAGATAGAGTTCTTGTACAAGCCAGAAATTTATTTATGCATTTTTTTTTATTTTTTTTAAATTTTTTATTAATTTATTTTTATTTTTAAATATTTTTTCTTGTAATTTTATGATATCAAAGAAAACATGTGGTGGTTTTCTCTGTGTGCTTCCGATTAATCTGGTTAATATTATGATGGTTTTCTCCGTGTGCTTCCGATTATTATTGTTAATATTATAGTGGTTTTCTCAGTGTGCTCCTGATTATTCTTGACAATATTTTGATGGTTTTTTCCCGTGTTCTTGCAATCATTCCTGTGGTTTCTTTAAGTGTTTCTGACTATTCTGAGAAACCGCTCTCTGCATGGAATTTTTTTTGTTCTAATGAGACATGTCATTTTATTTGGAGTTACATTTAATTCGATAATTTATGCTACTAAATCAAAACTTGCAATATTTTTATCAGGTGGAATTAACAAATATCATTACTCAGTCAAATTAATATTACGCCATGAGACATCTGTGGAGCACCAACATGCAAGACGAACTTCCTTTTCCTTGGAGTCTAACGAAGCCATCCTTCTTTTGCGATCGTTAGTGATCATCCCGCATCCTGCATAAAATAACTAAATATTATTTACCTGCAAGCAACATGTGGCGACATCTGTTGTTGAAAAGCAGAACTACATGCATAAAGTACTTTTGCATGAGATATATTAATTCTCGCTGATGAAATATGAAAAAATTTCTATTTAAGTATTGAATATAATTTAAAACACTCAATTGGTATCTGGCATTAGTCTCAGTAACTAATATGAATTCCGATTTGGGATCTGACGCTGTATCGAAAGAACATAGGTGTAAGTTTTGCAGTAAAGAGTTTATCTTGAGAAAGAATAAAAGACAACACGAGAAGAATGACTGTGTTAAAAATCCACTGCGCAATATGATAAGTTGTGTTCGATGTAGCAAGTCGTTTACGCGGAGAGAGAGCCTAAAAAGACATGGCAGAACTTGTAGCGCCAAGCCTGCGTACAAGCTAGAGGACAACGATGAATCTACTAGCCTAAGGAAGAGTGATCTGCATTACGACAATAATTTTCTTGGCTCTTCCGATCTCGACAAAGAACTTAAATTGAAGAAGGTTGATGATTTACGGAAGAATGAAGACAATGGAAGAATCCTTAACGTGAAAAGTGAGAATATATTCCAGCCGAATTCAAGTAGATCTTTCCTACTTTGTAAAAATGATGGACTCCTAAAAAGGAAGCACGAAGACGATGAAGACACTTCAACATCATCAACATCGAATTATTATGGTAAATTGGGTGAAGACGATTCCTTCTACGGTGATTGTTACAGTGACTCTGAGGCTGTTGACAAAGACATAGACTATGATGAAGCACCTAAAGCTGCCAAGATCGAAGAATGTGGCGGTGTCCTGAGACCGAAACGATGGAAACGACGTGATATATTAAATAAATCTGATCAAGCTTGTGATGATCACCGTCTCAAACATGAAAGTTACCCTGAGGTTGGTGGTAAAACGGAAGACACCAGAGATCATAATATTTATTATAAAGGTGCAAGGAAGATGTTGGTAGAAGAGAATGATTACACATCATGGAAAGATCCAAACATATTGGTTGACCGGCTAAGACTTCTACATGGTTCGCTTTGTGCAGGAAACTATTCGTGCATCAAAGAAATATCCTTCATACTCAAGGAACTGAGGAATGCTGGCTACATACAATATTGACTTGTTTTACTTGCATTTGTATAATGTAAAGCAATAAAATAAATAATTTAAATTATAAGAATGTAATGTTTTTATTTCTTGTATTATGATTTCTTACTAACACTTAGATCTCGTAACTTATGCTTCCTTTTTGCCTTTTTTAGTTGATGGAGCTTCCAAATGTGCTTCCTTATTCGATGATGCATCCAAAATGTGCTGCCTTTTCCTTGGCGGTGCTTTCAAATGTGCTGCCTTTTCGTTGTTGGTGCTTCCAATGTGCTGCCTTTTCGTTGTCGGTGCTTCCAAATGTGCTGCCTTTTCGTTGTCAGTGCTTCCAAATGTGCTGCCTTTTCGTAGTCGGTGCTTCCAAATGTGCTGCCTTTTCGTAGTCGGTGCTTCCAAATGTGCTGCCTTTTCGTTGTCGGTGCTTCCAAATGTGCTGCCTTTTCGTAGTCGGCGCTTCCAAATGTGCTGCCTTTTCGTAGTCGGTGCTTCCAAATGTGCTGCCTTTTCGTTGTCGGTGCTTCCAAATGTGCTGCCTTTTCGTTGTCGGCGCTTCCAAATGTGCTGCCTTTTTGTTGTCGGTGCTTCCAAATGTGCTGCCTTTTCGTTGTCGGTGCTTCCAAATGTGCTGCCTTTTCGTTGTCGGTGCTTCCAAATGTGCTGCCTTTTCGTAGTCGGTGCTTCCAAATGTGCTGCCTTTACGTTGTTGGTGCTTCCAAATGTGCTGCCTTTTCGTTGTCGGTGCTTCCAAATGTGCTGCCTTTACGTTGTCGGTGCTTCCAAATGTGCTGCCTTTTCGTTGTCAGTGCTTCCAAATGTGCTGTCTTTTCGATGACGGTGCTTCCAAATGTGCTGCCTTTTCGTAGTCGGTGCTTCCAAATGTGCTGCCTTTTCGTTGTCGGTGCTTCCAAATGTGCTGCCTTTTCGTTGTCGGTGCTTCCAAATGTGCTGCCTTTTCGTTGTCGGTGCTTCCAAATGTGCTGCCTTTTCGTTGTCGGTGCTTCCAAATGTGCTGCCTTTTCGCTGTCGGTGCTTCCAAATGTGCTGCCTTTTCGTTGTCGGTGCTTCCAAATGTGCTGCCTTTTCGTTGTCGGTGCTTCCAAATGTGCTGCCTTTTCGTTGTCGGTGCTTCCAAATGTGCTGCCTTTTCGTTGTCGGTGCTTCCAAATGTGCTGCCTTTTCGTAGTCGGTGCTTCCAAATGTGCTGCCTTTTCGTTGTCGGTGCTTCCAAATGTGCTGCCTTTTCGTTGTCGGTGCTTCCAAATGTGCTGCCTTTTCGTTGTCGGTGCTTCCAAATGTGCTGCCTTTTCGTTGTCGGTGCTTCCAAATGTGCTGCCTTTTCGTTGCCGGTGCTTCCAAATGTGCTGCCTTTTCGTAGTCGGTGCTTCCAAATGTGCTGCCTTTTCGTTGTCGGTGCTTCCAAATGTGCTGTCTTTTCGTTGTCGGTGCTTCCAAATGTGCTGCCTTTTCGTTGTCGGTGCTTCCAAATGTGCTGCCTTTTCGATGACGGTGCTTCCAAATGTGCTGCCTTTTCGTTGTCGGTGCTTCCAAATGTGCTGTCTTTTCGTTGGTGGTGCTGTCTTTTCGTTGTTGGTGCTTCCTTTTTTGTTGACTGCGCGTAGTACAAAATGTAGTGATTGAATATTTACTAGTTTATCACCTCTTGGTGTTACTAAAATATTTTACAAGGTTACTTGGTCCTTTAGAATGTATAAAAATGTCACGATGGATTACGAAGGTCATGTGGTCCTGAAATGACTAGCCTATACGTCTGATAATGACATGACTCGTTCTTATGGACTGAAGGCAATTGATCTATATGTGTGGCTTTGTACATGAACGGTTTATATGTTATTCAGATTATTGAAAAATTAGACTTTCATAATAGGCTAATCGGCACTGATTTAATTCGTTGGTCCGGTATATTGACTTGAGTTGATTTTCGTAGAGTGAATGATTAATAAACTCCGCGAAAGGTAATGGAAAACAGAACCTAACATTTATTTAATAATTAGTTACAACTGTCTCTGGTCAAGAATCTAACCGTGGACAGGGATCCATCGATTCGATTTGTAAATTAATAAATGATTTTTTTCGGAGACTATTGGAATTTTTCCCGCATTTCTAGCTAAATAATTACATGATTTCAAGATGGCGGTCAAATTTTAAGATGGTGGGTACCTCAGTAATAAATGATTACTGCACTGTAGCATGTTAGAATAAAACTAGCATGATGGTAATACGAGTACACGCACAAGATGGTGTACTCCAGCAGGTGGTCGCTCCTGGTAGTATGTACTGAACATAAAATGACGGATCCGTGATGGACATCAAGGACAAAGTCAAATTTCAAGGACAAAGTAAAATTTCAAGGTCAAAGTCAAATTTCAAGGTCAAGGTCAAATTTCTAGGTCAAGGTCAAATTTCTAGGTCAAGGTCAAATTTCAAGGTCAAGGTCAAAGTTCAAGGTCAAGGTCAAAGTTCAAGATCAAGGTCAAATTTCAAGGTCAAGGTCAAAGTTCAAGGTCAAGGTCAAATTTCAAGGTAAAGGTCAAATTTCAAGGTCAAAGTTCAAGTTCAAGGTCAAATTTCAAGGTCAAGGTCAAAGTTCAAGGTCAAGGTCAAAGGTGTGGTGACCAGATAATTATACTACATGATATCGGCACACTCTAGCACACGAAAACAAGATGGTGGTCTCCAGTGGATGAAGACAAGATGGTGGACATGATGTCATACCAGTTGACGATATATACCTTGGTATTGGTGGTGATAGATCAGTCTAGGTAGCTTTCATGGAGGAAGGATCGACTGTTTACTCTCGTCGGGAATCGAACCAAGGACGTACATCGATATAATCAAACAGAATTTAAATACGTTAATTTTTTGATGAATTTTGGAATTTTTTTCATTAAAATCGGATAATAAAAAAGTTAAAGATGGCGACCGTAACGAAAATTGCAACGGTGACGACATAATCCAAGATGGCGGTCATGGTATCCTTATTCCTAGAAATGGCTTAACTGAGGCTTGAGTTAAGGAAGCTTAAGCCAGTTTTAGGAATTTTCAGCCGCTGGGATTTTTAAGGACTAAAAACGGGAATTTTTCCCTCGAAACGGGAAATTTTTCCCTCGAAATGAGAAATTTTTAATTTGTGGAATTTTTTGAGATTTTTTGGCGGAACTTTTTTCCACAGAAATGGAAATTTTGGCGATTTTTGAGGAATTTTGGGCAAATTTTGCCCAATTTTGGCGGATTTTGGCGATTTTTGAGGATCAAATTCAAGGTCAAGGTCAAAGGTCAAGGTCACAACCATCCAAGATGGCCGCCGTGACGTCACAATCCAAGATTGCGGACACCGGCACCGGCACCACAGCCTTAAGGCCTGTATCCGGACCGTCATTCCTATACTACTAATAATAAAGTATAAAATAGTGATCGGAAAATTATTAAACACATCTACCACAAATAAATTATTGTTTTTTTTTTCATAAGCACCAACACAAATTTCATGAAACCATTCGCCACACTTTTGGCAACTTATCCAGTCACCTTTGCTCTGTGACGTTTCCTCCAAATATCTAACACCACAGACGCCACTTGGTGTATTGTCTTCATCTGATGTCTCTGACAAAATTTCGTTCGAGCTCGTAGAGGTCTCACTTTGTTTCCTTTTTCGCTTGTGTTTTCTATGAAACTTTGCATTAGGACTTGTTGGCTCTTTTCTTGTCAGTGCTGATTTATTAAAAGTTAATTTCTTCTTAGTTCTTGTTTTTTCAATATGTTCCGGAGATGTCATGAGTCTATTCACGAGATCAGTTTCTTGCTCTGGTGAAAACATTGTGGGATGATCAGTGGTCTTACTTTTATTAAGAATTTGTGCATAGTTAGTATCATTCTTCAAATATCCTTGAAGACGAGCTTCACGGACTCTTCTCTGCTTGATTCATTCTTTCTTCAGACCACTTCAAGTACGCATTCTTACTTTTATAATTCCTCACCATCTGGAAAAAAAAATTAACCAACCTCTGTAAAATTTCAATATTAATTTTATGTGTAAACATTGGCTGTAATAATTATCGAAGGTTATATTTCCAGAATTAAAAAATGCAAACTAATGTTAACTACAAACACTATTGCAATTAATCGATTCACAATAAATACTAAATCTAATAAAATAGATTTTGGTTTACTATGTAATATTATTTTAATTTTTATTTTTAAACTTTATTAATTTTTTTAGATATTGTATATATTTGAAAAATTGTTTTTCTTTACTATAAATCTTAAAACATAAAGGCAATAAAAACAAAACAGAAGTAATGTTTCAGTTTGATTCAAATAGCCCCACCAAAAATGATTAAAATAGCCCCACGTGAAACGAAGTTATAAACTTCGAATAGTTCCGAGACCAAGCAACAGATGCCGCTAATTTACATTTAGAACGGCAAAGTTATTCTTGCAGGCCGTGATACAAATACAACATGCACAAAATTGCAGTTATTTTTCTTGTAAGATCTTAAATAGAGAACATCGAAAACTACATCAGTGCCATGTATTCACAAAAAATACTCACCTCGCAAATTTTAAATCGATATCACATGATTTACATTATATATGTTTAGTTAAATCTTCTAGTGCTTCCACCCACAACTTCATTCAGAAGCTCTCACATGGGAAATGGCGTTTTACCTTGAAATAAAAGAGGTTAAAATATGTTTTTCTTATTTTGATCCAAATAGCCCCATGACCCAAAAAATAGTCCCACCCTACCCTAACTATAATTATGTTTTACAAGACGTTACTATTGATTTCTCAAAATAAAATTGAACGACGCGAGCTTCTCCCTACTTCCTGTTACACATTTCCGTTTCTTTTCTCCCGTCACACCAAATGACGTATACCGAGAGCTAAGGTAGTAAACACCAAAACATATCATGAAGAGGCTAATAGGGTTCCTACACTCTTTTCCTGGGTTTTTCCTGTTTTCCAAGGCCAACCAAAAAATATTTGTTCCCTGGAAAATAAATCAGTTTTGTGAGACAACATAAATATATGAAACTAAAAATACTTATAAAAATACATTTCCAACACACACATGTCCAAATTACTAATATATTTTCCCGCATATTAAACAGTTTGCAGTTTTATTATTTCCATCGATGCTGCCAGCCTAACTTATATATAACAATGAAGGTTTGTGTGTGTGAGTGTGTGTTCGTCTTCTATGCGTTCACGCATCGTCCTTTCGATTGAGTTGAAACTTCTAACACTTGACTTTCTAAACACGGGGAAGGTCGTCTAGATGAGATTCCGATAAACCAATCCTTAAAACAGAAGTTATTTATTCTTGATAAAATTTCGTTATTGCATTGACAAATCATCATTCATCCGATTTCTATGAAATTTTGCACGCTTTACTTTTAAAACCATGTATGTATTAGTTTATGGAATGGTTGTCTGTTCTGAAGTACCTGCTATAGTTACTGTATAAAGGCTAATATGCTATAAATTTGTTTAATAGCATGAAAAGAACTCGCTAGGAAGAATCGTAAATATGCCATCATGTAGTGAATATAACTAAAGAAACATAATATGAACACATCTGCAAGAAATTAATGTTAAACAAACGTCATTATAATCAAAAATTGTTTTGCTATGCAGAATAAAAAAAGGGAGGGGTTAGAGGTCGTTCTCATTTTGATATCAAGTATTAAAATGACAGATATACACCAACTCCCTTACTTCTTACTACCATGTTTAAAACACGAGGAAGGTCACTGTTCAGGTGATATTTCGATAAAACCAACCCTTAAAGCAAAAAATTAAGGTGGCGCGCGAGTAGTATCGTATAATTACGAGTAAGTACTTTATGTCAGTCCCTCTTTTCTATGGTCCGAATAATAACGGTGGCGAGCGAGTCGACAGAGAGATAGAGAGATAAAGAGATGTAGAGAAAGCGAGTAAAGAAAGCTAGTAAAGAAAGAGAGGAAGGAAGTAACGGATTGAAATAGAAATACAGAGTAATGGATATATATAGAGAGATATAGAGCTATAGAGAGATATAGAGTGATATATATAGATTTACAATTAAGATAAATATATACATAGAGGAATTGTATATAAAGAGAGATAAATAAAGGGTTAGATATAGAATTATACAGCTATATTTATATAGAGATAGACAGATATCCTTACTAATATTATAATTGCGAAAGTAACTGTCTGTCTGTCTGTTTATCTGTTTGTTTGTTTGTTTGTTTGTTACCTTTTCCCGGCTGAACGGCTGGACGGATCGTAATGAAATTTGGCAAGGAGATAGATTATATCCTGGGGATGGACATAAGCTATCTTTTGTCTAAAAAATAAATTTTAAACGGGTTAAAATATGTATATCTTAATTTTATGTAATGTGTGTCATAGATATACAAACTGTTAGTGTCATTCCTCTATGTCTGCTGAGCAATAGCTTTCAAGCCATTACGTTATGTTTTGCTATTGTAAGGAACTAAGTAGAGAGTAAGAAAAAAATAAAGATCTTGACAGTTTATAATGTCGCCATATTTGTTTCAATTTTCAATACCTTTTTTGTATATTAAAATTTAAATTGCAGAAAAAAATAATGTTTCATAGACACATAAATAGTGAGTGTGTGTCATTTCTCTATGTCCACGAGGTCTCGCCGCGTCAATTTTCTCCTGGCTGCGAACCCGTCCGCTTAGTTAAATAAACAATTTTATCGTTGAATGATTTCATGATTTATTTCATGAAAATCTGCTCTCATAAAAAAGTTAGTTTTATAGACATTCAATAGGTGTCTCTCTCTCTCTCTCTCTCTCTCTCTCTCTCTCTCTCTCTCTCTCTCTCTCTCTCTCTCTCTCTCTCTCTCTGAAGATCAATCTATGAATCGTTACAAATTTATATCCTTTATTTTTTTTAGTTTGATTTGATACAATATGATTTCACTAAAAATCAATTTCTACCCTTTGCTATTTTCATTTCCACATTACGAAGTTTCAATTCTTCCACGCGGAGGGACTCCACGCAATATTTTTGCCTGCAATTAAAAACTATTTTTAATGATGCCAAAGAAGTATAACTTCTCATACGCGTACCTAAGTACACGCACCCATTTAATTTATTTAATTTCTTCTATATATTTTTTTTCTCCCTATCTAGGGCACTCATAATTCTTTTAAATTTCACGTGTATGTTTTCAATGTCATTCGAGTTGTACAATTTTTTTTGTCGAATTGGTCATTATTTTTACTTTGTTTCATTTTGGAAACATACGTATTTTAGGTAATATGACAAATAAAAAAAATTAGTTTTACTAACATTCTTAGGTTTTTATTGTGTGGATAGTTTCAAGTTTAATATTATGTAGGTACATAAATTATTAAAATTATAAATTTTTTCGAAATTTATTCATAGGTTGGTAGGGCCTACTAATATTTTCTATTTGTCAATATTGTTATTTTTTTTACAGTATTTACTTATTTGCAAGGAGTTTGGTTTAGTGTTTATAATTTATCTGCTGAGCGTCAAGAGTCTTACGGCTGCTGAGACCGAATACCAGAAATATTTATCAATAATGTAATATATTGTTGAAAAAAATGTATTTTACTATTTCAGGAAAGTTGATTTTTTTATTAATTAGAATAGTTACGTGTAATTGCCATCTTCCTTTATTTCATATTAAACATTATGTTTGGTTGAGTGTGAGATAATTTTAATTATGTATATGTTCAAATTTAATTTAATTTCTTATATATATTCTTACCTTCCTACTTCTATTAAATTTCAGGTGGATGTTAACATTGTCATTCCAGTTGTATAAAATTTTTTGTCAAATTAGTTGTTATTTATACTTTTTGTTTCATTTTGGACTATTTTTTTTTTACTTAAGTCAAAGATTTGTGGTGTATACAGGGAGTGATATCTCTATTAATTTCTATACTCCTTTGGATAAGCAGAATATTGCCACCACAGTTTTACATATAAACAAATCCTACAAATGTTTTAAACATTATGACAAATAAAAAAATAGTTTCACAAAAATCCCTAGTTTTTTTTTTTTTTTGGTGTGTATAGTTTGAAGTTTAATATTATGTATGTACGTAAATTCTTAAACATACAGTTATTTATTAATTTATTTAGAAAATTATTCATAGGTAAGTAATAAGCTGTCTACTTATTTGTCAATATTGTTATTATAGTAGATATGAGTACAGTAAATGCCTACATTCTTTCTCTTTTATATGCTTATATTATTCCTTTATATCTCTTTCGATTTGGAGTGTTTCCGAGCCATTCGGGGTCCTCAAAATCACCCCCCCCCCCCCCCCCTAGGTGGTTAAAGCCACAAAATTTCGAAAGTTTAAAAAATTTGAAAAATCTATCTCTTTCGATTTTAAGTGTTTTCTAGCCATTCAGGGTCCTCGAACCGCCCGCCCCCCTCTGGGAACAAAGCCCCAAAATTTCGTAAATTTCAGGAATTTCAAATATCTATTCTTTCGAGATGGAGTGTTCCAAACCATTCGAGGTCCTGAACATCCACTTTCCGCAAAAGTGAAAGCCCCAAAATTTCGAAATATAAGAATATATAATTGGATGTTGGCATGTATGACGTCGATAAACTCTTACACCGTTTGACCGATCGCCATGAAAGTTGGCACATCGAAGTGTTTTTATCATGGAGAAGGTTTTTATGCTATCCATTTTTTTTTGTAACTCGCCGCTAGATGGCGCTGTAGCGAATCAACTTCTAAACCTTTCAACCGATCGCCATGGGTAAACAGAAAACCATAGGTCACAGATACACAAACAGTAATTATGTGTCATTTATTAATGTCCACCACACTGGACATATCGCTATCCATTTTTCTGTACCTCGCGGACAATATATCACCCGGCGTTCTGCCCGGGCAAAGCCGGGTACTGCAGCTAGTATGCTATAAATTTGTTTAACAGCTTGGAAAGACCTTGCTAGGAAGAATAGTAAAAATTGCCATTATGTAATGAATATTTCTAAACAAACGTAATACCAACGTATCTGCAAGAAATTAGGGCTAAACTCATTATAACCAAATTTGTTTTCCAAATAGAAGCAATAAAAGGGGTTAGAGGCTGTTCTTATTTTGACTTCTAGGTTTGAAATGATAGAGATTGTATACACCAACTCCCTTACATCTTGCAACCATGTTTAAAACACGAGGAAGGAAACTGTTTAGATATATTGCGATAAAAAAAACGCGAGCGAGTAGTATCGGATAAAAACCAGTAAGAACTTTATATCAGTTTTTCTTTTGTATGGTCGAAAATTACTGGTGGCATGCGAGTCGAGAGAGATCTAGAGAGATAGAGAGATAAAGAGAGATAGATACAAAAAGATAGAAAGATAGAGACTAAGTGTGATGGAGAGAGATAAAGAAAGATAGAGAGAGTGATAGAGATATAGAAAGTGATGGATATATATATATATATATATATATATATATATATATATATACAGAGGGGTATAGGTATAGATTATATTAACATAAATATAAATATATATGTAGAGGATATATAGAGATAGAGAGGTTTTACAGCTATTTATATTGTTACGATTTTCCAGCGGGGGTTCGTAAAGGATAGCCCAATTAATAGATTTTATTTCACACACACAGTTTTATTTATTACTAATACTTGTCACTTACAAATAATCTTCTAAATTGGCAGATAATTAATTACACGTAAAGAAATGTCAATTCCCCAGTCACTCGTTTCACACACCTCGCTGGGCCGCACTTCTGGCGCAACTCTCACCGCAGCACCCCTCGTGGGTCTCCGCCGCAGGACTCTGTCGCCGCACTCCGCCGCCGCCGACGCACTTCCCTTCGCCGAGATCCCACTCGACGCCTCACTCGGAACTTCACTGACTCCGCCGCGCCCGCGACTCTATCGCCCGGAAACTCCGCCGCGGGAAAACTCCCGACTCCACTGAACTCACTCACTCACTCCCTGCCCTGGAACCTTCGTCCAAGGACTTCGCCACTCTGCCGCACCCGCGGCACTATCACCCGGAAACTCCGCCGCAGGAGAACCCAGTCACCGACTGACTCTCTCGAAGGTCGGCCCAACCTCCTTATATAGCCCTTGGGTTCCCGTCCAGAACAATCGGGCATGTCTCCGAGATATTGCGTGACCTTCGCCGTCGAAATGTCCAGAAACGCGTCGTGAGTCCTGTCGAAGGACGTGGCGGCTGCTCAAAGAACACCGATGAACGCAACAAGCATCGTGTTCCCACAAAACGCGCCGATAAACATGTCTGAGTCCTTTTATGCCGCATTGCGGCCTCTTTTAAGTAACTCAATCTGAGGCAGGTGCGCGCTGCGACGGTCAGGATGTCGCGAGATAGTATGACACGAGATACCAGGGAGAGGATGCGGGTGGAAGGGGCCGCAGACAGGCCGAACGAGCGCGGCGACGCCAAGCACTGCAGCCAAGCGCGATCGTAACAATATATACAGAAAGACAGATGTATAGAAATATAGACAGATATGGAGATAAATATAGAGATAGAGAGATATTGATATATCGTGAGCTATAGAGATACATAGATGGTGATAGAGAGAGAGACTGAGAAAGATGGTGTGATATGGAAGGATGAATAGAAAGAGATATAGAGATATATAGGTATATGTAGATATAGAGAGTTATAGAGAAATTAAAAAGGATATAGAGAGAAATGCTTTGTATGTGTGTGCAAACTTAAAAAAAATACAAAAATAATTAAAGAGGCTCTGCAATGCATGCCGGGCAAAATCTCGTCTTATAGTAGTATAGGATAGCCAGTCCGGCGCCAAGATTAAGGGTGTGGTGCCTGTGGTGACAACCGCCATTATTGGATTGTGACATCACGGCGGCCATCTTGGATGACATTGACCTTCAAAATTTGCCAAAATTTACCCAAAATTGTCAAAAAATTCGCCAAAATTCACCGAAATTTCCAGTTTATTGGGGGAAAAATTCGCCAAAAAATCTAAAAAACATTTGATAATTCAAAAATTAGGATTTATAAAAACCTCAAAAGTCTTTTTACCTTATAAAGAAAACATATTCTATATTGAGGATTAAGCATCCATGTCTATAGTCTCCGATAAGCCTCTGACGTCATCATGGATTATGACGTCACCGTTTCAATTTACGTTACGGCTGCCATCTTGAAAATCCGTAATTTTAATGCTATAAATTCTAGAAAAAAATTTAAAATTAATAATTAAATTTAATTAATTAAATTTTAATAAAATATTAGATACTAAAAAAACCACCGTTGCACCTATCGTTATGCCCGCCATATTGGGTTCTAGATCGTTGCACTGAAATCATCATGTGAAATTACAAATATATGTAAATTTGTACATTTACGTGAAAATAAATATCCCCCTACAAAAAAAAGTTTGCATTTATACTGAGTTCCGAAAATTGCCCAGGAACTTGTGCTTTATTTTGTTCCAGTACCACCTGCATTAGTTAAAAGTTATTTGCCCTGAATAGCTTTACAGCTTTAACTGTGCACATTTATAAGCATAATCAAAATAATTAAGTCCAATTGTTCAATATTATTATCTTTTCATGGATTAAAAATATTATATCTGTGTTAAAAATCAATTAAAATTTAAAATTATGCTTTAATATTCGTATGAGCGACGATAAATATTAAATCAGTGTTTACAAAAATGTATTTAATACATATTAAAAAACATAGCATTGTGTTTGTTGTACAACATTATTGTAGTATTAAAAACTATTCTTGGCAACCAGTTTCGAAAGGAATCTTTTGTAAAAGTACAAAAGTAATTTTCCGTGTTTCAAGATTGAAGTGTAGTTAACACATGGATATTTACTCTGACATTACGTATTTACAGTTCAGTTTTTTTATTATTACTTTACCAAACTAACATAAATAGTAAATGACTTTTTTGACTGCTGCTTGTACATACGTGCGAGTTTCGTTGGTCTGGAGCGCGCTTTCTCTCGAAAAAAAAAAAAAACACGGCCTCGCTGTCGCGTTCAAAGATTGCGAAATGTTGGCAGCCTTGGAGCAGCCACGGGTTATCTGCGGCCCGTTGCCAACAGTTGGGCGGTTGCGAACACCATCTGAAATATGCGACTCATTAAACCGCGCGACCTCGCGAGTATCTGGTTCACAAATATCTTGATAGCTTGTATTCGCCCGTCTCTTTCCTCGGATCAGGCGATTCAGTCAGAGTATTAAATCTCTTCCATTGCTACTTATACCTATGTGACTGTTACGTTGTAATCAAGGAACATAAAAAGAACCTCTATAAGATACATTATTTTTGATGTGTAACAACTTAGCTCTCGGTATACGGCATTTTGTAGGGGTAATTTCGTGAATGGAACGGAAGTCGAAAAACAGACTTGTGTATCAACAATGGTGCTTCCATTTGTGGTGGATTTCGTGAATCAAAGTTCACAAGTACACAGGTAAACTTTATAGTATTAACTTTATAATGAATTGTAACAAAATTAGCAGTATTTTAATAAAATCACTTCTCGAAAATCAGGTCCAAAGCCGGGGTTTAGCGTTTTTTTCAAGTCTTTTGTCGCTTATGTCGGAGCCGTTTCATTATATATAGTTTAAAATTTCTGTCTGCTAACTTAATGATTCAATAGTGGAAGTAGCTGCTCCAGCAGTGAATTCTAGCGACGGGTGCGCATACTACGTGTGATTCGTGTCAATAAATGTAGTTGAAAACACAATTTGTGTATATTTATCACGCTCGCTATTATTTTAAATAATTCTACATTTAATTTCGTGTTCGAGTTTCGTATTATAAGAGTCTTTGCACCATGAGAACACATGAATTTGCTTGTTACTGAGGTTAGATGTTACACATCTCTGGCGAGTAACGAAAGACTCAGTCTTTTTTTTTTTTGCATTAGAATGCTGTCTTTCTAAACAAATTAATTTAAAAGACACAAATTACAGTAACTCATTTCTCGTTTCGTTTTATTAACATAAACGTTCTTATGATTTTTTGGTGATTTTTAAGTTTTTTCCGATGTTCTAGGTTAATTATTATTACGAATTTCCAAGATGGTGGCCAATATTTCGTCATCGGCTTACTAGTAGATGGTAGATGAGTAATTTGCTTCTTTTCGGATTTTGAGCATGATTGATTGAATATGTGTTTTTGACCTAGAATTACGTTTGTTTTGCATAGTCTAGGGAACTAACCGAGTACAGGAATCTATTGAATCAGTCAGTAAATAAATAGTTGATAGTTGATGATTTTTAGAATTTTTTCCGAATTTCTACCTTAATAATTACATTATTTCAATATGTTGGCCAAGACGGCCGATAAGGTGGCAAATGTCAAGGTAATAAATAATACTGCACTCTAGTGGATAAAAATTAAACTAATATGATGGCAGCTTATTCTAGCCGATGGTGTGTGTACTACGTGACACTAGTGCTTCTTGTATTGATGACTGAAAACAATATGATGGCTGCGCCCTCTAGCAGATAATGTATGTTAACTAGCACTCCTGGTAGCAAGTAAGATTGCGGCAACTTCCTCTAGAAGGTGATGCTATTATGCCTAAATATTGTGACGACTTATTTGGGGAGTACTGGGTTCATAAGGAATATCGCACTGAAATTTTATTACATTTTTTATTAATTACTAATATTTACATCACTAATAAATAATCTTACTTAAAAATTCCTAATCGCCAATTACTCGCACTTAAACATGTTTATTCTCAAGCCACTCCATGTCTGTAAAGTTCACTAGAGCTAGGCTTAACAGTGGTTCGCCCCTTGCATCGTCCTTGTCCACACAATCAGTCTCGCGCCACTCAGACGCCTCTCTCGATCCCATCGCTCCACTTCGCGCCACTCTCGAGGGGGTTCTCTCACCCTCTTCGCTGAAGTCGCACTGCCCCTCTCTCGCAGAACTCTCGGAACTCTCGGAACTCCGGAAATCTCGCGGCACTCGTCGCGGAGGCCGGCGTCTCTGCTTAAGGGGCCCACCTACCTGGGCACACATACGGTGTGCAGAGCTTCAGGAAAAACAACGCAATTTCAAAACTACTCAAGATATCCGAGTGGGGCCTATTTACGAATAGCATTTAAGAGTTCGCTGAGGACCGAAAAGTACTTTTAATTTCGGATTAAGTTTTTAAACTGTATTTTTAGAAGCGTTAAAATGCCTAAAACGCAATTTTCAGAGTAATGTTTAGGCATAAAACAATCAGTACAGATTCTTGAAAGCACTTAAGGGGCTTGCATAACACCTTCATCTTCATTTCTCCGTCATATAATGTTACGGTCACCGCTCAAAATTCACAGTTATCCTGTGACGACGAGACGAATGCGCGCCAGTTCAGAGACTTGCGCTTAGAGGCTATACCGCGCTGGAAGCACCAGCGAGCGTCGCGCTTATCATCCCGCCTCACTAACACACATACACCCCTGACGAGGCGGGCCCCTTAAGTACTGGTGGGTCGTCTTTCCAGAACCGACAAGAGCGGCTATGACGAGTCGCGTCATCCCGGGCCGACACGACGCCCGAAACATCGAGAATAGCATCGCTTGTTCACGCCACTTCGCGAGGCGTCCAGTGGAATTCCCAATGCAGCTCCGCAATAGATAAAAGCGCCGAGGCAGGACGATGCGCGTTAGCCGAGGGGGGAGGGAGTAGCGACGACCCTTGTAATGCGGCCAAGCACGCGTGCCATGCTTTAAGTCAGTGGACCGCACGAGACACGGCGCGTGATGCCAGTGGCCATGCAGGGCCGCCAGCCAGCTCCGAACCTGGCGCGTGTCGCGGTCCTCGCATTCGTAACATAAAAAAATACATTTCCGAATATGTGCATTATAAGTTTATATACATTATTTAATTATCGGTAGGCCTATGGTAAATGTCTCGATGGCCGTCCGTTTAAAGGCGTGTGTTTTCCAACCGAAAGGTCATATATATCATGGTCGAATCACTTCGGTTCAAAGTATTTTGTATTAAAAAAATAATTTATTACTTCGATAAGGACTACAACAACATTGGCAAATAACGGGACATCGACCTTACATGCATGAGACAGAGAGATCCTGACGCTCTCTAGGAACAAAAAGTGACTGTGATGTCAGAAGAACCAAGACGGCGGCGGTGACATTAGAACTCAAGATGGCGATAGTAACTAAAAGAGCATCGTTCTAGAATCTAAAATGGTGTTCATAACTAAAAGTGCAACACTAACGTGGCGGTCGTAACGAAAATTTCTTCGTTTCAGGAGTGGTACTTTCGATTTCAAGGTGGCGGCATTAAGATGGTGACTGGGGTCAAGGTCAATGTCAAAGTTCAAGGTCAAGGTCAAAGTCATGGTCATCTAAGATGGCCGCCGTGACGTTATAGGTCGGTCGGTCATTGACCCCCGCTCCAGCTCCTCGACCTGGACCCAGGGCTCGGGTGCACTGTTGTATACTACTATCAATCAATGCTCAACAATTTTCGTAAACGCGACTATAGGTAAATACTTTCAGTTGTTTTTTTTTTTCAAAAATATATCTAAGGAATAAAAAATAACCATATCAATATGTTGTAGAAATTTACAGTAGCTTTCTTGTAGTATTACAAATCATTTTTGGCTACTGGTTTACAAAGTGATCTTTTTTTAAAAAAAAAAAAGTCCAATAAAAATGTTTTTGTCGTGTTAAAATCATACATTTTGAAAGAGAATATAAGAATGGAGAATTTATTACTTTAAAACATTTGTGAAAGTTGCCAGCTTTGCGCAGTTGTCACGTCAGCAGCTCAGTACGTGTTTTGTGCACTATCCGCCAGACCGCCGACACGTAGTGTTCGGCCAGGAAGCGAGATGGTCGGATCGGGCCGATGCAGGGCCGGCGATAGTCACGAGTGGTGTGTAGCAAACAGGGCGTACAGTCTGTAAGGCCTGGAGCCTTGCCGCGGAGCGCTGTGGGACGCGGCGGGTGCGCGCGAGCGAGGCCATAGGTTCGATCCTCAGGTAGAGTAGAGGCAACAGCGACTAAACTGCTTGTACAGGGCTGATTATGCACGAGTGAAGGGAACCTAATCCAAAAGTCCGATCGATATATTCATTGTTTTAATTGGAAAACACCGTGACTTACTCACTAAAAACCTGTCAGGCAGGCGACAAGTGTGAAAATATCGAACCCAGCTCCCTCCACACCCCTTTAACCCTACCCAGCCTCCCTTATCCCACCTCCCCCAGTTCAGTTTGACACTGGTGGGGTCCGAACATTCGTTCTACTCCCCGACCTAGCGAGAGAGAGAGCTTGTCAAAAAGAAATCCCTTTCGGCACAGCCTACAGGTCGAGGTAGATTTGGAAGTACCTATTTTTTTTCTGGAAATATTTTGTAAACTTTTATAAACTCCTGTAATATTTTAAGAAATTCATATATATAACATTCTATACCTATGTTTTCCAATATTCGCAAAAGATCGATTAAACATTTTATTATATTCCATGTAGCGAAAATACAGGTATTATGAATGTTTTTAACTCAATGCATGCAGCAATAAATGTCTTTACTAATTTCATATTATGCATACTAAGGTAGCTATGCAAATATATTTGACCTTCAAACATTTTTCATTAGTTGCACTATAACGTGGTCGTATAATTTTTTTGACAAAGGTTTGAGGTAATATTTGTATTGTTAAAAATAAATTCCGACGAATTTAAAACCAAGGAACGATTAATTTAATTTTTTTTATATTTCAACCCCTGTTTTTACGGTAATATTTTGCTTCATCAAAAATTGTTTCAGCCAAAATTTTTCGATAAAGTTTAGGTTTTTTACAGTAAATTGTAACATATTTGATAGTATTTGTATTAAAAAGTTAAGTTTTTTTTTGTATTCCGGCCCTTGTTATTTCCATCCCGTTGCATTAATATTTTGTTATGTAAAATTTACTTTTCACATAAAAGTGTTAATAATAGTTACAAAGTTAAACAAAAAACATTATTAAGATAGGTTACATGGTACAGAAGTTTTTTTTTTTTTAATTAAACCCCATGTTTTTTCAACCTCTTGCAGCAATTGTTTGCATTATCAGAAATTGTTTAGACAAAATTTTTGATAATAATTATATGATTTACAAACAATGTGAACGGATTTGATGGTTTTCCAACTAAGGGAATAATTAATTTAATTTTTTTATTATAATTTTAACCCCTCTTTATCCACCCCTTGAAGCAATGGTTGGTTGGAGGCAACAAAAATTATTTCAGACAAAAGTTTTGATAATATTTATAAGGTTTACAAACAATTTGAAAGGATTTGATAGTGAAGCCTACTAAGGGAGTTATGAATTTTTTTGCCATTCAACTCATGTTTAGTCAGTCCTTGCATTTATGTTTGGTCATATCAAAAATTTATTTAGACGAAATTTTTTGGTTTTGCTCGTACGAGTTATTATACGTTCAAACTAATGTGAAATTTTCCATATTAAGGGAGTTAAAGCGAATTCCTTTTTTTAAAAAAACCATCCCCATTTCTACTCCTTTGGTCGGATACTGTCCAGTAATGAACTCGACCAAAGTTTTCCCACTACTAGATATTATGTATCAGTTTGGAAGTTATTTGTGAAAACTTGCGGCAGTTATCGTATCCACAGAATTGGTATGTGTATGTGTGTATATATATATATATATATATATATATATATACACACACACGCACGCACACACACTTTTGAGTTGACGATGGTTTAGGGGTATATGGACCATGAAACCAAAACAAACCTATATAAAATTTTCCGGAAGTCGCACCATGGTAACGGCTACAATAGGTAGAATTTCTTGAAAATGTACCTAAAAACCGCTCAAATAAACTTGAACCATTGCCTACATTTTAAATATATAAAAATTGTAATGTGTAAACATCTTAGCTCTCTGTGTACTGCATTTAATAGGAGTAATTTCGTGAATGGACCGGAAGTCTAATAAACGGAAATGAGTAACCACAGTTCCGAAGTCGTTGAACATGGCAGCCATACGTGTAGAAACATAAACCCGTACATAGTCAATTTCGTAAACATTAGGGGACGTACCAAACGTATTGGTGTGCCAAATGAAACTTTATGATAGTAAAACTACCCTGAAATATAGTTGGTAAACTAAAATATTCATGATAATTGTAATCACAATTTTTTAAAGTACGTAAGAAAACTGGCATTTCACTGTTGATTAATACGTAGACCCCTTTCAAAGTTATAACAGTCTCGATGGCGCGGTGGCAGAGCATGCGGTTGAGAAGCTCAAATTTACTTTTTTAATAACACGGTAATATAATATAATAATATGACATAATAATGTTTAATCGGCTCAATAAGGTTAAGGTTTGTTTGTAGGAAGTATTTACAGACTAATTTAAATCTTTTAATGAAAACCAAATATAAAAACATAGATTTGCTTAGTGTTATTACACGTGTTTTCAAATGTTTCATGTTAATATTTTAGTGATGCCATAGAATTATAACTTCTAACGTGTGCGGAAATAGTATAGTATTAAGTTTTTAGTGAATTTTAACAATATATGCCGTATTTTAATAAAATTCCTAGACGAAAATCAGGGACAAAGCTTCTATTTCGGAATTTTTCAAGTAATTTTCACTTTTATTGGAGCCGTTTCTAATAGCTTAAATTTTTCCATCTGTTTCGTGCTGCTATCTGCGCGTGATGGTGGCAAGCCGTTTACGATTCAGGCAAAAAATTCTAGCAGCGGTGTCAGAAAGTACGTGTGTGATTTACGTCCAGAAATTTCGTACTTGAAAGCGAATATTTATTACGCTCGGCATTGAAAAGCGCGACGCAATGCCATGTGCTTATTCTAATTCCGGGTCTAAAAACTACGCAAGAAACGCAAAACGCTAAAATTTCAGCAACCAAATTTTAGAGAATTAGATTTTATAGTACACAATGCGCATTAACGCAACTCAATTATTGTTCAACTTCCGACTTTCTTGAGATTTGGCTTAATATTTCAACGGCCTGTTGGAAATGAAGTTTTCCGAAAACTTTCAAAGACGCAAATGTTATGTGCATAGCAGGCTACGATTTGTTTTTACTATGAACATTTAGAAATCTTGTTACACGAAATTATAGTTAAATTTTAAAAATAGAGGGAAAATTTATAACTTTTTTTCTTAAAATAGATACTTTTCATATAAGAAGTATGGATATATAAACGGACTGAAGTCATAACACTTTTTATTCGTCACCAATTGCAGAAGAAGTTTTATCGCCTTCAATGTACCTATTCCCCTTGGCGATCCCTACACCGCTCCATACGACGTTTCCATTGTTGAAAGCAGTGCTGGAAGTCTTCTGTCAGCTGGTTGAGAACCTCCGTCGCTTTTGCTTTAACCGCTTACACACTTTCAGCGCCGACTTGACCTTGGGAAATAGAAAAGAGACACAGGGGGCAAGTTCGGGCGAGTACGGTGGATGTTCCAACGCGGTGATGCCGTATTTTGCGAGGAACGCTTTCACAGACAAGGCAGAATGGGCTGGTGCATTGTGCAAGGATCCAGGACTTGGTCTTCCACGAATCGGGTCTTCGTCTTCTCACACGCTCACGTAGGGCCGTCAGAACCTCGATGTAGAAATTTTGATTGACCGTCTGACCCTCGGGTACCCAGTGAACGTAGACAATGCCACGAATGTTGAAAAATACAATCATCATTATGGTTTGAATTTGGATTTGCTCATCCTGGCTTTTTTTTTTTTTAGCCTTGGCGAGCTAGGGCTTTTCCAATGCATGGATTGCCTCTTTGTTTCGGGATCGTAAGTAAAAAACCACGATTCATCACAAGTAATCACCTTGTCTAACAAATCTGGATTAGTGGCGATGTTGTTTAGGTTGTCAGTACAAATGTTCAGTCTTGATATCTTTTGCTCGGGAGTGAGGAGTTTCGGCACCATTTTTGCGCAAACCTTCCGCATGTTCAATGATTCATGCAAAATCTGTCGAACACTTTCTTTGTCGATTCCTGTCATTTCAGAAAGCTCTCGGATACTTAGACGACGATCAGCGCGGATTAATTTACCAATTTGTTCAAGGTTTTCGTCCGTTTTTTGACGTTATGAGCCGTTCTGGGCGCCGATCATCTTCGGTCGTTTCACGCCCTTCTTTAAACCGTTTAAACCACTCAAAAAATGTGTGCGGGATAAACATTCATTCCCGTAGACTTCTTTCAACATTGCATAAGCTTCTGTGGCAGTTTTTCCTTGTTTAACAAGAAACTTGAGGTTAACCCGTTGCTCCATCTGATCACTTAGCATTTTTCCGACGCGTCACTAGTGCGTAGTCTAATTCAATCAACTGCTACAGTCAAACTGAGCGATCTGCTGGCTTGTCTAGCGAGCTCAGGGTGGGGGAAGGACCATCAGACACAGTAATGTTCAAACATGTTTCGGCACGCTCCCAGTTTGCTGCGAGCAGCATCAGTCCAGTTATTTAATAGCCACGCCTCTATTTATCACGCTCGGCATTATTTTTAAGTATTCTACGTTAATTTTCGTGCGAGAGTTTTGCAACAAGAATTTGCTCGTTACCGAGGTTAGATGTTTACACATCTCTGACGAGTACTGAAAGTCTCACCCACTATTTTTATTGCTAGCTAATGCCTGGCATGCATTGCAATGCCTCAATTTTTTGTAATTTGTTTTAAGTGGGTGTATATATGACAACTTTCTATCCATCTATCTCACTATGTATATTTCTGTTTATCTACACACATAAATGCATATACCTCTCACTATATCTCTTTATCTCTGTCTATCCCTCCATGCATCTCTATTTATATCTATATCTCCGATATATCTCCGCTATATACCTATTTTTGTATACATCTCTATACGTCACTCTAAAGCAATAAAAATATTAAAAATCTCTGGTTTATCTACTTTTTTAGCTGTCACCGGTGTGACATAGGTATGATAAAAACACGTGCGTATTCGAATGCAATTTTGCGTCAAAATTGTAAAGCAATCGGTGAAGAAATGTCTGAGATTTAATATTTTGAAGGAAGGAGCACTTGCCCTGCTCGCAGGACCCCAGCGCAGAGCACGTGTCCGGCAGCGGGCGACTCAACGCGCGCAACTGTCGAGGAGTGTCTGTTCAGGATGTACTGTCACCATCCTTAAGAACCTTCTGGTCAAACTGAAGACACGGGCAGTAAAGTTCAAGTCGAACATAGCCGTTACAATATATTTTGCAACTGTTAAAAACAACGACGTGGAAACAACAAAAACAATAGAACTATAGGAATATTTTTTTTTAGGAAACTCCACTTAAATTAATAGTACCTAATTACAATGAAATGGAATAACCACTCGTCATGTGAACCTAGCCTTATAAATTATCCTGATGTGCGTAATTCATACGGACGTCTATCGTGATTTATAAAAAAAATCTAGACATGAGTTACCGCAAACTTGTTACTTTTAAACTATGATGTCAATAAAATGGATATTATTAATGTTTTATTGTTAACATTTTGAGTGATGTTATAGTAAAATTATGTTTTATTCAGGAGAGGACAGCACATTTTGAACCGAGCCTTCCAAGAGTCACCGCCGCGAGGTCGGCAACCCACACTCGGCGCGCAACAAGCTCCGTGGTGAGGGGAATCGGGAGCGAACGTAGGATTTCAATTTTGGAAACGGTCATTTGGGGGGGGGGGGGGGGGGGGGTAAAACCACTTTGCCTGCTGTTTGCTTTCAAAAAAATTATTTCCATTTGTTTGTGGAAAGATAGGTTTTTTTTTTATAAAGATTTAGAAAAAATAATACCCAATGTCCTCTCCCTTTTTTCACATTTTTATTTTGTAAATGGAACAGAAATATTCATGTAAAATTACAGATATTTTAAATGAAAAAATTTGTATCACTACAAAATATTTTTCGCAGTAATACTTGGTACGGATTCTTACCCGGGCATTTATGTTTTGTGCTGTACCAGTACCTCCAGTAGTAAGTTTATTCGTGAACCGTTCCCTTAATAGCTTTCTAAGATTAACTGCGCACATTAATAAACATAAGAAAAGAAAATAAAGCCTTGTTATTGATCATTAAATTATCATTTCCATGGTACAAAAAATATTGCTTAATGAACCATTATTTAAAATATAATATTATGCACCAATTGTCGTAAGAAATAAACAGAATTATATCGAAAAATGTATTTCATACATGTAAAAATAACCATAGCCATGTGTTGTATAAATGTACAATATATTTCTTGTAGTATTACAAATTAATTCTTGGTAACTGTTTTCCAAAGGAATCTTTTGTAAAAGTACAGAAACTACTTTTCCTGCGTGGAGACTTCCCTGGGAGAAGCGGCAGGCTTTATGGCCGCGGCACCAGCGGCTGTGAATGGTCATCGTCAACATCGGGGAAAGATTCGGCCGTGCCACATTGCTTGTGGATCCGGAAATGCCGCGAATTATTTTTGGCACCAGGATGAAATCTATAGCCCTATGTTCACTCTACCAACGTTTGCTTTTCCACTGGCTGATTCCAATGTTTTTGTTCTTGTTGATTTGGCACTGCCTGATTCGCTTACTTTCCCTCTAGCTGGGCACTGTTGGCTCAGAGTCGTAGAGGAGCGTGTCAAAATAACTGCTTTCTAATCACGAACACAGTACAAGAGCATAAAGATTTATGTTCATTCTAGCTTGTGACCAAATTAATACCCGAAATTTCCATATCCTCTATGGCAGAGAACCGTCTCGTAATTCTAACTCAGATCCTACCGAATACGTATATGAAAAAAAATTATTATGTTACCCCCTCAATTATTTCAGTAAAATTATACAACGGCAACAATAAGTAGGAGCAGGCATGTTTTTGCAAAACAAATTTGATCTCTCATTAGCCAGCGGTTTTTCGATTGCTCGTATCTGGCGGCCGCCTGGAAGAGAAACGTTGCCTTATTTCACCGAGTCATTTAGGGCGCGTTTGCTTCCGCCCTGGATGGCTGTGATTGGTGTAGTGACAGCAGACGTGTACCTGAAAGAAAATCGACCCATCACGAAACATAGACGATGCACAGTGTTTTAACTCCCAGCTAGTCTCGAAATCGTTTCGCGAAATATGTACGTCCGCAAATATAAGTTTTGAACTGGTTTTGGAACTTTTTCATTTAAATGTATTCCGTCTTAAATATGTTTTATCTTTTATTTGCAATAAAAATATTGTTCAGCTCCAATTTCAAAGGCACGTACCATCCTAGTTAACTAATTTAGGCCTTAAGTCGTAAAACCGTTTTCTTCTTTTTTTGTAACGAATTTGCAGCCAAAGTTTGTCGGTCAAACTCTGGATCATTTTGGCTTGTACTTAGTAGGTATAGACTAAATGGGTATTACGCTTTTTCGTTTGATGACAATGCGTCGTCAAAATCCTCCAGCACAAGACATGGCAAATTACTACGTCATCGCGTAGTTAACTCCATGAAAGGGGGCGGGGGGTTGTCTGCTCTGGGAAAAACCCGCCACTTGCCGCTCGCAAGTCACCGTCTCGTTTTCCCTTGAGAACAGTCCCGCCACCGCCTCGCCACTTAGCGCCAACTACAGCAGGCTTCACGGGAGAGTAACAGGGGGCGTTGGACGTCTGCGCAGTTGGCATGATGCTGGTTCACAGGCGTGGTAGTCACGAGCGTACGCAGAATTATATTTCAGGGAGGGGGGCAGAGAACCACATTTTTTGTTCTTTTATTTCAAACTCAATTTGTTGGTAGAAATGATAAATTTATTAGGATTTATAGGAAAAAGGGGTGGGGGGGGGAGAGAGAAATATCCTCTACCCCTCCCCCCTTGCGAACGCCCTTGGTGGTAGTTTCTTCTATCCGAGGCACGAAACTGCCATCAAAATCATTTTAACTTAACAGGCTGTCCACACAAATAGCTTATCATATTTTCTGTTTGTTTTTTCCTGACTCTCCCTGATCAAAATTTAAAATGTTCCTAACAATTAATTTTTTTTTAAATAATTAACCTATGTTGCATTTTTCCAAAATAAATAAATAAATAAAACACAGCCTCCGCCATCACCAATGATGATCTAGTTCTCTCTCAACTCTCTTTATTCAAAGAGAAATATGCATGCGCCATTTTTAAGCGAAAATATTTTCACAGTAGGGATGATAGCCGACTAAGATTAATATAACTAGGGAATTTCCATTACTTTTATTTCAAGTAGCTTAAATCAATTCCAGCTTTTCTGACTTTCATCCCTGTCTTTCCAGAAAGTTGAAACCCTGCTCAAATAAATTTTAAAAAATATTATTTATATGGAGACTTTTTACTTCTGTGAATTTACTGCTGGTATGTTTAGACTGTGTCCGAATTGACCTAAATTATATTCTTGCATGTACATGTCACCGGAAGTGACATCCCTAGGGCTGGGAGTGAAGTATGAAGGAATATGCGAGTAAACAAATTTGTGGACATGCCGTGTACTTCCAGGTAATTAAACGTCACCATCTTGAAAAAAATTTTTGTAGGTTATATATTATTTAATATTCTAGCAATAAATTTAAAGTCTCGTAAAATAATTTTCACTTTATATTTTACCAGGATTAACAAATGCAATGAAAACTAACATTTTATCAGGTTGCAACGAAGTTTTGACAAATACATTCACATATTCCGATCGTAACTTACGAAACAAAGGTAGATGTTTGAGTATATTGCCTTAAATTGTGTGTTTCTAATTGAGTGTAAATATTTCCTATTTTCAGCTCAATTTCTTAAACTGAAAATAAATGTTACAACCTGTTTAGCTAGCCACCATTTATGTAGGACAAAATCTATATACACCCTTAATGTTCTAGTACATCACAAGGACCAGTGAAGTATGTGAGTTCCCAAGTACATAACTGTGTACTTGAATTCGGACATAGCATTAGTATGAGACTCGTTATATACTAATATACATACATATACAATGCAGAGAGCTCTTTAAAGAACAAATCTTTTTTTTTCAGTTTTGTCGATGAATAATTGTGTTATAATCAATAAAGTAGGTATATAGAGATATACAAATTGTTTACGGTGCTTTTTTTACATACTGGTGAGACTGGGTCATGTTTACACGGATTTATAGAAATTCATTTTTCATAATATTTTTCTAAATACTTATCTCACCTTAAAATTATTCCAAGATATTGAGTACCCCCTTGGGTTTTTATAAACAAATTTTGAATTTTCTTTAATATCAATTCTAGTAATAAAATTAAAAAATATGTGCCTATGTTGGGTTTGTAAACACGCCCCGCTTGCAGGGTAGTTTACACACTTCGCGAGGCAGGCTTACACATGCTTTTCAACTGCATTTGGAGCTTGAAAATAATACACAATTGCTATAATAGTAATTTATTGTGAAAAAACTTTACTATACCAGCCGCATTAAACTTAACATTCAAATTAATGAACAAAAATGAAAGAAAAAAGGTTAAATTTATAACTAATATCATTATATGGCAGTGGGAAATATGTCCTAACAAAATTCGCTATCACCGTCACGATTACAATTTACACATATAAAAAATTGATCATCTCCTGGAATACGATATTCATTGCCCACTTGATTTACACTCATTGCAGCGCACCTCTCTTTTCCGCATCCTCATTCATTATACAAGCTCCCAAACAATATGTGCATGAACTTTTTTTTCAGTTTCTTAATGTAATTCTGAATCATTAGTATTTTTATGATTTATAATGTGGGGGAGAACTGGGTTCGTAAGGGATAGCCCAATTAAGTTTTATTAAAGTTTGATTGATTACTAATATTTAATTAATTATAAATAATTGTACTTAAAAATGTTCGATCACAAATCACTGGCATTTAAAAATGTTTATTCTCAAGTCACTCAATGTCTGTCAATATCCACAGTTCGCACTCCTCACTGGAGCTAGGCTCAACAGTGGTTCGCCCTTACCTCGCGCCTGACCACACACACAGTCTCGCGCCACTCAATCGCCGCACTCTGGAGATCTAGCAGAACTCCGCGTCGCGCCACTCACGCATGCCTTACATCAGTGGACCGCCCGTGGCCACGGTGGTCTGGCATGGCCGCCAGCCAGCTCCAAACCTGGCGCGTGTCGCGGTCCTGTCTGTGTTCGTAACAATATTTTCTTAAATAGACCTGAATTATTGTCCATTGAATTTTAGGAAGTTTATATTTCAGAATTTCTGGATTTCTCAAAACAAACAACTGTTTTTGACGTGACAACGTCTAATAAATCGATGAACGCCAGCTGCACGCACGAAAAAGTGTCCCACTACGGATGTCCCACTACGGATGTGTCCTATTTGCTCATTGTACGCATGCGTGGCATCTCTCTTCCACTCGATTGGAACGACCATCGATTTGACTTTTCAATCATATTTTCGTCGTTTGAATTATTAATATTATGTTATTTAACGATAATCCACCGATTTTCTGCACAATCGGTACAGTTGTTTAAAAGTAATGTTGAATATTCAAATACGTTTCGAACCAACAATGGTGTTTTACATTTACACATAATAATGCAAATTACAACCGGGATCTTTTGCACAATGTTTTAAAAAATATTTTAACACATTATAATTAAGTTTCGTGTATTTGGGATGCGTATTTGTTATAAAATCGAGTTATAAAAACGAAATAATATTATTCCCATACCGTGAACAAAATTTTATAAAAATATATATAACATCTGAAATTATTATTTAACGAATATGGCCTCGTGGGTGAGCGATCAGCGGCGCTATCTTCTAATTGTAAGGTTGTCGGTTTGAATCCCGGCAGGTGCGAAATTTTTTTTTGTACTTGTAAAACTAAATACGACGCACGTAACATTTCAAAAGTAATAAATTTATTTGAATAATGAATGCAAATAAAAGTAAATTTATTAATTAAATTGTACATTTCATTTCACTCCTTTGTATCCATACAAAACAGTGATAATTCAATAAAAATGATTCAATTTTATTCATAAAAGTATGCAGAGGTAGATTTTATCATACAAAAGATAGAAAAATTTAAAAAAAATCTTCCTCAAAGAATATAAAATTTTTAATGCCTAAATGGTTTGGTTGCAAAAACCTATTACGGCTCAGTCTCAGGCCGAATATGATATTTCCTTTTCTTCTGGATCAATCATTTCATCAATGTTTTGTTATCTTTAAAAGATTTGTGCAATGGGAGTGCATGACTTGATGTAATTTTTTGGACATACGCCATTGCTAATAACTTTTCATGTTGAAGATTAACTAATAAATAAAAAAATAAAAAAAAATAAAATAATAAAAACAAAACAAAAAAGACAAAAAACACACAAAATTAAGCAAACAATTCCTGTTGTCAACAAGGATATGAACAACACAAAATATTCCGAAACAGGAATATGGTCAACAAACAAAGAAAAACAAAGAAAAATGTACTAAGAGAACGAAAAAATAAACCACAAATGATGACAATACAAAAATATTGAAACCAAAATAATTCAGCACAACAGTTGAAACGAGACAAAAAAACACGACAAAACGAAAAGACAAACAAATACAATAGTTTTACCAAAACAGAAACAAGCGACGTTTCGGGAACTGCTATCTGCTCCCGTCCTCAGGCAGAGACGCACATGGTACGGAAACACAGGTGCGACCATATTCCTGTTTCGGAATATTTTGTGGTGTTCATATCCTTGTTGACAACAGCAATTGTTTGCTTAATTTTGTGTGTTTTTTTGTCTTTTTGGATTTTTTATTTTTTATTTTTTTATTTTTATTTATTAGTTTTTCTTCAACAGAAAAAGTTATTAGCAATGGCGTTTGTCCAAAAACTTACATCAAATCAATGTTTTGTTATGACGTTGTCACGTTAAACTATCGTCCGTAAACCGACTTTACAGACAACCAATTTTTTTTGTTTGTTTGTTTTTTTTTTTTTTTTTGCTATCAAACTCCATCTTTTTTTCCATATTTCAGTTTTCTTATTCTTCTCTGTGAGCTTCCATGATTGGTGTATTAGTCAACGCGGCTGACTTCCTTTTCGTTCTACCTTTTCTGTTTTTTATTATGTTTTTGAGGCACCTTTTCGAAAGATGTTGCCTGTTCAGGTGTTGGGAAATTTAACTTCTTTGACGTTGGGTCGGCGAAGATCGTTAAGAAATGCTTGGGATAGTAACAAAAGGAGAAGCACTGTAATACACTGTTAGAAATTCAGTAAATTTACGAACTTTTTAATGAATGATTTAACTCAAACGAAAAGTTCTTCGTAATTTCAAATTACTGAATTTTCGTAGAAACTACGCTGTATTTCTAAATCCGAGTTGTTGATTCGTTCTGAACATAGGTAAAAACCCATAGACAAAAGAATAGTGCTCTGGTTCTAGACTTAAACAATTTTTGAATATATTCTTAACACCAAGAATATTCTTTTGGATTCATGGTCAAAGTAAATTGAACTCAGAGACCATAAATTAAAAAGATAGCCGTAAATTTACGAATATCTCTGGATAATTTATAACAGCATTCTTCTTAAAAAGAAGGTGAAAATGTTCAACAGTGTTGTGTCAGACTTAACCATAATGTTTGTGAAGGTTGGAGGCTTCCTCGCGGTGGTTGGATCATGTGCAGGTCTATCAGAGACATAAGGAGGCACATTATTCGCATCATAAAAAATATCACAGTTCAAGGTGTGCATGTCCATGTCTTGAAATCCTTACTTTATTTTTGCGGGAGATGATGCTAAAATAAGCTTATGGTTAAAATATAGTTTACGTCTTATATTGTCATGGGCCGTTTTCTAGCATTCCTTCATGCATCACGTACGTGTGGAGTTGAAATAAATATTTATCGAACCTTGAAAACTACGGCCCAGTGACTGTAGTAGCTGCAGTGATGGTGGAATAGTAACTAACTGAAACGTAACTCCAAAGTTCTCCAAATAGTCCGAAATATAAGGTATGGCTATCTGGTTGAACATCTTACCCGTGAAATCAAGTGTTTACTTAATTTCAAAAAAAATAATTAACCAATTCTCTTTGATGGGTAAGCATCACCAACTAAACCTACAGGCCCATCACTCAAAACATGATGCTGAAACCTAGCCCTTGGACATACAATAACCGAGGAAGAACTGTCCACACAGCGCTTAATACTAATAGGGCCACAGTAATTAACGACCATTTTTCTGCCGATGTAATATTTTTTACAATTTGACTGAATCTTCTGCCTGCTAAAACTCTATTTGGCCTTTGCACAGTTGAAATGCCAGTTTCGTCTACATTACGAATATATTTTAAAAACAGTTGTAGTTTTTGCCCAAAAACGCCTATACATCTGCATGACTGAAACTTGTAGTTCGAGCTAAACTTGTAGCCTGAGAATGTCCTAATAGGCAGTGTGTTGCCTTCTTAAAAAAAACAATTAACCAATTATAGCCTGCCATTGCATTCTCTTTCCAGGAGGGAGGGGTCTCTTTGTTATAGGAAATAGCATAAGTAGGGACTGGAAAAATTCGCGGTTTCTATGATCTCCAGGGTAGACTTCACAGTCGTATGAACACTTGGGTAAGAGTCACTCACTTAAGGGGCCCGCCTACCTGGGCACACATACGGTGTGCAGAGCTTCAGGAAAAACAACGCGATTTCAAAACTACTCAAGATATCCGAGTGGGGCCTATTTACGAATAGCATTTAAGAGTTCGCTGAGGCCCGAAAAGTACTTTTAATTTCGGATTAAGTTTTTAAACTGTATTTTTAGAAGCGTTAAAATGCCTAAAACGCGTGTTTTCAGAGTTATTTTTAGGCATAAAACAATCAGTACAGATTCTTGAAAGCACTTAAGGGGCTTGCATAACAAGTAGGTGTATTTGGTTCATATGGGGACAGGGGAGGGGGGAGGGGGATTCGGGGATTCGAGGCGGCCATCTTGGATGACGTCACTTCCAGCGGCCATCTTGGATGACGTCACTTCCGGCGGCCATCTTGGATTACTTCACTTCCGGCGGCCATCTTAGATTGCGTCACTTCCGGCGGCCATCTTAGATTGCGTCCCTTCCTGCGACCATCTTGGATTACGTCACTTCCGGCGACCATCTTGGATTACATCAAGTCCGGTGGCCATTTTGTTTTCTACAACATTCCTCTATTTTGAGTTTCGTCCGCCATCTTGAAAATCTTTATTTATTATCCGATTTTAATGAAAACAAATTTAAATTTTAAAAAATTAAATAATCAAAATTTTAAAATAAAATTAAAAAAATATTATTTAATAAAATTTTAATTAAAAACCTACATATCGAACACCCCACTCCTCTAAATTACAAGTACATCATCTAGCACCCCCACCCCTCTGTTACAATGGCATCGTCATCGAACACCCCACTCATTCATGTTACAATTTTTCGTTACATCCACCATCTTGGAAAATCATAATTATTAACTTAGAAAATCAGGGAAAAAAATATATACCATCGTTGTCTGCTGGAGGGACCATCTTATTTAGTGGAGACTGCCATCTTGATTTCATCTGATGGATGTCGTCATCGGCTGTAGGTTTATAAAGTATGTTAGTGTATGTAAGGTCGAGTTACAATTCTCTACCAACATTGTTATGAACCTTATAGACCAAAATCCACAGAATCCACAAAATCCACAAAATCCACAGTCATTTTGTTGTTGTAACCGACAGTTTTTTCTTAAAGTCTTATCACTTATAGGTTTTAACTAAAATATATGTTATCAATACTATCGTTGTGGATGCGTTAGTTAAAGTAATGATAATTTAAAAGAACATTTATTACTCCATCTTAGCTGGCCAAAAAATTTTCAGAGTCCTAACTCACAAGTAATAATCTCTTCTCATGTTTGCGTACACGTGTTTTAAAGCTGCATGGAAGCAGATATTTTTAATGTCTGCGTTCAATTTCACTTTTATAAACAAGTTCATGTTTGCGTACATGTGTTTAAAAGCTGCATGGAAGCAGATATTTTTAATGTCTGCGTTCAATTTCACTTTTATAAACAAGTTCATGTTTGCGTACTCGTGTTTTAAAGCTGCACGGAAGCAGATATTTGTAATGTCTGCGTTCAATTTCACTTTTATAAACAAGTTCATGTTTGCGTACTCGTGTTTTAAAAGCTGCATGGAAGCAGATATTTTAATGTTTGTGTATAATTACATTTCACCATTCTGTAAGACATTTATAAGTATCAGTACCTCGTGGGATATAGGTTCTATATTAAAAATAATAAACAATATGTAGGTAAAATTGTATTTATTAAATTAAGAACATATTTTACACAACAAAAATGGAGCAAAAACAAAAACTACACATAAAAAAACTGAAACTTTACAACAAAAATGGAAACTATAAATCAAAAACATAAACTGTACAGCAAAAACAGAAAAACTATACAACAAATGGAAACAACTACCAAACTGCCAAACTATTTAAATCAAAAACTATTTACAGAAAAAAAATTATTCGCCGCCTCCAACATATCCGTGGGGTACTGTGTGGATACCATCTTCGCAGATCAGCCGTTTGTCGTCCTCCCACGTTATGGCCAGCTTATTGCTGTACTCAGTATAGAGTATGTGCTGATGGGAGCGAATTGCTCTAACGCCTGCCCTCATTGTGCGGTGGTCTTGCAGGGCATCCAGGTAGTCATCGAATGTTATGTGGTTTTTGACCACACATCGCTGGATGCCCTTGGCCTTTTTCTCGCTCTTACCACCACACCTGTAGGCGTAGAGTTTGGCCCGTAGGCTTACAAACTCCTCCATCACTTCTCCCCCACATTCATCTTTGAATTTACCGACAACTTTCTTGTTGATGGGGGAGAAGCATGGGTGGTCGGAAGGGTAGCAGCTGGTGTCGAATTTAGCCATCAGTGTAGGGTCGGCTTTGAGGTCTGAGTAAAAGTCTGTTGTCTGGATCTCATACACAAAACTGTCTGTATCCATATACATCAGGTGAATATTGTCATGGTAACGGGGTTTCATGGTATTGTAGTGGAAGTCGTACATGAGAGTCTTTGAAAGATCTAGTACGGCCAGTCCGGCATAGATCGGCTTGTCGAAAATGATGGTCTCGTGATTAAGGTGGACTAGAGACAAATTCGGTTCGTACATTGTACGGTCCTTGAAGGACGGACGACACACCAACTTCTTGAACCTCTTCTCAGAGCACACCAACTCCATTTTGAGCCTCCGCCTTTTATTTTCCATCAGTTTACCAAATGTCGAGTTCACAGCGAGCTTAAAGAACTCCTTCTCGAACTCGTTGGCTGCTGCTTTCCGCTTGTTGGTATTCAGCCGAATATAGGGCTCCAACCATGCCGACTGCTCAAACTGCAGGACTCGATGTATCTTAGTCACTCTCAGCCCATGAGATACCGCTTGCTGGAGGTTTTTGTAGTGGACAATGTAGTGCTCTTTATTTTCAAGTGTTGTCATCAACTTTGATTGATTTGAGCCGGGCGGACACTGATTTATGGGGAGAAATGGCAGGTCTTTATGACTTTCATGGAGCTCGGGAGGGTACTCCACATCACACTCAATAATGTAGCCTGTAGGAGAATCATCTGGGACAGACACGACATCAATTGATGTGTCTGCCCATTGGAAATGCCGAATTGGAAGCGGCAGAGACATCGCCCACCCGTACAAATTATTTGCATCAATGTACTCCAGGAATGTGGATGGCTTGGATGCATCATATGTCTCAGGTATGTAGGAGTTATTGGCTACGCAATGACGTTTAATGCTTTGCGCTACTCCCCCCCTAATACCAGCCTCCACAAACATGTACATATCATAATCGGTAAGAAGCTCTAGCTGTACGCCTGTGGTTCGAAGCATCGCATCGAAAGCGAACCCTGGACAAGAAACATAGTGAGACGGATCTAGGCTGTATGTCTCCAAACATATGGAACGGAAATTCTCGAATACATCCGCCAAAATCAGGACATCTGTCTTTAGATACAAGTCAGCGTACTCCCCCAAAGTAGCACACTGAAACTTGTCCCAGACTTTCACTGCATGAGCGTACTCCATCTCTGAAATCATGGAATCAGTCAGACTATTGTAGAAATCATCGATGGATGGAAGACGAGTATCATCTAGTCGAGCAAAAGAATCCACAAAATCATACGGGAAGACACCCTTGCGGGTAACCAACTCCAACTCATCAGGCGCGAAAAACTCAGTAGTACTTATAAACTTGTCTGCAGGCAAGAACTCAGCGAGCGAAGCAAGACCCCGACTCATAAAACGGAACGTATCGACAAACTGAATGCTGAACTTATCGTGTAACTTCTTGGAAAAAGTTATCAGCTTCTCCTCTGAATTCGGAATGATGAAGATGTCTTTACTATCATACCCCAACTTCCTGATAATGAAGTTCTGATCGTATGCCAGGTTGTGGAAGAACACAATCAACTTTTTCGGTCTGCGCCTGAGAAGGTTGCAGTCATTACATGCAGGCCCAATAAATTCGCCGGTGAAGTGATTGTGGTCACGAACTTTCTTTACAGTTCCTCCGAACTTTCCTCCACAGTAGCAACAACACCTTGCTTGCAGAAAAGCAGTGTTTTGTGCATGTGTGAGCGGAGTCATAGGAACAGACGTAGAAAATATTTTCTGTACGTCATGTCCAATCTCCACAATGCGGGATATGAACTTATCCTCTGCGTCACAACCGCGATACAATTCAGGCTCTGATGGAAGTGCTGAAGTGAGGTGTGCAGGAATGATGGTATTATCAGCTTTCACGTAAATACAGTAGCTGTATGCTTTATGCTTTTGGTACTGCAGCGTGTATGACTCATCAGTATTCGGGTGACATGTATGGATTTTCTCTAGAATAGCTTCAAAGTCGCAATATACCACGATGGGCATCTTATCACTGTGATGGAAGTTTTTGAACTTCAGAACAGGTGGCTGGCCGTTTTGATCGGGCGATGGCATCTCCATCCTAACAGCAGCATGCTGTTTGCAGAGCTCACGGTGTTTTTCCAAACACTGAAGACCAGTGAGCCCGCTAACCCTACCCCGATCATCGTAATGCTTGAAGCATCTTTTACAAACATGAATAGCATCATGATGTGTAGTGATTTGGGACCGAACCAGAGCAGAAAAATTAGTGATGTAGGTGAAATGGGATGAATCGTCATTGACCAAGAGCAGAAGATCGAAATGATGTTCTTTTTCTTCAGGAGCGACTCGTGCAGGAACAACATTCAGATTCTCGTCGATACTGTAGATGTTGATGGAGACTCCGGGGTTCTGTTTTTCAAACAGTGGTATTTGCTTGATTGGAGTAGGGAAGTCAGTGTTGTTGAAGTTGAACTTCCCCTCCAAGTCATGGTAGCGCTGGTTGACACGTTCAGGATGCTCACCTTCCACGTACTTCACAAGAATCGACCACTTAAAGCACATGTGGTCTTCGAGGTTTTGCGGATTTATCACTGCGTATTTGTCTTTGATGGAAGTAGGTAATTCGATGTAGGAGCTGGCACGGAGTGGATCGAGCTTGTTGATTCTCAACTGTAGTCGCTTAACGGCCGACAAAGTCCATCCGGACCCCTTACCCATGTAGTCTTCCTCCTCCTTGCAGATCTTAGAGATGGACTCGGTAACTGCCTCCTCCACCTCATGAACTGCGTAGAGGGGGACATTCATGGTTTTGAAGGCCCTCTTGTCTTCACAGGCATCTACGGGTTTTTTGTAGGCGCACTCGAGCACGATATTGAATTTGAGAGGTCCGTTCTCTTCAATCTCCTCCACAAGTTGGTTGATTATTTTGTTCTTGATGGAGTCCAGGTACGTACAAATATCCTTGGCAGAACTTGACGTATTTTCTGCCACGTACGTCTTCAAGTTACCCTTGAAACCCACTTCGGCGGTGATGAAGCCGTGGGTATTGGCCAAACCAGTCCCGGTCACCACCTTTGTTCGGCTGGTCGAAGGCTTGGGCGTAACTGCAGGCTTAACTGCTACCATCCTCTGCTTCTTTGTTGGAGGCGGAGCAGGCCCCTTGCATACCTTGATGTGGGCTTTTAACTTATCAGCCCTGGCGAACTCCTTAGCACAGTTGTCGCAGGTATGTGATATGCGGTTTGGGTTAAGACCGCAAGCCGACTTCTCATGGCGTCTTGCAAAATCAGCACGGGCGAAGGCCTTGTAGCAGAAGCTACACCGCATGCCTGATGTCGTAGCGACAGCTCCAGCACATGATGCAAGGTGCTGCTGCATCTTATCGCTGCGTGCGACCATCTTTCCACATAGGTGGCACTGTTGGTGGTCACGATGCTGGTTCTCAGCACACTGACGCTCGTGCCGGTAGCGGTTGTGGCCTGCCGTGAATGTAGCAGAGCAGAAACGGCATTTCTGAACGGTAGACGCCATCATCACGACACTCGGTAGACTGGTCTCAACGTACGGAACACACAACGGTAGCTCGACGCACGGAGAACTATAACAAAAGAATTAAGAATACAATGTAGCTAGATGTTAACACGAAAAAGTTGCAAACATAACCTCAAAACTCTATCCCTCAAGCTTATTAACCTAAACTGATAGCAATGTAACTAAATAAAAAAGTTACAAACATAACCTTAAAGCTCTAGCACTCAAGCTTACTAACCTAAACTACTAGTAATGTTACTAAATAAAAAAAGTTGCAAACATAACCTCAAAGCTATTCCTTCATGTACAATCCTAAAAATGGTAGAATATTTAAAGTACCTACTCATAAAAGTTAAAGCTGAAAAAGTATTCAATGTTAACTCAAAATGATTGATTACATAACCTCAAAACTACACTAATGCACAACTCAAAAATGCTAGAATATTTAAAGTACTGTTAAAAGTTTAAGCTAAACAATTCCTGGTTACCCATACATAAGTGTACAGAGAAAAAACTAGCTATCAGATAACCTACGAAAAAGCTGAGAAACATAAAAATATTAACGAAACATGTAGCATACCTCAGAAAACGATGAAGTGGAGCTGCAGAAGATGATGTATCGGTGGCGGTAGGAATCGTGGTAGCAGCGAAACTCACACACGAACTAGCTCACTCAAACTCCAAGAACACAATGAAGCTCCGACAGTTAATCCTGGCCATTTATAGCCTCGGACCTGCCTGTTCTTGGAAAAACATTAGGAACAGAGTATTTCTGTTGTATCCGCCAATAGGAATGTAGTACATGGAAGTACCATTGTCTTCGGAAAAACCCAGCATGACTCATGTGCATGTCGTAGCAGGTCTGTGAGTGGTGGTGGTAGAAATGTAACCTGACAGCCAAACATGGGAAACCACACTCGGGTAAAACCACGAATGACCTAGGTGATTAGAGATTAGGGCGCGAGGCACTGCCTGCATCGTGACTCATCACTCAGGAATGTCATCTCACAGTGTCCAGGGGACCCAAACAATAGACTTGACCGTGCATGTCACAACTGGTACATTAGTCCGCGACTTTGTGGCGCCATGAGGCGCTCATGAATGTCTGAGCCTGCCACCAACTGCTCGTCAAAGTGTCATCACGAAGCACTCGAGCTGCAGTCATGACGCGCATGCTACAACAGGCCCGTTAGTCACCGACTTCGTGGCGCCAATCTGACACTCGGGTAGACAGGTAGCTAAATGGTAATACTAGTAATGCAAGGAAATAAAAAAAATCGGGTATGTTTAATACATTTATTAAAAGTAAGAACACATTACAAAACTAAAACATTAACAATTTATTCTACATTTATTATGACCAACATTCGTTTATAAATTTTTAGCATTTCATTGCGAACAATCAGTTGAACATCCACAGAATGACACATTTTGCTGATGTTCCAGGAACAAACCCTTTTCACAAACATTTAAGGAGACTTACCTTAAGCTTTCTTTTCATTGGTCAAATAAAACATCTCCCTCTCTTCCCCTTTTACAATGATGCTGCTTCACCATTACGCTAAAATTCTGTAAGACAAAAAAAAAATATACTTCCCTTAAACCTTACGGTAGAAATTTCATCCTAGGATGCTGTTACTGCATCTAGAAATTAAAAATTATATTATCTCATACAGGTTTTATTTACATGTTAGGCTTAACCATCCTACCACACACACACACACACACACACACACATGCGTGCGCATGCGTGCACTGAGATGAAATACATACTTGCCCAAATAATGTACTTTTATTTACAAAGGCAACATATTAAAACACATAATATTTAAATTTTGTGTAGATTGGATGGTACCAGAAACCATACTACAAAACGAGCGGACAACACTTGATTCTTTACTATGATTGGGCTGACGGATTGCCTCTGGAATGCCCTTGTTACCTTCAACGACTCAGAATTAATACTTTTATCCATCAAAAAACAGCAACAGTTTAACTAAGCAAACATACACCCCACACCCCTTAAAAAATTGTTATTACACAAGGCATTATTTACATGGTAGGAGACCGCACATACGAAGTGCGAAGCTTCAGGTTAGAAATATTGATTAAAATAACTACTAAAGATGCTAATTTGTTTATGAAAAAATTGCACATGAAATACAGACACTTGCTTATTTACACACACATACATACATACATACATACATACACCCTGCATGGCTTCAGAAGTAAGTACGATATTTTGAAAACCACTCAAGACTTACATCTGTTTATGAAAAGGAGCTAAATATTAAAAAAAATTCAAAGTTAATTTTAGAGATGAAATATCATGTGCAAGTCCTTGCATGCGAGAAGATTTTATTACGCAATTATCTTCATTTTCCCCAAACCATAGGTCTGATGTCTGGATACCACACAAATCCCACACCTAACATATGCAATACGAGATGACTGCACGCCAGTCCAAGCCCCTGCGCTTAGAGACGAATCTGCACTAGAAGCGTTAGCAAGCATTGCAATTATCTCGCTTCACTAATGCAGATTCACCTCTGACTAGGTAGACCTCCTGAAACAGTAAACATAGGACGGTGAAACACATTAAAATAATGCATTTCAAAATAATTGAATAATATAAAACACTGCATATTTCACGAAAATCACCACGCAATTGACAGCCCTTTCAGTCACAATTCTGCGAATGCTATCACAGAATGCTAGATTTAGAAAGAAAGGATCATTCATTCCTTCATTATGGAACAAAGTAATACATCACATGAAGAGAAACAAAAAAGGCACACACTTCGTTCTTAGACTCGTGCCGCCTCCTTGACAGAGAGAAAAGATTGTACACATAAAATAGTATATATTTCATTTCCAGCGATGAAGCTGTACTAATATCACATTGACAAGCTTAGATGATCTAGGGAGAGATAAAGTAAATATATTAACAAAAAAAGTCGACTAAAATTCATTTACAAACAAAATACTTAACATTCCTTCGATTACATATTTTTCTCAATTTAATAAATGAGAGAACACAAACATTTGCTTAAATCACTATTTATCAATTTTAAACTCTCTTGTACATCAGGAAAAAATATATTGTATCATTCATTATTAGTTGTAATGTAAAAAATGCAAAACAGTTTCTTTGTGGGATGTGGAATTCTCACTCACGATCGAAAAAAGAGTGGCTTCGCTGTAACTCAAGGGGAGGGGGGGAAACCATCTTGAAAGTTGAAGTTTCTCATATATTTGGATGTATAGTAATCAAGTAAGTAATAACATTTGGTGGTATAATATCCGTCTGATTAAAGTTTATTTGCTAACATGAATTCACAAATTAAACGAATCTCTGAGTACATTTGCTTATCTTTTTTAAAAAAAAAATGCACAGATTGATTGTTTTATCATGAATAACCAGGAGCACACTAAAAAAACAAACGAAATTCTCGCCAATAATAACCAACAGCACACAAACAATAAAAAAAAAACCATGTGTTAGTAATAACATGCAGCATGCGGAGAAAATCACCAAAATATTGTCAAGAATAACCATCAGTACATGTAGAATACCAATAAAGTCTTGACATGAAAAAGGCTGAAGTGCACGGAGAAAATCATCAAATTCTCGTCAGGTAAAAAAAGCAGAAGCACATGAAAAAAAACCAACAATATTATAACACAGTAATGTTGAAGCACACGTAGAAATCTATCGAAATTTCATGTGAAAAAATAGGAGCACTCAGAGAAAACTATCAGGGAGAAGATTAAAAACTCATAAATTATCAATTTTTTTAAAAAAGTTCAATTTAAATCCTGCTAGAACTCTCATGTTGCTTAAGCAAAGAGTTCACAAGCCGAATTGTGCCAGAACTCTCATGTTGCTTAAGCAAAGAGTTCACAAGTTGACTTGTGCTAGAACTGTCATGTTGCTTAAGTAAAGAGTTCACAAGCTGACTTGTTTACTCTTTGCTTAAGCAACATGAGAGTTTGGGCAGGATTTAAATTGAACTTTTTTAAAAAAATTGATAATTTATGAGTTTTTAATCTTCTCCCTGATAGTTTTCTCTGAGTGCTCCTATTTTTTCACATGAAATTTCGATAGATTTCTACGTGTGCTTCAACATTACTGTGTTATAATATTGTTGGTTTTTTTCATGTGCTTCTGCTTTTTTTACCTGACGAGAATTTGATGATTTTCTCCGTGCACTTCAGCCTTTTTCATGTCAAGACTTTATTGGTATTCTACATGTACTGATGGTTATTCTTGACAATATTTTGGTGATTTTCTCCGCATGCTGCATGTTATTACTGACACATGGTTTTTTTTTTATTGTTTGTGTGCTGTTGGTTATTATTGGCGAGAATTTCGTTTGTTTTTTTAGTGTGCTCCTGGTTATTCATGATAAAACAATCAATCTGTGCATTTTTTTTTAAAAAAAGATAAGCAAATGTACTCAGAGATTCGTTTAATTTGTGAATTCATGTTAGCAAATAAACTTTAATCAGACGGATATTATACCACCAAATGTTATTACTTACTTGATTACTATACATCCAAATATATGAGAAACTTCAACTTTCAAGATGGTTTCCCCCCCTCCCCTTGAGTTACAGCGAAGCCCCTCTTTTTTTCGATCGTGAGTGAGCATTCCACATCCCACAAAGAAACTGTTTTGCATTTTTTACATTACAACTAATAATGAATGATACAATATATATTTTTCTGATGTACAAGAGAGTTTAAAATTGATAAATAGTGATTTAAGCAAATGTTTGTGTTCTCTCATTTATTAAATTGAGAAAAATATGTAATCGAAGGAATGTTAAGTATTTTGTTTGTAAATGAATTTTAGTCGACTTTTTTTGTTAATATATTTACTTTATCTCTCCCTAGATCATCTAAGCTTGTCAATGTGATATTAGTACAGCTTCATCGCTGGAAATGAAATATATACTATTTTATGTGTACAATCTTTTCTCTCTGTCAAGGAGGCGGCACGAGTCTAAGAACGAAGTGTGTGCCTTTTTTGTTTCTCTTCATGTGATGTATTACTTTGTTCCATAATGAAGGAATGAATGATCCTTTCTTTCTAAATCTAGCATTCTGTGATAGCATTCGCAGAATTGTGACTGAAAGGGCTGTCAATTGCGTGGTGATTTTCGTGAAATATGCAGTGTTTTATATTATTCAATTATTTTGAAATGCATTATTTTAATGTGTTTCACCGTCCTATGTTTACTGTTTCAGGAGGTCTACCTAGTCAGAGGTGAATCTGCATTAGTGAAGCGAGATAATTGCAATGCTTGCTAACGCTTCTAGTGCAGATTCGTCTCTAAGCGCAGGGGCTTGGACTGGCGTGCAGTCATCTCGTATTGCATATGTTAGGTGTGGGATTTGTGTGGTATCCAGACATCAGACCTATGGTTTGGGGAAAATGAAGATAATTGCGTAATAAAATCTTCTCGCATGCAAGGACTTGCACATGATATTTCATCTCTAAAATTAACTTTGAATTTTTTTTAATATTTAGCTCCTTTTCATAAACAGATGTAAGTCTTGAGTGGTTTTCAAAATATCGTACTTACTTCTGAAGACATGCAGGGTGTATGTATGTATGTATGTATGTATGTATGTATGTGTGTGTAAATAAGCAAGTGTCTGTATTTCATGTGCAATTTTTTCATAAACAAATTAGCATCTTTAGTAGTTATTTTAATCAATATTTCTAACCTGAAGCTTCGCACTTCGTATGTGCGGTCTCCTACCATGTAAATAATGCCTTGTGTAATAACAATTTTTTGAGGGGTGTGGGGTGTATGTTTGCTTAGTTAAACTGTTGCTGTTTTTTGATGGATAAAAGTATTAATTCTGAGTCGTTGAAGGTAACAAGGGCATTCCAGAGGCAATCCGTCAGCCCAATCATAGTAAAGAATCAAGTGTTGTCCGCTCGTTTTGTAGTATGGTTTCTGGTACCATCCAATCTACACAAAATTTAAATATTATGTGTTTTAATATGTTGCCTTTGTAAATAAAAGTACATTATTTGGGCAAGTATGTATTTCATCTCAGTGCACGCATGCGCACGCATGTGTGTGTGTGTGTGTGTGTGGTAGGATGGTTAAGCCTAACATGTAAATAAAACCTGTATGAGATAATATAATTTTTAATTTCTAGATGCAGTAACAGCATCCTAGGATGAAATTTCTACCGTAAGGTTTAAGGGAAGTATATTTTTTTTTGGTCTTACAGAATTTTAGCGTAATGGTGAAGCAGCATCATTGTAAAAGGGGAAGAGAGGGAGATGTTTTATTTGACCAATGAAAAGAAAGCTTAAGGTAAGTCTCCTTAAATGTTTGTGAAAAGGGTTTGTTCCTGGAACATCAGCAAAATGTGTCATTCTGTGGATGTTCAACTGATTGTTCGCAATGAAATGCTAAAAATTTATAAACGAATGTTGGTCATAATAAATGTAGAATAAATTGTTAATGTTTTAGTTTTGTAATGTGTTCTTACTTTTAATAAATGTATTAAACATACCCGATTTTTTTTATTTCCTTGCATTACTAGTATTACCATTTAGCTACCTGTCTACCCGAGTGTCAGATTGGCGCCACGAAGTCGGTGACTAACGGGCCTGTTGTAGCATGCGCGTCATGACTGCAGCTCGAGTGCTTCGTGATGACACTTTGACGAGCAGTTGGTGGCAGGCCCAGACATTCATGAGCGCCTCATGGCGCCACAAAGTCGCGGACTAATGTACCAGTTGTGACATGCACGGTCAAGTCTATTGTTTGGGTCCCCTGGACACTGTGAGATGACATTCCTGAGTGATGAGTCACGATGCAGGCAGTGCCTCGCGCCCTAATCTCTAATCACCTAGGTCATTCGTGGTTTTACCCGAGTGTGGTTTCCCATGTTTGGCTGTCAGGTTACATTTCTACCACCACCACTCACAGACCTGCTACGACATGCACATGAGTCATGCTGGGTTTTTCCGAAGACAATGGTACTTCCATGTACTACATTCCTATTGGCGGATACAACAGAAATACTCTGTTCCTAATGTTTTTCCAAGAACAGGCAGGTCCGAGGCTATAAATGGCCAGGATTAACTGTCGGAGCTTCATTGTGTTCTTGGAGTTTGAGTGAGCTAGTTCGTGTGTGAGTTTCGCTGCTACCACGATTCCTACCGCCACCGATACATCATCTTCTGCAGCTCCACTTCATCGTTTTCTGAGGTATGCTACATGTTTCGTTAATATTTTTATGTTTCTCAGCTTTTTCGTAGGTTATCTGATAGCTAGTTTTTTCTGTGTACACTTATGTATGGGTAACCAGGAATTGTTTAGCTTAAACTTTTAACAGTACTTTAAATATTCTAGCATTTTTGAGTTGTGCATTAGTGTAGTTTTGAGGTTATGTAATCAATCATTTTGAGTTAACATTGAATACTTTTTCAGCTTTAACTTTTATGAGTAGGTACTTTAAATATTCTACCATTTTTAGGATTGTACATGAAGGAATAGCTTTGAGGTTATGTTTGCAACTTTTTTTATTTAGTAACATTACTAGTAGTTTAGGTTAGTAAGCTTGAGTGCTAGAGCTTTAAGGTTATGTTTGTAACTTTTTTATTTAGTTACATTGCTATCAGTTTAGGTTAATAAGCTTGAGGGATAGAGTTTTGAGGTTATGTTTGCAACTTTTTCGTGTTAACATCTAGCTACATTGTATTCTTAATTCTTTTGTTATAGTTCTCCGTGCGTCGAGCTACCGTTGTGTGTTCCGTACGTTGAGACCAGTCTACCGAGTGTCGTGATGATGGCGTCTACCGTTCAGAAATGCCGTTTCTGCTCTGCTACATTCACGGCAGGCCACAACCGCTACCGGCACGAGCGTCAGTGTGCTGAGAACCAGCATCGTGACCACCAACAGTGCCACCTATGTGGAAAGATGGTCGCACGCAGCGATAAGATGCAGCAGCACCTTGCATCATGTGCTGGAGCTGTCGCTACGACATCAGGCATGCGGTGTAGCTTCTGCTACAAGGCCTTCGCCCGTGCTGATTTTGCAAGACGCCATGAGAAGTCGGCTTGCGGTCTTAACCCAAACCGCATATCACATACCTGCGACAACTGTGCTAAGGAGTTCGCCAGGGCTGATAAGTTAAAAGCCCACATCAAGGTATGCAAGGGGCCTGCTCCGCCTCCAACAAAGAAGCAGAGGATGGTAGCAGTTAAGCCTGCAGTTACGCCCAAGCCTTCGACCAGCCGAACAAAGGTGGTGACCGGGACTGGTTTGGCCAATACCCACGGCTTCATCACCGCCGAAGTGGGTTTCAAGGGTAACTTGAAGACGTACGTGGCAGAAAATACGTCAAGTTCTGCCAAGGATATTTGTACGTACCTGGACTCCATCAAGAACAAAATAATCAACCAACTTGTGGAGGAGATTGAAGAGAACGGACCTCTCAAATTCAATATCGTGCTCGAGTGCGCCTACAAAAAACCCGTAGATGCCTGTGAAGACAAGAGGGCCTTCAAAACCATGAATGTCCCCCTCTACGCAGTTCATGAGGTGGAGGAGGCAGTTACCGAGTCCATCTCTAAGATCTGCAAGGAGGAGGAAGACTACATGGGTAAGGGGTCCGGATGGACTTTGTCGGCCGTTAAGCGACTACAGTTGAGAATCAACAAGCTCGATCCACTCCGTGCCAGCTCCTACATCGAATTACCTACTTCCATCAAAGACAAATACGCAGTGATAAATCCGCAAAACCTCGAAGACCACATGTGCTTTAAGTGGTCGATTCTTGTGAAGTACGTGGAAGGTGAGCATCCTGAACGTGTCAACCAGCGCTACCATGACTTGGAGGGGAAGTTCAACTTCAACAACACTGACTTCCCTACTCCAATCAAGCAAATACCACTGTTTGAAAAACAGAACCCCGGAGTCTCCATCAACATCTACAGTATCGACGAGAATCTGAATGTTGTTCCTGCACGAGTCGCTCCTGAAGAAAAAGAACATCATTTCGATCTTCTGCTCTTGGTCAATGACGATTCATCCCATTTCACCTACATCACTAATTTTTCTGCTCTGGTTCGGTCCCAAATCACTACACATCATGATGCTATTCATGTTTGTAAAAGATGCTTCAAGCATTACGATGATCGGGGTAGGGTTAGCGGGCTCACTGGTCTTCAGTGTTTGGAAAAACACCGTGAGCTCTGCAAACAGCATGCTGCTGTTAGGATGGAGATGCCATCGCCCGATCAAAACGGCCAGCCACCTGTTCTGAAGTTCAAAAACTTCCATCACAGTGATAAGATGCCCATCGTGGTATATTGCGACTTTGAAGCTATTCTAGAGAAAATCCATACATGTCACCCGAATACTGATGAGTCATACACGCTGCAGTACCAAAAGCATAAAGCATACAGCTACTGTATTTACGTGAAAGCTGATAATACCATCATTCCTGCACACCTCACTTCAGCACTTCCATCAGAGCCTGAATTGTATCGCGGTTGTGACGCAGAGGATAAGTTCATATCCCGCATTGTGGAGATTGGACATGACGTACAGAAAATATTTTCTACGTCTGTTCCTATGACTCCGCTCACACATGCACAAAACACTGCTTTTCTGCAAGCAAGGTGTTGTTGCTACTGTGGAGGAAAGTTCGGAGGAACTGTAAAGAAAGTTCGTGACCACAATCACTTCACCGGCGAATTTATTGGGCCTGCATGTAATGACTGCAACCTTCTCAGGCGCAGACCGAAAAAGTTGATTGTGTTCTTCCACAACCTGGCATACGATCAGAACTTCATTATCAGGAAGTTGGGGTATGATAGTAAAGACATCTTCATCATTCCGAATTCAGAGGAGAAGCTGATAACTTTTTCCAAGAAGTTACACGATAAGTTCAGCATTCAGTTTGTCGATACGTTCCGTTTTATGAGTCGGGGTCTTGCTTCGCTCGCTGAGTTCTTGCCTGCAGACAAGTTTATAAGTACTACTGAGTTTTTCGCGCCTGATGAGTTGGAGTTGGTTACCCGCAAGGGTGTCTTCCCGTATGATTTTGTGGATTCTTTTGCTCGACTAGATGATACTCGTCTTCCATCCATCGATGATTTCTACAATAGTCTGACTGATTCCATGATTTCAGAGATGGAGTACGCTCATGCAGTGAAAGTCTGGGACAAGTTTCAGTGTGCTACTTTGGGGGAGTACGCTGACTTGTATCTAAAGACAGATGTCCTGATTTTGGCGGATGTATTCGAGAATTTCCGTTCCATATGTTTGGAGACATACAGCCTAGATCCGTCTCACTATGTTTCTTGTCCAGGGTTCGCTTTCGATGCGATGCTTCGAACCACAGGCGTACAGCTAGAGCTTCTTACCGATTATGATATGTACATGTTTGTGGAGGCTGGTATTAGGGGGGGAGTAGCGCAAAGCATTAAACGTCATTGCGTAGCCAATAACTCCTACATACCTGAGACATATGATGCATCCAAGCCATCCACATTCCTGGAGTACATTGATGCAAATAATTTGTACGGGTGGGCGATGTCTCTGCCGCTTCCAATTCGGCATTTCCAATGGGCAGACACATCAATTGATGTCGTGTCTGTCCCAGATGATTCTCCTACAGGCTACATTATTGAGTGTGATGTGGAGTACCCTCCCGAGCTCCATGAAAGTCATAAAGACCTGCCATTTCTCCCCATAAATCAGTGTCCGCCCGGCTCAAATCAATCAAAGTTGATGACAACACTTGAAAATAAAGAGCACTACATTGTCCACTACAAAAACCTCCAGCAAGCGGTATCTCATGGGCTGAGAGTGACTAAGATACATCGAGTCCTGCAGTTTGAGCAGTCGGCATGGTTGGAGCCCTATATTCGGCTGAATACCAACAAGCGGAAAGCAGCAGCCAACGAGTTCGAGAAGGAGTTCTTTAAGCTCGCTGTGAACTCGACATTTGGTAAACTGATGGAAAATAAAAGGCGGAGGCTCAAAATGGAGTTGGTGTGCTCTGAGAAGAGGTTCAAGAAGTTGGTGTGTCGTCCGTCCTTCAAGGACCGTACAATGTACGAACCGAATTTGTCTCTAGTCCACCTTAATCACGAGACCATCATTTTCGACAAGCCGATCTATGCCGGACTGGCCGTACTAGATCTTTCAAAGACTCTCATGTACGACTTCCACTACAATACCATGAAACCCCGTTACCATGACAATATTCACCTGATGTATATGGATACAGACAGTTTTGTGTATGAGATCCAGACAACAGACTTTTACTCAGACCTCAAAGCCGACCCTACACTGATGGCTAAATTCGACACCAGCTGCTACCCTTCCGACCACCCATGCTTCTCCCCCATCAACAAGAAAGTTGTCGGTAAATTCAAAGATGAATGTGGGGGAGAAGTGATGGAGGAGTTTGTAAGCCTACGGGCCAAACTCTACGCCTACAGGTGTGGTGGTAAGAGCGAGAAAAAGGCCAAGGGCATCCAGCGATGTGTGGTCAAAAACCACATAACATTCGATGACTACCTGGAAGCCCTGCAAGACCACCGCACAATGAGGGCAGGCGTTAGAGCAATTCGCTCCCATCAGCACATACTCTATACTGAGTACAGCAATAAGCTGGCCATAACGTGGGAGGACGACAAACGGCTGATCTGCGAAGATGGTATCCACACAGTACCCCACGGATATGTTGGAGGCGGCGAATAATTTTTTTTCTGTAAATAGTTTTTGATTTAAATAGTTTGGCAGTTTGGTAGTTGTTTCCATTTGTTGTATAGTTTTTCTGTTTTTGCTGTACAGTTTATGTTTTTGATTTATAGTTTCCATTTTTGTTGTAAAGTTTCAGTTTTTTTATGTGTAGTTTTTGTTTTTGCTCCATTTTTGTTGTGTAAAATATGTTCTTAATTTAATAAATACAATTTTACCTACATATTGTTTATTATTTTTAATATAGAACCTATATCCCACGAGGTACTGATACTTATAAATGTCTTACAGAATGGTGAAATGTAATTATACACAAACATTAAAATATCTGCTTCCATGCAGCTTTTAAAACACGAGTACGCAAACATGAACTTGTTTATAAAAGTGAAATTGAACGCAGACATTACAAATATCTGCTTCCGTGCAGCTTTAAAACACGAGTACGCAAACATGAACTTGTTTATAAAAGTGAAATTGAACGCAGACATTAAAAATATCTGCTTCCATGCAGCTTTTAAACACATGTACGCAAACATGAACTTGTTTATAAAAGTGAAATTGAACGCAGACATTAAAAATATTTGCTTCCATGCAGCTTTAAAACACGTGTACGCAAACATGAGAAGAGATTATTACTTGTGAGTTAGGACTCTGAAAATTTTTTGGCCAGCTAAGATGGAGTAATAAATGTTTTTTTAAATTATCATTACTTTAACTAACGCATCCACAACGATAGTATTGATAACATATATTTTAGTTAAAACCTATAAGTGATAAGACTTTAAGAAAAAACTGTCGGTTACAACAACAAAATGACTGTGGATTTTGTGGATTTTGTGGATTCTGTGGATTTTGGTCTATAAGGTTCATAACAATGTTGGTAGAGAATTGTAACTCGACCTTACATACACTAACATACTTTATAAACCTACAGCCGATGACGACATCCATCAGATGAAATCAAGATGGCAGTCTCCACTAAATAAGATGGTCCCTCCAGCAGACAACGATGGTATATATTTTTTTCCCTGATTTTCTAAGTTCATAATTATGATTTTCCAAGATGGTGGATGTAACGAAAAATTGTAACATGAATGAGTGGGGTGTTCGATGACGATGCCATTGTAACAGAGGGGTGGGGGTGCTAGATGATGTACTTGTAATTTAGAGGAGTGGGGTGTTCGATACGTAGATTTTTAATTAAAATTTTATTAAATAATATTTTTTTAATTTTATTTTAAAATTTTGATTATTTAATTTTTTAAAATTTAAATTTGTTTTCATTAAAATCGGATAATAAATAAAGATTTTCAAGATGGCGGACGAAACTCAAAATAGAGGAATGTTGTAGAAAACAAAATGGCCACCGGACTTGATGTAATCCAAGATGGTCGCCGGAAGTGACGTAATCCAAGATGGTCGCAGGAAGGGACGCAATCTAAGATGGCCGCCGGAAGTGACGCAATCTAAGATGGCCGCCGGAAGTGAAGTAATCCAAGATGGCCGCCGGAAGTGACGTCATCCAAGATGGCCGCTGGAAGTGACGTCATCCAAGATGGCCGCCTCGAATCCCCGAATCCCCCTCCCCCCTCCCCTGTCCCCATATGAACCAAATACACCTACTATAACACCTTTATCTTCATTTCTTCGCCATATAATGTTACGGTCACCCATCAAATTTCACAGTTATCCTGTGACGACGAGACGAATGCGCGCCAGTTCAGAGACTTGCGCTTAGAGGCTATACCGCGCTGGAAGCACCAGCGAGCGTCGCGCTTATCATCCCGCCTCACTAACACACATACACCCCTGACGTGGCGGGCCCCTTAAGAGATAACTATCCTGGGTTGCCTGTGATTCGACCCCTAAAAATTCCGACAAAAACTTATTAACGGTTAGAAAAAATTAATCATTATTCTGGGAAGTAGTATGTAAATGGGGTTCCGAGATCTGGCTTCTGGCTGTGGATTGAAGATTGTCGACCGCCATCTTGGATTTGTGACGTCACGGCGGCAAAAATTCCTCAAAATTCCTCAAAATTGACTCAAAATGACTCAAAATTTCCCGTTTTAAGAAAAAAATTCCCGTTTTCGAGGGAAAAATTCCCGTTTCGAGGGAAAATTTCCCGTTTTATTCCTTAAAAATCCCAACGGCTAGAAATGTCCTGATAGAGGCTTAAGCATCCTTAACTCAAGCCTCAGTTAAGCCTCTATCAGGATGTGACCTTGACCTTTGACCTTGACCCCGACGGCCATCTTGGATCCGCCATCTTGGATGGCGTCATTTCGTTTTCTAGAAAATTCCGGCATTGTGTTATCCGACATTTTGAATTATGACGTCACCGTTGCAATTTCCGTTACGGCCGCCATCTTTAAATTTATTATCCGATTTTAATGAAAAAAATTAAAAAATTATAAAAAAAATTTAAATAATATAAATTTAATAAAATATTTATAAAAAACAAACATTAACGACACGGAGCTCGGAGTCCTCGGTTCGAACCCGACAGAGGCAAAAAAATTAAAAAATGACGACCGATCCTTCCCGCGCGGTGGACGCAGGCATACTGACTCCCTCCACTTTTTTTTCAAAGCATATATATATCGTCAGGTAGTATGACGTCATGTCCGCCATCTTGTCTTCGTCCGCTGGAGATCACCATCTTGTTTTCGTCCGCTAGTGTGTGCTGATACCATGTTAGTTTAATTCTTATCCGCTAGAGTGCAGTAATCATTTATTATTGCTGTGACACCCGACATCTTGTCATTTGGCCGCCATCTTGAAAATCCATAATTATTTAGCTAGAAATTCGGGAAAAATTCCAAAATTCATTAAATAAATTTGTAATCTATATACTGATCGATTAGGTCGACTAAGGTCCTTGGTACGATCTAGGACGATGCAAAAAAATTAAATTTAACATCAATTTAACATAATAGTAACAGGTTCGAGGAATTAAACACCACAAGTTCTTTTACAAACATAATATTTATTACATAATTTCTATTCTACTACATGATCATTTGCGAAAGCCAGCAATCTTATAATCATTTAGTTCCGCAGCGGTGTGAAATGACTAATTCTTAGCTCCAATCGGTTTATACTAGACAGAGTCCAGCCAGAACCTTTACAGACATAGTCCACCTCTTCTTGACAGAGTTTCTGGATACCGTTTTTAACAGCTTGCTTCACATCGTTAGAACTGTAAATTACTGCAGCCGATGTCTTGAATGCACACTTCTTCACTTTGTCATCGAACGGATATGGCTTTCCATATATACAGTCCAACCACAAGTTATATTTCAAAGGTCCGTTTGTTGCTACATCATCAGTTAGCTGATTGATTATGTCCTCTCTGATATCATCAAGAAAATTACAAATGTCCTTCGACTCACCTAACGTATTTAAATAATAGTAGTCTTTCAATGTTCCACGAAATGCAGACTGCACCAAGTAGAAGACATTATCGTTCACTTGTAATGCTCCGAACACAGTCTTAGGTTTAGTTCCATGTTCAGACGTCATACCAATCGGTTGCTGCACATCGGTTTTTTTGGTTGTACGCTTTCATGTCTCCAATCTAAAGCGAGGAGTCGAAATTTCTGCAGGTAGTTCAGCAGTAGGAGCACAGACTCCACCTTTACATTTTTTCGCATGATGTCGCAAACTGTCAATTCGAGTAAACCATTTAAGGCACTCATCACATCGAAACTTCATGCGAGAAGGATTCTTCGTGCATTTGCTCCGCTCATGTCTTCGTGCATCATGGGAAAATGCGAACGACGTATCACAGTAGCTGCAAGGATACCGTGGTGATGAAGACGATCCTTTCAGACCCGATCCAGATACTGACGTTGCCGCAGTTGCACCATCTCCAGGCATACTCTTATGAACATCAATGCATCGTTGTTGCGCCGAAACCTTTACTTTCTGCCGAACAGCAGGACCTTTGCATGCCTTCATGTGCGTTTTCATATTATCTTTTCTGGCAAACTGCTTATGACATTTCTCACAAACAAACATTTTACGATATAGGTTCTTGGCACATTCGCTCCTCTCGTGTCGCCGAGCATTGCTGTTGTTTGAGAAAATCTTGTCGCAGTAACAGCACCGATGTTCGCTAGTTGTCAAATCAGCATCCATTGAAGTCTCCATTGATGGCGAACCAGCGTTCGCCGAGTTTCCCTGTGCAGACAGCACTAGCAGCATTAAAGTCTCTTCTGCTGGCGGTACCACGTCTGTTGAAGTCTCCTCCAGTGTTGACATCGACGTTGCCAACGGGATCTGCTCCACCATCGTCGACGCTGACGTCATGGTTCCCGCAGTCGATGGTACAACCTCCATCGAGTTCGTCGTTAAAGTCGGTAAAGATGCCATCGAGTTCTCAAGAACAGGTAATTACGCGACTTATGCACCAGATGAAATAATCTAGGTGATCCTTACACCGCCGACGTCAGTAACAAACTGACCGACCTGCTGTCTAGGACTCGCTTATATATACATGCACCGTATGGAACAATACGCTAGTCAAATCAAGAACCATTTACAATAATACTAGAGTCAAAACAACATTAAAAATAGAAGGACCATCAACGAAAAGGCAGCACATTTGGAAGCACCGACAACGAAAAGGCAGCACATTTGGAAGCACCGACAACGAAAAGGCAGCACATTTGGAAGCACCGACAACGAAAAGGCAGCACATTTGGAAGCACCGACAACGAAAAGGCAGCACATTTGGAAGCACCGACAACGAAAAGGCAGCACATTTGGAAGCACCGACAACGAAAAGGCAGCACATTTGGAAGCACCGACAACGAAAAGGCAGCACATTTGGAAGCACCGACAACGAAAAGGCAGCACCGACAACGAAAAGGCAGCACATTTGGAAGCCCCGAAAACGAAAAGGCAGCACCGACAACGAAAAGGCAGCACATTTGGAAGCATCGACAAAGAAAAGGCAGCACCGACAACGAAAAGGCAGCACATTTGGAAGCACCGACAACGAAAACGCCGCACCGACAACGAAAAGGCAGCACATTTGGAAGCACCGACAACGAAAAGGCAGCACCGACAACGAAAAGGCAGCACATTTGGAAGCACCGACAACGAAAAGGCCGCACCGCCAACGAAAAGGCAGCACATTTGGAAGCACCGACAACGAAAAGGCAGCACCGCCAACGAAAAGGAAGCACATTTGGAAGCACCGACAAAGAAAAGGCAGCACCGCCAACGAAAAGGAAGCACATTTGGAAGCACCGACAACGAAAAGGCAGCACCATCGAAGAAAAGGAAGCACATTAATTTGTCATTGACTCCAATATTCATTGGCTCCAATATTCATTAGCTCCAATATTCATTGGCTCCAATATTCATTGACTCCAATATCCATGAGCTCCAATATCAATTGGCTCGAATTGCTCCAAAAGGTTCCATCAGCCTTTTGGCTCCGACAGTTTTTTGGCTCCGATAGTCATTGGCTCCAATAGTCTTTGGCTACAATCTTCATTGGCTCCAATAATCATTGACTGCAATATTCATTGGTTCCAATATTCATTGGCTCCAATATTCATTGGCTCCAATATTCAATGGCTCCAATATTCATTGACTCCAATATTCATTGGCTCCATCAGTCATTGACAACTACAGTCTTTTGGTCCCAAAAGTCTTTTGGCTCCAAATATATTAGGCTAGAATTCTTCGAGTCTAAGAGACTATGAGACCACATGGTTACAGAACTACGTGACTACGAATCTTCAAGTTTACGAGACTGCGAGGCTACAGAGCTACGAAGCCTCTAGTACACAAGTTTACGTGACTGCGAGGATACAGGACTACCAGTCTGCATGAGTACTTGACTACGAAGCTACTCGTCTACAAGGCTACAATTACAGCATCTGTTTTCGTCAGAATTTTCTCTTTTGCTCCAACTGCACCACCAGCATTATGTTATAAGATTACAAGGCCGCTTGCTTACGTAGCTTCAAGTCTACGAGGATACTTGGATACGTAGCTTCAATTCTACGAGGTCCTAAGACTTCATGACTACGCGACTTCGAGCCATGAGGTTACGAGATTACGTGTCTACGAATCTTCATGTTTACGAGACTGCGAGGCTACAGAGCTACGAAGCCTCTAGAAAACGAGTTTACGTGACTGCGTGGATACAGGAATACAAGTCTGCATGAGTTCTTGACTACGAAGCTACTCGTCTGCAAGGCTCCAATTGACACATCTGTCTTCGATGGAATTTTCTCTTTTGCTACATCTACACCATCAGCATTATGTTATAAGATTACAAAGCTACTTGCTTACGTAGCTTCAAGTCTACGAGGCTCCAATACATCATGACTACGAGACTACGGACCATGAGGTTACGAGACTATGCGATTGCAAGTCTTCAAGGTTACGTCATCGCGAGGCTATAGGACTACGAAGCTTCCAGAACGCATGGTTACGAGAATGCATGACTAATTGACCGCATGGCTACGAAACTTTATGTCTCTAACTGACTACAATAGCACTATTCAGTGGTGAGAGTTAATTTATTTCATGCAAAGGTACTTGCTGCAAGCAGTTCCGCTTTTCAACATCAGATGACGTCATTTTTTGCTTGCAGGTAAAATAATATTTATTTATTTTATGCGGGATGCGGGTTGTTCACTATCGTTCGCATAAGAAGAATGGCATCGATAGTCTTCAAGGAGAAGGAAGTTCGTCCTTCCTGCTAGTGCTTCTCAGATTTCTCACGGTCCGCCATCTTGGATTGCGACGTCACGGCTGCCATCTTGGATGGGTGTGACTTTGGCCTTTGACCGAAACCACAGGAATGATCGCAAGCACACGGATTAACCATCATGATATTGATAAGAATAATCAGGAGCACACGGAGAAAACCATCATAATATTGGCAAGAATAATCAGGAGCACACGGAGAAAAACGACACATGTTTTCTTTGATATCATAAAATTACAGGAAAAAAAAATATTTAAAAATAAAAATAAATTAATAAAAAAATTTAAAATAAAAACAAAAAATACATAAACTGATTCTGCTAGCTTGTAAACTTATCATTGTTGAGCAAAGATAGAGTTCTAGTACAAGCCAGAATTTTATGTATTTTTTGTTTTTATTTTAAATTTTTTTATTAATTTATTTTTATTTTTAAATATTTTTTTTTCCTGTAATTTTATGATATCAAAGAAAACATGTGTCGTTTTTCTCCGTGTGCTCCTGATTATTCTTGCCAATATTATGATGGTTTTCTCCGTGTGCTCCTGATTATTCTTATCAATATTATGATGGTTAATCCGTGTGCTTGCGATCATTCCTGTGGTTTCGGTCAAAGGTCAAAGTCACACCCATCCAAGATGGCAGCCGTGACGTCGCAATCCAAGATGGCGGACCGTGAGAAATCTGAGAAGCACTAGCAGGAAGGACGAACTTCCTTATCCTTGAAGACTATCGATGCCATTCTTCTTATGCGACCGATAGTGAACAACCCGCATCCCGCATAAAATAAATAAATATTATTTTACCTGCAAGCAAAACATGACGTCATCTGATGTTGAAAAGCGGAACTGCTTGCAGCAAGTACCTTTGCATGAAATAAATTAACTCTCACCACTGAATAGTGCTATTGTAGTCAGTTAGAGACATAAAGTTTCGTAGCCATGCGGTCAATTAGTCATGCATTCTCGTAACCATGCGTTCTGGAAGCTTCGTAGTCCTATAGCCTCGCGATGACGTAACCTTGAAGACTTGCAATCGCATAGTCTCGTAACCTCATGGTTCGTAGTCTCGTAGTCATGATGTATTGGAGCCTCGTAGACTTGAAGCTACGTAAGCAAGTAGCTTTGTAATCTTATAACATAATGCTGATGGTGTAGATGTAGCAAAAGAGAAAATTCCATCGAAGACAGATGTGTCAATTGGAGCCTTGCAGACGAGTAGCTTCGTAGTCAAGAACTCATGCAGACTTGTATTCCTGTATCCACGCAGTCACGTAAACTCGTTTTCTAGAGGCTTCGTAGCTCTGTAGCCTCGCAGTCTCGTAAACATGAAGATTCGTAGACACGTAATCTCGTAACCTCATGGCTCGAAGTCGCGTAGTCATGAAGTCTTAGGACCTCGTAGAATTGAAGCTACGTATCCAAGTATCCTCGTAGACTTGAAACTACGTAAGCAAGCGGCCTTGTAATCTTATAACATAATGCTGGTGGTGCAGTTGGAGCAAAAGAGAAAATTCTGACGAAAACAGATGCTGTAATTGTAGCCTTGTAGACGAGTAGCTTCGTAGTCAAGTACTCATGCAGACTGGTAGTCCTGTATCCTCGCAGTCACGTAAACTTGTGTACTAGAGGCTTCGTAGCTCTGTAGCCTCGCAGTCTCGTAAACTTGAAGATTCGTAGTCACGTAGTTCTGTAACCATGTGGTCTCATAGTCTCTTAGACTCGAAGAATTCTAGCCTAATATATTTGGAGCCAAAAGACTTTTGGGACCAAAAGACTGTAGTTGTCAATGACTGATGGAGCCAATGAATATTGGAGTCAATGAATATTGGAGCCATTGAATATTGGAGCCAATGAATATTGGAGCCAATGAATATTGGAACCAATGAATATTGCAGTCAATGATTATTGGAGCCAATGAATATTGTAGCCAAAGACTATTGGAGCCAATGACTATCGGAGCCAAAAAACTGTCGGAGCCAAAAGGCTGATGGAACCTTTTGGAGCAATTCGAGCCAATTGATATTGGAGCTCATGGATATTGGAGTCAATGAATATTGGAGCCAATGAATATTGGAGCTAATGAATATTGGAGCCAATGAATATTGGAGTCAATGACAAATTAATGTGCTTCCTTTTCTTCGATGGTGCTGCCTTTTCGTTGTCGGTGCTTCCAAATGTGCTTCCTTTTCGTTGGCGGTGCTGCCTTTTCTTTGTCGGTGCTTCCAAATGTGCTTCCTTTTCGTTGGCGGTGCTGCCTTTTCGTTGTCGGTGCTTCCAAATGTGCTGCCTTTTCGTTGGCGGTGCGGCCTTTTCGTTGTCGGTGCTTCCAAATGTGCTGCCTTTTCGTTGTCGGTGCTGCCTTTTCGTTGTCGGTGCTTCCAAATGTGCTGCCTTTTCGTTGTCGGTGCGGCGTTTTCGTTGTCGGTGCTTCCAAATGTGCTGCCTTTTCGTTGTCGGTGCTGCCTTTTCTTTGTCGATGCTTCCAAATGTGCTGCCTTTTCGTTGTCGGTGCTGCCTTTTCGTTTTCGGGGCTTCCAAATGTGCTGCCTTTTCGTTGTCGGTGCTGCCTTTTCGTTGTCGGTGCTTCCAAATGTGCTGCCTTTTCGTTGTCGGTGCTTCCAAATGTGCTGCCTTTTCGTTGTCGGTGCTTCCAAATGTGCTGCCTTTTCGTTGTCGGTGCTTCCAAATGTGCTGCCTTTTCGTTGTCGGTGCTTCCAAATGTGCTGCCTTTTCGTTGTCGGTGCTTCCAAATGTGCTGCCTTTTCGTTGTCGGTGCTTCCAAATGTGCTGCCTTTTCGTTGTCGGTGCTTCCAAATGTGCTGCCTTTTCGTTGTCGGTGCTTCCAAATGTGCTGCCTTTTCGTTGATGGTCCTTCTATTTTTAATGTTGTTTTGACTCTAGTATTATTGTAAATGGTTCTTGATTTGACTAGCGTATTGTTCCATACGGTGCATGTATATATAAGCGAGTCCTAGACAGCAGGTCGGTCAGTTTGTTACTGACGTCGGCGGTGTAAGGATCACCTAGATTATTTCATCTGGTGCATAAGTCGCGTAATTACCTGTTCTTGAGAACTCGATGGCATCTTTACCGACTTTAACGACGAACTCGATGGAGGTTGTACCATCGACTGCGGGAACCATGACGTCAGCGTCGACGATGGTGGAGCAGATCCCGTTGGCAACGTCGATGTCAACACTGGAGGAGACTTCAACAGACGTGGTACCGCCAGCAGAAGAGACTTTAATGCTGCTAGTGCTGTCTGCACAGGGAAACTCGGCGAACGCTGGTTCGCCATCAATGGAGACTTCAATGGATGCTGATTTGACAACTAGCGAACATCGGTGCTGTTACTGCGACAAGATTTTCTCAAACAACAGCAATGCTCGGCGACACGAGAGGAGCGAATGTGCCAAGAACCTATATCGTAAAATGTTTGTTTGTGAGAAATGTCATAAGCAGTTTGCCAGAAAAGATAATATGAAAACGCACATGAAGGCATGCAAAGGTCCTGCTGTTCGGCAGAAAGTAAAGGTTTCGGCGCAACAACGATGCATTGATGTTCATAAGAGTATGCCTGGAGATGGTGCAACTGCGGCAACGTCAGTATCTGGATCGGGTCTGAAAGGATCGTCTTCATCACCACGGTATCCTTGCAGCTACTGTGATACGTCGTTCGCATTTTCCCATGATGCACGAAGACATGAGCGGAGCAAATGCACGAAGAATCCTTCTCGCATGAAGTTTCGATGTGATGAGTGCCTTAAATGGTTTACTCGAATTGACAGTTTGCGACATCATGCGAAAAAATGTAAAGGTGGAGTCTGTGCTCCTACTGCTGAACTACCTGCAGAAATTTCGACTCCTCGCTTTAGATTGGAGACATGAAAGCGTACAACCAAAAAAACCGATGTGCAGCAACCGATTGGTATGACGTCTGAACATGGAACTAAACCTAAGACTGTGTTCGGAGCATTACAAGTGAACGATAATGTCTTCTACTTGGTGCAGTCTGCATTTCGTGGAACATTGAAAGACTACTATTATTTAAATACGTTAGGTGAGTCGAAGGACATTTGTAATTTTCTTGATGATATCAGAGAGGACATAATCAATCAGCTAACTGATGATGTAGCAACAAACGGACCTTTGAAATATAACTTGTGGTTGGACTGTATATATGGAAAGCCATATCCGTTCGATGACAAAGTGAAGAAGTGTGCATTCAAGACATCGGCTGCAGTAATTTACAGTTCTAACGATGTGAAGCAAACTGTTAAAAACGGTATCCAGAAACTCTGTCAAGAAGAGGTGGACTATGTCTGTAAAGGTTCTGGCTGGACTCTGTCTAGTACAAACCGATTGGAGCTAAGAATTAGTCATTTCACACCGCTGCGGAACTAAATGATTATAAGATTGCTGGCTTTCGCAAATGATCATGTAGTAGAATAGAAATTATGTAATAAATATTATGTTTGTAAAAGAACTTGTGGTGTTTAATTCCTCGAACCTGTTACTATTATGTTAAATTGATGTTAAATTTAATTTTTTTGCATCGTCCTAGATCGTACCAAGGACCTTAGTCGACCTAATCGATCAGTATATAGATTACAAATTTATTTAATGAATTTTGGAATTTTTCCCGAATTTCTAGCTAAATAATTATGGATTTTCAAGATGGCGGCCAAATGACAAGATGTCGGGTGTCACAGCAATAATAAATGATTACTGCACTCTAGCGGATAAGAATTAAACTAACATGGTATCAGCACACACTAGCGGACGAAAACAAGATGGTGATCTCCAGCGGACGAAGACAAGATGGCGGACATGACGTCATACTACCTGACGATATATATATGCTTTGAAAAAAAAGTGGAGGGAGTCAGTATGCCTGCGTCCACCGCGCGGGAAGGATCGGTCGTCATTTTTTAATTTTTTTGCCTCTGTCGGGTTCGAACCGAGGACTCCGAGCTCCGTGTCGTTAATGTTTGTTTTTTATAAATATTTTATTAAATTTATATTATTTAAATTTTTTTTATAATTTTTTAATTTTTTTCATTAAAATCGGATAATAAATTTAAAGATGGCGGCCGTAACGGAAATTGCAACGGTGACGTCATAATTCAAAATGTCGGATAACACAATGCCGGAATTTTCTAGAAAACGAAATGACGCCATCCAAGATGGCGGATCCAAGATGGCCGTCGGGGTCAAGGTCAAAGGTCAAGGTCACATCCTGATAGAGGCTTAACTGAGGCTTGAGTTAAGGATGCTTAAGCCTCTATCAGGACATTTCTAGCCGTTGGGATTTTTAAGGAATAAAACGGGAAATTTTCCCTCGAAACGGGAATTTTTCCCTCGAAAACGGGAATTTTTTTCTTAAAACGGGAAATTTTGAGTCATTTTGAGTCAATTTTGAGGAATTTTGAGGAATTTTTGCCGCCGTGACGTCACAAATCCAAGATGGCGGTCGACAATCTTCAATCCACAGCCAGAAGCCAGATCTCGGAACCCCATTTACATACTACTCTGGGATTAAGTCACAATATGTAATAGTGTTCCAAATATTGTTATATGGCCTTCTAGGAAATATCTTTGAACTATTCTAACTAAGGATGCGTCTTGATGCACTGTTTTTTTGTTTTTTTTTTGTTTTTTTTTAATTGTGCGTCGGTCTTCCCTGCAGATTGCTGACCGACTACACTCGCTGGAAACCCAGTAGTGGTTGCATTGTAATTGCAGATTATCGGAAATGTTTATTTTATGTATTGATGTGTAACATGTTAGCTCTCGGTATAAGACATTTTGTGCAAGTAATTTCGCGTGGAACGGAAATGTGTAACCACGGTACTGTCATGTGGCAATGGCGCGAACCAAAGTTCCCAAAGCCAACGGGAAACTTAATAGTTTTTTTAATGAATTTCAACATGCTACGTAGTATTTCCATAAAATTCCTTGTCGAAAATCGGGTACAAAGCGGGAATTTTGTATTTTTTCAAGTCTGTTTCTCTTCTATCGGAGCCATTTCATTAGATAGTTTGAAATTTTCGGTTTGTTAATTTGCTAATCAAATGCTTCAATAGTCGACGTAGCTGCTACAGGAACGAATTCTAGTGGCGGGTTCGGAAACTACGTGTGATTGGCATCAAAAAATTTAGTTTAAACACAACTTGCGTATATTTATAGAGCTCGGCGTTATTTTAAAGAATTTTACGTTGTATTTTGTGTCCGAGTTTCATATTATAAGTGTATTTGCAGTATAAGAACACATGAATTTGCTTGTTACCGAGGTTAGATGTTACACATCAATGGCGAGTACTGAAGGAATGGCTCACGTGTTTTTTGCCACTATGTTATTGTATTTTTGTATCACATGAATAGTAGAAACTTGTACACACAAAAACAGTTCTAATGACTGCAACAGAATGAACTTAAAGTAGTCTTACCGGTCCCGACGTAGATATCAAAACCACGCCTCCCCGTTCGAAGATTATTGAAAGTAATTTTGAGAGAGGGGCACTTTCTCCGGCTGGTTGTTTACACTTATCGGGACATTTTTACGGGCCTTTAAAATGCAATCAGTGATTGCGCCGTCGTCGTCGCGATGCGGAAATGACATATTTGGTTGTATTCCTCCACGCGCTGAAATTTCAAATTGGGTTTTCGGGTTTTGCCAAGCAATTCAAGATATTTCTTTGCTACGTAAACGATAATGATTACGTTTTCCGGATTTGCTTTGGATCTTCCTGAAATAAAATTTTTGTGCGTGTGGTAGGAGGGTTTATACAATTTGTTTTTAACAGCTTACGAAAATAACAACAGTAAAATTGGAAACGCCACAATCTGGTCATTCTCGCATAACACATTTCTCCATTAAGTGTTAGGTACTTTTTTTTTGTTCACGCAGAAAGTTACTTATAGGTGTGTTAGCAATATTTTCACTATGGCGCAGAAACAACTTTCCTAAACTATACACACCACACGTGCTCGAGTAAGTTAGAAACATTTCCATGCTATAAACAAACTAAAAAAAAAATCACGACCGTATTCTAACTTGGAACGGAACTTATTTGAAATACTTCTCCCCTCGATTCTGTTTGCATCAAATCAAGCGCCTCGTTCGTATCCGTGCGGTGTCGTGAGACGCAACATTAGGGTGCCACAAAACAATTTGTTAAAAAAATATAAGACACGTGAAACGGTCTGGACTGCAATGCTGGTTACGTCAGTGTTTGAGGAATGAACGGGATAATTCTTACAACGACCAAGGAAGTAAGCGTGCGTGTGTTTACCTTGGATCACGAGGTCGAGGCGAAGACGTGTCCGACGACACAACGCACCGGCGCGCAGATTAACTGAACGACGAGGGTGGCAGGCGCGACACCAGCGCCGCAGTTTCGCGCGGCTGCCGCCGGGCGATCAATGTCCGCGGGCGTCCCGCGCTGTGCAGGGCGCTCGTGATGGGCCGTGCGGGTTTCAACACGCGGTCGGCCGACAGGCACTCTACTTTTGCTTGTAAATGGAGTAGAAGTTCATGAAAAATTACAGACATTTGTACATTTACGTGAAAACAACTGTATTACTACAAAATAGTGTTCGCAGTAATACTTGGTTCGGGTCCTTACCCAGAAAATTATGCGTTATGTATACCCAGTAGGTACCTCAAATAGTAAATGTTATTTGTAAACCTGTTTCCTGAATAGCTTTCTAGTATTAACTGCGCTCACTATTTAAGCATAATGAAACATAATTAAGTCCATTTATTGGATGTTTTATTACCTTTTCTATGGTTTAAAAATACATCCTTGGAAGATTAAAATATAAATTTTGTGCAAATGTTCATAAGAAATACTCATTATATAAAAAAACGTATTTCATATACGCAAAAATTAACCATAGACATGTTTTGTGCAAAGTTATAATATCTTTCTTGTAGAAATACAAACCATGTTTTGGGAACTGATTTCCAAAGGAATCTTTTGTAAAGGTACTATGTAGGATGACCTTCCCGCGTCTACCTGGAACTGGGAGGGCCATGCCACGAAGGGTGCTGTGCACCAGACTGCGTGTGGCTTACTCCATAACGTCTGCGCCCGACTCGCCGCCTGCCTCCCGCGGGGCAGTCTTACGTCACTACGCTGCGCCTCTTAGCCAATGGAGAGGCGCCAAATGCGCGGGAAATACAAATCTGCGCGCTACTGCTCACGCCTGAAACTTCGCAGGGTGGCGTTTCCCGGAGTCTCTAAACAAATAACTTCCTTGTTTTGGCATTCTGAAGTTTACGTACAGTAATTTCCGAACATTCTATAAATGCATACGCCTCGCTACTGTAACTACTGCAACTTGAGAGCTTCTTTCGCCTTTATTTTTCTACGCGGGGTTTAAGGACCTCCTCATGGTTCCCGAACTTGCCACGCTGCTCGACCTCCCTCGACGTGGCAACCGCTGGCCGAGTGACCGCTGACCACTTTACAAACGCCCGCGCCCATCACCTGCAGTCTTCAGAATCAAACCGAAACATACTGGCACCAGGATATAAATAACAACACTAACTAAAACGTATACATCTCCCACCTTTATAACTTCTTAAATATTGGTCAGGGATACACGAGCACGGTGGTGGTTTCTTAGCGCGCAGTGTGTTCGCGAACAACGGGGCAAACATTTTAATGTATGGTAGGGTATGCCGAAACAAGCAATTTTCTTAGAGAACATATGTCTGGAAACGAAACCCTGCAAAGTTACTGGCGCGCAAGTTAGAATTCCCCGCGCATTCAGCGCCACTCCAGTGGCTGATCGCAGCGCCGTGACGTCAGACTGCCCGGCGGTTCGGAGTCTGGGACGGCCCCCGGCCTGACCGGACCAAAGAGGCCCCTGGGTGGAACAAGCCGACACACACAGACAAAACTGAAACAAACAACAAAATACAAAATACAGGACAATCAACCCGGGGTCGACTGTCAGCAGAAGAAGCACTAGGGTAGGGGGGCGAAAGCTCCCCCCCCCCCTCTTGGAGCACCAACTCCTTGGAGGCGGCAACCACTCGGCGGAACCTGGGAGCGCAGCACCACCGCATCAACACACACACATACACATACACAACAAGGCAACACAGCCACATCCTCTCGCAAGGACCAGAAACACTCCAATAAAACCGCCAAAACAAACCTGCCAACCACAAGCCAAGAGGTAATGGGCGGCAACACGCGAGCCCCTGGATCGATGCCACGGACAGGCAGGCGGACGGGGCGGCTCGCCACGGGCAGTGATGACAGTGTCACATGTCGCTGACTGTGCTGTCAGCACTAGCAACTGGTCTGAGCCCCCCGGCGGTTCGGCAACCAGCTGTCCCGTGCACATCACGTCTGTGGCACGTCTCTCCCAGTCACAGGCAGTCCTGGCTAACAAGTGAGACCTTCCCAGCCGGGACGTCTCAGCTGTGGAAGCACCCTTGTGGTGGCGCACTGCCCCTGCTGCGATTCCCCTCGTCACCCAGCTGTACACCGTGCGCGCATCGGCCATGCTGTCGTTCGTACATTCTGTAATCGCAGCACCGTACCAGCCTTGGGGGTCCGGGCCCCTCCCGTCCAGGATATAAAAAAAAACCACACACACACAAGCAATGGCAGAATGAGAAAATTAAAGCAACATAAGTTTACAGAGAGATTATTTTGGAAGAATTATTGTAATCCTTAGTGGGCTACACCTCCCCATTACAGCCCGAGATGCCTCAGACACAGAAGCAGCAGGAATTGTGTTTCCAAGCAGTCTGTATTTAATGTTGCTTTGCATATATATACTTTTGACTTGTTTTAGCAAAATCATCAAATAATTATAAACAAAGTGTGAAATACAATTAAATTAAAACAATTTCATATATAATTTCAGTTTTCTTTTATCAAGCAAATTCATTACTTAAATTTCTAAGCGTGAACGTTGGAGTTCCTAAAGTCTACTACTTCCTGAGATTAGTGTGTGACAATATTTATTTTAAAATTCAACTATAAAGAGAACTTACTCAAAAAAATTGTATAATGGTAGTAGTTAACCCCACCTTCACAAAATCCTAGCGTCGGGCCTGACCGTACTCACCAACAGTCATCACTGCGCTGATAGCCCGAAGCCAAACGCGTGAACGTACCACAACCGACCGTCCACTGTGGTGCAGCGGCTGACGTCTGCACCCGGCTCATCGCCTGCGCACCACGCGTCATCTCCGCCAGCCACTGCATGGCGCCAAATGCGCGGGAAATTCAAATTTGCGCGCCAGTAACTTTGCAGGGATGCGATTCCGGACATATGTTCCTCAACATTTTTTTTAATTTCCTGCCAGCAATTAAAAATTTTTCCCTACTATCGGCGAAGCTTGGGGAGAGAGAGAGAGAGAGAGAGAGAGAGAGCGTTAAACCATCAAAACTGGCGTACCCGTTCCGTAACTCACGTCCAGGACGTGGCAGTGACGTGATTAGGGTGTATTTGTATGATGTTTGTCGAAGTAGATCGAATAACTTATAATAGCGTTTCTTGGTAAAAATGTGCGTAAAAAAATTAAATTATTACGTTGGTATCAGCCAGCGCAGGAGCCAAAAGAAAACAGAGAACACGTAACTAGTATATAATAGCCGGAGCTGCGCCTGGCGTCTGGCGGTGGATTGATGATTGTCGGTCCGCCATCTTGGATTGTGACGTCACGGCGGCCATTTTTGACTCAAAATTCCTCAAAATTCCTCAAAATTGACTCAAAATGACTCAAAAATTCCCGTTTTAAGAAAAAATTTCCCGTTTTCGAGGGAAAAATTCCCGTTTCGAGGGAAAATTAGGATTTCGAAAAACCACAAAAGTCGTTTTTCATTAAAAACCACGAAATTACTGATAGAGGCTTAAGCATCCTTAACTCAAGCCTCAGTTAAGCCTCTTTTAGGATTATGACGTCACCGTTGCTATTTTCGTTACGCCCGCCATCTTGAAAATCCGCAATTTTTATGTTAGAAAATCGGGAAAAAATTTAAAAATCATGAAAAAAATTATTTGATCGAATTAAAAAAATATTAAAAACCACTGTTGCAGTTATTGTTACGGTCGCCATCTTGGATTATATAAATGTTACATATTTCGTTACGCCCGCCATCTTGAAAATCCGCAATTTTTATGTTAGAAAATCGGGAAAAAATTTAAAAATCATTAAAAAAATTATTTGATCGAATTAAAAAAATATTAAAAACCACTGTTGCAGTTATCGTTACGGTCGCCATCTTGGATTATATAAATGTTGCATATTTCGTTACACCCGCCATCTTGGTTGAGTACCATGTCATTCAAACACTTTATGTTACGACCACCATATTGGATCCTATTAATGTTGCAATTATCGTTATGGTCGCCATCTTAAAATTTAGACGCCATCTTGAAAATCCGTAATTTTAATGCTAGAGATTTCGAAAAAAATTTAAAAATCATTAAAAAAATTAAATAATCGAATTAAATAATAAAAAATCCTTAAAACCACCGTTGCACTTTTTCGTGACGGCTGCCATCTTGAAATCACCCACTGGAGATCACCATATTGTTTTCGTCAGCTAGAGTGTGCTGATACCATGTTAGTATAATTATCTGGTCACCACACCTTTGACATTGACCTTGAACTTTGACCTTGACCTTGAACTTTGACCTTGAACTTTGACCTTGACCTTGAAATTTGACCTTGACCTTGAAATTTGACCTTGACCTTGAAATTTGACCTTGACCTTGAAATTTGACTTTGTCCTTGTCGACCCTCATGGATCCGAAATTTTATGTTCAGTACATGCTACCAGGAGCTACCACCTGCTGGAGTACACCATATTGTGTGTGTGTACTTGTATTATAGAGTACATTTCCATCTGGATAAATTTATTCTAACCCGCTACAGTGCAGTAATCATTTATTATGGAGGTGCCCCCCGCCATCTTGAAATTCGGCCGCCATATTGAAATCATGTAATAATGTAGCTAGAAAAGCGGGAAAAAATCCAAAATTCATTAAATAAATTTGTAACCCATATAATGATTGATTGGATCGACTAAGGTCCTTGGTTCGATCCCTGGCCGATACAAAACAACTTTAATTAAAAAAATACTAAAAAAGTGTTAGGTTTGAGATAGTAAAAACACCACAAGTTCTTTTTTAAAAATATTTATTACATAAAATCAATACACTACTACAATAACAAAAAAAACACTGACAAATTACCAAAGGCTTTTGGATTCCACGATTCATACAGTCTTCTTATTGTACGGACTAAGCCTTTTACATGACTTTAAATGTCTATCCGATCCGTTCATCACCACAACCAGAGACGGACTGAAGTTCATAGCACTTATATAGTCTCATTTGCCGGTACAACACATGAGTCAAATCAATAACCATGTTCATTATACGTCTCGGAGCATTTTTTGTAATGACGATGTAAGCTATCGAGACGTGAAATTAGTTTATTGCACTTATTGCACTGAAATTGTATTCTTTGAACATTATTAGAACAACCGCTTCTTTCATGTCTGCGAGCATTTGAGGTGATAGTAAATGATGCACCACAGTATTTGCACTGATGCGAAGTACGCTCTTCATTAATTGAAGTATTCAATGCTGATGAAACTTCAGCTGATGGTGGAACAGCACATATCGAAGTCTCCTCCAGTGTTGTCAGAGGCGTTGCCAACGGGATCTGCTCCATCATCGTCGGCGCCGACGTCATGGTTCCCGTAGTCGATGGTACATCCTCCATCGAGTACGACGTTAAAGTCGGTAAATATGCCATAAAAGTCTCAAGAACAGCCAATTAAACGTCTTATGCACCAGAAGAAACAAACTAGGTGATCCGTACACTGTCGACGGCAGTAACAAACTGAGCGTCCTGCTGTCTAGGACTCGTTTATATACATTAACCGGTTTGAATAATACGCTAGTCAAATCAAGATCAATTTACTAAAATACTAGAGTCAAAACAACATTAAAAAATAGAAGCACCACCAAAAAAAAAGGAAGCACATTTGGAAGCACCGTCAACGAAAAGCCAGCACATTTGGAAGCACCGACAACGAAAAGGCAGCACATTTGGAAGCACCGACAACGAAAAGACAGCATATTTGGCAGCACCGACTACGAAAAGGTAGCATATTTGACAGCACCGACAACGCAAAGGCAGCACATTTGGCAGCACCAACAACGAAAAGGCAGCACATTTGGAAGCACCGACATCGAAAAGACAGCACCGACAACGAAAAGACAGCACCGACAACGAAAAGACAGCACATTTGGAAGCACCGACTACGAAAAGGCAGCATATTTGGAAGCACCGACTACGAAAAGGCAGCACATTTGGAAGCACCGACAACGCAAAGGCAGCACATTTGGAAGCACCGACTACGAAAAGGCAGCACATTTGGCAGCACCGACAACGAAAAGGCAGCTCATTTGGAAGCACCGACAACGAAAAGGCAGCACATTTGGAAGCACCGACAACGAAAAGACAGCATATTTGGCAGCACCGACTACGAAAAGGTAGCATATTTGACAGCACCGACAACGCAAAGGCAGCACATTTGGCAGCACCAACAACGAAAAGGCAGCACATTTGGAAGCACCGACATCGAAAAGACAGCACCGACAACGAAAAGACAGCACATTTGGAAGCACCGACTACGAAAAGGCAGCATATTTGGAAGCACCGACTACGAAAAGGCAGCACATTTGGAAGCACCGACAACGCAAAGGCAGCACATTTGGAAGCACCGACTACGAAAAGGCAGCACATTTGGCAGTACCGACAACGAAAAGGCAGCTCATTTGGAAGCACCGACAACGAAAAGGCAGCACATTTGGAAGCACCGACAACGAAAAGGCAGCACATTTGGAAGCACCGTAAACGAAAAGACAGCACATTTGGCAGCACCAACAACGAAAAGGCAGTACATATGGAAGCACCGACTACGAAAAGGCAGCACATTTGGAAGCACCGACAACGAAAAGGAAGCACATTTGGAAGCACCGTCAACGAAAAGGCAGCACATTTGGAAGCACCAACATGCAAGACGAACTTCCTTTTCCTTGGAGTCTAGCGAAGCCATCCTTCTTTTGCGATCGTTAGTTAGCATCCCGCATCCCGCATAAAAGAACTAAATATTATTTACCTGCAAGCAACATGTGGTGACATCTGTTGTTGAAAAGCAGAACTACATACATAAAGTACTTTTGTATGAGATATATTAATTCTCGCTGATGAAATATGAAAAAATTTCTATTTAAGTATTGGATCTAATTTAAAACACTCAATTGGTATCTGGCATTAGTCTCAGTAACTAATATGAATTCCGATTTGGGATCTGACGCTGTATCGAAAGAACATATGTGTAAGTTTTGCAGTAAAGAGTTTATCTTGAGAAAGAATAAAAGACAACACGAGAAGAATGACTGTGTTAAAAATCCACTGCGCAATATGATAAGTTGTGTTCGATGTAGCAAGTCGTTTACGCGGAGAGAGAGCCTAAAAAGACACGGCAGAACTTGTAGCGCTAAGCCTGCGTACAAGCTAGAGGACAACGAAGAATCTACTAGCCTAAGGAAGAGTGATCTGCATTACGACAATAATTTACTTGGCTCTTCCGATCTCGACAAAGAACTTAAATTGAAGGATGTTGATGATTGACGGAAGAATGAAGACAATGGAAGAATCCTTAACATGAAAAGTGAGAATATATTCCAGCCGAATTCAAGTAGATCTTTCCTACTTTGTAAAAATGATGGACTCCTAAAAAGGAAGCATGAAGACGATGAAGACACTTCAACATCATCAACATCGAATTATTACGGTAAATTGGGTGAAGACGATTCCATCTACGGTGATTGTTACAGTGACTCTGAGGCTGTTGACAAAGACATAGACTATGATAAAGCACCTAAAGCTGCCAAGATCGAAGAATGTGGCGGTGTCCTGAGACCGAAACGGTGGAGACGACGTGATATATTAAATAATTCTGATCAAGCTTGTGATGATCACCGTCTCAAACATGAAAGTTACCCTGAGGTTGGTGGTAAAACGGAAGACACCAGAGATCATAATATTTATTATAAAGGTGCAAGGAAGATGGTGGTAGAAGAGAATGATTAGACATCATGGAAAGATCCAAACATATTGGTTGACCGGCTAAGACTTCTACATGGTTCGCTTTGTGCAGGAAAATATTCGTGCATCAAAGAAATATCCTTCATACTCAAGGAACTGAGGAATGCTGGCTACATACAATAGTGGCTTGTTTTATTTGTATAATGTAAAGCAATAAAATAAATAATTTAAATTATAAGAATTTAATGTTTTTATTTCTTGTATTCTGATTTCTAACTAAGACTTAGATCTCGTAACTTGTGCTTCCTTTTTGCCTTTTTTTTATTTTTTTTTTTTTTGTTGATGGAGCTTCCAAATGTGGCGCCTTTTCGATGATGGTGCTTCCAAATGTGCTGCCTTTTCGTAGTCGGTTCTTCCATATGTGCTGCCTTTTTGTTGTTGGTGCTGCCAAATGTGCTGACTTTTCGTTTTCGGTGCTTCCAAATGTGCTGCCTTTTCGTTGTCGGTGCTTCCAAATGTGCTGCCTTTCCGTTGTTGGTGCTTCCAAATGAGCTGCCTTTTCGTTGTCGGTGCTGCCAAATGTGCTGCCTTTTCGTAGTCGGTGCTTCCAAATGTGCTGCCTTTGCGTTGTCGGTGCTTCCAAATGTGCTGCCTTTTCGTAGTCGGTGCTTCCAAATATGCTGCCTTTTCGTAGTCGGTGCTTCCAAATGTGCTGTCTTTTCGTTGTCGGTGCTGTCTTTTCGTTGTCAATGCTGTCTTTTCGATGTCGGTGCTTCCAAATGTGCTGCCTTTTCGTTGTCGGTGCTGCCAAATGTGCTACCTTTGCGTTGTCGGTGCTGTCAAATATGCTACCTTTTCGTAGTCGGTGCTGCCAAATGTGCTGTCTTTTCGTTGTCGGTGCTTCCAAATGTGCTGCCTTTTCGTTGTCGGTGATTCCAAATGTGCTGGCTTTTCGTTGACGGTGCTTCCAAATGTGCTTCCTTTTTTTTATGGTGCTTCTATTTTTTAATGTTGTTTTGACTCTAGTATTTTAGTAAATTGATCTTGATTTGACTAGCGTATTATTCAAACCGGTTAATGTATATAAACGAGTCCTAGACAGCAGTACGCTCAGTTTGTTACTGCCGTTGACAGTGTACGGATCACCTAGTTTGTTTCTTCTGGTGCATAAGACGTTTAATTGGCTGTTCTTGAGACTTTTATGGCATATTTACCGACTTTAACGTCGTACTCGATGGAGGATGTACCATCGACTACGGGAACCATGACGTCGGCGCCGACGATGATGGAGCAGATCCCGTTGGCAACGCCTCTGACAACACTGGAGGAGACTTCGATATGTGCTGTTCCACCATCAGCTGAAGTTTCATCAGCATTGAATACTTCAATTAATGAAGTGCGTACTTCGCATCAGTGCAAATACTGTGGTGCATCATTTACTATCACCTCAAATGCTCGCAGACATGAAAGAAGCGGTTGTTCTAATAATGTTCAAAGAATACAATTTCAGTGCAATAAGTGCAATAAACTAATTTCACGTCTCGATAGCTGACATCGTCATTACAAAAAATGCTCCGAGACGTATAATGAACATGGTTATTGATTTGACTCATGTGTTGTACCGGCTAATGAGACTATATAAGTGCTATGAACTTCAGTCCGTCTCTGGTTGTGTTGATGAACGGATCGGATAGACATTTAAAGTCATGTAAAAGGCTTAGTCCGTACAATAAGAAGACTGTATGAATCGTGGAATCCAAAAGCCTTTGGTAATTTGTCAGTGTTTTTTTTTTTGTTATTGTAGTAGTGTATTGATTTTATGTAATAAATTTTTTTAAAAAAGAACTTGTGGTGTTTTTACTATCTCAAACCTAACACTTTTTTAGTATTTTTTTAATTAAAGTTGTTTTGTATCGGCCAGGGATCGAACTAAGGACCTTAGTCGATCCAATCAATCATTATATGGGTTACAAATTTATTTAATGAATTTTGGATTTTTTCCCGCTTTTCTAGCTACATTATTACATGATTTCAATATGGCGGCCGAATTTCAAGATGGCGGGGGGCACCTCCATAATAAATGATTACTGCACTGTAGCGGGTTAGAATAAATTTATCCAGATGGAAATGTACTCTATAATACAAGTACACACACACAATATGGTGTACTCCAGCAGGTGGTAGCTCCTGGTAGCATGAACTGAACATAAAATTTCGGATCCATGAGGGTCGACAAGGACAAAGTCAAATTTCAAGGTCAAGGTCAAATTTCAAGGTCAAGGTCAAATTTCAAGGTCAAGGTCAAATTTCAAGGTCAAGGTCAAATTTCAAGGTCAAGGTCAAAGTTCAAGGTCAAAGTTCAAGGTCAAGGTCAAAGTTCAAGGTCAAAGTTCAAGGTCAAGGTCAAAGTTCAAGGTCAATGTCAAAGGTGTGGTGACCAGATAATTATACTAACATGGTATCAGCACACTCTAGCTGACGAAAACAATATGGTGATCTCCAGTGGGTGATTTCAAGATGGCAGCCGTCACGAAAAAGTGCAACGGTGGTTTTAAGGATTTTTTATTATTTAATTCGATTATTTAATTTTTTTAATGATTTTTAAATTTTTTTCGAAATCTCTAGCATTAAAATTACGGATTTTCAAGATGGCGTCTAAATTTTAAGATGGCGACCATAACGATAATTGCAACATTAATAGGATCCAATATGGTGGTCGTAACATAAAGTGTTTGAATGACATGGTACTCAACCAAGATGGTGGGTGTAACGAAATATGCAACATTTATATAATCCAAGATGGCGACCGTAACGATAACTGCAACAGTGGTTTTTAATATTTTTTTAATTCGATCAAATAATTTTTTTAATGATTTTTAAATTTTTTCCCGATTTTCTAACATAAAAATTGCGGATTTTCAAGATGGCGGGCGTAACGAAATATGTAACATTTATATAATCCAAGATGGCGACCGTAACAATAACTGCAACAGTGGTTTTTAATATTTTTTTAATTCGATCAAATAATTTTTTTAATGATTTTTAAATTTTTTCCCGATTTTCTAACATAAAAATTGCGGATTTTCAAGATGGCGGGCGTAACGAAAATAGCAACGGTGACGTCATAATCCTAAAAGAGGCTTAACTGAGGCTTGAGTTAAGGATGCTTAAGCCTCTATCAGGAATTTCGTGGTTTTTAATGCAAAACGACTTTTGTGGTTTTTCGAAATCCTAATTTTCCCTCGAAACGGGAATTTTTCCCTCGAAAACGGGAAATTTTTTCTTAAAACGGGAATTTTTGAGTCATTTTGAGTCAATTTTGAGGAATTTTGAGGAATTTTGAGTCAAAAATGGCCGCCGTGACGTCACAATCCAAGATGGCGGACCGACAATCATCAATCCACCGCCAGACGCCAGGCGCAGCTCCGGCTATTATATACTACTCACGTACATTGTTGGAAAGTGGGGACTTAGGCAATACACAGGTACCCAAGTTTCGGCGCCGAGCGAGCGAGATGGTTTCAGGAACGTCGCAAAGTTCGACTCGGCGGCGGCGCGAGCATCTATACCGCGGTCAGTGTCTTGCATTCGTTTGAAACCAGTACACTGAGTGAAACTCTAGGCACCAGGGGCGTACTCAGGAGGGAGATATGCCCCTCGCCTCCCTCGAGTTTTAAAAAAAAAAATCTATAATTTCCACTAACAAAAGGAAATAATTTTAAAGCGAACAGAGGACAAAGAAGTTCTATCCAATACCTCCTCACCATGAAATGAAATTCTGCGTACTCGTTTACGTTAAACCAAAAGCCGTGCGCCCTGACACAGCCCCAACTCTATGACTTGATTTATAAACTTTGCATCAAACTGAAACGCAAGATCGCAAGGGCGTAATACACACACAAAACTGAAGGTGGCGTTTCGCCGATTTGAATACGCGCGCGCCATCCTTAACTACTTCCCCTCCCCTTCCGCTCTCCCTTAGAGATGCGGTGCGCTTTCTCTCCCCTATATTTTCCCTCCGTGCTTGCGCACTGAGCTGAGGCTATCCTATATAAGCTTCTGTTTATTGTCATTTGGGCTTCTTCTTCAATCCTTTTTTTTTTTTTATGTTTTGTTAGCATTTCACTTTTGTCATGTAATTTCGTACGTGTTACGACCGTTATAAGTTATACACTACCCGTTGCTGCATTGCGCTGCCTTAGAACCAGACTGTTCTAACTCCACTTTGTTTATTTTTCTGTTTTTTTACATTGATTGTTCTAACTCCTATTTCTCTACCCACGTGTAGCAGCCGAGTCAAAATATTTTCATTACAAGAGTCAGAAACAACACGTTCTAACTCCATACAAGATAGTCCACACAGAACCATATTGTTCCAACTCCATTACTGTAGTAACTCCAAAAATAACCATTGTGATAATATAGGTATTCATGTACCAAAAACTGACCAATGTGATACGTGTCAAGAGTTAGAAACCCTAAAGGAAAATACTGAAACCATACCAAATGAAAAACAACAGGTGTTTGATAAGCATCAAGAAGAAAAGTTGTTTGCTAGAGAAGAGAAACTTAAAGATAAGGCTGAAATTTTCCATCTCCTTAACTATAGAGTAGTGTGTTTCGATCTTCAGAAGGTACTTTCATGTCCACAATCCAGTACATCGACTTTCTATTACAAACGTAAATTTCTTGTTTATAACTTAACAGGATATGACATAAGAACCAAAAAAAGGATATTGCATTTTATGGCATGAAGGTATTGAATCAGCTGTAACAAAACACTTGGAAGAGATAGTGAAAGAAACACCTACTCTAGAGCATATCATACAAGGAGAAGGAAGTTTGTTCTTCCAGTTAGTGTTTCTCAGATTTCTCAGAGCATATTATTAGACTGAGTAATAATATCTTTTTTATTTCCACCTGATAAAAATATTACAAGTGTCGATTTAGTAGCAGAAAATCACTAATTAAATGTAACTTTGAATAAAATCACATGTCTCATTAAGAGTAAAACTCCTTCATGGAGAGATCGGTTTCTCAGAAATAACCAGAAGCACTTGGAGAAACCAATAATCGCAAGCACACGGAAAAAAAATCATCATAATATTGACAAGAATAATGAGGAGCACACGGAGAAATCCATCATAATATTGACAAGTATAATCAGGAGCACACGGAGAAAACCAACATAATATTGGAAAGAATTATCGGGAGCACTCGGAGAAAACCACCACACATTTTCTTTGATAAAATAAAATTTAAAAAAAATTAATTTCAAAATAAAAAAATTACAAAATAAAAAACAATACAAAAACTGATTCTGGCTTGATCTAGAACTCCATCTTTGCTCAACAATGATAAGTTCACAAGCTATCAGAATCAGTTTTTTTTTGTATATTTTGTAATTTTTTTATTTTAAATTTAAATTTTTTTAAATTTTATTTTATCAAAGAAAATGTGTGGTGGTTTTCTGCGTGTGCTCCCGATAATTCTTGCCAATATTATGTTGGTTTTCTCCGTGTGCTCCTGATTATACTTGTCAATATTATGATGGATTTCTCCGTGTGCTCCTCATTATTCTTGTCAATATTATGATGATTTTTTTTCCGTGTGCTTGCGATTATTGGTTTCTCCAAGTGCTTCTGGTTATTTCTGAGAAACCGATCTCTCCATGAAGGAGTTTTACTCTTAATGAGACATGTGATTTTATTCAAAGTTACATTTAATTAGTGATTTTCTGCTACTAAATCGACACTTGTAATATTTTTATCAGGTGGAAATAAAAAAGATATTATTACTCAGTCTAATAATATGCTCTGAGAAATCTGAGAAGCACTAACTGGAAGAACAAACTTCCTTCTCCTTGGAGTCTAGCGAAGCCGTCCCTATATTGCGATCGTTAGTGAGCAACCTGTATCCCGCATGAAATAAATAATATTTACCTGCAAGCAACACGTGATGTCATCTGTTGTTGAAAAGCAGAACTACTTACAACAAGTACCTTTGCATTAGATAACTTAACTCTCGCTGACGAAATATTTAAAAAAATATTTTTAAGTGATGGATCCAATTGGAAAACTGTCAGTTTGTATCTAACATTAGTCACAGTAACTAATATGTATCCTGAGTCGGTGACTGTCACTGTATCTAATGGACACAGGTGTAAGTTTTGCAGCAAAGAATTTATCTTGAGAAAGAATGGAAGACAACACGAGAAGAATGACTGTGTTAAAAATCCACTACGCAATATGATAAGTTGTGATCGATGTGGCAAGTCGTTTACGCGGAGAGAGAGCTTAAAAAGACATGACAGAACTTGTAACGTCAAGCCTGCGTACAAGCTAGAGGACAACGATGGATCTACTAGACTAAGGAAGAGTGATCTGCATTACGACAATAATTTTCCTTGTCTTGGGAGAGATGATGTTCGGGGCTCTTCCGACGAAGAGCTTAAATTGAAGGACGATGATTTTTGGAAGAATGAAGACAATGGAAGAAACCTTAACGTGAAAAGTGTGAAAACATTCCAGCCGAATTCAAGTAGATCTTTCCTACTTTGTAAAAATGATGGACTCCTAAAAAGGAAGCATGAAGACGATGAAGACACTTCAACATCATCAACATCGAATTATTACGGTAAATTGGGTGAAGACGATTCCATCTACGGTGATTGTTACAGTGACTCTGAGGCTGTTGACAAAGACATAAACTATGATGAAGCACCTAAAGCTGCCAAGATCGAATAATGTAGCGGTGTCCTGAGACCAAAACGATGGAAAATTCGTGATATATTAAATAAATCTGATCAAGCTTGTGATGATCACTGTCTCGATAATGAAAGTTACCCTGAGGATGGTGTTAAAACGGAAGACGCCAGAGATTATAATATTTATAATAAACAAGCAAGTAAGATGGTGGTAGAAGAGATTGATTATACATCATGGAAATATCCAAACATATTGGTTGGCCGGCTAAAACTTCTACATGGCTCGCTTTGTGCAGGAAACTATTCGAGCATCAAAGAAATATCCTTCATACTCAAAGAACTAAGGAAAGCTGGCTACATACAGTAATGGCTTCTTTTACTTGCATTTGTATAATGAAAAGAAATAAATAATTTCAATTATAAAAATTTAATGTTTTTATTTCTTGTATTTTGATTTCTAACTAAGACTTAGTTCTCGTAACTTGAGCTTCCAAATGTGCTTCCTTTTCGTTGATGGTGCTGCCTTTTCGTTGACGGTGCTTCCAATTGTGCTGCATTTTCGTTGGCGGTGCTTCCAAATGTGCTTCCTTTTCGTTGATGGTGCTGCCTTTTCGTTGCCGGTGCTTCCAAATGTGCTGCCTTTTTGTTGGCGGTGCTTCCAAATGTGCTTCCTTTTCGTTGACGGTGCTTCCTTTTTGATGACGGTGCTGCCTTTTCGTTGCCGGTACTTCCAAATGTGGTGCATTTTCGTTGTCGGTGCTTCCAAATGTGGTGCCTATTCGTTGTCGGTGCTTCCAAATGTGCTGCATTTTAAATGACTGCGCTGCCTTTTCGTTGTCGGTGCTTCCAAATGTGCTGCCTTTTCGATGTCGGTGCTACTTTTTCGTTGGCGGTGCTTCCAAATGTGCTGCCTTTTCATTGGCGGTGCTTCCAAATGTGCTGCCTTTTCGATGAAGGTGCTGCCTTTTCGTTGTCGGTGCTTCCAAATGTGCTGCCTTTTCGTTGGCGGTGCTGCCTTTTCGTTGTCGGTGCTTACAAATGTGCTGCCTTTTCGTTGGCGATGCTGCCTTTTCGTTGTCGGTGCTTCCAAATGTGCTGCCTTTACGTTGATGGTGCTTCCAAATTTGCTGCCTTTTCGTTGTCGGTGCTTCCAAATGTGCTGCCTTTTCGTTGGCGGTGCTGCCTTTTCGTTGTCGGTGCTTCCTTTTTTGTTGATTGTGCGTAGTACAAAATGTAGTGACTGAATATTTAGTAGTTTAAAACCTCTTGGTGTTACTAAAATATTTTTCAAGCTCACTTGGTCCTTTAGTATGTATAAAAATGTCACGATGGATTAATTGAATATAATTAGCTAACGACTAAGTTCATGCGGTCCTGAAATGACTAGCCTATACGTCTGATAATGACATGACTTGGTCTCATGGACTAAAGACAATTGATCTATATGTGTGGCTTTGTACATGAACGGCTTATAGGTTATTCAGATTATTGAAAAATTAGACTTTCATAATAGGCTAATCAGCACTGTATTAATTCGATGGTCAGGTATATTGACTTGAGTTGTTTATAGTAGAGTAAATGATTAATAAACTCCGCGAAAGGTAATGGAAAACAGAATCTAAAATTTATTTAATAATTAGTTACAACTGTCACTGGTCAAGAATCGAACCGTGGACAGGAATCCATCGATTCAATTTGTAAATTAATAATTGATTTTTTCGGAGACTTTTGGAATTTTTCCCGCATTTATAGCTAAATAATTACATGATTTCAAGATGGCGGGCACCTCAGTAATAATAACTGATTACTGCACTGTAGCAGGTTAAAATAAAACTAGCATGATGGTAAGACGAGTACACACATGATGGTGTCCTCCAGCAGACGAAAACATGGTGGTGGTAATGATCACTAGCAGGCGGTAGCTCCTGGTAGCATGTACTGAACATAAAATGACGGATCCATGATGGACGTCAAGGTAAAAGTCAAAGGTCAAGGTCAAGGTCAAATTTAAAGGTCAAGGTCAAATGACAAGGTCAAAGTTAAAGTTCAAGGTCAATGTCAAAGTTCAAGGTCATGGTCAAAGTTCAAGGTCAATGCCAAAGTTCATTGCCAACAGACGAGGTTAAAGGTATGGTGAACAGAAAATTATACTAACATGTCGCCAGCACACTCTAGCCGACGAAAACAAGATGACGGTCTCCAGCGGACGAAGACAAGATGGCGGACATGACGTCATACCAGCTGACGATATATACCTTGATATTGGTGGTAGGTCAGACTGTATGTGGCTTCTGTGGAGGAAGGATCAGATTTTTTTTTTTTATTTTTTGCCCTCACCGGTTTCGAAACAAGGACGTAAATCGATCTAATCAATCAGAATTATATTAAGTTAATTTTTTGATGAAATTGGGAATTTTTTTTCATTAAAATCGGATAGTAAATAAAGATTTTCAAGATGGCGGCCATAACGGAACATGCAGCAGTGGTTTTTAAGATTTTTATTATTTAATTCAATTAAATAATTTTTTAATGATTTTTAAAAAAAATTCCCTATTTTCTAACATAAAAATTGCGGATTTTAATTATTGCGGGCGTAACGATAATTGCAACAGTTACGACTTAATACAAGATGGTGGTTCTGTCTCGAACAGGAAGTGCTATTATTACTTAAAAATAAAAAAAATTCAAGTCCGAATATGCATGTTATTTTTTTATATAACTTATTTAATTCTTAGTCTGGTAAATGTCTCAATGGCTGAGCGGTTAAAGGCGTTTGTTTTTCCAACCTAGAGATTAGAGCTGCGCTGGTTCGAATCACAGCACTTCCAATGCATTTTGCATAAAAAATTTTAATTAATATGTCGATAAGGACCATACTAGCTCTGGTAGGTAATGGAAAATCGACCTTATGTGATGAGACAGAACGTCGCTGTCGCTATCTAGGAACAAACAACAGAAACAAAGTCGATGGTATCCAAGATGGCGGCCTCCAGTGGAACAGAAAAAAAAATCATGAGCGCCACTGACGCTATCTAGGAACAAACAACAGAAACAAAGTCGACGGTATCCAAAATGGCGGCCTCCAGTGGAACAGAAAAAAAGTCAAGAGCGACGCTGGAGCTATCTAGGAACAAGCAACAGAAACAAAGTCGACGGTATCCAAGATGACGGCCTCCAGTGGAACAGAAAAAAAAACAATAGCGATGCTGGCGCTATCTAGGAACAAACAACAGAAACAAAGACGACGGTATCCAAGATGGCGGATTCAATATGGTGGATCCAATATGTCTGCCGGGGTCGAGGACAAGTTCAAAGGTCAAGGTCAAAGGTCTAGGTCACGGTCATCCAAGATGGCTGCCGTGATCTATTTGTCCCGTTACGCTGTGTCCCGTTACTCTGTGTCCCGTTACGCTCATCTAAGATGGCCGCCGTGACGTCAGAATCAGAGATGGTGGACCGGCACCAGGCACCACAGCCTGAAGCCTGGCGCAGGCGCCCCTACTATATACTACTTACATAGCATCATATAAATATTCTCCAATATTCCAAATTGATCGATTAAACATGTTCTTATATTCCATGCCACAAAACTATTTTAAAAGATTTTAGCTCAAAGCATCCAGCACTGAATAACATAGAACGAATTACATGTTATGCCTACCAAGGTATTTATGCATTTTTGACATTCAAACACTAATACCTTCCACTAATAAGTGGTGACACAAGAATTTGCTTCGGAACAAGGATTAACATAAAATAAATATAGGTAAAAATAAATTGAACTTATTTGAAAGGAAGTTATTTTTTTTTTTTTTCAATCCCTGATTTTACGGTAAATAGTTCATCTCAACAGAAATTGTTTCAGCCAAAGGTTTTGGATAATGTTTAGGATTTTTTTCAATAAATTATTACGGATTTGGTAGTGTATCTACTAAAAACGTTATGATTTTTTTTGTCTATCAATCGTTGTTTTTTCCACCCCTTGCAGTAATGGCTGGTTACATAAAAATTTACTCTAGACAGATTTTTAGAGAATATTTAGAAAGTTAAACAAAAATACGAATGGCTTCGATAGGTACATGGTATTGAAAATTTGTTAATTTTTATATTCCCAAGTGAGGTTGTTTCAACCCCTTGCAGTCTAATCAAAAATTGTTTTGGACCAAAGTTTTAAATAATTTTTAGAATATTTACAATTACTTCATATATATTTCTTTTTTTTTTACTTTTTTTTTGTTTTACCATAAATAAGAGTGGATTTAATAGTGTACATGGTATGGAAAATGAGTTTTTTTTAAACAAGTTTCTACCCTTATTATTTTCAACCTCTTGGGCAATTGTTTGTCTTAATAAAAATTGTTTCAGACTTTTTTTTTAAATTATAATATTTACAAACATTTCGAACGGTTTTGATTGTGTGCCTACTAACGAAGTTAAGAATTATTTTGTCCTCCAAGTCATGATTTATTCACCCCTTGCAGTTATTATGGTTAGTCGTAGGCCTATTAAAAATGTATTCAGAGAAAGGTTGTTGGTATTACTCCTACAAGTCATATGTTCAAACGATGCGATATTTATCATACAATGGGGTTATAGCGACTTTTCTGTTTATCAAAATACCTTCCCCATTTTCATCCCTTTGGTGGCCCGTTAACGAACTCGACCGAGATTGTTATTACTATATTCTATGTATCAGTTTGTAAATTATTTGTGCAAAATTACAGCAGTATCAAGTCCATAAAAATTTAAAATATAGGCTATATATATATGTGTGTGTGTGTGTGCACATACACACACACATTAACTTTTGAGTTGACAATTATTTCGGGGTTATGGAACATAAAAAGAAAAATTATATTAAAATTTTCCTGAATTCGCACCATGGCAACTACTACAATAGGTAGTTTTTCTTCGAAATATACCTAAGAATCCACAAATTAAACAAAATAGAAGAAAAAAGCAATGCGTAGAGACAAACCCACAAAACAAAATTGTTTTTAAATATATAACTGTGTTAAGGGCGTTGATTGGTTGCCAAGAACTCCAATAAAATATGAAAAATTGCCTATCTAAATGCACGGATGTATGACAATTAGCATGTTCTGAATTTTCAGGCGAATTTGGCCGTATAATCCACCTTTGTCCCTCCAGGCTAATGACACGCCTTGTCGACCCTCGTCAACACAGCTGGGTGCTTCACTAATGGGGATTATCGTAATTCCTTGTTTGAAAAGAGGAAATGAAGCATCTCATGCTGCTTGTCCTGGGGCGAGTCGAGGTGTTATGGGGAGCACAGGAGAAACAAATGGTGGAATTTGTGAATTCAATAATTTAATTCAATAAGTTATAGATATCAAAATGCTACACAGAATTTAAAAATAAATACTTTGATATTGCGAACTCTGCAAAGTGGTACATATAATTAAGTTTTCACAGTTCCATATGTGTTTATTTTCTCTTGCTTGTTTGATAAACTTCTCCGTTGAACATGCATGTAAAGGCGTCGTACACATTCTATGTGCGACATCATTTGAAATTAGAAGGTCTTTTAAAAATAACACCGAAAGTTCGCGCAGCGACATTTAGGCCCTACATAGTCTGCCTGCCGATATTGCAGTAAAACAAATCATAAATAGTAATGGAAGGCAACGCATGCGTGTATTTATTTATGTAGGGCCTATATCTACGCATATATACAATTCACCTTCGGTATTTCTAGAATTACTGAGTATGTATACGTTTTTACCTCTGACAAAAACAAGTTATTGTTTGAACGCAGAATCAAGGCTTGATCCTTGTGCGTAGTCGGGAAGCTTTCAAAGTCACGTGGAGTACACATTTGTACCACAAAAAAAATTAAAGAATGGGGTTGGGATTTCTAATTTATAAATGCATCACAGTTGCTTATAATAAAAGCGTCGTTTTTAAGGCCACGCTAATTAAACTTTTTAATTAGCAGTTTTTTCGTTTATGCAAATCCTAAAGAAAATTGCCTACATGAACAGTTTATTCAATTAGTGGGGTTTTTCTTTCGGTTGCCATTCGATTTATATGAATAATGTAGTTGCCTTGAGTAAGATATGCCTAGGCTTTATTTTTTTGCTTTGTGGCATAATTAATTTTGTATGTATTGCTATGATGTGTGATATCCACTTTATCAGTTTTTATGCCACGCAGGTGGCATGGATTTATCACCTAATTTCCTGTCTGGTTTCTTAGCATCTTTCGCATTTGACCAATCATACTGCAATTCTCTATCTAAGGCGCTTCCATGATCACTATAATACTGTACTCGTACTTTTAACAAAATGCAATACATGTCAAATTTTCAGCGTCTGTGAGATTGAAAGTAATTAATGTGACATTAAGGTATGTCAATACTAAATTACCACATATAATTATCTAATATTTGGTGTAATACACAACAACAAAATTATTGAAAATAATTTTGAATTTTATTTGACTTTCATTGAAAATATGTCGCACGACTGTGGTATTACAGTTGTTTATAGGTGCCGCAATGTAACCTCAACTTTTTTGTAAGATATACTTCTGGCTTAGATCTACTTTAATGCGTATTTTGCATCTTCCGATTGAAAACATTTTCTTGTGGTAGTCACATGGCATTTCCTGCATGGCAATACTATTGTTAACGTTTGGCGGAATTATACATCATTGGCCTGAAAAAATATCTAAACCAGAAGCAGATATACCACAAAGGCTGAAATTGCCACGTGGTATGTAAAGCGTGAGTGAATATTCCACCACTGGATTTTTATAAGTTATTACTGGTGAAATAATCGTGTGTGTAAATAAATATTCAAACACTTCCCCTATTTGTTTAGTCCGTAGGCTGACTTTGTAGAGGGAATGAGGATGGCTTAGTAATCAAACAAAATCAAACTGACATTAAATACTCCCATCATGCTCATGCATGTCTCACGAGAAACGCGAACCCATGACCCCACCCTCCGCCAGCTGGTGAGTCTTCTACAGCGAAACGGTATTTCAGCACTGTAATGATCCTTCTGACACTAGCAGAGATGACTAAAAGATCCGTAATTTTCTGTACCTGAACCAAAATCTACTTCGTACAAATTCCCACCAAACGTCACTTTAGATGAGCACGTACGTACTTTGCTGTAAATGTTATATTATTTACTATATTTTTTCATAACTGGTCATCCAGATATTTTTCGTAAGCCTATCTGTAAATAATAAGCGTGTGTAAGTATCGTTTAAGAATAAACGTAAAGATCAGTACTTAACAAGTCCATATATATATGTATATATATACATATGTATGTATATATATATATATATAATACTTGATTAGTTGAATTCGTTTACGTTTACGATTTGAATTCGAAGTGAAGACATTGAACAATGTAGCCTTCCTTTAATCCACAGTCAAGTGAATGACAACGTAGTTGGTTTGGTTACATCTTGTTGTTGTATGTACTTGAACGTGGGGAAGGATACAAATGGGCAGGGACGCACTAACTTTCTTGAAGACTTACGACGAGCGAGCTACATATCAATATCCTAATATTAAAACGGCATTGTTCATGTTATAATTTGCTATTTGAATTTGTAAAAATATTGTTTTCTAACTTTACGTGACAAATGAGACTTATGTTAATCCAATAATGAGTGTATTAAATTAGTGAAATACACAAATTAAGTGAGGATTTTTTTTTGTCTCGTGTTAAAACAGTTTTAAATATTTAATACCATAATTTATTCAGAAATGAGCTGCCCTAAAATTTTATACGGACGGAATTGCGATTATGCTATAACACGGTGCATTTCAAAACCACATATAATAAATATGGGCAACTGTGTTATCATTGTATGGTTCAGGAGAGTAAAAAAAAATTTGCAAGCTGAATAAAATGTACAGTATGAAGCATACACATAATCATTGCAATTATATTTTAACCTTTTATCATGATTATAATTTCACAAATATATAAATATATATAATTATGTAATTCTAATAAATTTGCATTTATACAGATATTGTAAATACATACATTTATTATACGAGCATACTTCAAAACGGTTTCGAAGGTCACTATAATGAGCAAGAAATTTCTTCGCTAGTAAATATCCATTTCGGTGAAATTCTTATGCCTTCGAAACAAAATTAAATACGCCAACGTATTACAAAATGTTTTAAAGTAATTTTTAATTTTTTTTCATTAATTTTTCTGTTAAAAAAATTACTGTTCATTCCTGCAAGAAACATAAATCCTTTCTCTTACCACAGACATAATCTGAAACACTTGCACGACCTAAGACAAATCTTTGTACCTAGTAATCGTTATTCCGAAGTCGGCTAAGCCTGAAGAAATCTACCTATAATTCATATAAGCAAATAAATTATTATTTTATATGTGATTTAGAAGTCATTACGTTAGTGTGTAGTTGTTATTAATTCAGCAACAAGCCACAACATGTTGAAAATTGTTTTTCACAGAATTTTTTTTTTTACAGAAGCTGATCAGAGAATGTGCGATGTAAAAAGGAGAGAGAGAGAAACACGTAGGCTTTTAAATTGCGTTATTAGTTACTTCATCTGTTGATAACCTTTTTTAGGCATTCAAAAACAAACATACCTACAATATCTACAATATGCCTACATATATGTACATACAGTACACGCATATATAAGCTACACATTACCTCCCAAATCACATCAAATACTTTTTGTTCTTGTTTTATGTTTGTCAAGCTGCAGTTTCTTCTTTGCATCTTGAATGTATGGCCGATCTTTGATGCTCAGCCCTCGAGCTCTCCGCGAATCTATAATTTCAGACAGAAGACACTCCTTGTAAAATGTCTGAAGTTTTGGAAGCATTTTACTCAACCAAAATTCTCTACTTATTCTGACTTCGTCGATCAGTAAACCTATAAAATAATCCATATTTTTAATATGAAGATGACTTGTGTTGTGAGTGCAACTGAAACATACACGGGACGTGTAATTTATCAGAATAATAGCTGTTAATTGTGATTAACCAAAAAAATTCTAATGTAATAATTTCATACTATATATTGGCCTACTATAAATTGGGTAAACACTATTATTTTTAGATTAAGAAATATAAATTAAAGTTTAAGTGAGATGTTTTATTATTTGTATGGCGGTATGTCCAAAAGACTTCACTGACTCAAGATTCCCCATTGCATCAAAAATTCAAAGAACGTATTATTTGTATGGTTTAATAACTTTTGTCTTATTAGATATTCACTTTTTTTTAATAATAATAATGTTTGTGATTAGTTTCGTGAAGTAAATGCAACATTAATTCAAATATAACAACTCGCGTATAAATTATATAACTATAACTTGTTCTACATCCTCAGATATATTATGCTAATGTATGTATATAATGTAGGCATGTGTGTATTCAGTAGCGTAAACTTATATTGCCAAAATGAAGAGCGATGCGACGCACATATGGTCCCGGTCCTACATTTTACTGTACACTATAATTCTACACTATTCGCAATGCTTCAACATATTTAGGGCCTACAGCAATATAAGTTATCGTATATTAATATATATATTTATAATATACAGACAACTGGAGCAATGAAACATATGCGTTTAACGTTTAATTTCGTATGGGTATCTATACTTTTTTCCTCCTTTTTTTTTAAATATGAACGCAACTGAGCGTAATAAATAATTACGTAGTTTTCTGGCTGATTTACCAACAATACTTGCTTTGCGCAAATAAGGCAAAATCATTCAAACATTGCAAAATAGTTTTCTCACTGACCCTACAATAACAGTTATGTATATGTTGTCAGATAACACGCAGGCCCAATGTATTAATGGTTTGTAAGCAATTTTTTTATTTGTCTGTACGCTCTCTCACCGAGATTGCGTGCGTAATCACACTTAATCTGCTAAATATAATAAATATTTCATTTCTAAATAAGTATACGATTTGGTAGAGGTATTTTAATGAATACTACTTACTATGTTGAAGTTTGGAAAAAATATCCTAATTTACCGGTCCCTAGTTAAAAGATATGATTATATTTTTTTTTTCAGATATTGAATATTTTGTTTACCATATAATATTAATTATACATGTTTTCAATCATATTTAAGTCCGCGACATGTAGATAAAGCAGTTAACGAATGTTATGCTGAAGTTGTAATAACTTTGGCTATTAATTATAACTGGTTTATAATCAGTGTCACACAAATTGCACACATAGTAAATGACATAATTTTATTTGCATAGTCAGTAACATGGTAATATGCACTTATAATTTGGTGGCCCACACTGAGGTGATATGGTATACCAGTTTGCAAAATCTGTTTTAGGGTCTTGGATTCAAACTGAGTATTTGTCAAGAACGTAAGGGGGGGGGGGGGAAATATACCAGAGTTTCGATGCCGTGGTGAGTCACGACCATGGAGCTAATATACAGTAATACATCTGGAGAGGACAAGGGAAGGCTAGCAGAGGATACGAGGTGAAGCCGGGTATCGGCGTTTGTTCCCTGCTTCCTACGCTGGAAGAAAACGAAAACGAGCCAAACTTGTCTCGCGCGGCCGAAAAATCTTCCAAACTAAACTCGCAACAGCTCCGAAACTATTAAAACAATCAAACTGAAAATTTTACTGGATTATCTGTAAACATTCTTCCCCACACCGCTTTAATATTTTTTTCGAAACATGAATACTTTCATTTTTAAAAATTAAATACCTATTTACTGCCAAATCTTTTTGTGAATACGCAGAGTAAATTTCAACATCGAGGAAAAATTTTTGTTTGCAACTATAGGTGGGGGACACCTGCGTATGAAATTAGGAAGAAGCTTCAAATTTTATTTATATACCACTCTTGACGCATTCAACCCCATACTTTTATTTTTACAGAGAGTTAAAGTGGGAATAATGTTTCAGTGGGTAACACTACCGACATATGTCTTCGTAACGCACGTCTTTTTGTTATTATACTTCTCAAATTTTATAATTTCATACACAACGTTTATAAAAAACAAATTTTTACTTACTTCATTTAATCTATTACAAATCTCTTGTAATATACGTGTATTAGTAGAAGTTAGAAGTCTTTTCAATATCATGTTAATGTTCCAGTCTACTTACTCAACCAACGTAACATGCAAACCTTAGCTAAACGCTGGTAGAGAATTGTTTGTAATAACTGTAATGCTATGCATATACTGACAATGTAAGAAACTTTCAATTTTATTAATTGTTTGCATAAGAATTAATAATTTTAAAAAATCATAGAATAGGCCTTTATAGACTGAAAACCTTTAACGTAGTTTCAAGTAGCGTACATAAAACTTTTTAAATATATATATAATTACCAAATATTGTTGAATATATTTAATAAAAGAAAGACGTGTTAGTTACACTATTTATAACTCAAGAACGGCTGAACCGATTTGGCTGAAAATTGGTAGGAAGCTAGCTTAGAACCAGGAAACAGACATAGGATACTTTTTATCCTGTTCCCGGAGGGGGGGGGGGAATAATAGTTAAAAAAAAACTAAAAAAACACGCTTTATATAGAAAACCAAACTAAAAAATAGAAAATCAAGAAAGTAGGTATATTGTTCACAATAATCATAACCCACTCTCACTTTTCATTTAATTAAATGTCACAATATTTAGTAGGCTTTGTTTATATCGCACCAAAGACAAACTGAAAGAAAAGAGTTCGCACATGGGCGAAATGGTTTTCTTTACAATGTGCTAACTCTTTTCTTTCAGTTTGTCTTCGGCGCGATATCTTAAACAAAACCTACTTAATATTGTGAAATTATATAAATTGACGAAAATCTTATTTTGCAAATTTAATAATGGAATAATCTTATCAAATTAGTGTATTGTCATCGGTCCTCGATAAATCTACAAAGTTTGAATGAAACCTGGCCGTTTAAAGTGGGTCAAAATCGCACCCAAAGTAATCGGTTACAAACATACAAACAAACAAACATACAGGTGAAGCGTGTAAAAAAAGTGGTATAACAAAACGCAACTGAAAGCAAAGAGAAAAATTTATCAGTCAAAACATCAGTCTAGCCGTTAATTTGTTAAAAATGGTATAGCAAAACGCAACTGACATGGAATAACAAAACACAACTGACAGCTAAACGTAATGTTGTCTATGGTTGAGTATGGTTGAAAATTTGACAATGTAAAATTTTTATGTTGACCGGTTGATGTGCACTTAACTGAACATGGAAAGATATACGCAATGACTCGAGATGTTTTGGAGGCGCAATGATTTTACTGTCTGGCGATTTCCGTCAAACACTGCCAGTAATTCAAAGATAAACTGCTGCCGACGAAATAAACGTTTGCCTCTAATCATCGAATCTATGGCGCTATGTGAAGAAACTTCAGCTGACAATAAACATGAGAGTTGCATTGCTGAACGATACATCTGCTGAAGATTTCTCTGAGCAGTTGCTAACTATCGGTAATGGTCGAGTACCTATCGATGAATCGAGCGGATTGATTTCATTTCCTCCGAATTTCTGTAACTTTGTCTCATCGAAAGACGAACCCATCATCAAAGTATTCCCAAACATCATTACCAACCACAAAAAAAAATTATTGGTTGAGTGAGTGAGCAATTTTGGCGGCTAATAATAAAGATGTAGATGACTTAAACTACATAATTCAGAATGAGATCATTGGTACACTGCATTCATTCAAATATATTGACTGTGTAACAAATGAAGATGATGCCATCAAATATACAATTGAATTTTTAAACTCTTTGGATGTGCCTGGCTTACCACCGCAAAATTTATGACTAAAGGTTGGCTCCGTATTAATCATGCTTCGAAACATAAACCAACCAGAACTGTGCAACGGAACGCGTTTGGTGGTAAGTAAATTGATGAAAAATGTGATTTACGCGACGATACTGAAAGGAAAATTTGAATGTGAGGAAGTTCTCATTCCGAGGATTCCGATGATCCCAACCGATATGCCGTTTGAGTTTAAACGACTTCAATTTCCGATCCGTCTTGCATTCGCCATGACCATTAACAAATCACAAGGCCAATCCTTGAAAGTTTGTGGTCTGAATCTATAAAATCCATGTTTTTCCCATGGTCAATTATATGTGGCATGTTCACGGTTCGGAAGACTATCTGCGTTATTTGTTCTTGCGCCTGATAATAAAACAAAAAATGTCGTCTATCATAAGGTGCTTCAATGAAGAGTGCAACCCATGCACCAAAATACATGGCCAATAAAGAATCATTAAAATACTTGATTTTTTTATTTATATTTATTATCTTAATAAAAAATTTAATTTAATAAAATCCAAAATCCGCTCATTTATTGCCTCTAAGGCGGAACAAAGTTCGTCGGGTCAGCTAGTAGGCTATAAAAAGACAGACGCCAAATTTTAGCATTTTGTATTTCTTTTCTCTGTGTGAATAAAATAACAGTTCTTAACGTAGTTGCTAATACATACTGTACTATATTTCTAAAAAAAATACGAAAACCCCTGACATCGTCACCATAACAATGATAAATTTGCAAAATAATTAAGGCACGTCTTTTAATGCTACGAAGCACACTCTTAAGAGAAATGTTTTAAACTAATGTTGGGATTTATCTAATATCTTAAAAGCATTGTGAAACCGTTCCTTTGAGGGAAACCTTAATATACCGAACACCATATCATCCTTTAATCGAGTTAGATTTTCGCTTCTTAAGACCCATTTGTCTTCAAAATGCACTGTACACAATGCATGGTTCGGAGACGCAGTCCAATTTTTACGCTTTGTCGCTTTTTCCCAGATCTGTCGTTGATCGTCACGTTTTGGAAATCTATGAAAAAAGTAAAGAATTATACTAACACCTGAAACAACTTCTCCTTGTTAAATAGTTTTCTTAGGTTTTTCGAAAAGTTCGAAGATTAGTTACTTCTGTTTAAAACATTTGCCACTTTTTTCTGATGCTTCAAAAGTTTTGGGAATTAATTTAGTTAACAAATGAAAAAAAAAAAATCTTTAATACATGTGAAAAGCAACGCCATCCGGCTTGGAATTCCATCGATTTGTACAGCCATATGCGCTACAGGAAATCACCATTGTAGCCGCACACCAGCGCCACTCAAACCTCAAGGACAAGTGGGCTGGGGCTGCGTTTGCAGTAGAAATACGCTCTCCTCCTCTTTCTTTTCAACCCTTCTTCGCAACCGGCTGGCTTCGCTCTCGCCCTACACATGTCCACTCCAGATCTTCTTACATGCTCCTTGGTCACGACCTACAAGCTGTAAACAGCTCCAGGAAGGCATTAGTACCACTCCCCCTCCAGGCACCAAGGCAGCTACCTGACAGCTTGCCTCCCTTCCTGCCCCCCTCACCCAGCTAACCATCGCTCATCTGATATATTTGCCCCTGCCAAATTATTTCAATACAACAAATATAATATTATAGCTTTCCTATTACAAATAGAGACATGCGGTCTGAAACTTTTTTGATCTAAATAATTTGTAGAATATGCCTTAATATTCATTTTATATATAAAATGGGCAGCCTGTTTACAATAGAGTATTGAAAAATGAACAAGTCATTTAAAAACTATGTGAAAATGTTATTAAAATAGTGGGTATTAACACAAGTGTATACTTGCATTATCTGTGTTTTGGTTTTTATTTCACCTTTTTATCTTATTTAGTGCCGACATAAAACGTAATTTAGTTAACATTGATGTTCCTATACTGGCAAGATGCCAGCGCCCGACCATCCAACAGCCTTAAAGATAAAGTAAATTGCATTTACAATCACTTCGCGGACACAGGTAGGTACTGAATGTTATGCAGCGTATTTTTGTGCTCTCCCACAGTTTTGGCTTCATGCGGGCATTTGTGAGAAGAGACGTAACTGATATGCCAGTACCTGACAAAGCCCTTCCACCTCCCTCCTCTCTTTCAGCGCGGCGGGAGGGCAAGCATCCCGCAGGCCGTTACAGAGGGCGCAACAAGATGGCGCGCAATTTCGCCGATGCAGATGTTTACCTCTAGTATTGCCATTAGGAATTTTCCGCGGTTTCATGCCTGTTAAAATGCAGGAATCAATGGAAGAAGGTCCATGGCATGTCCGACTGGTGAGTTCCTTTAATTCTGAAGATTTTGATTCCACAAAAAAGTAGTTTGTAAAGGGCCATTTTCGTGATTTTTGTGGGGTCAGAAAAGTGTAAATGCAGATACATGGCAACTTAAATACACCAGACTGACGTTCAATGTAATTTTTATTCCTTTCATGCCCAAACAAAAATCGGAATCTCAAGTACTTTTTTTAAATTAGAGTCATAGAGGTAAATTTCTACATCATTTTTCTTCCAGGGTCCAGAAGTCACCCTTAAATCTCCGAAAGTTCTTTACTGTTTGCTTTGAAATTCTGACACAACATTGCATTCGAATACGTGTGTGTTTTATATACTTATGTCACACCTGTGACAGGTAAAAAGATAGATAAAAATATAGCTAAGTAAATACATAGATATAGGTATATGGGAAGCAATCTTCCCACAGACGAGAGAGCCAAACGCCCGATCGTGCATTTTCGGCTTTTTTTTGTTCATTGTAAATAAATATGGTGGTGTTGATAAAAGCATGGTGGTAAGAAGTTAGGGAGTAGGTGTGTGTAATCTCCGCTGTGTTAACAGTTGAAGTCAAAACAAAAAACGACCACGCCCCCTTGTGCGAGAAAAACATCACTGGTTGCAATGCATTTAAATGCAGAATACTGTATTTTGTTAGTCCGATATTAGCTACCAACGACGTATATGTGCAAGTTTATCTTGGTAAGTGTATGAAATGAAATATAATGTCTTACAAGACTGTAACGTGATTTTTTAGTAGAAATAAGACAGTACATCCCGATATATGTAATGACTAATAGGGTTATAAATTTATTTATTGCTTACTTAACAGCATTCATGTAGGGTGCATTGGTGTTATTTAGGCAATATGTTGTGTCAATAACATTATACCTTTCTTGCTTACATTATTTGTGCTTTAAGGTTTTTTTCGTCATTTCATTTATCAGACTATTACAATTGATGTGTCCCAGCAACAGAGTCCGGTGCTGGAGTGGCTTGAGGTGGGGTGGAAAAACCAACTGGCCGTAGAGCGCTCACACGTCGTCGCCGAACAGCTCCTGCAGGCGGGCAGCGCACCTGGCTGAGGGGGGCTGTGGTGGGGAGGGGTCAGGTAAAGTAGGAGGAAGGGCCCCTCCAGAGGAAGGGCGGTAAGGATTCTAGAGCGAGCTCCCGAAAGCCACTGCAGAGGAAGGAGGGGAATGGATTCTAGAACGAGCTCCCAAAGGCTGCTCCAGAGGAAGGGGGGGAAGGATTCTAGAACGAGCTCCCGAAGGTCGCTCCAGAGGAAGGAAGAAGTAGAGGTGGGTCGAAAAGTATCAACCTGATACTTTGGCACTGATACGCGCCTGTATCAGGAACGGCAAACGAGTACACTTGAATAGTATCAAGTACTTTAGAATCAGTTCAGAATTCGCCTGGAACACCACCACGGCCAATGTGCGCGTGCGCAGAACCCGATCGCAGAATATGACGGTCACTTGGGCGGAGCTTGTGAAAGGGGAGGGAGCAGGAACGACGAATAAGGGATAAAGAAGGGAAATAATGTAGGGGAGGAAGCGCAGGGGAAGGCGTTGAAGGAGAGGCGCAAAGCGAAATTGTTACGAGTCGTTTGGTTATTGTCCCACATCAAAGTACGCTCAGTGCGCAGTGCGTGCACAGTCTCGTTCAATAATAAAACTAATGAAATTTTAATATTAAAAAGTACATTAATACAGGATATAATATTTATATTTGTGCACCTAACAGCTATGAAAATGCAAATAAATTCTCAGATGAAACTAATGACAGATGTAATCAACAGATGGACTTTTTTTCCGAAAACAATTAGTAACTAGTGTTTTCATACATTAAAAGATTACGATTTTATCAAAAATTAAAAATAAAAAAAAAACAGATACGTGCATTAGTGAGCATACTATATCAATGTTTACGTTTCAAATGTTTCTTCAGATTAGTCGATGATGATTTATAACTCAGTTTTTGTTTACACAAATTACAATTAGCAAACTCATTATTTTCCGTAAAAAAATTCCACACAAATGAAGTCTTTTTCCTGCACTTATCCATTCCTTATTTCACTATAAAGATACTAACTACAATGCATGACAGCCCGCAACAATGTACATGGTGGTAATTAATACACGGCCAGGACGAACTGCAGTGAATGTTGAACTGATTGATACTGGCTGTATCAGGCGAACATGAGAGTAACAGAGGTAGAGAATTACCGGGCGTGATAAATAATGTATCAGAGACACCGATACCTTTTTACGCTGGTGATGACGGCACGGAGGATGTGTACCCTGTAACGAGAATGCTGATACCTTGTCGCTTCCTGGGACCGCTACTGCTCTGATACAAAAGTATCAGAGACTTTTAACTAGGTACATTACTGTATCAGTATCAGGTTGGAACAGATACCGAAAATTGCTGTAACAACCCACCTCTAGGAAGAAGACAGAAATAGAAAGGATGAAAACTCAATAACTTTTCCACTGCAGTATTATTTTTCAAAATTTATCAACCTATTTGACTTGATTTTTTTTTTCCTAGCCTAAGTTAATTCTAAGTGTGTAGGGGAGGGTCCAGGTTAGGGGAGGACCTAAGTGTGTCTCAGGCCGAAGCCTATACACTCTACCATGCGGGTTTTTAACCATGCAGGACAAGGGCGCGTGCATCGTGTGCTATTGGGTTTACTGGCCAGCCATGGCTGCGATTGGCGCCATGACTGACGCCCCATTGGTCGCCTAGCTTAAAAGCTAGCTAATGTGACCCAGGTAAAACCTGCATAGACACAGGGAAAACCCTGGGCCGGTTCATGCGGGGATCAAATAACATGCACTACTGGACAAGAGGAAGAAGGGTCCAGGTAAGAAGAGTTGGAGGGGCTGAAAAATCAACCATGCTGGAGTTGGGTGCTTGGGCCTTGCGGCCCGCATTTAAAGGTTGGGAACTCCTGGGTTATTATTAACCAGGGGCGCATGCGCAGTGGCGTAGCGTGCCATCTCGGCGCCTGGGGCGGGAGACCTATTTTGCCGCCCCCATTCTATAGGTGCTTAATTAAAATTAAATTTCACATGCAATGAGGTACCTTATATTGAAGTTAAAATAGGATGAGCGGTTTTACAAGCGGATTCTACGGGCCTTATGAGCAGCGAAGTCAGAAATAACTTTGTCAAAATCAATATTAACAGCCAATTCTTGTTCAATTGGCAATATAGCCAAGTTTGATAGTCTAACGGAGCTCATAGTAGATCTGAGGTAATTTTTTATTAGTTTCAACTTCGAAAAACTTCTTTCACAACTTGCAACACTAATCGCCAAAGTCAAATATATACGAATCAAGATGACTATATTTGGAACCGAAATTCCGAGATTCAGTTTTTGAATGAACTGGAGGAGCTCCAGTGGTCCTTTACCACTTATATCTTCCTCTGATTCAGAACAGGCAACAACAACAAACTGCTGAAGACGCTTCCGCTCCATCTGAAACTCGTCCTTGTCGATGTCTTCTAATACATGGGAAAGATCCCCGAACTTGCTGTCCAAAAGTTTCGCTGGCATCAAAAATCCGAACTTGTCCGATATTTCTTGAATTTGCTGGAATAGAGTCGTTATTTCTTGAATGATCTTGTCGAATGATGCGATAATCTCTCGACGGATTTCCTGTTCGTGAGACAAAGCTGCATCTTCAGAAGATTCATCGCCATGCATGCATTTTTTAATTCTTCTCGTTTTGAGTTCGATTCCGAGCTTTTCGCAGAGAGTCTTAGCAAAGTCAATTGCTTCTTGCACGAAACGGTCTCTACTTTCCACTAAGAGGGTTTTCAAAGCGCAGAGTTTCTGAGCACACTTATCCACACTTAGTCCTCGTTGCTGCAGGTAAATCTGTGCGTCATTTACTTCAGGTAGCACTGCAGCCCAAAAGCCAAGAAAAGTTAGGAAGTTAAATGACTGCATGGCTGTCAGGAGAAGACTGGCTCCCGATCTTGTTTCGGAAGTTTGAGATGAATCTGTTAATTGTTCTAGTACCTCAAGAACTACCTCAAACTTATTTTTAAGCATCTTGACAGCTACATGTCTAGCGCTCCAGCGCGTTTCAGTGACTCGTTTTACTGCTTGACCTGTGACGGCAACCAAAGTGTTCCATCAAACAGTTGATGCGGAAAAGAAGGCAAACAGCTTCTCCAGAGTTCCAAAAAACGTCACGGAATCCACTGATTCAGAAGCAGCGTGTACCCCAGCCAAGTTTAGTGAGTGGTTTGTGCATGCAACGAATATAGCTTTCGGATTCAGTGCTTTAATCCGGGCTTGAACTCCATTGTGGATCCCTGACATTGTGGCAGCATTGTCATAAGCCTGTCCTCTCAGATTCTGTATGTCCAGTCCGTCTGATGTTATCTTCGCGATTATATCGTTGCTGAGATCTTCTGCATTTTTTCCTTTTGGTTCGAAGAAGTCAATGAAAGATTCTACCACGGCGACTTTTTCTCCTTCGATATGTACGTATCGCAGAACTTGGCTCATTTGGTCATTGTGGGAGATGTCTGGTGTACTGTCGAAGATTACGCAATAATATTTAGCTTCTTGAATACGACGGATGATGGTGGATCGAACTTGCTGTCCCAGTAAGTTTATAAATTCATTCTGGGTTTCTGGAGATAGATACGAAACTGAGTCTCTTGCTCCCAGCTTTATCTTTGTCAGGTGTTCCATTAGAAGAGGGTCGTGTTTAGCTAGGAGGTGCACTAACTCCAGAAAGTTCCCGCGATTGCCACTATCATCTCCTCGAATGTCTTCTCGATGTCCTCTGAAGGCCAGATTCTGTTTGGCTAAGAACTGGATAATATTCAGCAACCTGTACATTACATCCCTCCACTTCTTCTCCTCACTTTCGAAAACTTCTTGTTGTTTCTGATCGATGGTTGCTTTACAGTTCAGGCGAACTTCCAACTCCTTCCATTTCAAGAAGCTCTGTTCATGGCCCAGGCTATTTTCATGGTCTCCTATTCTTGTATTTAGCTTCCACCATTTGTTGAATCCTTCATCAGGTGCGAAGTTAGAGCCGGAATTGCCAAACAGCTTGCAAGAAAAACAATACAAGGATTGCCCCTTTGACCCCTGGTGCGAAACTATAATTTGTGGATTTTTGGGATTTAAATTAACGGACTAATAAAACTGAAACTGGGATTTTACGTTCACCGTGTTTCACCCAATCCCTGCCAGACCTAGAAGAAAAAAGGCGTCGACCGTTAGAAAATGACTTAACTGAGAAGGGCTTGTAAACCCATAATTTGTAATTAACTAATTTTTTGGTATATTTATTTGCATGTTAAGGTGTGTCAATTTTTTGCTAGATTTCGCCTATGTTAATTGGTATTTACAGCGGTGATACGCCCGGTGCGTATCTATATTTGTATTTGTATTTGTATTAATATGTTCTTATATATTTTTAATGCCTATTTGGTAATTATATTTAATTTTCGGAGCTCCGAAGTATATGATCAAATTATAATTTTTTGGGGGAATTGTTAAAGTATTTTTTTAGTATTATTATATAGCTATTTTTTATAAGTAGTGATAGGGCATGTATTTTATGATGGATGCGCCTATTTGTGATGAAACGATTTTATGATATATATATTTATTAAATGTTGTCATATAAATTTTGCGTCTTTTTAACTTGCTGCCTCCTCTCACTGTTCGCAACCTTATTAGTATTTTTTAAGCCTGCTATTAGTTTGGGTTTTAATATTTTTTTGGGTTTACCTGCGCTCGCGGTACGGGGCAATATAGGAGTTTTACTGTGTCCCGGTTTGCGGAAGTTGTTTGGTTTGCCCTGGGTTAAGGTCAAACTTTACAGTACAATGCGTAGTACTAAATTCAATGAGTGCGAAAGAGAGGCATCGACACGGGCCGACGCGTGAAACAAAAGATTTTGTATGAGTAATTAACATAATAAGGAGTGCCGCTCCACTCGGCTCGCGCGCCGGGCGGCGCGGCGTGATGCGATGTTGCCGTTCGTATGTAAACAAACAAACGTTATAAAGAGCTCTGTCACTGATTTCGCAGTTTTTCTTTTAAATAAATATTAAAAAATAGTCTGTGCGCAAAATTGTAGATAAAAATGGAACATTATAGTGTGTCTGACACATGTAATGAATGAATCATAGATCAGATCTCAACCAGCTTCACCGGCGACCCGCCCCCGCGGGCTGCCGCCCGGGGCGGGCCGCCCCCTCCGCCCCACCCACGCTACGCCACTGCGCATGCGCCCCCAGGGGCGGGCGACTTCACTCGTCGGCCCAGCCACAGCTGCCCAGGCAGCCACAGTTAAAACAGAAGTGGGCAGACGAGCCAGTAAACCGGCTCGAACTGCTGGCTCTCGGAGCGAAAGGCAGCCTGACATTGCGCCATCTTCATCTTTCTTCTTCCAGTCAACAGCCAACGACCTTTCAAGCCAGGGTGGGGGGTAAGTCGTTCAGGCGAATGAAGTATCTTGCGAGTCGGACCCTCTTGCCCCCCAAATTCCCGGGTCGGTTGAAGGTCGCGCCGCCCGGGCTACCACTGGCTCCAACAGGGCCCCAACTTGAAGGCGCCGCCATCTCTTCCTTCAGAATTCCGATGCTGTTCAGTTCCGTTGCGCGCGCGGCAGTCCACAGCTCCGCAGGTTCCAGCCCGCAGTTCGTCTACACTTCGCTACTAAGGCACATCGAGCTCCCCTGCGGTGCCTTCGCCGACGAAGCTGCTTTCTGCCGCGCGCCGAGCTACATTCAGGCTACTTTTCTCCACGACAGCCGTAATAACGACTCCACAGGCCGGCCAATGGTCCGCGGACTGCTATTGGTTATTCACAGCCACCCCAGCGAGATTGCAACTCTCGAGCTGGGCTCCCGTATCCGCCACCCGCGGGACGCGGTCGGTAGCAGATGGCACTGCTAGGCCGCCCCCAGCACGCACGCAAATCCCACACACACTGCCAGCCTTCGGTTACCCAATAGGGCGCAGGGAACTCCCAGCCAACAGCCCGCGAGAGAGATGCGCACGCCCCTAGAGACGACCAATTTTTTGTTTTTTTTGTTTTCCTAACCTAAGTTAAAAACTAAGTGTATTGGGAGGGGTCCGGGTTAGGGAGAGACTCTAAGTGCGTCTCAGGCCGAAGCCTATACGCTACAACCAATTTTTTTTTTCCTAACCTAAGTTAAAAACTAAGTGTATTGGGAGGGGTCCGGGTTAGGGAGAGACTCTAAGTGCGTCTCAGGCCGATGCCTATACGCTCTAATCATGCAGGGGGTACCATGCAGAAAAGGGAACATGCATATGTGCTAAGGAGGGGGATTGGCCAGCCATGGCAGCAATTGGCGACAGTTTATAACAAGCTTATTTACAATTCCTTCATACAATAGTTACTGATACAAGAGATACACATTACAAAAACAGGCCATCATCTGTCACCCAGCAACCAGCAATCAAGGTCACTATTTAATAATACAGATCACATAGCACTGTCAAGCATTTAACACCGTACATCAACTATATAATATACACACACTGTAACAAACGGCAAATAACAATTGGTGTCATCTAAGTATGGTTGTGGTACCAATCGTCGCCTAGACCACAATGCTTGCGTAGATAAGCCTGTGGGACACTGCTTGCTTTGGAGCGGCGGCCATGTTGGTATCAAAATTGTTTCTCTGTCTTGAATATCGGCCGAGGCCATAATGGTGGACGTGACACAGTGTTAAAGATATAAGCTTATTACCAGGGGCGCAACAACTAAATTTCCAAAGGGGGGGGGGGGGCAATATACCTTTTCATAAAGAATCATCGATCCCCCCTATTGAAGTGGGTGATCGGGGGGTCCTCCCCCGGGAAAATTTGTATTTCAAGGTGGAAAATGGTGCTATTTAAGAAGTTTTATTATCTAAAAATTGATTACACAGCACTTTCTTTGCCCCCATTTGCCCCCACTTCAAGGTTTCAGAAGGGGGGGGGGGGCAAAATACCCTTGCCCCACCCCCCTGTTATTGCGCCCCAGCTTATTACCTACATGTTACTGTAAACGAAATGAACAAATTAACTGACATTTAAATTCTCGTCATAATTATTAGGCCTATGTGTATGGATGGATTAGCTGTCACTAACCCACTCACCAATATTAACATGTAAATGCTATAACTTTTGCATTATATATATATATATATATATATATATATATATTCCTAATATTCATATCCATTCAACTACAGATTTGCAAAATTTAGTTCATATAATTTTTTTCTAGGAAACCTAATTATTTTTGTCAAGATTTTTTCTTGGTTTCCCTTACTTAATGACACACATAAATACTATGTAGCAATAACCAATCATTACTTACTAAGACTGCACATAAATAAAAAAAATACTTATGTTTCTGATTTGTAATATGAAAAACAGTTATTCTTGAATGGAATAACAATATCACTTGAAGCTCAAAAGGAACAATACATACTGCTGTCGTCCAGGTTCTCGTGTTTGAGACCGGGCGTGGTTCCTAGCGGGAATACTGGCTCTTAATGAAAATGTGTCCGGGAGGGCGCCAGGCTAGCTCTGTGTCTAACCAAAAGTTGGGTCGGTGGGTGCGAATGCCCCTACGTGGCCCGCTAGGACCGTCGGCAATGGTTGCGGTTGGAGGGGTCCCTGGCTGCTAACACGTCACAGGCCTTGTGCAGCATAACACGCAGATTCCTGGCTGGGTTAGGGAGACTCACACAATAACACACACGAATTCGGTTTTGTACTGTCGGTGACACGTCGCGCACGGAGTGTGTGGAGTGGACGTTTAATCTGTTCTAACATTTACAATTACAGTTTACACTTACACGATGTACATTGAATTACCCTACGAAATTACATTAAATTAACACTGAGTGCTCTGATGCATTGTCACTAATCTTAAACCCTCATGCCAGTCGAGGTTAGGGGGAGGTTCATTGGAGGCGGCCAATCCCGAGAATTGTTATTGCGGCGATACCTGGGTCCACCAATGTGGACCACGGCTCGCAGTTAAATTAGTTGCAAGTTTTTGCGTCGTTGTTGCCGGTGCCTGTGCAATTGATGTTTAACAAAAAGTCATTGTTAGCGGGAGTCGGCCCGTGCCATATGTCTAACTGCCCCGCGTAATGTTTAGTGCGGGGAGTTTATGCTTAAGCGGCTGGGTTAGGCCCTACAAAGTAAAAAGGACCGGAAACGCACGGGGAGTTTATACAAACGAAAAGTGATATGATTGAATGACTATAGTTACCAGTAGTGAAATTAAGTGGAGACAAAGGATGATGACTCCCCGTGGAACGCACGTCCACCCCGGTCCTCAAGTCACTCGGTACTGGTGTTTGCCCTTGGTGCGAGGGGAAGCCTCGGCGTTCTCTCGCGCCAAAGATTCTAAAGTTACATTATTCGGAAAATATTTCAATAACAAGAGATTGAGAGTGGCTCTAAATTCATACATTAAATATTAATGATTAATCTGATTTGCAGATGCTCTCTAAGAATTAGATTTAACAAGTTTACATAAATTATGTTTAAATAATCAGAGTCACGCCAGAGACTTTTGTCACTTGTTGACTGCTCCAGTGGCGAGTTATACACAAAAAAATGGGGAGGTCATAATTACGTTACACAATACTCTAATTAATTTAGGCTGAAGGCCACACAGGAGACACGCACAAATGTATTAACGTGCCATCACCCGACCTCTGTGAAAGGCCCGGGGGGTACCTGACGGGCGCTACGGGCGTCGCGGTGCTCTTGTTGTCCGGAGGGGCGCCAGGCTAGCGGGCTGCTAGGCCGTTGGTGTTGGGTCGTGGGTACTCTGCCCCCGCGTGCCCCGCCAGGTACACGGCTTGAATCTACCCTGAATGGCTCTCCCTTGACTGTGAAGGCCGCTCGGCCGTGTGGAGGACGGGAGACTCCGGAAAATTAGTGTACACGAGTTGGTGAGAATTACCTTTAATCTAGTCCCGCTACAAAACACTCTCACCAACACTTGGCGACGTCTAGCCATTACACAATTAACACAGAAAAAACATAACACTACGCGACACTAATGGTTACCGCGGCAGTCTCGCGGGACGCGGGTCGATGCTCGCTGGAGACGGCCAGCGCCAAAAGTTAACGGGTGCAGGGAGGGGGGGGGTCGATGAGCGGGCTCCTAAGTTCGGTGAAACACTTACGTGAGTGATACGATCTGCAGCGCGGTATCACGATGAAGACGGTCGGGATAGGCCCGGTTCCGTAAAATACGCGCCGAGTCGAAGTGGACAGCTATGAATTAATAAGAGGTTTAAATTTAAATATTTAGTACAGAATAAAATAATTAAAGAAATAAAACTTGAATGCTGCCCACGGACACACATCTGTTCCTGGCGCGGAGTGGTTTGAGACTGCCGGACATGGCCGCCTCGCAAGGAAGTGAAACTTTCTCTTCTTTGTGAGTCGGCGTCAAAAAACTTATATTAACTTAATTTGCTCTATTATAAGCTAAAAACACGTTCCAGGTGCTCAATTAAAAGGTAGCACCTGGTAATTGTGTGCTTAAGGCTTAACAACTGTTTTATAGTAGTATTTAATTATTTGAATTGTGGCATCAAGTTGGCGACTGTAAATTTATCAACATATTGTCTCACTGTGAGCTGTTTTAGTTGGATTTCTTCTAATCTGACACGATCATAGTCACTGGCATTTTAATTAAGGCCAGTGGCCGCGGTGACTGTTAATGAGGTTTGTTGTCTATTGGGGTCACGCCCGGGGCGCTCGCCTGACTCAATCCGGCTGGGCAAGGGGCGCGCTCCGAAAACGGGATACGGTACTGGCGGTGCGGAGCACGGGCTTAAAGGCCATGGTCGGTACGACGTCAAACGTAATTTCACACGTGAGTGACCCGGGCTCTCCTGCGTCGCACTTTCCTTGGGCGAGGTTTTTAATAATAGTTGGCATTACTATTAGATCATGTCTGATTTCTAATGAACTGGGGTCGAGGTGGCTGATTTATTAAGACATGGCCCTTGATTCTACTTTGTCCTCAGGGGCTCGCCTGACTCGGGTGGGCCATGGCTAGGGGTGCGTTCCGTTAGCGGAGTCGGATACTGGCGGTTGCAGGTCGGGCTATGGAGTGACCTTTGGCAGGACTACGTCAAAAGACTCCCCCCTCCCTCGAGAAGCCCAACCTTGCACCGCTTGTGACCCCGCCATGTGGGAGCACCCCTAGCTTCGGCAGCAGCTCCATCCAGGTGGTTCTCGCGGTGGCCGCAGCTGGTAGGCTAGGCGCTCCGGTCTCAGGTCATCCCACGTCGAACACTGGGGTGGTGGTCTGTCGGCGTGGTCCTTCGGCGACCTTCCTCAGGTCGTAGTCGGCCATGTATCCTGGTGGCCCGTGGGTCCTCCGGGGTTGGCCACTGGTGTCGTCTCCCGGGTTGGGGGACCCGCCGAAAGACTTGGGTACGCCAGGTCGCATGTCCTCCGGTGCTGGGCACGGCATTCACCGGTACAGCCCTCTCCCCCGTTCCGGTATGCGGGGAAGGTTTGGATTAGAGGCCTCACCGTCCTCGTCCTCTGGCTCCGTCACCACGGGGGTGGTGTCAGCGTCGTCGTTCTCCGTAGGTACACTGGGGGTGTAGGAGAGCTCGGTGATCGAGAGTATCAAACGTCTGTCGCCCTGTGGTTCCGATTGTGTTGCAGGTTCCCCTGTGTCGGGGTCGGCGGGCCACTCGATGATTGGGTCCTGGGACTCATTCCGTGGTTCCACATCGTGGTCGCTTGTACGGCCGGGTGCCAGGATGCTCGGGGTTCCACCGTGGGGAGTATTATCCTCTGGTTCATCTGGTACGTCGTCGGTTGGGATGTCGACGGTATCCCCCTGGGTTGTGGCCAGGGCGTATGTTTCTAGACGTCGTGGACGGCGCCGTTGCCGGTGTGGTCGTGGCCTCACCTTGTCCCCGGAGTTACCCTCCGCGGGGTTTGACTCGGGTGGCTCATGGAGTGCGGTTCCTGCTCCGGCGAATGTAGTGTTGGTGAACACCAGGATGAGGGGTCGTCGTGCGGGGGTTGGCTCCGGGGGGCCATCCTCCCCTTGTGCCGTGTCTTCGTCTGGGGGAGGGGGTGTGTCTTCCTCCACAATCCGCTCCCCCAGAAAGGTGGCGAACCGGATGTCGTCCTGGTGGACCTTCTTCAGGTGTCGCCCCTCGGTATGTACTAGGTGCGTGGTTCTCCCCAGTCACTATCGCACTGTATAGAGACCACTCCAGCATGGGGCTAGCCCCATGCAATAGTTGTGGGGTGTGGCTGAGAGTGGGTGCATTCATGCGAACACTTGGTCGCCGACTTGCACCACGAGTGGTGGGTGGTTGGTGATTGGTGTGATTTTGGTGGCGTAGTCCTCTTGTCGGCATCGTGCCTCGTCGTGGAGGGCTATACAACGTTGGTCGCATCCTTTCGTGGTCTAGTCAGGGTGTGGGGTGCCATGTATGGCCCATTCTCTTGGCAATGACAGGTTGTGTCCCTGGATCATCTCGGCGGGTGAGTCCTGTGGCGGCATTACGGCGTCTTCGGACGCAGAAGAGTGCGTCTTCCACGTGCATATCCCACTGTGAGTGGTCCGCCCCAAGCGGGTGCGGAGCTGCGCCTTCAGCTCCTGGTTGCGCCATACTGTCGGGTTCGCACTTGGGTGGTAGGGGGGCGTCGTATGGTGCCTGAACTGGTGGTCGTTGCACAAGCCCTTCCAGTGGCGCCCCAGGAACTGGCTCTCGTTGTTCGTCAGGACTGACTGGGGGTAGCCCCAGCGCGACAAGAAATCTCTGGTTAGGATTCCGATGATCGTCGGCATCCTTACATTACCACACGGATATGCCTCCATCCACCGTGTGAATAGGTCTGTCACCACGAGGAGGTAGCATTTTCCACGTGGTGTGCGGGGGTAGGGGCCCATAATGTCCAGGGCTATCATCTGGAAGGCGGTGGTGGGCTCTCTGGGTACGCTGCTATTCCTCTCCATCCCACCATCGTGCTTTCCTTGCTTGGCAGACCTCGCACTCACGGACGTACTACCGTACGTCGTGTGTGATACCGGGCCAGTGATAGCATCGGCTGATTTCTTGTCTCGTCTGGTCGGTCCCCGAGTGTCCGACGAGTTCGTGGTCATGGAAGAATCTGAGTGTCGCCTAGCGAGCCTCCGGCGGGAGGTATGTCCGCCAGTCACCATCGTCTCCTAGCTTCCGCGTCATAATTAGACCATGTTGCATGCACCACACCTCGTCCCCAGTGACCGCCTGCTGGCGGCATCTGTCGGTATCCTGTAATGTTCCTAGTGCTTGGCTCACCCAGTGTTGTACGTTGGCTACGGTGTTGGGCAGGTCCTCGTCTCTGTCCACGTCGGCTGTTATGCGTGTGCACGCCGAGTCGTATTGCGCCCATCCATCTGGCGTGTCAGGGGGTAGTATCCCCTCCCAGTCGTCCTCATCCATTAACTCTGCCTGTCCATCGGGTTCCCGTGACAGCAAGTCGGGTAGTTGGTTTTCGGTGCCGGGAATGTGCTCCACCTCAAAGTAGAACGACTGGAGGAACAGGGCCCACCGTACTAGTTTGCCCTTCCTCCCCTGCATCGTGTGCAGCCACATGAGACAGCGATTGTCTGTCCTCAACGTGAAGCTCTTCCCCTCCAGGTGGGGCCGGTACTTCTTCATGGCCCAGACTACCGCGAGACACTCCTGCTCATTACTGTGGTACAGGCATTCGGTCGGCCTGAGCTTCGCGCTGGCATAGTCGACGACCTCCCTGTCGCCATTCTGGCCCATGTGAAATAGCAACGCGCCCACGCCGTGTGCACTGGCATCTGTCTGCAGGTAGTGGCGGCACCCGGGGTCTACTCGCTTGAGGGTATGGCAGTGGGTGAAGGTGGCTTTTATCCCATCGAAGGCACATTGAGCGTGTTCACCCCATCAATACCGCGACTGAGGGGATAGCAGGTCGGTCAGCAGGACTACTGTCGGTGAAAATTCGGGTATGTAGCTTCTAAGCCAGTTCACGAGGCCAATAAAACACTGTAACTGTTTGCACGTCCGTGGGGGGTTCTGCCTCCGCGATCTTCCGCAATTGGCCAAGTTAGGGCCGATTTCCTGCCGCACTTGCAAGGTCTCCCACGAATTCCACCTCTTGGGTCCCGATGTGGCACTTGTGGTGTGCGGCCGTTTGGTGGTGCATGGCTAGGCGCTCTAAGACCAGCGCTAGGTGTCTGATGTGATCTTCCCACGTCTCGGAGAAGACTATCGCGACATCAAGGTACGAGATGGCGAATTGACCTAGATAACACTCTAACACCCGAAAAATCATCATCCCTTGAAAGGTGGCTGGAGTACATTTTAAACCAAAAGGCATGGCGCGAAACTGGAACTTCCATCCATCGGGGATTGTGAATGCTGGCTTTTTCTTGTCTTCAGCTCGAATGGGCACCTGCCAGTAGCCGGCCTTCAGGTCGAGGTTGCTGAAGACTTTTGCTCGACCGAGTCCGGCTACGGCGGCCTCGACGCTGATTTGGGGCGGAGGGGCACTGATCGTAATTACATTTAACTAGTGGGCATGTCCCAAAAAGCAAATTGGACTTTAGCATCCATGCCTAACAACTACTCCCTAACTTCTTACCTCCATGGATCATGCTAATGGTCAATTAGGTTAGGTTAGCTACATTATAAATACTTTAAAACATTGTGGACGGTTGATTTTGTTAGGATAGCTAAATTAAAGATACGGAAAAAAAACATGAACTTCAGGGAACTTAGGCTTTTGGCTGTGCGTACACACTTCAAACAAATTACAATTGAGGCATTGTAATGCATGCTGGGCATTAGCTAGTAATCAAATATTAGGGTCTGTGTTTTTTTTGTGTTAAGTGTAATTTTGTACTTAACCCATTGACGCCAACCACCGGTGCTCCCTCTGGTTCGCCCAGGCCGTTATGTCACAACAACACTTACTCTTAAGTGCATCGAACACGCCCGAGCGTGATATCCGCCGAGTGAGTTAAAGTGCACCACGGCGAACACCAAGTCGATTACAGCGCCCGGCCGGGTGTGGCAATGCGCTAAATTAAATCAGTAATTATTCTTTTAAAACCAAAACAACCAAATTAATAACAATTAAAAGATAATTAATTCAAGGGAAATTATGTCCAATTGTGCAATAATCATATATTGTCAAATATGTCATTTAAGTCCAAACCTGGTCGGAGCTGTTTTCCCACGCTTCACGTGTCTTGGCGCGAGGTCGCGCGGCGCCCTCGCGCCAGTTGCCGTCGGGAGCTCACAGGGGTCGGTCGCTCCGCGAACGCAGAGCCTTCAGATTTCGCGCCACATCCAAGTCTCAGCAATAGTGTAAGTTTATCAAATCCTTTTCCCAGCTCTGCGCCCGACCCCACTCAGTCGTACGTCATTTCGTGCGACTCATTACTTAATCATTTGATCCCAACAGGGACATTTTCTACTTATTATGTAATTTTCATGTCCTGAGCAGATGGACAGTGTAAATGAGTCTTACGCAGTTTTCAGGCTTCGAAGCCAAGTAATCATTATCGTCATAGCCTCCTAGCCAGCCTCGTGTGTCGAGTTCTAACTCTTTAATCTACGTATTTAATTTTCATCTTATTTAAATGTGTAACATCTAACATGCAATCTAACCACGTAATAACTGTTTCAAGCTATAATAAGTGACTGACTTTTATGTTCTCATCTAGCCGGGCCTACGTACATTTCGGGACATTAACGTTTGTAACAGGTTAGATTGCAAATAACTTTAGAACCATAATTGTGTGTGCCGTTTTGCATGTTAACGTCATTGATTGGATAAGCCGTTGCAGCATAGTAGCTCCGCGACCATTTGCTGCATCCTTCACATCGGTAAGGGCCACAGTAGAAGACAGCACATACCGTTTTGCCACATATCCTGGTCGCGCACATCGTCTATGTATAGGGACTCTCGTGCAGCGACGGTCAGGCAACAGACGCGGCCAGTCCTTGGACAAACGTGTGTAACGTTTTTAATAAAGTGTAGTGTCGTGTCAATCAGTTTATCATTTATTTCTAAGGCGTCCTGGGTGGCCTGAACAGCCTGGGTAGTTTCCAACTGCGACGTGCTCCTGCCTGCAGCCACATGGTCGAATCCCCGTTTTGCCCCCGAGATCATTTCCAACTTAATAATTACACAAAAACTTCAACAGGCAGCGGGAGTGGCATCACCATAATCAACACACGCAAAAAAAATTACATTAATGACATGCATGGGTCCCAGGGACCCAATTTTTTTTCTTCTAGGTTTCTATTAAGTATGTTGCTTGTTTAAGAAATTGAAAAAAAAAAAACTGTTTGAATTCTAACACTTATTACCTTTAATTACAAAAATCTGTGTTTTAAAATACATTTAACAAACCTTACAAAAAAAAAATTTGAAATCAGTGCATTTGTAATTTTTTTGTTGGATTGTGATTTTAAGTGGAACTATATCTTGGTTTTTTAATTAAGATACAGTATCAAAACATTATAGTCTTATAGTCAATATATGTCTTTATCTTCAGGTATCGCTAATTTTTCAAAAAGATAATACACAAAAAAAATTGCAGCTCTTTGAAGGCTCTTTCATAACTGTTCAGAAGTCCATACTGCTTTCCTTGTGATCACATAAATTATTACTAAACACAAAACCACAAAACATAGGTATAAAAATTTTGCTAAATGTACTTAGAGCAAACTATTTTCCCACACTGAACACACAAGGGAACATGACATTTGACACATTCATGAAAGGTCTTCCTGTCTCTTTTGGGCGGGCAATAAGAACATATTTTCCTCTTAGATTTGGTGACAGAAGCGTTTTCTCCTGATGTAGAAGGTTGACGTGTTTCTTGTTTGATTCCTAGAATGGTTTCTATACTTTCTTTGATGTCCTTCCTCAGCTTTGGTGCCTGCAGTCTTCGATGCTTATGTTCACTGGCAAGCTCTTTTCCCAACTGAACAAGGAAACTTCTTCTGTCCACTTCAAGTGTCTGGCTGTTGCCGCTGAATAAAACATGTGAATTCACACCTGCAATATCTAGCAATGCATAGAAAATAGCCATTGGCCATCGACGAGTGCGACGCCCAGTGGAATAATTGTGACATTTCTCATAAAGTGCATCCACTCCACCCTTTGTTTGGTTGTAGTCCATTATAACAACTGGTTTTACTGTTGACTCGTCAATGTCTTTGGTATGATGCATTGTTGAAATCATATTCACAACTTTTCCTTTTTTAGGAACAAAGGAAACTAATGTGATTCTTCCAGAGAAACCATGTAAAGAAGATGATACTTCTCTTCCTTTAGAGTTGACAAATGATGCAGGTAGTTCACGTTTATTTTTTTTTTGGTCCCTATGTATGTAAGGTTCATTTTGTTTAGCTCATTGACAAGTTCTATTGACGTGAACCAATTATCACCCGTAATATTTCTATTGCTTCCTTGAATAGGTTTTGCTAATCTCAGTACCACCATTGATGGAACTAACAAGCTAGATTTTGATTTTTGATGTAGATTTTCTGTCCTACAGTTCGGCCGCAGTACCTACACTTCAGCATTCAAACAATAGTGCAATTTGGCATCTGTCAGGATAAATATTTTTATCCCATACTTTCTGGGTTTCGAGGGTATGTACATACGAAACGAACATCTTCCTCGAAAACCAACAAGCATCTCATCAATAGTTACGTACTGACCTACTGAATAATTGCGCTGACACTGCTATATGAATTTCGCAAATAACTATGAGATATGAGCAAGCTTATCTGACTGCTGTCTTTCAACCCGTGTTTTTGAATCATCAAAACGCAAGCAGCGTAGTAGAAAAAATACTCTGTTGTATGGCATTACTGCACGAAAAATTGGCCTTCCAATCCCATCTTTAGCAACAGCCAACAGATCTTCATCGTTCGATTTGAAAGCACCCCACAGATAACACAAACCTAATAGGGCCTTTATTTCAGTCACATCAGTTTCATGGTGATACGACAGTTTGTTGATACCTTCAGTTACAGAAATTATTCTTTCGTTAGTCCAAAGAACAATTTCTTGTAGCATTTCAGCTGTAAACAAAAGCTCCCAAAATGATAATGGGCTTGGTGTTTCTATCTGGCTAGCTTCTCCTTTTATACCTGGTAAATGACATCTTGGTATGATGTTGTGCTGTGGTGTTCTACCTCGTATAACTGAACGTTTTGACCATTTCATTCTGTTTTTCCCATAAAAATAATTTGAGCCTTCAGACTCACCATTAGTGTCCTGTTCATCTCCACTTTCATCCGTTCCAGATTCATGTTCACTTACTTCATAGTCACTATCTGAACCACTAATGTAATCAGTATCACTTAATGTTCGGTCTGCAGCTGCCAATACTTGATCTTCATCCGAACCTCCATCCATATTGCAAAACTTAGTACAGAACACGTAGTTGTAAAAGTTACCTAACTGACACACATGGGTCCTGAGGACCCAAACATACCTCTATAGCGTCAACAAGCACCTGTAAAGGTATTAACACCACACCAGTCCAAGGCCGACTGAGGGTTAGGAAACTACCTGGATGGCTGGGCCAGTGCTACAAACCCTCACTGACGTAGAGCGAAATTAAAATTTCCACGGGTCCCCAGGACCCATGTGTGTCGATTACAGGTTAAGTTTGATTTATATACGTCTATACAAATTTGGCTAAAAATAATACACATGTGGAAACAAATGTAAAACATTCTTTACAAATGATTCTATAAGATAAAAAAAATAACCATTTCTATATCGCATTAGCTACTTGATTACTAATTTGTAACATTCTTGGTGGCCACCAGTTAGCCACAAGTTGAGGTGTATAAACAAAAAACAACATAATTTTTTTTGTATTTCCTTGGGCCTAACTTGTTTCCACAGCTAGATCACAGAAGGTAACCCACACCAAAACACAAACAGGGAACGCTGGGGAAGCAATGGGCCATCCCAGCGTTTGCCTGGAGTGACTCTGGGAAACCTCGATGCACCGATATCAGGATGGCTGGACCAGATACCCTGGAAGGAGAGTCCAGTGTCTTACACTACGATTACCCCACCACCTTGCTCCATGGGAGTGCACATTCCCGTACACAAAATAAGCCAATGTGTACTGATCTTAAGGTTCCGACTCACACATCATATTGGTAATTTTGTTTTCTTGTCATTACTGATAATCAAGTGAGTTTTGTTTTAAATCATTCCAATAGGTCTCTTTCATTTGTTGTAAGATCCCACTGCATGATGGCTGGGATTTTGGAACTTTTAAATGTACTTTTAACATTAAAAGCTAGTTTTTTATTATTTTATTATTGTGTTCATTTCAATTTTGTTTTGGTAATTTTCAAATTTGGTTTTAGATTTTAGTTTAATTAATTTTATTGTTAGATTTACAGTATGCTATATTTTAGTTGTAAAGGCTGGTATGAGTTGTAAATTGTTTGTCTTTTTACAGTTAAATAATTTACTTTATATTGACGTCGACTGAGGTTCACCCCCTTAAGTCTGGTTGGACTAAACTCCCTTACATGACATTCACCCCTTCCCGGCATGGAATTACCGTAGTTCATAGTCATGTGTTTTCAAACAGCGCCACGAACTACCAGGAAAAAGTGCATCGGTACAACAACGGCTCCATGGCGGACAGGAAATGAACTCACCTGTATCCTGTTTATATGATCGCAAGTGGCTAAGTAACGAGAGGGCATGTATTTATTATGTTAGTATTTTAATAGTGCTTTCCTTGTTTACCCGCGGCACATAACTAAACTAGTGTAACGGTTCTGTGGTTCGGAGGAAGACGCCATGTTGCCGGTGGGAGCATGCCCTTCCGGCTGGGTCTGCAACTAGCAACGGTTGAGGTGAGACGCACACGCACCCCGAGGACTCCATCCTTTTGCATCGCCGAGCTGTACTTAGAACTTTTAACGTAATACAATCTCAATCAATTTAAATAAAACATTAGAGGTGGTATGTTCAATTAATAATGAGCTAATTATTTAAAATGTTAAAATTGTCATTGCATAGTTTTGTAAAAAAAATTGCAAAGACAAATACAAAAATGTAAATATACATAATAAGATAGAAACTATAAAAAAAATAAAGAGAGTTGATTTGATAAAACGATTTGTTTTCATTTTAGTACAACAGGAAAAAAAAACTATTGATAAAACAGAATGTAAACACCCAAATAAACAAGAAATAAAATGAATCGTAAAATACAAAACTCACTTCAGCACTCTCTATTGGGTAAGTAAGTATATAGTAACCAGAAAATACTCGAAAGGAATCACAGAGTGTGTTGGTAGCACCAACGAGATAAGCCGTCAACAGCACCGAGTGGCTAGATGCGCGAACGAGTTATCTCATCTTTAGCACCATATGTTTGCCAGGGCACGGGACGTGTTATCTCGTCCTTAGCACGAGACCTTGGGTAACAAAGGACGAGTTATCTAGTCGATAGCAGCAAAAGGGTTAAGGACAAAAAATGGCAGCTTTACGAGCAGAAAAAAAAAAACACTGCACAATACTCCTATGAGCTGCTGATCGAACTAGAGGGTTATCAGATCACACCAAACTGTCTGTTGAACAGCATCCTGGCACTGAATCCAATACATCAGCTGTGAATATGTTCATTATTTGGTAAAGACTCGTTCAAATGGTATGTCCGATGAAGCAAGAAACTGGATTATTTAAAAAAAAATGAGATCACAGGGGCACTATACAACATGAATTGGAAGAGAATACCAGTTTCTGTAACAGTGAAAAGTTTTGGTGAATACTATAAAAAAAAATTAATTATGACATTAATTCATAACAATCTATTATTGAATTATAGAGCTATTACCAAAAGTTAAATTTTCTTCTACTCAGTCAGTTCATCACAGTAAGATTAAATATAATAACCAATTAAACATTTGTTTTGTTTCAAATAAATGCTATGAAATTTATAAATAATAAAAAATTATGACTTTACCAAAATAGAACTTTATATGGACTGTATAGGATGAGCTGGTCAAATGCTTGAACTCTTGAATACCAGAATCTCTAGTATTTGAGAAATTTGAGATACAAAAAAAAAATAAACAAAAATATTGAAGGATAGGTAGTAATTCAAAAATTCAACAATGACAACTTTGAAGTTTACTAGGTTTTGTTTTTCTGTGTACCTACCAATATTATTGCCGTTCTCAAGATAATGTACTTTCAATATGAAATTATGCAAAAAAAAAAATTATATGTATTGATTTTGAAAACATAGTTGGTGTAACTAACATACGTTGATTGCTTTAACACCATAGTTAAAAAATTGTATTTGTTGTAAATACTTTATTTTTGAACCTTTGATCTAGACTCTTTGTGATTTCAATTAAAGATTCAGATTTGAAAAAAACTGGGATTCAATCTATACATAACCGTAAATGTTTCAAAACAGAAGTTAAAGTTAAAAAATAGACAAGTAAATTTCAGAACAAGAATCACAAAAATAAAACGTATAAGAAACACAATGATACAAAGATTGTTTTTTATCATTGTGATGAAGTATTGGTTTTTTAACATGAGAAATTATATTGCTAAGTTATGTATCGCAATAAACACAAAAATGATATAGAGGACTGTATAATTGTGCTAAAAGAAATTTTTTAAATTATTAATCTATACAAACAGGTTCAAAATTTGCACATCATTTACACACTAAAAACCACACACAGGTTGTCAAAATATATTACCCACACTAGGTAATATTTTATAACACAAACATTTTATTCTAATGTATATACACAAAATTTTTTGAATGCTTTTTAAAATGTATTTGCAGTGTGCAATTCATACACACAATATTAATATAACTAATATTAATTATACACAGTTTGGACTTTACAATAGCAAGGTAACAACAGTACCCTTTTTTTTATTTTTTTTTTAATTAGATGATTTCTCTAAAACACTCTTTTTTTATCTCTACAAACTAGAACAACAATAACATATATATAACATGAAAAAAAAACCATCTGTGGATGTGTTAGGAGAGACAGAGAATGGAAATGAAATCCTTCTGTTCACGTCATGAATCACTTCACTTCATCAGTTTCATGTCTCGTCAAAAGATGTCAGTCTATACACTACATGTGCCAATTTTAACAGTCTTTAAAAAAATAAATCATAAACGAACAAGCTGATCACAGCACTTTCACAACATAAGAGCATTCATAAATTTATACAGAAATAAGTTAACTGCACAACAAAAGCTTCTCACAATACGAATAATAATTATTATTTTTTAAATAAATGATTAATATTCATTTTAGAAATATACAACACAGAAGACAAAATAAAGAGATCTATTTACTAGGCAGTTTTTTTGAAGGATAATTTTACAAAATCTGAATTTTAATAAACATAGTTATAAAAAGATTAATTTTTTTCACACTAAAATAAATATATTTGAAATTTTATTTGTATGATAAGTTTACCTGGGTATGTACAGTATGGAAGACGACAAAAATAATTGTGCTCAAGACTAAAATGAGATAAGTATAAATCTATCAAATTGGCTTCAAAAAACTGTGTTTTAGATAGCTCCAAGCCAGAGTCATACACAGCTACAGTATACAGGCAAAAAGACCAACTGATTGCAACAACAAAGCAACTCATTACTAACTTAAAAGCTTAACGAAAAATGGTACTTTCCTAAATACCAATTTTTTTTTCTTCTAAATTCTATGTAAGTAGGATAAAAAAAAGCAGAGGCAATCAAGGTCATGTGGAAAATTAGTTTCTTTACTCCTGTGGCAAAAGTATTTCGGTAATAATATGCTAGTTATTCTGTCTTCTCTTGAAATACTTTCTTGTTCCCCAATCAAATACAGCTCAACAGTTCTAATCTTCACATCATGTTTTTTAAAGAAACATTTGTCAAATAAAACTTTTTCCAATACCCATTAAAATTAATAAAATGAAACAGATTTCATTTAATTTTCATTTTCAATCCACTATTCTAACTGTTTTTGTAAAAATAGTTCCAGTGGGTGAAATTTATAAATTTAGATATAGTAAGCTTACACAAACAGAATGGTTTAGTAAATTATTTTATTTTATTGTGACCCAATAAATTAAATAGTTAATTAATACATATAAATGATTAGCTGAACTCAATTTCAAAAAGCTATTTAGGCATGCCCCATTTGAAATTGATTTTTCTTATCTTATTGAACTGCATGCGTTAACAAATTAATTTCAGCAGAATTATAAGCATTATTCGACATCAATATTCTCCAACTTGTGCAAGTCTAGTTTCGTAATGCTTACTTCAGTTATCGTAAGATGGTCTAAATAGAGTTTTATTTTATACTTCTCATGCCTTCGGTTGGCAGAAAGATTTTTGATATTGACTTGGTTATCACCAGTTGAATCATGGGAGTATTGTACAGCGACTGCATGCTCATTGGCTAAGTCAAATGCAACGAACGGAAAATTAAAATCAACAAGTTTTGACGAGAAGACGTCTTTTCACTCGTTACAGTGATAAGTTTATTGAACTTTCTTGTACAAAATGTATACAATCAGTTTTGAATCATCGCTAATAACTACGAGACTAATAATGTGTCCACAATCGTTGAGCCCACAACAGATTGATCATGTCTCTGTGTGTTTGTTGCACAGTATTTGTTTTGCCTGTGATGACGTCATACCACTGTAGGCGCGCACACGTGATTGTTATGAATGAACTTTGTGTAAAGTTATAAATTGGTGTAGTGTGGAAACATGTTTAGCTAGGACATTGATTGAGGTGTCATTGTGAGCAGCTTGCAAAGGACTATAATGACCCAAAGTAATAGAATAAAATTTTTTGCCGGAATGTAAGTGAAAATCTACTACTCTGTTTAACCAACGTATTAAATTATGTATTAATATGAAACACCTAAGATTTTAACCCGATATTTTCACAAACAATCTACAACACGGCCCCGAACTGCACCTTTGTCTGATTTTATTGATTTTTAATGCTGAACCTCACGCCTCGCAGAAATACCTTTTACTTTTCACCGCGTGTTTCATGTTTTTTCCAAGCGACACGGACCTGATACAGCTGCCCACTGTGGTCAAAGCTTTCATCAGAAACACTGTGGCTAGCCAATGGCATTATGACTTTGTCTGCCACTGAGTGCACGTGCTATTTCATAAATTATGTTAGTTTAATCATTGAACTGTATGTTTAGGATTGAATGTTTATGATGAATGTACACAGAACAAAAAAAAATATTTGTCAATGTTGTGCAATCGCTGAAACATTTTCAATAATTTCATGACTATGACACCATCCATACACAAAACTTTTCCCTACCACCTATTTTTTTTGTCAAGATTTGTTAAGGACTAAAATAATAGTCTCATCAATTAAATCCAATTGAGACATGATAATGCAAAAAAAAATTGCAAGCCAGCTCAGTGATTTGTGTGCAGATGATACAAAATCTAATATGCCAGCCACACAGCGAACACTCTTCCCATCAAGATAATTTCAATAACTAGCAAGATAAATCAACTAATAAAAAAACAGTTTCAGAAAGCAGGCCCACCCGAAGAGGAGCCTCAGTCTCAGTCAAAGGGCAATGAGTTGGAAACATATTTTTAAAATACTCTATGCAAATTGCTATTGGACAGATGCTAAATGCATTAACAATCGAGGACCATTGTGTCGGTCAAAAACTGGCGCAGAATAAACTTACAAGCATTTTGTGTGGATGACTTGAAATTACATATATAGTTAATATAAATACATAAATTTGTGGTTAACAAATTTTGACATAGATAAAAATAAAGAGGTGAGCCTAATCGGTATCACTGTTCTTTGCCCTAAGCACAGACAAAACTGTGGTCGGGCCTGTCAGATGGTAAACACAAATCATCAAATAGCACAATATCCTCACATACAGAGGAACAAGTAGTTCTTCACTTCTGTCTAGGAAACAGACAATTGGGTAAATGTTAAGGGATTTGGAAGCAAAAATTGTTTGTCTACCAATTTAAACCAAACCATTAAGAATTTAGTACTTTTTTTTCCCATTATCAGCAATAAGAATAAGTAAATTCATTAACATTAGCTACAAAATAAAATGTAATCATTGAAGCAATAGGACTGCATTACTAGACATGTCTTCTTAGCATAGACAAGAAATATATATATATATATATATATATATATATATATATATATATATATATATATATATATATATATATATATCTCTTATAAAAGAAAACCAACTGTCCAAGAGTTGATACCTCACCTGGTTTCAGATTAGATGGTGGGATCTGGGATGCTCTGACAATAACAAAAGGTATACATTCAAATTAGAGTTCTTCAGATTTATTTAAATTAAAATCAATCAGTCTAATTGCCTCCCAAGCATCTTGCAATATAAGCATTAAGCAATATCTCGTAAAACAGGTACCACTGCTTGACTGCTTATAAAAACACAATTGATGAAATTACAAAAAAAAATTCTTCGTAAATCTTGAGCATCACAGTAATATTTGTATTTTTTAGATGCACCAATATTATGGTTTGCATTCCTTCAACTTTTTAAAGATACCACACACAGTGAGCATTTGTGCTTGCAATGAAAACAACTTTGCATATTCACATTATAAATGCTCACTTAAAAATTAACAGAATATTTCACTGAGCATATATTATCATCATATAAAATTGTCACAATTCATAAAATCAATGACTTACAAATCAAAATTTTGTTAAATTTTAAAACATAGGTATTTCAAAATTTAGATTTTACTTACAGCATTTAACTTATTAAAAAGTATGTAATAACAATTTAGTGAGACACTGCACCAACCATTAATACTGTTTAAAATTGGAAAAATCTGCACAGAACCAGCAATTTAATGCATGCATGCCATCTCTTGCACCAATACAATGACTTATGTTTAACTTAATAATCTACCTGTACCACTGATTTACACTTTTGTGACAGTGTTACATTCTGCTGGATAAGCACCAAGAAAACCTACAAAAACAGCAATTGTGGAATTTTCAGAATAACATGATTGTCGAGACACAAATTCATTGCATAAGCAAGCATAAACAATGAATATGATATATCAATCTATCTATTACTGTCTAATAAATATATTCTGTGAATATTCAATAAATAAATTCTACTTGATTGTATTCTATTTTCTTTTAACACATATTTTGGTGCCATCTTGCAAATATCACCACTGCACCAAATATATCTTCACAAATTATAACAGAAATAAATAAAAGGATTAAAAATTTGCAAAATAATATATTATTTTTAAAGCAAGCAGTGTTGTGACTGAAATATATTAAAACCTTGTAGGTACAAAATAAATATTGAAACTTTGTATTGATGGTATCTCCATGTAAGTATGTCATAAACAGCTGAGTTCATCTGCTTTCTATGCACAATGAACAACCAATGGTGAGGGTAGGCTGCAAGGCACACGCTAGGAACTGCTCCGACATTTGCATTTAATTGGGATAACAAACTAATGAACACAAGCCAGCAGGCATAATAAATAATCTGTAAAAAAAAGTAGAGTATCAAAAACCTAAAAATCAGTACAAGTTAAAAATTAAGGACTTGCACATTATAAATTTCTTTGCAACAATCTCAAAAACAAAACAAAAAATGAAAAAATCCAAATACTATAGATATGGATATACCATGAATCATAAACAAAATTGGGAAATGGATTGGGAAGTTGTGATTTAGGCCACCAGATTTTTTTTCCTTATTCCATTTTTTTTTAAATCTATATTTGTATATAAAATATAAAATAAAAAGTATGCAAATAAATTTTAAATTCTAAATAGATAATCTGGAAACATGTGACAGAAACAAGGAATAATGAGCGTTTCTAGTAACAGTCACAAATAATTTATTTGGTTATTTTTCATTTATTAATTGTTGATTAGAAAATACAATACTTTTTCATTTCTTTTTTTGGCTCTGCGTAGCTGGAAAATGCGAAGTGTGGATTATTGCCATAAAATAAAACATAAAATGGTACCATAGAATCATATGACTTGAAAATGATTACTGTAATGTAATACAAGTGTATTGGAAATTTTTAAAAAAGACTAAAATAATAAATAATCATACTAATATATATTTCAAAAATAAATATATTTTATTTTGCACTATAACTAAGTAAACCTACTTCTGTAAGCTAATATCCATCTAGGCAATAATATTACATTTCCAGAAATTAATATTTTCATACGTATTAATAACGTACTTTGATTTTAACAATACACACTATGTATTTTAAAAATAAATAGTTATATGTATTGTTATCATTTCATAATTTTTTTATTCCAATGGATAAGACTTCCACCACTAACAGAGAATCCAAACTCATCACCTAATTGTAAAACCATAACCCACTGACAGACACGGCATAGTTTAACATGTTAAAATCTAAGAACTTGTGGAATAACCTAAAGAGATCCATCATTTTACACCGAAGCACTCGTAATCCATTCATTGAATTGCATTCAAATGTTGCCTGAATTCAAAATTATCTTCAATAACTTACATAAGAATGTGAAACAGCTCTGGAGACTGGGGCTAAGATCAATTCAAAATTATGTATTTGATTTTCATTTCCTGAAAACCTCATGGAAAAAAAATCTTGCACCGTAATTTTACCTTAGCCATTCCACTTACTTCCAACAATCATGCATTTGCACCATATTTACTAGCATAAGCACTAAAGCCACCGTATGTCCGTACCCACGTCCTCAGAATTTTAAAAACAAAATAAACATGTAAGTAATCTTGAACAATCCAGGGAGAAACAGAGAATACAGCTGTTGCTGTAAACAATATAAGTCTTTGAGGTTTGATCACCATCTGTACAAAACATCAGCTGTTCTTTGAGGTACTGCGTATATTCCACTTCTTCCATATTTAGATAAAGCCAAGTGCTATTCACTGCTTTTTTTTTCCTATTAATGTTCGGCACGACTCACACTAAAAAAAGTTGCACCTAATGTTCCCCACCTGACCCACAGACGCTACACCTACTCCCTGTCAGGTGGCAGTGGCCGAGGGAAAGGTTGAAGGGTGTTGATCCTTCCGTAGCTGCACTGTTGCCAAATGGACAGCTGTGCACGGTTTTTCCTGTGCAACCTGTCTCTATCATGGTACTTGACAATGTAGGTTCGTATATGATTTGGTGAAACAGCAACTCGTTACAGCAGCAAGCGGGAAAAGCAAAACATACTAATTTTAATAAAAGAAATTTACTTCCAATTTCATGCAAAGTGTAATGGTTAGAAATTCCAAACACTGTTGTGGAATTTTTTATTTAGCCTGCAGGGAAGATGCCATTGTACTTGTTGTCTCCTTCAACCAAGAGTTTCTAAAAGTTGCTTTTCAAGACATTTGTAAGTTAAGATTTTGTTTTCCATTGCATAATCTTTGTATCTTTTTTTTATTATTCTTTGTAAATATAATGCAAGTAAATATGGTGGCTTCAATATTATGAACTACATAACTCCTGCACACAAATAATAACAGATGCATGGTGCATTTTGCACATTATCTATAGCACTTTAATTTATTCAGAGAAAAATTGTGTCACTATTTAACATGCATTAGTTGGAAAAATAGGTACGTATATAAAGTAGTTGTAAGAATGAAACGAGCCATAAAACTCGTGTATCAAGAGATCAATTATGAATATTGGTGAATGTACACCAGTAAAAATCAAACATTTCATCTGAATATCTTGCACATTATCCTCAGTAATAGGCTATATTCTTTTTACATAAAAAAGCCCACAGCCAATCAGCTGATAAAATGCATTTGATACAAAATTTCTGTGGCTAAAAAAAGTGGCAGTTAAGATAGCTTAAAAACATCTATTTCAAGACCTCTCAAACATGTTTTAACAAAAAAAAATTACATGTGAATGCCAGCATCTGACAATAGCAGCTCATTCTCAAACGTCAGGAAAAAGAATCACCTCAGATTTAACGTTACCATTAATTTAATGTGTATTCTTACTTAAAAATAAAACCAGCCGGAGTCCAGCTTGACACTGCAATCCAATATACAAGCTGTCCATAAAATAATGTCCCAGTTTCAATGGTATATTTTAACAGTTCAATTTATACTATTTACAACAAATAATACATCAAATTGAAGGTTAACTAACCTAGTTTTTCTTACAAATGTTCAACATGTGCACCTTTAGTTGTACGGCACACATCCAACCTAAAGTCCACTTCTTTCCACTGGTTTACAAGCCCAGAGTAATGGAAGCAATAGCCTCTTCAATTCTGTGTCTCAACTCTGGCAATGTAGACCAATCTTTTATAAAGCTTCAAAGGTGAAAAACTAACATGACTTTGTCAGGTGAACTTAGGAGCCAGCGAAAAAGAGCTTTGTCATCTCGACCATTACGACCAATCCAACGGTCAGGGACTTTCTAACGTTCAACCACTCTCGTACAAAGAGATTCCCCTTAGGAAAGGCTCCGACCTGTTGACAATTAAAGTTTATAGGTTTACCCTCGACTAATTGAAGAAATTATGCTTAGGAGTCACCATTTTGTGTAGGTGGCACTGCAAGTGAGAAAAAAACAAAGCAGTACTCACGTATGTGCTTATCTAAAACGGTTTGAGTTACTCTTTAATTGTGACCTTGAACCAACACACTACAACTATTAAAGTTGATACTATTAAAATTTATAACTGGGACAGTGTTTTATGGACATACTGTATTTCGTTGAAACTAGCATAAACATTGACCTCACACAGATTTCTCTAAACCTTAAAATATTATAAACTATTTATTTTGTAGCTGATGTGGTTAATTTCAATGTTGCCAGTCAGAAGAAACTGTACTGCCCAGAAGATTTGAGCATAAGGCTCTCACTTGCATTGTCCCAGACCAGACCAAATTCTACATTTTATTTCATGGTAAAGTCCTGAGAATATAGTCTAGCATCTAAAGAAAATTAAGTCCTACACAGCAGCCTTCCGTGTTAGTTTAGTTTTATGATTTTATCACAAACAGAATTCATTAAGAATTTTTTAAAAGTTTCCTAAAATCATTAAAAATACATATCGGTAAAGAATTTTTTTTAAAGTGATAATCTATTATGCCTATTAAATTTAATCAACTAAATTTCATGAAAACAATAAATCTTAGCTAGTGCACACATAAAAAAAAAAATATATTACACTGAATTTAAAACAGTGATCTTAAAATAACTTAATGCCATAAAACTAGCGCTGGGCAAGATAAAGATATTGATTTGGGAAAATTTCGGTAAGGGAAAAAAATCCTCATGCGGGAAAAACAATGGGACTGAGTGAGAATTATACGAGGTTATAAATTTCAAAAATTTGTATAATTATAGAGGAAAATTTTTGCTGTTTTTATTGTGTCGGACCAAATCTAGTGATTGCACATTGTTAAAAGGCAGGTAATTTTCAAAGACTGTAAAATACCAGAATTAAGGCAAACTTTATTTAATTTTATGATAGGGTAATCAAACCAAAAAATTAATTTGTGAAATAGTGAAAATATTAGCTTATATTTATACTGTTAACTTAAGTTATTCGCTCATTTTGTTACTCACGACCACCACGTACCCATTTGGCAATATTAAGCCTAGTCCACATACCTCGTCCTCGGACCGTAGTCCGCGGACAGCTAACTGCTGATTGGTGCACGTGACCCTCTGACGTCACGTCCCAGTGTCCCAATGTCCCAATGTCAAAGATCATTCGCAATTTTTAACTTTTAATCCGCGGACGAGTCAGAGATTTGTTTGACTCGCGGGAGTTGAAAGAGTTGGGAGCAATTTGACCTGAAATAAAAAAAGAGTTGGTCGCGAAGAGAACGACTTGAGGTTAATGTTTGTTAACATTTTCTTTGTTTTACACTGTGGTTTTACATACAGACGTCTTGAAAACTATATGAAGATTCGTCTGACGTTAAAACTGCTTAGGCAATAATTCACCTAATATTGTGCCACGTATGATAAAAGCTCAATTATATTATGTTGTAATATTTATTTATTTAACATATTGTCAAAATTAATGTACAAAATATAACCTGCAAACTTAAATTTCAAAACAATTGAAACAAAATAAACTATGCATATGTAAATCTAGCAGACAACTTTAAATGAAAACAACTCGATGTAGACAAAAGAAAATGCCTCGCACATTTACTGCACTCTGGTGTTACGACTGCTAAGCTTCACTTCGGACCTGCTTCGGACCAGCAGCATGTAGACAGCACATATGTGTGCATTCGTCCGCGGACGTTGGGCGTCCGCGGACCACTGTCCGAGGACGAGGTATGTGGACTAGCCTTTATAGACACAATTACAGTGACTTTCTACTTGATTCTGGCCCTTTTATTTACATTTACTTTTGTTTATGTTGCTTTCACAATGCAAGGCACAACATCTATAGTGTCATAGATAAATGCAGATCCAAATGAGTGAAAATACTGGTAGATTTATCATTACTATACATTTAAAAATTGTGTTCACATTTTGTCCATAGCATAACGGTTCTTGTTTTTTCTGTTGATGTCCATGGCTGTAGTCATTTTTGTTTATTTTTTGGATACTGGTAATGTGAAATGAAAGAAACAAGAAATAACTGTTTCTTATGCATTTAATATGTTTAATATTGGTATTATTAATCATGGATGAGATTTGCTTCTGCTTCAGTTTAGTGACAATAGAGAAATAACTGATTATTTGATGTTGATTTCAAATGCTAAATAAAGAGCTTGTTTACAACCGTTCAGTTAAATATTTTTTACGGCACCATTAACCATTTGAGTTTTAACTGCTGAAAATGATGAATTATCAATTGTGTGCATGTATTGGATTAGGTAAAAAGTGCAGTTATTTCTTTGAAAAATTTTTTTAATATAGGGTTTGGCACATGGACACGAATACTACTGGAATATAATCAGGAAACAGGAAAAAGTAATTTCTCGCCCAACGTTTTGGGAAAGATACGTTCCCAGGTTTTTCAGGGAAGACAAGGTCCTGGTTTTTCTGTAAAAACTGGGATCCCGCCCAGCTCTACAAAAAAACTAAGACAAGCACAAATCAGTAAATCACATATGTAAAGTGACGAGACACATATAAAAGATTTTGTATTAAAAAAAAATTATAACTATGAATAAGTATGCCTTAACACAAATAATTTCATTAATACCATCACTTATGGTTACATACAAGTCTCTTGAATTTTATTAGAAAAAAAAGACTTCAGATAATGACAAAGATATTTGATTTGCACTATCGCAAGAAAAACTGTTGGGAACATGCGAGTACATCTCATCTTTCCATGGAGCAAAATGCATGTCATATAGCATGGAGCAAAATATAATTTTCAGGAACCAGCACTCCGAACTAATCTTATGTACTCTGGATTACCATTGCGAAAATTATAGCAATTATCCTATTTATATTAACATGAGAAAATGCTGCAATTTTCCTGTTCACCCGCTTATATCTTCTAAAAACCGAAAAATTGGTCAAATTTCTGAAAATCAATGTGTCTGCAAAAAAAATGTAGAACTTCTTCACTATTTACCAATTCTTACATAGATATGATAAATGACTGTCAGATAGACACAAATACTTCATTTACAATTATCATTTTAGTCATGTGTTTACATGTACGTATTCGTGTATGTATTATATTTTGCATTCAGTAACTCATTAGTCATTACCATTTTACACTTGATTTTCATAAAACCATTACTTTACTTGTATAACAGTCATAGTCCTGTAAATAAATCATTATAAAAAGTATATACATAAAATGATTAATTATTTTTAAAAATATACATATGCATAACATTTATTTTATGGAAAATAATGCAGCAACAACTCATTAAAATTCTTATACATACAATGATCCATTTGGCAGTTCAACTGATGGCTTATTCAACTATTTAGAGAAAGGTTTAGGGAAATATATATCCCTTGAATGGCTCCAAGGTGCAGTGTCTCACCACGTGAGTTAAATTACATGTACAGATAGAAACCAGCTGTCACAAGTAATTTGCTAATTTGAAACTTCCCATACATAACATACCAGCAAACACTGACTTGAGCAAACACTCAACTAGTTGCATTAATGAGGGAAAAATTAAATTCACAACCATTCGTCATCATGCTTTCAAATCATCAATTAATTTTAACATATTAGCTTTAGCTGCTATGTTCCACATGCTTGATGCAAAGGTCCTAACATTTGGTTCTTTTGAACCTCATCAAAAAGTTTATTTTTGCACTCTACACCTGGTTCATAATGTTACAATTACCAACAATGATGAAGAAACATCTGTAAAAATACGACACAGAATGCACCAATAAAATTTTTTTACAAAGCAACACAATCGACCTTTATTCACTTTCACGAGGATGACAGTTCGGAGCATCGCGACTCTTGGCAACAATTGACAATTTGCACTATCACAAGGCAGCTTTCGCAGGTTGACATAGTGTTCGTGCGAAACTTGCGACCGAGCTGGAATCACGGACAACAGCCTTCTTTCCTCACAGTCGATGAGAACATGGCCAAAACGACTGACCGCAATTCGTCGTGGCAATGAGACCGAGTATTTTTTTTATTTTATTTTCGATGACAACTGAAATGACCAACACACTTACTCATTCATAAAACTGTGCAAAATTTGGATTCACAACTTTCCCCCTCCGTCCTCGATGAAAGGTAGTGGACCTCGTAAGAGAGAATGGCACAGAGACAGCAAGGTGGGACTCAACCCACCTGCACGACGGCATCGTCCTCCGCCCCACCGTGTTCCCTCACGCCGGAGACGTCGCCCGTCGCGAGGATCAGCTCGGCGCCGACCCGCCCGTTCCTCTCGCGCTCCTGCTCCGGGCTGGCCCCCGCCTCCCCCGCCACGAAGGAGCTGCGCAGCTCGGCCACCTCCTCAGGCCCCTCGTACAGGCGCTTCATGCCGCGCGGCAGGGCTCGGCACGACGACAGGTTCAGCGAGCCGAGGTGCGGGCACTTGGTCAGCACTTCCTTCACCGGCCCCAGGCTCACCGACGACCCGCACAGGTTCAGTATCCTGCATCGGCAAACAGCCATGTTTCACACTAGTGTAATTTAGAAAAAATAGCTGATAAACCTTTGCACTGGTTATTTGCTAAACATTTGTAAAATCATGATCATTCAACTTTAAAGAACAGAATGTGTAAAGGGCCCCCCGCCTATCTGGCACACATACGGTGTGCAGAGTTAAAAAAAAAAAACCACACAATTTAAAAACTGCTCAAGATAGCCCCAGTGATGTCTATTAAATAAAAGAATGTAAGAATATACTGAGGGTGGATGAATAGTTCTATTACCATATTTTGGTTTTAAACTGTATTTTTTTTTTGGAAAGTGACCAAAACTCATGTCTTCAGAATACATTTTACTAGGCCTGTGCAAATATTTGAATTTTCAAATATCAAAGGGATCAGTTTATTATTCATATTCTATTCTATATTGAATACTGTGCCGTTTCAGTGCCACTTTCAGGCACAAATGTACGATTTTAAATTTAATTTGTACTTTTTAAAGAAGGAAACCAAATAATAAATTTGCATTTTTAATTTAATTTAATTTTGTTTCCATTACTGTACACTCCGACGTAATCTTGTGCAACCCAGTGCACCTGCGCTTGTTCGCAGACTTCAATTAGATACTGTTTGCTGACGATTGGCTATCGCTGCATCTCGGCCGCGGTTCGCATTACGTTTTCTCCCTGTAACAGAATGACTTTTCGTGCTAGCGAACGCTACCCCAAGCCCACTGCTAGCAACTTTCATTTCTCGGAGGCAAGCATAGGTAAGGGTTTTGCCAGCACGTACTGGACTAGGTTACAGCCCCCGGCGACGCCTCGGGACGGTCCACATGACGCCTTTCCCAGGCGACATAGCAAGTTTAGACCCCCTCCCCTCATCACCCACCTGTGGCTTCACGAGAACTTCCACTCGGAGCATCGACCCCCAGTGAACCCAGGCGGGGACATTGTCACTTCAAGGACTTTCGCCCTTGTCAAAAAGAGCCCTCAGCGAAGTCTAGCAGCGGAAAAATCCCTAACCTCGCTCTGTGCGCTGGTCGCGAGCGCGCTCAGTGCTCTCTAGCAGACCTTTCGGTGACCCTCCAGGCAGGTTCTCATCTTGGCCACCAGAGCGCAATACTCATCCCTCCCATAAGAGACAGCTTGTCATAATCGACCTTGGCAGCAGTCGCAGTGCAATTGCGATCTTAGTTCGCCGGCGACTCGCGTGAGAGCGCGGCGAGCGTTTTGCAGTCTGCTTCGCTCCTTCGGGCATTTCCGGACACCTTCGGGCAATCACCACCCCCTCTTCTTTGAATGGGGGCAGTTACCTTCTTAAATTAGGCGCCCCGACGCCATTTTTCGAAGATTCGGCAGGCAGCATCTGGTCTGTGCGGACCACGCGTCGCGATCCACAAGAGTCAATCTCTGTTGTTCGTCCAAGACTCGACACTACGTCATGTAGTCGCCAACGTCAAGGCATAGTGGCCTCAATTTTCTTATTTTTAAATTTTGCTGCCCGCAATAGTTTTTTGCTAATCTAAATTTATTTCATTATCTCTCATCATGAGTACCGCGAACTTCCGTGTCGGGAGCTGCCTTCTCTGCTCCTGGAGCCAGCCTACTTGACTTCACCCCGCTGTTTTGGGTAAGTGGTCGTCATACCTCCCCTCCCACCCTTTTTTTTGCCTTTCCCTGGGCATAGTCTTGCCCAGGCTTAGCCGCCTGTTAACCAGTCTAAGTAATTTGTAACTTTGGTTGCAGGCGGGGTCAAAGTTTATCTCGAAGTTTATCTCCAAGTTTATCTCCAAGTTTATCTCCAAGTTTATCTCCAAAATTAGCTCCAAGTTTAACTCCAAAGTTTAGCTCCAAAGGCTAGCTGCAAGTTTAGCGGCAAGATTAGCTTAAAGACTCCAAATTAGAATGGAACTTCACTGCCAAATTAGCAGTTCGTGATTGGGCTCATGCAGTCAGAAGCTTTCTCCCCTCTCTGGTCGAGATACAACTTTCTACACAAAATGATTAGTTCTGGACTTTAATCGACCGAAACCTCCGGTGCCAGGACACAGAATATAATTAAATTTCAATGTAATTGTTTCTTTCTTTTGAGCCTGCGAGCTCACTTAAAACTAGTGTTAAGTTCAAGAGGTATGATTGTTTTACTTTTATATGTATTTTGTTGCCCCGGGGCTCCCTCCTTTTTGTGATTAATATATTTTAATACATGTGTAATTAAAAGATACAAAAAAACTAAGTAAATTATTTTAGTAAAAGGGCAGTTATATAAATCAAACCAACAGTCTTTTAATTTCATTATTATTCATCCTCGATCCATATAGCCTCCTAGAGTTCCTATAGGAGGTTATAAATAAATTCTTTTGTACGACGTCTGGGCATCTCTGTGATTATTGTTGTTGTTGTTTTGTTTTCTGGGCTGACGCTTCCAAGGCCTTAATTTAATTATTCATTTCTGAGTGTTTACCTGCAGCCCAGCGTACGTAACAATACTGTGGAGAAATCTCTACACAGAAAAATTATAAATTTTGATTTTTTTCTTTAACTACAACCATAATATGTAAATATTTTTCTCATAAGGCATTTTGTCTTTGCAAAATGATAATTCTTGTTAGTGTATTGTATTTCTCTAAGAGCATTGTTATGCTAGGAATTTATTAGCATGAAAAAAAAGACGATGGACTGAAAGATTTTTGTTTGGAACAGAGGGTCTTGTTTTAGCATTTGACATAGCGGAAGCTTTTTGTCTTGAATGAGCTTCACTACTACTATATATTCAATTCAACTACTAAGAAGCTGTCTATGAAACAACAGAAATCATAATTAAGCATGTGTATTGCTGAAAGATATATTTATTTTGAGTATGTGCAAGAATATATGTGGGGAAATGAACTTCGAATCACAATAATTGAACTATTTTAACTGTTATCGATCAGAACCATGAGTGTTCACCATTAACTGCATTGGAAGAGGAAACCAGTTACATGAACTATATTTGCACAAATATATGACTATACTGGTTTTGTGTAATATTTAAACTATCAAGATCAATACTTACCACGTCATAACCCAGCTGTTACAGGTTTGCTATAAGATTTAAGAACTGACTTCGACTAGTGAACAATTGGAGAATGGTGTTAGTTCGGTGAATCATCAACAACTTTAGAACAGAGATACGGAGAATGGTGTTAGTTCCGTGAATCATCAACAACTTTAGCACAGAGGTCCGGAGAATGGTATAAGTTTGGTGAATCATCAACAACTCAGAGTATGTGCTGCTATAAAATAAAACTTTTGCACTCCTGTCTGTATTGACACCAACAGTCATACCCGGATCTCACATGTTCCATGAATATCAAATGCAGAAGGTCATCCAATGGTTGGCCATGAGGTAAAATCCAAGTCTCATAGGTAGAGCATAGATAGAGAAGGTGATTTATAGCATTTAAAATAATAACATTTAGCATTTTGAATTTGAAATTGAGCATTTTGTAGCATTTTTAAAAACAAGATTTAGACAATTCTCTCATTTTACATTACTGAAGAAAAGTATATTTTTAAAAAGCATTAAATAATACACATATTAATTAGTGGTGCACCGATATGACTTTACCGATTACCGATTCGATTACCGATTATGAGAGCAATAATCGGCAGATACCGATTCAGTTACCGATTATAATGAAGAAATTTTTTTAAGTGTAATAACGCACACAAAATTTTTTATTCCCATGTGAATTTAATAACAAGAAAAGGTAAAATTGAGAATACAGTTATAATAACAGTATAAATATATTTAAAATATAATATTAAGTCATTGAAAGGGGAAATTAAATTACTTCTATTTAAATATTTGTTATTCTAAACAACTTGAACTACAGTCTAATAATTGTAATTTACAATGGGTAAGTTTTTGTTGCGGAAAACTAAAATTATTATCGACTATCACATAAGGTTGCATCAAGAAATTACCGTTTAACAATGTAAACATGCTGATTTATTTTGTTCACTTGAGTTTATAGAAAAATGTTTCCACACTTCACTTTTTTTTTCTCCCTACTCGCCATCTCACTATAATTATATAAAAATTACTAAAAACCAATTCTAGCACATGTGATTTTATTTATGTTGACTGAATATATAAAATTATAAATACTTTTTCACTTTTCACGTCACATACAAATAACAAACGGATAATGTTACCAAAGACGTCCATAACGAGTTTGTAAAACGCAGTGATAAAAACTAGAAGGTATCGGGACCACGATTTTGAACCGCTACTACGACTCGAAAAGATCGATTGTCATAGAATCCACTGCAACTGTTTGTGGTATTTTGATTGCGTGCCATCTATTTTACTTCTCTGGCTATACGTAATGTACAAGACAAGGCCACTAAACAAAAGACGAAACGTAAATAAACGTGTAGGAAAAATGCATTTTTTATTGTTTGAGGCAATGAGATTTATTAAACTTAACGAAATATCTGTAATTATGATATGTCGCAGTTAGATGAATTTTGTAATATATACAGATATTACCGTATTTCGTCCTAAAATGTGTAACAAAATATTACACGGTAAAAACCTACTTAATTACGCCGGGACGTAAATAATCGGCAAAGTATTCGTTAAGATAATCGCCGATTACGATTAATCTGTAAGTAACCATAATCGCCGATTACAATTCATCGGTATCCGCATCGGTGCACCACTAATATTAATTATTAACAACCACAGAAATAAAGATATAGCACAACTACAAAGATAGCCTATCTTGGCAGGTTACCAAACATTATTTTAGCATTTTAAAATTTTTTGCCTTCTTTTGGTTTTCGATCATGCCAGAAAACCTTGCTTGCCGTTTTACGACTTTTTTTCTTCATCCGACTTCTCGTGAATCCTTTTTTTTCAGCCTGATGTCCCTCGGATTTAATGTGCTTTTCAAGTATACATTTTTTTTTCCACTCCAGACGGCGATTACATAAATTGCACATTAAAATGTTCGTATCACTTCCGTAGACCTGTTCAGTTTTGTATTCATTTATGCAATCGCGAATGGAAATGACGTTTCGTCCCATTTTTACCACGAGATATAACAGTATACAACACATTCACGAGTATGCACGTATTTGTAAACATACCACCTCCCACAGACTACACAAGAACGCGGCTTTCACGTGAAACAGCCAGAAAATGGGACTTACAATTGTTAGCGCGGCGAAGCAGAGATGTCGCAATACGGTGGCCTAAAAACTTGTACTCTGCACGATGACGGATAATCTTCCAACAAGTTGTTCTTTGCTTTGTTTACAATTGCGAGGCACGGATGGCCATTCTTCATTCAATATTTACGAACAATAGTTGTTGTGAATGACGACACAATAAGATACTTGTGCTGAATACGCCATAAAATGATGGTTTCTTTTGATACTGAACTGAAACGAAATACAATCGGTAAATAAATTGTGTAGAGTGAAGACGAATCTACGTTTTTTACCTTGATTTCGCATTTATCTCGGAATAGTCTAGATTTCACATTTTATAGTGGAAAAAATATAATTTAGCATATTTTCGCGTCTATTTCGCGAAAACGAAAAATCACCATCCCTACTCATAGGGTAAAACAAGTGACTTGACAAATCTCGCCTCACCACTTTTCCCACCCATGTCCATTACTCGAAACACACATGCAAACAGCACTCTTCGCTCCTCCCTGCCGCAACTGACGTCACTCCCCAAAAACCAAGTCCAAACCTTTGCCCCAAGGCACTGTTATGAAGAAACAGTCCGACTATTAAATAAACACTATTAATATGTATCTTATTATATAAATAAGAACACTTCTATACAATACAACCAAAAAATGATTAAATAAACACAACTGTAATTATACCAACATAATTACTCATCATCATCGTCAACGGTTTCCAGCCAAGTAAAATAAACCATTTTTAGTTGCATTTTTTATAATAAACAAAACCTCAATTAATTGCAAAAAAGATGAATTTGCAAACAGACAGAAAACAAGCCAAAATAAACACATGACAAAAGTTAAAAACATACAAAACATAAAAAGTTCTGAGGATGGAATTGGTCACAAAAATTTTACAACACAGATGGACACAGTGAGCTCACAATAACAAGACAGTTGCAGTAAAATCGATGGGTTTGTCCGTTTGTTACTGTGTTTTCAAACTTTTTTTTTCTGTTCCAGTTACAACTCTCATGGTTGTCAGCCCACTGTGTCAATCTGTGGAGTAATATTTTTCTGACTACCCTCTTTTATCGCATAATTGTCGTACACGCATAATCGTTGCACCTATATTTTAGGGCATCAAAATTTGAATTAAAAAAATGCTCTTGCGTAAACGTCGCATGATGTTTTTGGTCCCGCTATTTGATTCCGAACGCTTTGTGTAGGTATTATTTCCCTATAAAACGATGTACAGGGTGTCTACAGACTCTGAGGAAATTATTTTAGTGACCTTTTGGGGACCTTTTAGGGACCCTTTAGGGACCCTTTAGCAAAATATTTTGTATAACTTTTTGGGTTTAAAATTCATCAACAATACATTTTACTTACGATTTATCAGGGTATCTACAGATATCTGGCAAACCAATTTCAGGACTTTTTCAGGACCTTAGTGACCACTAAACATAATTTTTTGCGTAAAACTGTACGCAGCAATTTTTGTTTCAATCTGATTCAACTAAACTTGAATCAGATGCATCAAGCCCACAACATGATGGTTTAGGCATAGTATCTGTCACATTACTACAAACATTTGACTTAAGCTTAAGCCTACTAGTTATTAGGGATTGTTTGCCTGAACTCAAGTCATTCACTAACTGAATATGACATTTACCCTTTTCATGTGTCTTAACCGAGTTGACACCTCCATGACCAATATCAAAGTTTGTTCTGCAGATGCAGCAAAATGCTCTATTCGTATCAGTTTCATCGCGTCTCAGCCACAACTTACAGGTGCCTGCATATGGCAGTTCATACCAGCTGTTTCGAAAACTACATTTACCAGGCATTTTTATAATCACAATTTATCCACTACACACAGAAACACCCACGAGACATTTCATAATACACACAATCTGGAAGATATTTTCAACAAAATGCTTGTTTAATGCTAATTTGGCGGGAATGTATATGTGTTTATATTATAGAAAATGTCTTAATAAAATATAATTATCCTAAACATGTATGATGAAAGAGAGAAAATATATTTTCGTAGCACACACATGCATATAGGCCTATATATAACTGAAATATCACTACATATTTGTTTGTGAAATACAAGGAAAATTTAATGTGTAAAACTGAAATAAAAGGGGTATAACTCGGAAAATTATGGCATTGGTTGATGTATGGTCAAGTCACGTTTCGTTAAATAAAAAAAAAATGTTTGTTTACAAGTTTAAAACTCACGCGAGTTTAAACGCTTGCTTCCACTTTCGCATAAATAATTACCATAATAAAGAGTAAATAAACATTAACAATGTCAACAAACGTAACTTACCTAGCCAGATTGTAATTTCTGCCGCCAACAATAATAATAATAAAGCAGAGGCCAAATGTGTTAATCATAACGTCGTATGTACATAATTTCATGTTAAATTATTCGTCGTGATTTGATTTGTAACACCTACAGCACTAAAATACACAGATTGCTTTTGTGATGTGTCTCAAGTTTAGTCATAAAGCCAAATACCACACTGGCACATCACTGTATGCTGTTTCGAATAGTTGTACACGCTTAGTTCTAGCTTACTTTACAAACGAAAAACCTAACTTCGCTCGTTAAAAATATTTTAGTATCACAGTTAAAAATACAGCTTCCTAGTACACGGAGACGTTCAATCATGCGGTTAATTTCCCACACGGATGAACAGCCATGTACTACGCCATCTTGTAACAGCAAAGGCCAGTGCACAAAGTGTAACAGCCAAGAAAGTCGAAGAGCCAATTGAAATTGTTCATGTTAACCAACAGCAAAAAGTCACTTTCTGAGTATTACCCAACGGTATTACCCCACATAAATGCTACTACGAATACATGTATAGTTGGTAGACCTGTACATTAAATTTGTCTGTCCGTACGAAACATAAACAAAAACAATTTTAAAAAAAGTCCGTTTTATTAAAGTTTCGTGACTTTTTACACTTTTTACATTAACTCCCGGACTTTTTCGTGACTTTCGTGACCAATCCCTCAATTTCGTGACTTTTTCGTGACTTTCGTGACTTTCGGGACCTGTAGACACCCTGATGTAGAAATCTATTATTTATTCTGACATTATTACTTACTAATTTAATTAATGGAAATATGAAGCTGTCTGATGTGTAAATTTTCTTTTAAAGACGTTTTTAAATGTTATAACCTTTATCGGTACGTCTGTGTCGCCGCAGTGTACAGCTTATAAAAATGTAGCCAGCGCTAGTTGGCATAATTCACGTTTGGTTATGTTGCTTCCCGTAGAGCTCCCACACGTAGTCAAATATCAATACTGATATCTCGCCGATTGCATGCAACGCGCACTCTCTGTCGAGTGCCGAGTTAACTACATTTGATGGCCCGCACTTTTTCGTGGTAAGTGTACTACGATGACAGTTATGTGTTAGTTCAGGCTCGCATTCGGGTCACATATTTTGTTTTACTATTTTAAGTTGAAAGGTTTTTGTTGCATAACATTAATTTTAATTGTTTGGTGTGCTCCTGTATACTCCACTTTTTAAATAAACGTACTTTCCATGAATGGGTTTTGTTTTTATGAATAACTTTACTTAAATAAAAATAAAAAAAAAATTTTCGCATAAATGTCGCATCCCTACTTTTCAAACTTGATTTTAGTATAAAATGTGCAACGATTACCGTATTTACTCGCGTAAAGGCCCCCCTTTTTTCCCCAAATTTTGACTCCAAAAAAGGGGAGAGGGCCTATACGCGAATTTGGAGGAAAAAATAGATTTTTCTTTTCAAGTTGTGCGTCTTTGTTCGAATGAGGATGGCGGGGGAGGCAGCGACGCGGCAGGAGGGAGAGAGAGGCAACGACTCCGCAGGGGGGAGAGGCAGCGCTATATCAGGGGGGGGGGGGGAGAGGCAGAGGCAGCGCTGTGTCAGGAGGGGAGAGAGGCAGAGGCGTGGCTTAACATCCCTCCTGCCAGCTAGCCAGCCAACCAGACAAAGGAGTGTTAGAATCCTTGACCCACTTCCCTTCCTCCTTCACTTCCCCTCTTCTTCTCCGACAACACTGCACATCAACACAGCTCCCGAGTCCAGCTTTCTTTATCTTTATGTCGTTTGAGATAGGACTAACTGCTTACGTCTGGCATGCCTCAAGACGGTCCTACTGAGAACGGACAAACTATAATACCAGTCTCTGTATCACTGCCGCTTACAAAATCACCTCCCACCGGTCACAATACATGGCTTGTTGTTTGATGCATGCCAAGCTGCCCTGCCCTCAGATAAACCCAGAAAAACACGTTTTTAAATTTTTTCTCAAAAATGTTTACAAAACAAGGAAGGGGGCTTATACGCGGGCGGGGCCTTTACGCGAGTAAATACGGTATGCAATAAAACACGGTAATTCCTTTCATGTAATTTTCTGTGCTGTATATGTTTTAAACTTTTATCATCAGCTGATTTTGGCTTGTTTTCTGTGTTTACCTCTGCCTTGGTGTACTGTTACCACCAATATCTAACATAACATTTAAATGAACATTCCTTTCATTTTCCTTATGAAATCCAAATTGAAGTCAAATGAACTTAGCGTTCGTTACAATACACAATTGTGCCGCGGAGTGCTGTGTGTTTAAGCTTGTTTTGGTTACGTGGTCCAATATGCTCTTCTTGGGTAGTTTTTCTTTACTGAAGTCGCTTGCTATTAAAATAAATTTATATTTATTTTGAAAACTTGTCGATTTTCTGTCAGAAATAATCAAATATGGATGTCGTACCAAAAGAAGCATTTTTTTTTTACGGGGTGAATCAACCAGTCCAAAATGTTTACCACACCTCCTCCCCATTAAGTCCATCTCTACGGAAAATAAAACCACAAAATCTGGTCTGCAGTAATCGGTCGGGGCGAGATGCACAGTACCTGAGCGGAGACTCCTCGCCGCGCTCTGCCAAGGCCTGCACGGCGCTGTCCAGGGCCGCCGTCGCGGTGCTCCACGCCAGGTCCACCTCCTTCAGGCTGTGGCTCCACTTCTGCACCACCAGCTCCAGCCCCGAGTCAATCCCCCGCGTGATGCAGCAGCCTACGGCACAGTCACGCGCCCCACCCACGGCACTGCAGCCAGACATTCCACACACCCCTGCTATGTTAGGCTCAACTGGAATAGTTTCACTTATACAACATAATTAGAGATGATGATTTATAGCATTTAAAATAACATTTAGCATTTTGAATTCAAAATTGAGCATTTTGTAGCATTTTTAAAAACAAGATTTAGCCAATTCTCTCATTTTACATTACTGAAGAAAAGAATATTTTTTAAAAATCATTAAATAATACACATCTTAATTATTAACAACAAAAAAATTTAAGATCTAGCACAACTACAAAGATAGCCTATCTTGGCAGGTTTCCAAACAACATTTTAGCACTTATGAGTGCAATAAATTGAATACTTAAAATTACAATAAATATTTTTAAGCCGTGTTCATGGCCATAGTTGATGTAGAGTGCACAAACAATGTTATTCCACTGAAATAGCAGCATTGAAACTTAGCATGGAACAAGTTTCCACAGTTGCTTCTTTCATCCTACTGCAGCAATCTGTCACAATGAGGTTGTATCTGCTGAAGAACCTTTTTTTCTTCATCCGACTTCTCGGTGAATCTTTTTTTTTTTGCAGCCTAATGTCCCTCAGATTTAATGTGCTTTTCAAGTACATCTTTTTTTTCCACTCCAGATGGCGATTACATAAATTGCACATTAAAATATTCATATCACTTTCGTAGAACTGTTCACTTTTGAATTCATTTATGCGATCGCGAATGGAAATGACATTTCGTCCCATTTTTACCACGAGATATAACAGTATACAACACATTCACGAGTATGCACGTATTTGTAAACACACCACCTTCCACAGACTACACAAGAATGCGGCTTTCACGTGAAACACAGCCAGAAAATGGGACTTACAATTGTTAGCGCGGCGAAGCAGAAATGTCGCAATATGGTAGCCTAAAAACTTTTACTCTGCAAGATGACGGACAATCTTCCAGCTAGTTGTTCTTTCGTTTGTTCACAATCGCGAAGCACGGATAGCAATTATTCATTCAATATTTACGAACAATAGTTGTTGTGAATTACGTGACAATAAGATACTTGTGCTGAATACGCCATAAAATGATGGTTTCTTTTGATACTGAACTGAAATGAAATACAATCAGTAAATAAATTGTGTAGAGTGAATACGAATCTACGTTGTTTACCTTGATTTTGCATTTATCTCGGAATAGTCTATATTTCGCATTTTATAGCTGAAAAAATAATAATTTAGCATATTTTCGCGTCTATTTCGCGAAAACGAAAAATCACCATCCCTAAACATAATACAATAGGATAACAGGAACAGCCATGCCAGATTAGCGATTTTTCCCTTAAGACCCAGATTTGGATTTGAGGGGTGGATTCGAGCTACGCTTTGAGATTTGGATTCAAGATTCGAGAAAATTGGAATGCGACCCACCATTACAAACATAAGTTAATGTCAAATAGACTCTACAAAATAATTAATAATCACCATTATACAGTAACAAGCTAATCCATCAATTTAACAATTTAAAATTGAAACAAATTTGCAATAACTTGATATTTAAAAAGTTTAATTAAGTTTTAGAGATAATGTTTATGTAAAGCACTTGATAAAAGCTTTACCTTCTTAGTAAAAGAGCTCCATGAGCGATATGTATCATACAAAAAGCTGACATACATTCATTATTACAGATGTGTCATTATGTTTGTTTCCATAATAAATAACACTCCGTTGTTCTCTAACGGGAAGTTTACATCAGAAATGATTACGGAAAACCCGTATTTTTTGGCAGCACTGAAAATGGTTTGTATGTAATTGTTTGGAGTGTGTATAGTGTACATAGGTATTTAAGTATTTTTGCTGACTTTACGTGTGCAACAAATTCGAGACTGAACATTCGAACATTTGAATTCCCGCGCTGCACAAGTAGCAGCGCCACCCCTTCACAGTTGGCCACCATGGTTCCAGAGTTGGCAACGCTTCCAAGGTTGGCAGCGCGTCGAACTTCCGTCAGAAGTCAGTTCATCGTGTGCTTTCGTAATGGTAAGTGTGGCTATCGGGCCCGCTCACCATTGTTTTTCGTCTCGTAACGCAATCCGTTGCAATCGTTGTTTGTACAGTCAATTATTTCGCGTGATGCGAACATTTTGGTCCTCCGGGCCGGATCTATTTGTGCCGGCGTCGCTTTCGTTGTTTCGGCGTGTCGTGTGCCGCGTGGTGAACGTTTTTGTGTGTAGGGCGAATTTCTTGGGTATGTAATTTTCTCTAACCTTTTGTGCTTCGTTGAACGTTGAGCTTGTCTCCGCTGTAGTTACTCGTGCGTCACCGAGGTACCATTTACCGGCATACTTCTCACGTGGTGGTGTTTTAGGTTATGTGTTGAGTCATTGTACTACGTGACTATTTACTATGGCGGATAAACGGTCAGCGCTGATACGCATGCGCATCGCAGAGAGTCGCCTGAAGCGGGCATTTGACCTTTCTCAAAGCGCGCGTGAGGACCCCTCGCAAAGAAACTTATTTCTTGCAACAGTGCGCGACTTGGAAAACATAAAGGAGCAGTTCGAAACTGACTGCGTCGCGGTGGAAGCAGCCATCGGCGAAACAGATGTGGACGTAGCTGAGCACGCTTCTCGCATGGAAGCTTTCGATGATAAATACTTCCAAATCAGGGCCGTTGTAGCCGGCATAGAGGACTCAAAGGTACAGCCCTCCAGCCAACCACAGTCTCAGGTGAGCAAACCACGTGTGGCCCTGCCGAAGATATCACTTCCAAGTTTTGATGGTAGTCCACAGCAATGGCCCAACTTTTCGAACTTGTTCAGTACACTTATCACCAATAATAGTGAGCTTTCCCCTGTAGAAAAGTTAGCCTATCTGAGATCTGCCCTCAGTGGAGAGCCTTTAGGGATGATCAGTTCCTTAACTATGTCCAATGCCAACTTTGATGTGGCCTGGAAGCTACTCGCAGGGCGGTATGAAAATAAGCGACTTGTCGTGGCAATACACGTAGATGCACTCTTGCACGCACCAGCTGTTACCTCTGACTCACCTAAAGCACTACGCCAATTGTTGACAAACATCACTGAGAGCATTTCTGCCCTGACGGCACTGGATGTGCCAGTGACTCAGTGGGACTTGATCCTGCTTCCTATCCTATGCAAGCGCTTAGATTCTTTTCTTCAGACACAGTGGGAAATGTCGCTTACTAATGAGTTCCCTACAGTGAGTGATTTCGTAAAGTTTTTGGAAAAGCACTGTCGCGCTCAGGAGGCTGTTGCTCAGTCACGTGGCAAGTCGTCAGGACTGCAGCCGCCCATGAGAAAATCTTCTCCACCATTCGCTGGCTGGAAGCAATCTCGTGGTCAAGCGCTGAATAGTTTAGTCAGCTCCTCACAGACCTGCGGTCTGTGTGGTGGCCCACATGCTCTTGTAAAATGCAGTAAGTTTAATCAAAGTGACCCTAAAGATAGGTATACCATTGTGAAAAGACAGGATCTGTGCTTGAATTGTCTTTCGCCTGCACATCGAGCCAAAGGTTGTCCATCGTCAGCATGTCGTCATTGTGGAGCTCGCCACCATACTTTGTTACATTTTAAGCAGCAACCACCCGAAGGCAGCTGTGCATCTCCAGAAGGCTTCAATGCTTTGTCAACAGAAGCTAATTCTGCGACAGTTGCCGTTACCGCCGCAGCCCCGAGCTGTTCTAAGACTGTCCTGTTGTCAACTGCTCAGGTAAACATCCTCGACCGCACTGGTACACCATTTGTTGTTCGGGCACTGCTTGACACTGCTAGCCAAGCTAGCTTCATTTCAGAGAAGTGTGTTCAGAACCTGCGGTTAACAAAAAGGGGGGCGCATTTGCCCATACAGGGCTTATCCAACACCCCTGTCAATGTGGCCAAATCCTATGTTTCAGTTGTTATCACACCAGTTGGCATCTTAGCGTCTCAGTTTGCGCTGGATGTTTTTGTGCTTCCTCGTATAACCAGTAGCGTGCCAGGTACAAAGTTGTCTGATAGGGTTCGTAAATCTGTGGCACACTTGCACCTTGCTGATCCTGCCTTTGACACTCCTGGTCCAGTCGACCTACTTATTGGTGCTGACCTGGTTCCGTATTTAATGAAAGGTGGAAAGATTGATGGGTCTCCAGTGGCTCTAGACTCTGTACTAGGTTGGATCCTGATGGGGAAGGTGGAAATTGAACAGACTTCAACCAACATGACATCCCTTTGTGTTTCGCTGGTGACCTCTCATCCCCCATTACCTGATGTCATGAGAAGGTTTTGGGAGATTGAAGAATTTCCCCTTGTGAAGCATCAGTCTCCCGAGGATGTACACTGTGAAGAGCTGTTTGTGAAGTCTTACACAAGGCATGAGACCGGCCGGTACAGCGTTGCGTTACCGTTTTGTCAGCCTGAGCCAGAGTTAGGGTCCTCTAGACCTCAAGCCATTAATCGTTTGCTTCGCCTGGAAAGACGTCTCAAAGGGGACCCTGCCCTCAAGCAGAAGTATTCCGAGTTTATGGAGGATTATCTCGCGATGGGCCACATGGAAAGAGTCGCTGAGACAGAAATGGACTGTGCCCATGCCTTCTATATACCTCACCACGCTGTCGTGAAACCAGACAGCTCCACTACAAAGGTGCGCGTTGTTTTTGATGCATCAGCCAAGAGTTCCACAGGTGTGTCGCTTAATGATACTTTGTTAACAGGGCCAAAATTGCAGCAAGATATTTTTAATCTACTATTGAGCTTTCGTTTACATGTTGTAGTTTTCACGGCAGACGTAAAACAAATGTATCGCCAGATCCATGTCCATCGTCATCATCAGGATTATCAACGTATTGTGTGGCGCTCTAGTGACGCAGCTCCAGTCCAGGACTACAGGCTGAAAACTGTGACCTATGGAGTGTCTTCAGCCCCATTCTTGGCACTCCGCACTCTTAAGCAGCTGGCTGAAGATGAGAGAGAACAATTTCCCACTGCCTCTCGAGTGTTGTTGTCGGATGTTTATGTGGACGATGTTGTTACGGGTGCGCCGTCTGTGGACTCTGCAGTGGCCATGCAGCAAGAGCTCATCAAGCTTTTAGCGAAAGGGGGATTTCAACTCCGAAAATTCATGAGCAACCATCCGACACTCCTGAATTGGCTTCCTGCTGAGGATATTGAAACCCTCCAACCGTTAGCCTTGGATCAGGACAGCTGCACTGTAATCAAGGTACTGGGACTACAGTGGAACCCCACCTCCGACACATATTCATACAAGGTCCGAGCCAGCGCCTGCCCTGCGACAAAAAGGACAATTTTATCGAATGTGGCAAGGATTTTCGATCCTCTCGGTTGGTTGACACCTATCAGCATGTTTGCAAAATGTCTCATTCAAGTCCTTTGGGTTCAAAATCTCGACTGGGATGCAAAACCACCACCAAACATATTAGACAGCTGGAACAAGTTCAACAGCCAGCTCCCTCTTCTGTCTGCACTCAACATCTCTCGCCTTGTCAGGGGAAAACAGGGCTGTTCCTATCAACTTCATGGATTTTCAGACAGTTCAGAATTGGGTTATGCAGCAAGTGTCTACCTTCGTGTGGTTGATGTTGATGGGACAATCACGGTACACCTGCTCGCTGGCAAATCTAAAGTAGCCCCTGTCAAGGCCCAGTCTCTACCTCGGTTGGAGTTGTGTGGAGCTCTTCTCTTGTCTCGGTTGCTTCGTCACATGATAAATGTGCATGGAATGGAACTTGAATTCACCTCCATTGTTGCCTGGACTGATTCACAAGTAGCCCTAGCGTGGATCCACTCTTCATCTCATGAGTTAAAAACATTTGTGGCAAATAGGGTTAGTGAGATTCAGGACCTGACCCCTTCAAGTTGGTGGAGGCACGTGCGTTCAGAACACAACCCTGCTGACTGTGGCTCACGTGGATTGTTACCTGCCCAGATACTTGACCACCACCTTTGGTGGACAGGCCCTGCATGGTTGACGTTACCTGCAGATGAATGGCCTGCAAGTGCTTCGTGTAGTGACATTTCCGATTTGGTCCAACAGGAGAAGAAGTCGTTGGCATTGGCAACTATTCTGTATACTGAAGACATTGATTCACTGGTCGAACGTTTCAGCAGTCTAATGAAGTTACTGAGAGTGACTGCCTATATTCTGCGTTTTGTTGCTAATTGTCGTCACTCACAAAGTGCTCGTGAATCAGGGACCCCGTGTCCTCGTGAGTTGGAGACTGCCTTAAATTTCTGGATACTTCGAGTTCAGTCGATGGTGTTCAAAGATGACCTGGCCTCTTTGAGAAAGAATAAGCGAACCTCACCACAGATATGGAAGCTTCATCCTTTCCTCGACTCTGATGGGTTTCTTAGGGTGGGTGGCAGGCTTGACCAGTCGAAGCTCCCGTTTCAACACAAACACCCGGCCTTGCTTCCTAAATCAAACCCCTTGACGAGCAGGATTATACAACACTATCACAACGTCAATCAACATCCCGGGATACAAGCACTTCAAAGTATTCTTAGAGAGAAATTTTGGATTCTCTCAGATAAGCAGGCAATCACCAGCTGTGTTCACCGCTGCTTGAAGTGTTTCAAGGCACAGCCACCCACTTTCACACCCCTCATGGGAAGTCTCCCGGCCATGAGAGTTCAGCAAGTGAAACCATTTTCGAAGGCCGGCGTGGATTACGCTGGCCCCTTTTTCATAAAACTGGCTCGTGTGCGCAAGGTCACTCTGTTGAAGGCCTATCTGTGTATATTTGTATGTTGTACCACTAAGGTGGTTCATGTGGAATTGGCGTCTGACCTGTCGACTGAGGTGTTCCTTGCTGCATACAAACGTTTCATCGCCCGCAGAGGGAGATCCTCTGACCTCTATAGCGATTGCGGGACGAACTTTGTTGGAGCCCACAACCAGCTGACAGAACTGCAACGCATGTTGTCATCCTCATCGCATCAGCAGACCATAGTGGATTGTTTGGCTCCTTTTGGAGTGAGGTGGCACTTCAACCCTCCAGCCGCTCCTCATTTCGGAGGCTTGTGGGAGGCTGCAGTTAAGGCGTTCAAGTCACACTTAAATCGGGTCATTGGTGAACAGATTCTCAGCTTTGAGGAGCTCTACACGGTCGTGGTCCAAGTGGAGGCCATACTGAATTCTAGGCCACTTTGTCCATTAAGTTCCGATCCCAATGATCTGCGTGCTCTCACCCCAGGACACTTCTTGACCATGGAGCCGCTGGTGTCGCATCCTGAACCCGAATTGGAACAGGTACAACTTAACAGACTGCAGCGTTGGCAACTAGTATCGCGGTTGCATCAGGACTTTTGGCACCGGTGGCACCGCGAATATCTGCACACACTGCAGCAGCGTTCGAAGTGGTAAGATCAAACGATAGCTATCACACCAAACCAATTGGTGTTGATAAAGGAAGATAGAGTACCTCCCCTGCAATGGAAGTTGGGACGCGTCCTGCATTTTCATCCTGGATCTGATGGTGTGCCTAGGGTCGCTACAGTGCGTACCACCTCTGGGAGTCTAAAACGCCCTGTAGTGAAGTTGTGCCCATTGCCTCTTGAGTAGTGTTGAAATGGGTCATTTCAAGGTGGGCGGAATGTTTGGAGTGTGTATAGTGTACATAGGTATTTAAGTATTTTTGCTGACTTTACGTGTGCAACAAATTCGAGACTGAACATTCGAACATTTGAATTCCCGCGCTGCACAAGTAGCAGCGCCACCCCTTCACAGTTGGCCACCATGGTTCCAGAGTTGGCAACGCTTCCAAGGTTGGCAGCGCGTCGAACTTCCGTCAGGAAGTCAGTTCATCGTGTGCTTTCGTGATGGTAAGTGTGGCTATCGGGCCCGCTCACCATTGTTTTTCGTCTCGTAACGCAATCCGTTGCAATCGTTGTTTGTACAGTCAATTATTTCACGTGATGCGAACAGTAATAAGAATAAACAGTGTTTCATCGCATAATAATTATCACATTTTATGCTGAAACCAAGATGGAGAATTAGTGGTACAACTTTTATGCGAGAAAAGCATTTTTGTTGAGGTTAAGTTTTTCATAAAAACAAAACATCTTGCACGGAAAGTACGTTTCATTAAAAAGTAGAGTTTACAAAAGCATTACACATTTTAAATTAATTAGTAATGCAACGAAAACATACTTTGTTTAAGTTAAAATAGAAAAACAAAAACTGTGACCTGAATGTGAGATGGAACTAACGTACTGTACCCATACCCATAACTATCATCATAGAACACACTAATCACAAAAGAGTGCAGGCTATCAAATGTAGTTTACTTAGCACGAGACAGAGCACGTGCATTGCATGCAAATGGCAAGCTACTAATATCAATATTTGACTATGTGGACATATTCTATACATGCATTGACTTAACCAAACATGAATGATGCCAAATACCACTGGCTACATTTTTATATGCACTACACTTTGGCGATGAACAGATGAAGGTTAAATTATTTGAAAATATCTTTAAAAGAAAATTTTCACGTCAGACTACTTTACATTTCTGTTAATTAAATCAGTAAGTGGTAATATCCTAACAAACAATGGATTCCAATTTTAACATACATAATTTTATACGGGAAAAGAAATTTATATGCAAAATCTCACATGGAAAAACAGAATGTACATCTTATAGAGAAAATGGCGGGACTGAACATCTGACAACGTTGGACGGGAAATTGTATTCTGCAGGTACATCTTAAATGTGTTTTACTGTAATTGTAATTACGGTATTTTCCCATTATAACTACCACATTTCCAGAAAGCAACTTGAAAACAGATTGCTGTTGCATGGTACTTTGTCAAAGCATTCAGAATCTAACAGCAGTACCAGAAACATCATACGACTTTAAAGAGAGAATTTTTTTTAAGTTATACTTCTTTAGGCACGTTATGAAAATATGATAAGAGTGAATTTTTTACCATGCACACATGTACCATGCATTGAAATTTTCATAGGATGAAAAAATTATGTATGTACTTTGAATCTTACGACTTTAGTGATTGATACTGAATACTAGTCAATATCATTAAAAACCTTTTTATTGTAAATATTAGTGACAGAAACTGTGTTTATAAATTTTTTCAAGTTTATTTATATAAGTGAGGTTAGGTTATACTTTAGGTGTGTTATGAAAAAATGATGAGAATGGATTTTTAAAACACACGCACAGCATGCAACAAAAAATTACAAGAATAAAAAGCTACATACACATAAAAATTATATATGTGCTTTTAAATAATATAGTGATTGATTTTGAATCTATATAATCTGTATTAGAGCTGTGCCAATATGAATCGGCAAAGCCGATTTTGTCGTATTTAGTTGAATCTGCATTTCTACCAATTCACCTTAAGCTTGTTAATTTTCCGCCGATATGAATGAAAAATGAAATAGTCATACCCTAAAAATCCAACAGTACCCTTTTCATTTTTCGTAATACTACATATTTTGAATCACATCATTTCTAGCATAAGTGTGCCATCCATACATGTTAAACATAAACATCCTGTGTTTTAATAACGTTCTTATATCTAATAGATTGTAAATAAATATAACACCAGCACAGTGAAGTTAAGATACAAACAAAAAATTGTATTTAGAGCATAGCTGTTACTACAAAAAATGAAAAATACCAACTGCTTGAACTAAAGAGAAATGTTCATAATATGACGAAAACATTTTTAAAATTAAATTATGTCAAGGTTCTAAAATTGAATTAAAAATAATAACACAATAATATAGTTTCATAATATGTAAATTACTTTTACCGTTTCCTGTGTAAAGTGACTAGGGACGTGCGAAGCTTCGAAATTTTCGAATCCGAAGCGAATATTTTTAGGATTTGTATTCGATTCGTTCAAAAAAATAATAATCATATATTTTCGAAGCTTCGAAGGCAAACGAATATAAAATGGTCTTCTTTAACTTGCCATTTAGTAGGGCCAATTATTAAATTGTGCATAATTTCTGCTAAAAACTTCAGGAAAATTGGTTAAGGATTCGTAAACTTACGTTGAGGTTAAACATACCGACGGCGTACTTGTACAATTCCGTCATACAGAAATATTAGGTACCATAGCAAATATGAACACCATGACTATTACTAGTGCAGATATTCATTACAAAATCTTTATTTGTGTATTTCCATCCAAAAGACATAAAAAAAAACACCACGTTATGCTTAAAATTTAATTTACGTTTTCTAATGTTTGTTTACCACGACAATATTTCCGCCATTTTGCGGCCAGATGCTGCCAACTAGCCGAACTACGCCAGTCAGTTGCACAATGCACACACAGTTGTGTATTAAAATGATCACGGAAATAATTTAAATGGAAATATGTATCTTAGTTTTTCAGATATACGCCGCACGTTTTTCTTTAAATTCTAGTTCGGAAAGGAAAGTGCCGTGGTTGCCAACCATTACATTTCACAGAATGATATTGGCTTGGTGGTAGCCAAGTAGCCTGAAATTGTCTTCGCTGTACTAACTGCGCTCATTTATACCCTCTCTTTTCTATGCCTCGACGTCACGTTTTTTGTTTACTTGTTCACTACGTTGGTTGAGTTCTATAAGCGTGCACTGTAAAATTTGAATGGTAACAAATGTAATTACATTATACTTTAATTGTTTTAGTAGAAAGTGGCAAGGTTTTATATTTTTTCTGACGTATATTTGTAAACTAAACCTGCAATGGAATCGAAGGAAACTGCTAAGAGATCTCGCAGTGAAGTGTGGAATTATTTCTCAAAATTGAGTGACGGAAAAGTTGCAAGCTGCAATAAATGCAAAAAGGAATACAAAATTCCAACAGGCAAGCAGTTCTCTTTATTATTTAGTAAGTGAGTCGCTGTTAAAAGCGAAAAGTGCACAAGATGTTGCGTGAAATGTGTTATTTGAAGGTTATATAAACAAAAAATGTGTAGGCTTACTAGGTACGTTTATTTGTGATTAAAGAAAATATTAGGGAGCAGAAAAATGTGTTCCCGATGGTTTCAGTCACTTTCACAGTCCACAAATTAGCATATCTAGCAAACAATATTTTGTTATACATTTAAATTAACTCAAACCATTTTTATCAGCAATAAATTGTGCAAGTATTAAGTAATTAATAATTCCTAAAAATATGTAATGGAACATTCTATAAACATTTCATTCATTCAAACACTTAAATTCTTTAAGGAGATATGTATTACAGTCAAACCTCTATCTATCGTTTTTCAGGGGACCAACAAAAAAATTCAGTAGATGCGGACATTCAATAGATGTGGACTTCACTCTAAGAATTTTTAAAAAATATTTCAACCTCAAAATTAGTGTCAGAAATATATCAGTTACTTATCATTAAAGTTAAATCAGTTGAAAAATAAATAAAAATGGAAGTATTTTACTTAATTCAATTTACACTTGCAAAAAAAAAACATACGCACAATAAATCTACATGGAAATTAAAGTCTTTTTCAATATCCTAAAGTCTGAAATATGTTTACTCATGTCATCAAATGTAGAGCTGTACTGAAGAAGCCGATTATGCCAATATTTATTTGAATCGGCATTTCTGCCGACTTCCGATACGCTTGTTAATTTTCGGCCGATATTACTGAATAACGAGAGAGACTGCCATAACCTAAAAATCCACGATTACCCTTTTCACTTTTTGTAGTAGTACTGCATTTTTTCAGATCGCATTATTTCTTCGCAACATGTGCCAAACGTACATATAAAAATTTAACATCCTATTTTTCAATAATGTTCTTTATTTTTAATATGTCATAATAAATACATTACCGTCACGGTAAATATACACCTCGGTTGTTACGGTAACTGTAGTGCAAATGTGGTAGCTATCGTGCTTCTGTAGTAATTATGGTATCGACAAAGAAGCTTTCGTTCTTTTTATGGTAATTATCTTAGGATAACAATTGGGTTTGTACTGTAGTTATGGTACATCATCCAATTTCTTCGTAAGTCGTTGTTCATTTGTCTTTTCTTCATATTTACGTGCTCCATTACTTGGCTGCAGATTTAAGTTGATTTTTACTACTGTATACTATCGTTACTGTTTTTATTACGGTTTCTTTCTAAGAAATGGTTATTTCTGCAAAATCTTTATGGTTAAACGATCATCTATTATAATTTATAGTGATGGGACCACATATTTTGTACGATCAATGCGTACAAAACGATAATTCGAACATCAGTACTACAAGCGGACTTTTTTAACCTTAGTTGTATGGCAATTTTGCCGGGACCGTAGAAAGTATACGATAAACACGGACAATCGATACATGCGAGTTCGATAGATAGAGGTTTGACTGTATTAAAATTATTTAAGGTTTCAATATTATGTTTTAAGTGCCTTGTGCGAGACGTAAGATTAGAAACAAACTTTTTAAGGGTGGTGACAGTACAAAATGAAAATAATTGTGCTGTATGTCATGTGGGAGCAGTATTTAACACATCTTGAAAAATTATTCGAACTTCGATTCGAATTCGCGAATATTTACAATATTCGCTTCAAATTCGATTTGAACTGAAAAAATTCCACTTCACATAGGCCTAAAAATGACCACATGAAAAACATTTCAGCATAAATGTTTGGTACCCTTAATTTTCGCTGATGCACGCGTTAAGTAAATTGAAATTCATGTTCTTTTATCATAAACATGTACAAAGTCATTTTTTAAATTATTCTTTTAAACTTAGTATTTCGTGAATCAATATATTTCATAGTTACATATTATTAAAGTTTTATTTTAAATAATTATGTATTAAATAATTAAATATTCTTGCCTCCATTAGTAAATTCATGTTTAATTAAACAATTAACGGGTCATCAACAATCCAATGAAAATGTGCTAAAAATACAAGTTTAAAAAAAGAGGGGTTCTTTTCCATTTATAAAAAAAAAAACAAGAATGTCTGTTTTGTGACTCAACTAAATACCATTATGAAATATGCAGTTTCAAATATATCAGTTTTAAAGAAGTTAATGCAAATAAATGATTTCTGTACAACAGAAACTATGTCTTTCTGCTGTAAAGTAGCTGTGTGTATCTGCAACTAGCATCCCATCTGAGACTTTTCAGCACATGTGGTATTTTTAATGACACTAAAAGACATTAATTAAGAATATTTTCTTAATAAAAAAACTAAGAATTCTGTTATCGGTGTTCTCTATAATGAGTCAATGTATGGCTGTGCAAATTGTTTTAAAATATTTATTTAAATTTTTAATGACAGCAAACTTTAGGCAAGCACTGACTTGTTTTTAATTAACATTTGTTTATGCAAACTACAATACGTGTGAATTTGCATTGTATGCTTGTCTTAGTATGACACTTTTGGGTAATTTAGTAAATTTATAAAAAATGTTTAACCAAAATGTTTGGAATTGGTAAATCGGCAACAGTTGTATCAGTATATCAGCAAAATTTTGTGAATCAGTACAGCTCTAATTGTACAGTAAAAGTCCGTTATAAAGTAAATTTATAACGGTGGCAAAAGTTTATGTTATAGCAAATTTTTGTTATAGCCAAAATTTAAAAAAAAAACCTTATTTTTGTAGCATTTTTAAAATATATTATTTTCTCGCTTGTCTTTATTATGGAAATTCACAACAAAAGTAAAGGAAATATTCATAAAACTTACTAAAATAACATTTTTAAGCTATATCAGCACTTGCCGACTGCGAAATATGAGATCACAGTGATAAGGCAGTCCGCACATCGTGGCTAAGCGCACAGCTGTTTGTTTAAATGGAGACGGGCGTACGGGGTCATGCAAGGTCATGCCGGCCACTTCCTGTCGCTTTGACCGCAAATGGTTTGCTGGAGACATGTGCGCTAAGCTGATGATATCGAGTGCATATTTGCAGAGTTTTGAATACTTACTAACAATATGTAAACTCAAAGATGTAGTGAAATTTATTGTAAGATTTGTCACAATATTACTCACGTTGACACCTATGAAAAATGTCAAACCCAAAAAAAAATTTTTAAAAAATCTTTAATTACGTTGGACAACCTTACAAATTATATAAAATAATTTTTCCGACAATTGGTCAGTAACACAAAAATAATAACTCGTACAGACCCTTGGAAAATAACACAAAATTAAAAATCACTTTTTAAAAAAGAATCAATTTTCGTTTGCCTTGATTTCACTAGACTTTCGGACAAATTAAACGACTGAACCTCTTGGAAGTTCATCAAATCTTTCGTCGAAGCATTTGTATGCTGATAAAAACGACTGATTGTGTTAAGTGCCTCCATCAATGACGTTTTCGACGGAACAGATACGTCACTTGGTTCGTCGTCGTCATTGTCATCATCTTCAGATGCCGCTTCGTTTTGATTAGAAAAGACGAGCTCGACAAGTTCCGTGTTCGTCAACTCCCCGCACACGTCAACATTATCATCAGCGCATAGTGCCGTACACTAGAGCTGTAGCAAACCGTATGTATTCGGTAGTGAGTAACGGGTGCGCCATCTAGTAATGAGTAACGAAACATTACACACGAATGCATTTCGTTACTCGCATTTTTCGTATGTATTATGCATGCGTGCGCATATTCGATGAATTTACGTTACAAAGAACGATGTTTGTCTGTTTTAAGTAAAGTATAATTTGGAAATTTGTCATCCAAGTTTTTACTGTTTATTAAAGAAATTGTGTGTGTAGACAAAGTTTGAGATTGGAACAGAAATAACGTAAAAAAGTATTTTTTACAAATTAGAAATATGTATGTATTTGTTTTTTATTATCGCGTATTTTCACGTTTTTTTTGTTCTTATCTTAAAAGAGATAATATAATAAAGCCGCTCTAATGAGATTTAATTGTTTCTTGGTTAACAAAAACTGTTAATTATCAAATATTGTTAATTGTTTATATTCTATTTATTATTATTTACGCGACGTCATACTGCTACTGTACGCGTACGCAATACGACTTGATTCGTTGCTGCAACATAACATAGCATGTTATGCGGTATCAGAAGTAACAAGTAACGTAACGATACGATAGTAACGAGTACTAATTGTTATAGTAACGAATACATACAGGTACGCTTTTTTTCGTAACTTTTACACCTCTACCGTACACTGAAACTACACCGTACGCAACGCTTACGATGCAAGTGTGAGTTATGCTCATTTACGGGCTACAGTCGGCGTGATTCTAAATAAGTAATCTTCGCAGCGGGGCCCTGTCACACTTGCTTTCGTCGCCGCGAGGCAAGCTATGCTCGCTGTGGGGCCCCACCTTGTGCGGTGTTGCCAAGACGGCCACATCATACACGTTGTTTCATTTGCCGGACGCGTGGAATTGTGCGAAGCTGTTTTCATTTATTAAGGAAATTGTAGATGTTTTCTCATTATTTTAGAGCAAAATTACAGGTGTGTAATCTATCGCTATAGCAAAAATGAGCCCACGCTGCATTCGTTATTTCCGAAATTTTTATCCTACGCAGCATATGCAAAACTGACGGTGCAGATTGCAATTATCGTTATAGCGGACTTTACGTATAGACCGTATTCGCTACAACGGACTTTCACTGTAATTAACAATATTTATTTTTTTCTGAATATATCAAGTGTATTTATATAAGTGAAGTTATGTTCCCATATGTAAAACAATGTCAGGTTGCTAGTAAGCTTCTATTGCCACTGGCAGGAAATGTCTGTGGAAGGTTTAGTAGTCTCTGGCCATTATCATGGGTGTGTTTGTGAGGTTATGTTCCTGTATGTATAATTTATTTGCATTATAAACTATAAACTATTATTTATTATTTAATAACTAACTAAAATTAATAAATTAGAATAAACATTGAGCATATTTATTGTCTTTCATTATCAATTAAAATTTATCTAAATTATTTTACTAAATTAAATAATAAATTTTAGACATGTTTATATTAATACTGAAAACTGAGTACAGTACAACCCTGTTATAACATTATCCAAGGGACCAAGTTAAAAAAATGTTATAAGCAGGCAATCATAAAATTACATCTTCACTTTGTATAAATTACGCGTGGATTGATTAAATTAAAGAGTATAGGTAAAACAACACAAAGTACAGGAGTAATACACTAAGTACAGCAATAGAGTGGAAAATTGGTTAATTTTATTTATAGATAATACCTAATAATATGCTAAAGAAAAAAAATGTTTTGTACAATACAGTTCAGAGTCGAAACAGAAATATTCAACTCTTTTGCAATCGCAACACGTGTTTTGTTGGGGTTCCTGTCCACTTGGTTAATAAACTGAATTTTTTCAGCTACAGAATATGATTTTCGCTTATATTTATCAGCCATCATAGCCGTACAATAACCTGAATAAAATTTCAATACGGCGTATTTTAATTAAATATGACAGTGACTACAATAAGTAAGTGAAAAAAAAAAATTACGGTAAAGGTTAACCACAAACAAAAGCCGTGAATATATCCATAGAACATTTAACCATCTCAAGGTGTTAAACCTTTGAAACAAAAACCAGCACCATAGAATACAGTAGCACTGTTTCCGACCATGTATCAGTGCACAAAATGTGCATCATAAGTATAACGGAACAAGTCATAGGCTAACGAGCGCGAACAGGACGCCATATTGATAGTCGATCCGGTGCAAGTTGTGGAGTGCGTGTGTACCACGTCTATGGTGAACTACACAAATGTAAACATCTGATGTTTGTATATGCGTACTGTATTTTCTAGCTATGGTTTCGCTCTAAATTATGACATTGAAGGAAGGGATACTGAAAATTGTGGCAGTTATCAAAGCAAATTTGAACGTTAAAGGCGGGAATGTAGAAATTTTAATATTGTTACAGGCGGGAAATTAAAGCATTGTGATAAATGGAGAAATGATGGGACCATGAAATTATGGTGTTATAGGCGGGAAAATGTTACAAACGGGAATGTTATAACCGGGTTGTACTGTGTTTAATTTTTTTCACTGGTTTTTATTCTCTACCAACCATACTTATAACATCACTCCAGTCCTTTTATTTTATTTCTATTGATTATTTTTATGCAAAATTCCAATTAGTTTGTTGTTATGCCAAGCAAGTTAAACTTCCAACAGTGCAACGATGATGAGGAAATGCAGGCACAAGGAATGCGTACCCGAGAGGAACAAGTGCTCGAGGTCCCAGGCGGGGACCCGCACCAGGCTGGAGTCCGTGACCCGCGCCCCTCCCCTCACGTCCAGCAGCCGCAGCTTGTACGAGTTCTTCAGGATCCTCTCGATAGAGCTGTCGTCCATGACGGGGTTGGAACACAGCACGTTGCCCCCCAGCCCCGCCGCGCTCAGCTCCTCCAGAGCCGGGAAGCCCGGGGCCGCCGCCTGCCACCACGAGCGTCTCACATCCTTCCACGCACACAGCCACACACTACATTACTGCACACAACATTTCATGTATTTTTATTTTTTTAAAACCTGATTTCATTCCCTTTGATACCATATGGCAACACAAATTTTAAACCTCTCTTGTGAATGCAAATATAAATATAAAGGAAATTCTGTTTTCCAATGGTTGCCATATGGCCACATCCTCAAAATGTATATAAATTTTATTAAATTTCTTTTTTTAATATAATTGCAATTATAGATATATATTCATCCGTATTTTACCTAAGAATATTTTTTTCTATTTTCAATCATTTGGGAATGAAAGGGTTAAAATGGTAGAGACAAGATTTTTAATTTAATAAATGCTTAAGAATTTAACAAGAGAGAGTGCAATACTCACAATATAACATGTTTAACCAAGTTACACTTTTTTAATATCCTAACCTAAATTTTTGTATTTTTTTTATTTTAATACAGCAATTTTATAATTTTTTTTTAAATAAAATAAATATTATAAAATTTAATTATAATAATATTTTATAATATAACCACATTATAATATGAAAAATTTAATAAAATGTACTAGCATACAGTAGTTCCCTGCCAAGTGTGGGAAATATGTAAAGAACAAATGTACCATCACAATTGGAAAGAAACAGAGAAGGGAAAGCTTCTAGTTAAATGCATGCAGAGTTATTTCATTTCTTGTAACTTGTGCTTTGATTAGCAAATTTTTGAAAATGTGTCTTAAGGGTCCCGCCTACCTGGGCACACATACAGTGTGCAGAGCTTCAGGAAAAACAACGCGATTTTAAAACTACTCAAGATATCCGAGTGGGGCCTATTTACGAATAGCATTTAAGAGTTCGCTGAGGGCCAAAAAGTACTTTTAATTTCAGATTAAGTTTTTAAACTGTATTTTTAGAAGCGTTAAAATGCCCAAAACGCGTGTTTTCAGAGTAATTTTTAGGCATAAAACAATCAGTACAGATTCTTGAAAGGACTTAAGGGGCTTGCATAACACCTTTACTTCATTTCTCCGCCATATAATGTTACGGTCACCGCTCAAATTTCACAGTTATCCTGTGACAATGAGACGAATGCGCGCCAGTTCAGAGACTTGCGCTTAGAGGTTATACCGCGCTAGAAGCACCAGCGAGCGTCGTGCTTATCATCCCGCCTCACTAACACACATACACCCCTGACGAGGCGGGCCCCTTAAGCTTGTACGTGATTGGTTGAGGGGGACACGTGACCACCCTCATGGATGGAGGTAGTCAGGTTGGCCAGCAATCGTTGAATGTTCATGGTACCGAAAGGTCCGAGTCAGGCGATGGCTTGAAAATTAACATACGTGTAGTTGAGCAGAAAATTTCACAGCTGTGGTCCGAGCAGAGTTGATTCATAAACATTTTTGACTATTCATTTAGAATTCGTTGACTGCAGTCGTCTGTTCGCAACGAGACTTTAAAATTCATTTTTAATCGCTGTTCCAAGGACAGTCTCCTTGCCTTGTTCCATGAGTTTGAGTGAAACCATGGGATTTAACAGCAGTAATAAATAAACTTTTTCATACAACATTTCGGTACCATTTGAAATTTGAATTGTTTTCTTGAAGCAACGAACCTTTTTTTTTTGTTATTTTTGTATATGCTGGAACAGTGTTCTGGTCGGAAAATGGCGGCCATTGTGCTAGTGTGAATTTTTGGAAATGGATAATAAAAAGCAGTAAAAATCAGTCATTGTTCTCGAGAGACTTTATTTTCTTATGGATCATTTAGAGCAAGGTTTGTAAGAAATATTCACAGTATTTTTGAAACCAAATAAATTCTTTAATTTATTTTTATGTGCAATTCAGAACAATTTTGAACTATATGGATGTTTGGATTGTTACAACGTTCAGGACTCGGAGCTGAAGCCCAGTTCGTTCATCCCGACTTTGATTTCCCATAATCACTCCAGGTAAATACAAGAACTGGAACAAGTCTTTACAACCGTCCAGGGCAATTCCTCCTCCAATTTTCCTGAGTTGTGTAGTGTTTGTCTGTTCTAATGACCTCATTATCAACAAGATGTAAAACCACGATAGATAAATAAATTAATTAATAAATTTAAAAAACTCTAAAGAAGTTACCACACAAAAATTTACTCTTAATTATTAACTACAGTTAAAAAATAATCGAAAATGGATGAAGAGCGTAACAATGAGCTTAGCAACGATGGAATGTACTCGTGAGAGAAAACCAAGTGGCTCCATAAAACACACCGGCTCACATCATGTCACTTCCCACCCCCCCCCCCCCCCCTTTCCATAACTTATGACAAATCTGGGTATGACCTCGCTGGTAGTCTCACTGGTGGGAGGGGGAGGGAAGAGAGAGAGAGTGAGATCCTACCACTCGATCACGATGGTCTTCCATGCTTGACATTTTGTATAACATTTTACACTTTTTTTTTTTTTTTTTTTTTTTTTTTTTTTTTTTTTTTTTTTTTTTTAGAAATCTTCCAAATTAGTAATAAGTGGGTCATTCTCTGAAAAAGGTAGAAAATCAAGGAGAATTTTTTTTTCTAGAAAATTATAAACTGAAGCAAATAAATTCTCTCATATTTTTTATTGAAGTAACTAAACTCTGCTAAGCAACTGGTCAAGTTTTTCAACAGTTATTTACTACAATATTAAATGTTATTCTTTATGCTATGTCCACGGAGTGGACATGTATGTCCACGGAGGGGAGATAATACTTCCAAGTCACAGATTAAAGTATGTAATTATGTATTAGGGATACAAGTGCCACATTACCTAATGTTTAGAATGTGAATTTGTATATTTAAAGTCAGGAAAGTACATAATGTTAGTTAAGTAAAAAATAATTTTGGCAAATTGGTGTAATGAGATCATAGATTTACTCTCATTTTCAACACACAAAAAAAATACTTATTTTAACAAAAACGGAAGTTGGCTCCCTGTTGCTATTGCAGAGCTGCCAACCTCAAATCACACCCATCAGTAATGGCAATTAGGTATATGAAAAAAGTACGCGTAAATCATGCACGATAAATTTTTCATTGGGCATTATAACTTATAGGCTTGCCATACGTCCCGGTTTGACCGGGACAGTCCCGGTTTGAAGCTGTTGTCCCGGTGTCCAGGCCGGTTTTGTCCGTGTCCCGGTCAGCGGTAAGTAACAACGAAAAAATTGTATTAAAAAAATGGAAACAGGTTGAACAGAACTACCAGCCAATATACGCAGCTCTTTAATCACTTCTCTGTTCAAGGGGTCAACTTTCCAAATCTTGGCAGGGTTTTAGAATAGATGTTTTGTTTGCCAGGTACATCGGCAATTATTGTAGAAAGAAAAATTTTCATTAGTGAACAACGCTTTGGGGAGACAGGGATTTTTTTTTCGACACGCAAAGTAAATTTGCATCCCTATTGCTCAGACTTTTATGAACTATTTAGAAGTAAAAAGTAAATGTTAAAAGAATTACTTTCAAGTCTGTCTGAACTGTTTGGAATGGGGAAATAACTTTTTTGTTTTGTTTTATTAACATATGAATACTAATTTAATGTAAATAATTTTAATGTAAAACATAATACAAAAAAGTTGTCCGAAAAATGTGTTTATCTTTATGGGAATTTCAAGGTTTAATTTTTAACATAATTTTTCCCAGGGGCTGTCCCAACCCCCCCCCCCCCCCCCCGGGTCAATCCGCTGTCCCGGTTTGGCTCGGAGAAGTTATGGCAAGCCTAATTATAACACACCCACAAGATAAAACAGGGACAATAATATGCAAAAGAAAAAGAAAAATATGAATACAATGCAAATTAATGAATAAAAAAAATCTATTTGAACAATACAATCATCTGAATATGTAAGAAATATTAATAATTTTACTGGATATTTTTAATCTTCAATTCAAAGTATTCAAAGTTAAACTTTAAAACAACTGTATTTTTATTTGCTTCTTTTATCCTGGTTGGATAAGAAATGTCATGTAAACAAACAACAAGACAAACACAAGGACTTGTAAACAATAACTGCGTTCGTTACTTTCGTTTCTTCAGGTGTAGAGAAAAAACGAAGATATAGATTTACTGCTCGTCACGGCTTTAAAATGTTCTGCATGTTTCTTTGATTCAATATGCCGTTTACAGTCATCCCTTCCACCATGTGCAATCGAAAAGTCACACGTGCATAAATTACAAAACCGTGGCGTTCCAAACATTTGAAAACGACAAGCATGGCCATTCTTTTGAATATTTAAGTCGAAAGTTCTGAAGACTTGCGTGTTTTTTTTTTCTTTCCAGATACACATTATTCTGTCACACGCTTCATTTCTACAACCGGCACTGAAGAACACAACACTATCGAAAAACATAAAAAAATTTCACGTCTGTAGACACGACAAAAACCGGACAAAAACACTATGATGAAAAAAATGGCTTTCAAGAAATAAAATAACACAACACAGGTTAGCCAAAGTACCGTACAAAAATTATCGTGATGTAAGTAGCCTTCAAACGATAAGTCCGAGAATATGTACTAGCTGTATCGTACAACGGACGTAATACCATCCCATTATTATTTAAAAACACGAGAATTAATTTACTTATTTCGACAGTACATCGTACATGCGCACACTTACTAGTTCTATTATTTGAGCAACCAAGCGATGTATTGAAACTGCGTTCACGAAACACGCACAGCAGAAACGGAATTTTCTCCGTTACCATGCAACACAAAGCCTCGTTTCCGTAATAAACCAGCGATGTTCCGTAATTCCGTAATTCGGGGTTAAAATCCGTAATAATTACGGAAAATCCGTAATGGTTGGCAGCTCTGCTATTGCATAATTAGTTATCAGTCCCATTCCATAATGATGACATGGGCCAGCTTCACAGCTATTGCATGATAGTCATCTAACATGCAGACTTTGAGATCCCTTTTTGAATACAACTTCATGTATCTTCATTGTGCCTTTGAACACTTGAATATTATTTGGTATGTGCTTGTCAATACTGGTTATGACTGATTCCTGAATTTGTTTCACTGATATACACTTGCAATGGTCTTGTAGAAAAGGAACTAACGTGTCACAGTCTGGAATATCAATTTGATGTGCTACCAAGCCATCAGCTGTTCTTTTTAGAGCAGACCCAACTCCATCTGGAGCACCCTTTCCATGAGCACTTTCGCTGAAATGCCAGTGAATTTCTTCCACATTCAATTCTCTTGATAAAAAGCCACCCATTAGCTGAAACATTTTCCGGTTTTTGTACTGGGTACAGGGTCCATCACTAAGGAAGTGAGCCTTTTCCAACTGAGGTATACGTGACTTTATATCCTGAATTATAGGCAGTAAATGGGCAACTATTGCTGCAGGATCATGTCTGTTGCACGAGCTGACTGTTCCATAACAGAGAGGTGATGGTGCAACATCCGTATGACAGTACAGAACACATGTATGGATAGTCACTTGGGGTTTTGATCCCCCAAAATGTGCTGCTTGGATTTCTTTTGAATATTTGCAGGTATAGTTTTCAGAAAAGTCAACATGTACATACCAACACTTCATTCTGTAAAATATTTTTCTTGAGTTTTGACATTTCCTCATATTATGTTTGACACATGTGCCATGAAAGGTACAATTTCTCTTGAAAAAATGCATATGAGCTGCATTTTAGAAAATTCTTCTAAAACTTTCACAATTTTAGAACACAATTTAATTTTATCTTTAAACTGTACAGGGTCTTTCTTTGTGGTCCACTTCTGGAAAAACACGGGACTATCGTCAGAATCTTCTTTAGTCTGTATACATTTTGATTTACAATCATTGCACTATCGTTCTAGGCATGCTTCATTTCTTGGGTCACAGCACAGTGTTATAAGAACTTCAAATGGTGTTTTTTCATCAACAAGGTTCAAAGAATTCAGCTTTCTTACTAAGAGAACCATATTTTCGTGTGTTTTGCATAAACATGTTGCTCTTTCAGATACCTTTGGAAACACAACCCAAAAAGGTCTAAGTCTGCAAAACGTCTGATAGCTCAAATTCTGATACTCGGGACTTTCTTCTTTGAAGATCTTGTGCAGGTTCTGAAGTGTGTCATTTAAGAAACACTTTTACTTCTTCATGTTGTTTCTGGTTATAGTTTCCTTCTTTCCTGAGCACAAGCGACTCGCTTTATCTGTCTCTAAAAATGTAGTTACGTCAGATCTTACCTTCTCCAAGATAAATCTTCCTTTCAAAACTTTCTTGTGGGCTTGAACTCTCTGAAACATTTTTTTTTTTGAAGTAAGTGTACTCAAATAGTTCAAGTGCCTATATTTTCGAACTATTTTTCTACTTAAAACTTTTACCATGACGCTTTTAACTTTGGATGACTTAAGTTTCTGAAAGTTGTGCTGTATTTGTTTGCTAATAACTTCTCCAAACAGCAGTTTTTTGTATGCTACATTTTCATTGTTTATGTCTCGACTTTTTAGGAGTTTTCGAGACCTCTTTCTTGGGCTATCGTCTTCTATTTGCTGCTTTTTTTTTAACCTACTTAGTCTTTTTTTGTACTTTTCTAACCTTGTCTTGGTTTTTTTGTTTTCATTTTCCAGTACCTTGATCTTTTGTTGTAGCTTGTATCTATTTCTTCTAATCATTTTCCTTCCTCTTTCAGTTCCACACTTAAGTTTTTCCCTTTTATCACGATTGCTATTAATCTGTGTGGTAGGATTATTTGTTGATGTGCATTCTTCTGTTTTTTGCTCCATATTTTGCTGCTGTTTTTTCTGTTTTCGATATCTTTTTCCATTATCCTTCCAAATTTTTCTTGCTGCTCTTTTTTCACGGTCACTCATTGTTTCAATAATCTTTATTTTTCCAGATGCTGTTCTCTGGTGATAACGTTCTCTTTCTTTTCTCTAAGACTCTTCATACAAAACAGACTTTTCAAGTAACTTCTGTCTCAATCGTCTCTTGCTAAGTTTTTTCTGCTCTCTTCTTTTCTGAATCTGCGCATCTGACTGGTTCTTTTTCTTCTTTTTTGTGGGTGCCATCTTGAAAACAAGAAAATATCTCAGCAGTTAGGTTGACTGCACATCAAGCTAATATTTTTATATATGTATTCTTTGCAGAACATAAATTCTCCTCCGTGGAGAATAAGTATCCCCTCCGTGGACCAACATAGTCCACGGAGGGGATGTCCACGGAGGGGATAAAAGTAAGGTTTTTTATTTTTTAGGATTTTAATTTTGAGGTTAGGAAATTCTACAACTCAGTTGCTTAACCTACACAATATACATTTATACACTGAGTTTAACACAAATACACAAGAGTTCCCTACCTTGTTTATGATGACCACGGAGGATACGAATAGAACTTTGCGAAGCACAAATTTATATCTCAGTTATAAATATCAGAGCACCACATATAAATAAGAACATCAACACAAACAGCTCAATAAAAATGGCTTCCTTTCCCTCCAATTCCATGGAGAAATAACAGTTTCTGTACTTTTTAAATAATTTTTAGTGCATTATTATTTGGCCATAGAGGTAGATTCTTTAGATTATGGACAATGTTTAAAATATTGTTATTCAATTACATTTGCCCATTGAAAGTTAAATCGCATAGCCATGAGTTTGTGATGCTTCTAACAATTACTTTTTGTAACAAGAGTAAAAATTAAAAAAAGAGTTTAAAGAGTAACAATGGCCAGTGTCTTATAAAATGTGATTGGGGACGTCCACGGAGGAGACTGTATAGCTATTGCAGGCTAAATATTTAAGTAGTATTATAAAAATGTAACCAAAAATTTTACATTAATATGTTTATCTAAAAACTTAATCATACTTACAATTAAAAAAAATATTATTTTATGCAAATTGTTTGGTATTCCAGAGAGTGACACCAAATTGAACCTTTTCCAGAGAATAACCCGTGTACAGGGTGTTACTGTGTTTATTCTTTACGGGTCAATAATTTCTAACTTAACATGAAACTATCTTAAAGAAGAGACACTGAAAAATAAATTATATCATTAATTTCTATTTGACCGAATTAATTATTCAGAAATTAACAAAAAAAGCCAATGTAAGAAAGGGAAGAATTTTCAGTTTTATAATTTAACTGAATGAAACTCAACATTATCTTGTAAAGTGTGGTGAGTGAAGTTTAAACGTGTAAAGAACATTACATTATTTTATGACGTATGAAAGACTGTTTTTTTACCAATATTACAGTGTGTCTTTTAAGTCATGGTGCACCTTCGACCGATCACAGGAAATCAACGAAACAAGATACAGTCAAACCTCTATCTATCGTTTTTCAGGGGTCCAACAAAAAAATTCAGTAGATGCGGACATTCAATAGATGTGGACTTCACTCTAAGAATTTTTAAAAAATATTTCAACCTCAAAATTAGTGTCAGAAATATATCAGTTACTTATCATTAAAGTTAATCAGTTGAAAAATAAATAAAAATGGAAGTATTTTACTTAATTCAATTTACACTTGCAAAAAAAAACATAGGCTACGCACAATAAATCTACATGGAAATGAAAGTCTGTTTCAATATCCTGAAGTCTGAAATATGTTTACTCATGTCATCAAATGTAGAGCTGTACTGAAGAAGCCGATTTTGCCAATATTTAGTTGAATCGGCATTTCTGCCGACTTCCGATACGCTTGTTAATTTTCGGCCGATATTACTGAAAAACGAGAGACTGCCATAACCTAAAAATCCACGATTACCCTTTTCACTTTTCGTAGTAGTACTGCATTCTTTCAGATCACATTATTTCTTCGCAACATGTGCCAAACGTACATATAAAAATTTAACATCCTTTTTTTCAATAATGTTCTTTAATTTTAATGTCAAAAATAAATACATTACCGTCACGGTAAATATACATCTCAGTTGTTACGGTAACTGTAGTGCAAATGTGGCAGCTATCGTGCTTCTGCAGTAATTATGGTATTGACAAAGAATCTTTAGTTCTTTTTATGGTAATTATCTTAAGATAACAATTGGGTTTGTACTGTAGTTATGGTACATCATCCATATTTCTTCGTAAGTTGTTGTTCATTTGTCTTTTCATATTTACGTGCTCCATTACTTGGCTGCAGATTTAAGGTGATTTTTACTACTGTATACTATCGTTACTGTTTTTATGACGGTTTCTTTCTAAGATATGGTTATTTCTGCAAAATCTTTATGGTTAAACGATCATCTATTATAATTTATAGTGACGGGACCACATATTTTGTACGATCAATGCGGACAAAACGATAATTCCAACATCGGTACAAGCGGACTTTTTTAACCTTAGTTGTATGGCAATTTTGCCGAAACCGTAGAAAGTATACGATAAACACGGACAATCGATACATGCGAGTTCGATAGATAGAGGTTTGACTGTACATAGAAATGTGAAATCTTCACCAAATAAGCTCTTTCATATAGCCTCTACACACTTGTCACTTACCAATGGTCTATCAGAACGGGGTTTGTCCAACAAACTGCTGGTATACGCTTATCCCACCGATTAATGTCATTTCTATGCAGTGGCTCTTCGTTGTACACGTGACGATACACCAGCCCCTTGAAGAAACGCTCTAATTCGTTCCAGGAAAATAGAGCGCTAATCAAAACAGCGCTAATCAAATACATTTTTGCTAGAGGTGGGACGACACCACACTTTCGATACTCGATTCTGTATTGTTTTTTCAGTTCGATACTTTCGATACTTCGATACCTTCGATACTCCAGGGAAAAATATTTTCCCATTAAGTAACAATTATTACAAATAACATAAATTAGTTTAAAACTATATAAATTCAATATATCATACCAGCACAATGTCAGATTAAACTTAAATACATAATGTGTAAATAATTGCATTATATTAATGATAAATATGAATTCATCATTATATATACATACATATGATAAAACCACCAGAAATGTAAAATACAGTCCATAATCAAGTAAAGCTGACATGAGAAACAGTGGCCTTACAAAATGTTTGAAGTCCTTTCTTGGAGGGGGGTAAAAGTCACCAAGCCTAAATTAGAAATAAAAAAATTAGGCTATTGTAAAAAGAAAATCAGAAATTTTTGCTTGTTTGTTTCATTTCACAAACAACTTTATGCAATAGAACAATTTTCAATAAAACTTGAGAAACGTAAAATACAAAACAATCCGATCGTAAGAAAACAATAACAAACGGGTATATTCAGTTCAAAGATTAATGAATGCACAAAATATAAGATCCGTGCCTTGGTAAAGCGCGTGCACCATTTTCATAATCATTGCTGGTTTGCGCCACTAGTCTTTCTTGGTGCTGGCCATAGATGCTACTAGCGCAGTGCACAGTCTTCCTGATACTATCCATATCTATGGTGCGATAAAGTTATTTTCTTACGTTTGCAAAGGTAAACAATGAACGTTTTTCAAAATAAAAGCATTAATTAAAACGTAATTTATCAGGAGGAATATATATAACAAAAAAATTTGTGAATTTTAGGACTTTTCCGCTTCGTAAAAACGTATGAAACAGGAAATTACAAATTAATGATTTTATATGTGTATGTTCCGGGAAAGTAAACCATTGTAAATATAGTACTTTCGGCGGGACCAAAATTAATCGGTGTATGACACGGGAAAATGTATGAAACGGGAACGTATCATCGAGGTTCTACTGTAGTTGTATTTTGTACGATGGCGACTCAAAACTTAATTAAATATAAATGAACAAGCATTCCGGTATCGAAAAAATGTATCGAACTTACAGTTTCAATACTCGATACTTTGCGATACCGTCAAGTATCGAAGGTATCGAGGTATCGAAGTATCGAAAATCCCATCACTAGTTTTTGCCAAAAGAGTGCATGTTATTCATTATAATTGGTTCTCCAGCCACTGAAATCCGTTTGTTTACTATTCCTTATATTACATTTATTTCGTTTAAATGTACGTATTTACATACTGTTAACACATCTAAATACAATTTAAGAAAAATATAAATGTATAAATTGCATTTAAAGTTCAAATAACCTAAAATAATAATATATTTAAATCACAGGCGGCATAATTGAACTGTACATAGCCTACTAACCTCATATTTCCTTACGAAGCACGTGTATACGTCACATATTTTAGTTAAAAATAATAGTATTTTGAACATATAAGCTCTGTTTGAATGTTTAAGAATAGAGAAGAATAAATGTTACGTTTTCTATTAACAAAATTCTATCTTAAAACAATAGCGTAATTAGTTTATATTGAAATTGATTCTAAAAAAAGAGTAACTTCGTGTACGCACGACTAGGATTCAGCGCAGCCTGTCATGCAAGATGTGAACAAGCCTTGAAAGCTTCCGGCATTTCCCACTAGAGCTGCTACTGAGTTGCAAGACGGCATAGTATGTATAAACATTAGCTAAACACACATGTAGGCGTCGGAAAATGTATTTATGAAATATTATTTACTGTGCAATTTTAATTAGGCTTTAAAAATATGCGATGGAAGCGAATAACTATTACATAAAAAGGTAATATCTTTATTTGATTCGTCATGTTTATGTTACACAAAAGCCATCTTATTTTTAATTTGTTGCATTTTGTTTGTTACATTGTGCACGTATGAAAATAAAATAAATTATGTGGACGAGAAAGAGCGCTACTTCGAATATATGACAGCGCTACTTTAAATCATGCCCTAATTAATTGGCATCGTTACTTCAAAACAGGGCTAATCGAACAGCGTTACTTGGAGGGGCTGGTGTATTCACGTTCAACTTTAGCCACAGAATCAAATTTATCAAGCCACAGAACACACTGTACTTTCATCTGTACCACCCACATCTCGACTGACTGATCCGCTGCTGCTATGCGGTCTGTGGTGTTCGTGGTGTTATGTCAACCTGTATGCGCACACCTTTGCACATCATACTCAGAAACTCTTTGCGATACTGTCAAATGTAGCGCAAGTTTTAAGCTTTGTTTCGTTTCTGTTAGCCACAACAAGCGTTCCTAACCGCATACCTGCCAACTTGTTAGGAGTGCAAGCAGTAAGATTTCCAAATTAACAAATCTATAGCGTAAATCAGGCGCGATGTTTAAAATAAGTGATCCGGAAAACACGTGTTTATTTTGCATTGATAACACCACGTCTCTACCCAAAATATGAAAGTTAAATAAAAAGTTACTGTAATTTATAAAACTTAACAGCTTGAATGCAAAATAAATGATTTAATACACATGTACACAAGTTAATGTATATATATATATATATATATATATATATATATATATATATTTTTTTTTTCTTACCGAGATAGGCCTTTATCATAAGTCCTTTAGTTTCTTCCCTTTGGAGCACAAATCATAAAATTAAGTTCACTTTAGAGCATGTGATTACTATCAGTTCAGAAAAAAAATATCACTTCTTGCCAATGTAGTTCATTTGCTAATTATGAGTTAATGTTAATATGTACACAAAACTGCCACACAAACACACAGTGTAGGAAAAAAACAGTAACTTATTCCCTACGACCACTTTACTATGCACTGGAATTCTGCAGATACTGTACAGTAGCATGTTTAGCTCTTTTTAAAAGTACCTATTTCTTCCACCCTCACTGGCAAACTTGCAGAAGCCTTTTCTGCAGCCAAATTAATTAAGTGGCACAGACAACCTATGACTACTAAATTTGGCTGTTTTTCTTTTAATACAGGAATAACAACATTTTTAACTCCAACCATAACTGCTGCATTATCACAGCCAAAACCTATACAATTATGAATTGGCACATTCATACTTTCAAGTTCTGATAGCAATAACTGCCCAATATTTGTACCAGTAGAAGCACCTTCCAATGAAGGTATGGCCAAAACACAACTAGTTACTAACCTGCAGTCAGGGTTGTAATAAGTTACCACGAGAGGATATAACTTATTACTTGTGTCATTGCTTCCATCAGTAGCTAGTGTATATGGACCACTTTGCAAGCACTTTACTACTGAAGTAGTAGTATTGGAAGCCATTTCTTTTACTATTGCTGCAGTTTTAGTGCACCCACAGTTGTACTTTTTTGCGATATCAGACCCTGGGAACATTTTTCTAAAACAAATGTCCGGCGTGGTCGGCGACGCTGAATGGAAGGTTATGTTCCACTAAAAAGCTTGTAAAATAACATTCCCCCTAATCACAACACTGTCACTGTTACGGTTCACGGAAAAGAAACTACTGATTTTTTTGTTTTCTTCTGCAAGCTTCGCGTCATTTTCATGTTTCAAGCTCTTGACGTGACAGGAAATATCGTGCTTGCCGTCATGGGAAACATTAATGTCGCAACGACAAACACTACACAATGCAAAATTAGAGCCCTTTTCACTCTTAGTAATGAAAGGAAATAATTCTGAGTAAGATGACTGAAACACCTGTCCATATTGTTTCTTACTACTCGTAGCCATTATGAAATCATATTATCTTACGTTTCGTACAAGCGCTAACTTATAAAATATTTACCGCACTCGTACATAAACGGTTAAGTCGTTATCACTCGTCTCCAGCCAACCTGCTGTGTACCAACAAAACTCACAAAAATTACTTTCATGACTCTTCCGCACAAAAGATTAGCAAGATCAGTTGCCATCCAGCCTGCTGTGTACCAACGAAACTTACAAAAATTACTTTCTTTTCGGAACGATTTTTCTCAGACTCCATTATTCTCATATTATCGCGGACGCCATGTTGTTAAACAATAACAAATGCTGCTCAAATGGTACATTTATATGGGCACTAAAATATTATATTGCATTTTTGAACAGACAAAAATCTTAAGATGTTCCGAATTTCCGTACAATCGTAATATGAATTATTTTCCGTACAAATTACGGGAAAATCGTACAAGTTGGCAGATATGTAACTGCACCTTGACTTTACAGACATTCTGTATATTATCAAAAACAATTTAGTAAATTTTCTGATTTGAAATCTGAAAGAGTATGTATTTCAAATAACCGAAGTAATATTAATTCAAGAACATTAAATCTACTTTAAGCAATTAGATTGAACATTTTACACAGTCTAACATAAATAGACCCAGGCAGTTTCGAAGTGCCAGCGTGCGTGCTGGTGAAGCACAATACCTGCTCCTGAAGGGTGGCTTGCGCCAAGCACACCGTGCTGTTGGTTATCCTGAGCACCCTCAGGTTCTGGCAGCCCTCCTGCAGCCTCTCAATGTGCAGGTGTGCAGTGGTGTACGTGCGCAAGTTTGACAAGTCCAGCACTTGCAGACCTGGGCAGTATGTCTGGCAACCACAACAGCGCAACAAGTTTATTTTTTAATAGGGTTTTGATTAGCACGGTGATGCACTCCGTCCCACAAGCCATGTTGATAATTTATTTTTAAGGCAAAACTTAACAACTTAACTCTAAGGACTATATTTATGTAAATTTTAACATGATACCTCTCTTACAAAAGTTGCTAGATCACAAAATGTTCCTACATATATTTAATGTCACATGATGGGTGTAAAAAGATGTTCATAATTATTTACACTTACACTATGTTTTACACCCATTATATTACACTTAGTAATAAATATCCACTGAAAGAGACAACACCAAATGCAAAAGAGATATTGTGTTAAATTTTCATAAATAACCCTTAGATAATAGTAATGACTGCCAGGGCTTACTTCACTGTTGTGCAAGTTTATGGAAGGCCTCTACAGCAACAACCTATACAATGCTCGCAAGGTTCTTAATGTTAGTCACCCTGCACTCACAAATATAATTTTCCACTAAAATCTATTATTTACTCTGTGTAAAGACTGTAGCAAGTCCAACATAAGTTTGTCAACACACTTTGGGTACATTCAGCACAATCATTTTCGGATGCAACAACCTGAAAATGCTGATTTTGGTATTATAAACATTTTACATTTTAAAAGTTGTCATCCACATTGCCTAAAAGGTTTATTTCTTTTCGAATGAATGAAAATCAAATGAGAGTAAAAGTACGTTCATGCACCAAGTCAACAGGGCCCTTAATGCTGGAAAAATGCCAAGAACTAAAACATGATACATAAGAACCCTGTTATAATGGTTCTCATAGGGGCAGAAGGGGAAAAAAAATTATAAGCAGGAAATATTAAATTAGCACTTGTCAGTGTTTAAATATTTTAACGATACAATCATATAGCCATGTAAACAAATATCATGTTAAAACCACTAATGTGTAACAGTGATGCTCAAATTTTCTTAAACCAAACTATTTTTTTACAGCACTGCCACAGTTAAAACTAGAAATGGTAGTAACCAATATTTTAAGATCACAGCCTAAAATGTGATTGCTCCTTTAGAATATCTGTAATTTTTAGCCGTGATTCAATCACAATTGATATAATACAAAAATTTTGAGTTGTTTCAAAATATGTACATATAAGACGATTTAATGCATTAATAGGAACCAATATTATGAAAATATAGTGCAAAAACACAATGTGTTACAAAAAATCAATCAAAATCCGAATTTTATATTGTTTGTATGAAAATATTCTAAATCACTTCAATAAAATCACTATTGTAACATTCCAATGTTCTAAAATAACATTAAGATTAAAAAAAATGTATTCAGTGTCAAGTAAAACATTAGGTTGAAGATTGCTTCCGTTTCTTTTATTTATAAATGCTTAACATTGCTATATAATGCTATATAATCATAACTTACAAATAAAATAGCTTTCTCATTACCGAACATTTGTATTTATTGAAGTTGGAATAGGAGTTGCGCTCTACCAGCTTCGTAAGAATTATTGGAGTTTAGTTCAAGCCAACAAATGTCATGTTTAAAACGTTAAAAAAATTTCTGCAGTCTATAGGACCGTAAAGAAAAGAAGGTGTGCTGCTGTATCTTGTTTGGGAAGAATGACAGTTTCAAGGGAACTGAAGCTGCACTGCTATTGGTAGCCTGAAAGCATTTACAGTTTACTGAAAGCTACTCTGTCATTGGCGGTATGGGAGCAATCACAGTTTCCACATCAGATGGAGCGCTAGTCACGTCGTACACAAGACTGTGCCCAATGATATTGCTACTCTGATCACAGATACTTTACATGATGAATCACACACTGCGACAGCGATTATTTGACATCTGCAACTAAAACACAGGTAGTGATTTTGCAACCCATCTACATTTAAAACTAGTCTGCTAACAGTTCCATCCATTACTATCAAGTTACTATTTTTAACTTTTCAGAAAGTAAAACATTTAACTTTTGTTTATTCTAGGCACCTCTTCCATAATTTTCCTTCGCACGCTCCCTCAAACAGTGTTAGACATAGGTATTACGAGCTGTACGACCAAAGAGCTACGACACTCACAGCGAGCGCATTGATGATCTGTGGCAGGCCCGACAAAGTGTTGTCCGCCAGCACCAGGTGGGTTAGTCTCTCGCCCATCTCCTGGGCCAGGTGGGTGAGCGAGCCGAGTGACAACGCACCACGGCTGTTGGCACTCTCCGGCTGGAAAAAAAACCACAGCACAGTTTCATACGGCGAATTTCAATAAAGTACATTCGAGACCACAGCCATGCCAGATTATATATTCAGCTGGATGATTTATTTATTTATATATTTGTAACAATTATGAAATTTTAGTGATATGGTTGGAATACAATTAAACACAAAACACATACACACTACAAGTAAACAGGGAACAAATAAAAAAAACACATGTAAAAAAAGGACAGGAAATAAAAATAATAAACTTCAGTAAAGAACAACATATAGGACAAATTACAGTATAAAACTAGAACACATCCAACAATTATAATTTATATATAAAATAAATTGTAAATTTATTAATATGTGAAATTTTTCCAATTAGAAATACAAAATTAATCTAAAAATAAATGAATTATTTAGTTATTTTTATATTTTAATTAAAATAAAATCTAAAACAATCATAAGAATAATAAAAAATTATTTGTTAAAATTGGTATTGAACTGTTTTATATCAAATTTACTATCTAAAAAATTAACATGTTTATCACTAACTACCTGCAAGTACCTGCTTCGCTGGGTTTTTTTTGGTACTTTTTGTATAAATGAAATGTATTAAGACTTTTCTTTTATCAAATTCTTTTGTATTTTTTTATATAAAAATTTTACATACTAAGTAAACACAAATATCTTACACATACTAAATTATTTAAAATAAATCAGATTATTTATAAATTATTTATAGTACTTCAACATATACAATATTTTTAGTCATATTTTCGTGTGATATTAGTATATGCTGGTTTTCTCCGCAACCTGATATAGATAAGGCAACATATAATTGTCCGTGGGAAAAACAGTATTCTCTCAAATCTATTTCAACATACTTAAAAGTTTGTCCCTGCACTTTATTTATAGTGACTGCAAACTATACCTTCAGAGGAAATTGTAACCTTTTAAAACTAAATGGTAAATCTGTAGGTATCATGCAAGGTATAAGCAAGGTATTGATAGTTGTCAGGGAAATCAAGCTTTGATTACATATGGTTTATATGGTTTCATTGATTTAGCTTTGTGATTTGGTTTCGTTGTCTCGGTGTAGTTTAGATTTATTGTATGGTATTTTTCTGTTTATAATTTGCTAGTGTTTTGAAATACTTGGTAATAACAATTAAATAAATTCATTTTCCCTTTTAAAACACAATTTACAGCATTTTGATAGACTGTTTTCATACATATGTATTTCTCTCGCGGGCGAAGCCGCGAGTAGTTAATAATAAGTTAGACTTATTTTAACATTTATCTAGTTCGATATTTTTGCCAGCACAATTTGTCAGCTGAACGGTCAGGAAAATCTAATTTTTTTTGTTTCTATGTTTTGGAAGAATACATATAATTTCTAACTGCCTTTTCTATTTCGTTCATTTCATAAATGTGTTGCGGTATCAAATTAAGGATTGTTCGTATCGCCCCTCCGTCTACCGACCTCCAACATTCTCAACAAAGTGTCATTACTTACTAAAAATAAATAGTAAACTCAAGCTTAGGTGTTTTCCTACAAGAGCAATCTCGTCGGACAATGCGGACACTTCGGCTGAAACGCTAACGTCCGGTAATACAGGTCAGGGTGCAGGCCAAACTTTGGCGCTAAAGCCGATTGCTCATTGCATAGTATTTCATGTAATTAAATTATATTTGTCGTGGACAACATAATGATTTATTCTAAAATATTTTGTACGTAGAGTAGAACCCCGATTATCCGTGTTAATGAAGGGGACGAGTGAGTCGGATAATCGAAAATCACGGTTAGCTGAGTCATGCTTGCCTCAAAGGTCATTAGCCCACAGACCGCCATCTGTGGACATTCGGAGATTACATATAAATAACGACCCTAATCTCTGGAACCGTGAGGGGTCGTATCTATTCTCCGTTCACTCTTAGCTGAGTTTTGAAATAAAAAACACCGTCGTATCACTGCGCCGCGTCAGCTAGTGATAGGCTGAATTTATCTTGCGTGCCAAGCACTAGTTGCAACACACACAAACTTCAGTACAGTCGGTGCTAATAAAATAACGGAGAAGTAATATAACAGGAAAATGGTGCCGTTACCTTTCACGACACAAAAGGAAACAATGTTTATTTTTTGAATAATCGATAAAATAGCACCGTAACGTAAGACAACAATATGATAGTGTTACGATTTAGTACTCACCTAATCACTATCTGGCAGTGGTGCTATCCCTTCCAGACTTGAATCAGACCTACCACCACTATCTTCGTCACTACTGTCATCACTGTCACCGAGAGGAATGATTTACTGGCCCCAACAGCGTGACACATTCACAGTGAGGAGTTGAAGTGGAGCGGTTTGCAATTGAAAAAAAAGGAATTCGGTACAAACTTTTATAAAAGTTATCTTAAGAACATTATATAACTAGATGTTTAGAACTTCGAACACATTTTAAGCATTTTAAGGAAAATATGTTAAGTCTTCTACAGTTTTTAAAGAAGTCTGTTACTTTTTTTCTGTTGCGACTTGTTTATTTTTCGTTTGATGTTTAATCTTACTTTTCTTAATGTAAGAATATCTGAGAACTTACTATCTTCTTCCTGTTCCATAAACTGTAAAAGTGTTTCTGTTGACTCTAACGCAGTTTGCAGATTCACACGTTTTGCTGGAGTCAAATCTTCCCCGTCGCCCTCATCACTTGAACTGACATCGGCGGTCGCGCATGTGTTCGAATTGACAATGTCGTCATCACTTTTAATTTCATACCCAGGAAGCAAGACGTCAGTTTGTAGCCATTCCTCTATGTTTTCTTCATCAACATGAGCAAATTGCTCATTGTTTTTTATAGTCGATTGAAGCGACTCAGCAAAGTTTTCCGTCTCAATGTCTTCTTTTTCAAAACCGTGGAAGTTATCAGCTGAACCTTCAATGTCACAATACAACTTCCTCCAAGATCTGACTATGTTTACTTTCGAGAGCATTCCCCACGCCTTAACAACAAGATAAATTGCTTCCTTTAAGTTCATGTTTTTCCAAAACTGAACCATTGCCCTATCTTCCTCCAGCAGTAAGTTTAAGAGTTCTCGTCGGTAATGCCTCTTTAATGTTACAATAACACCTTGATCCATTGGCTGAATGAGCGCAGTCACATTTGGAGGCAAATAGGATACAAAAATATTCCCATCTGCTGATTTCAACTCGTTTTCATTTGGATGAGATGGTGCATTATCTAAGAAAAGCACTGCTTTGACCGGCAAACCTCTTGACTTCAAAAATTCAGAAACATGTGGTACGAATTTGGAATGGAACCACAGTTTAAAAATTTCTCGAGTCATCCAAGCAGATTTATGTGATAGTAATCAGCTGGAAAATATTTCATTTCCGTGCCTTTAAATGATCGTGGCTGTTTTGCTTTCCCGACACACACTAATTTTAGTTTATCTTCTCCACTAGCATTAGCACAACACATGATTGTGATTCTCTCTTTACTCGATTTGTGGCCAGGCGCAGACTTTTCTGCTGATGCTGCAAGTGTTTTACTTGGTAAGCACTTCCAGTTCAAACCAGTCTCGTCTCCATTAGACACTTGGTCTGGAACTAAGTTGTGTCTGTCAATAATCCGCTGGAACTCCTTTTTAAATTTGCTTGCCCCTTTGGTATCGCCGCTAAGTTTTTCACCTTCCAAGGACAATTCTCTTATTCCATGACGATCTTTAAATCTTGCCAACCAACCTCGCGATGCACTGAATTCTTCTGTCAGGCCAAATTTTTTTTTTTTAAATTTGAGCCTGCTGTGATAAAATTACGCCACTTAGTGGTACACCCTCCGACCTTTTCTGTTGAAACCATTCAAACAAACAAGCGTCCAAGCTGCTAAATGTGGATTCTTTCATCGTCTTTCGTTTATTTAATCCACTTGAAGTGTCAGCCTGTGAAGCAAACTGAAGGATTTTTTCGCGATTTTTTATGATGTCGCGCACTGTTGTGTTACCGACATCAAACTCAGTCGCAAGTTTTGCAATCGTTTTTTCTCCACTCAGAAATCTTTCTATAATTTTTGTTTTGCTGTCGATTGACAGTAACACTCGCTTTCTTTTCTGTTCATTTGATGACATGATGAAATGTTATGCTCAACACTTCCGCACAACACTACGGTATAATCCGTCGGAATGCAGATCACTGTTACAATACATAAAATTATCACCACCTTCACGCTTCAACAACGTACACTAATGGACTGTCTCCATGCACCGGGTAATCTCTGTGGCACGGCGCCGTGCTGCGCGCAGGAGTGTACAGTCCGGTCATGCGGACATGGAATCGCGCACCGGTGTATAATCTATTCACGTAACACGGAACACAAAAATAGTATGTACATACGTATGTATCGACTAGTATTTTTTTTAACTTTCTTTGTATATAAACATGACTGAGTCAAAAGTACTTTGCCCAACATACATTTTGCAAAGTATTTTAACATTTACATACATATTGAGTCATTGGTTATATGTAGGGCCCGGAAATTTTCGCGAACCGCGAAATAACGCGAAATACCGCGAAATGCCACCAAAATTACATTATATGCGAAATTCCACAATAAACCATCTATTCGCGAAATAACCGCTAAATCATTTAAATTCACTGGTTTACATAAGCGTTCACCCTAATTTACGTATTTTGCTTTCACCCGAAACTCGCGTTACACTTATTTACAGCAATATTATATGCTCTTTATTCATAAAATCTACATTTCATAACCCCATGTGAATTAATATTGTTCTGTTTTCTATTCCACGTAACGTAACCTACGAACGAAAACCAAAACAAACACATCGACGCCTGCTAGATGCGAGTGCGAGCGTAAGCGATAAGCGCCCGAGTTCGAGATAATCGATTTAAGTGTCGATACATTCATGGAAACTGTTTTTTCTGTGCGTAAAAGTGTAGCCGGTGCAGTCTATTCTATTAACGATTCTATCCGTTTACCGCGTCAGTGGCCACGCGCATTGTGTTCATGTGTTTACTAAAGGGATGTTCACAATAAAATTATCTCGTGATTGATGAAATACGTGTTTGTTAATACTGAGTGTTGAAAATGCCGAAAGTTGTAAGTGTTTTTGATCGCGCACGTGAATTTGAGAGCGATGGATTTTACGTTTTTGACAAAGTGAACAAAACATTGATGTGTAAATTTTGTAATGTTAAAATAGAGTGGGCTCGCAAAGACACGTGTGTCAAGCATTGCCGCGATGGTACAGTGCACAGACAGAAAAAAGCAGCAGCTGAATCACAAGCCTGCACAAGCAAAAGGCAAATTTCTGTTGGTGACAGCTTTCAGGTGGCAAAAAAGACGAAAGTTGACAAAGAAATTTTTGCCTCATCTTTGACAAAAGCTTTCATGGAAGCGAACATACCATTGGAGAAACTCAGCGATCCTGCAATAAAAAACTTTGTGGAAACTTTTGTTCCTGGTAAGGATGAATATTTGTTTATTATAAATTATTTGTTACGTTCCAAGACCCCATCTAATCTGTTAAAACTTGTTAAAGTTAAAATTGTTTTAAATTTTTTTCCATGTTTATACCGCTAGAGGGCACCATTTGCTTACAGGTGGAGGGCAGTTACCATGTGTAAAAACATTGCGTGCGACGTATGTGCCCAAGATCCAAGAAGCGGCTGAGGAGCAGTGGATTAAATCAATTGAGGGACAAGATATTGTTATTTTGTGTGATGAAACCACTGACAAAAAGGGACAGTGTGTTTTTGTGGTGCTTTTCAAAACATTACAAGCTTCAGACTCACAAATTCTTCTTGTTGCCGGGGTCAAAATTTTAGAGAATTCTAATGCTAGTGAGTGCTCGCGGGCAATATTAGAAGTACTGACAAAATTTAAGGTTGACCATACAAGGGTTGTTGCGGTTGTGTGTGACAGTGCACGCTACATGACAAAGTGTGTGCATTCTTTACAAGTTGTTCTTTCGTCTGAGGGTAGGGACGTCCTTCATGTTCAGTGTTGGAGTCATAAACTGAATCTCATTCAAAATATTTGGCCCCAATCTCTGCCGGAGCTTAACAATTTTGTTAGCAAAACGAAAACAGCATTTATGAACACGCGCAAAAGGAAACACAAGTATGTACTTGTGTTTTCTCAAGCAGCGCTATCCAGAACAAGAAAAGCCTCATGTTCTGTTTCCATCACCAGTCCTTACAAGATGGGGTTCATGGTTTGAGTCGGTGGGTTATGTTAACACATACCTTGACGACTTGGTAACATACCTGAAGTCACTGGAGCTCGAGTCGTCAGAAGCTCTGATGTATTTTCAAACCTTGTCAGTGGAAGAGATTGTAATCATTCAATGTCAGGCTGAATTTCTCGTCGAACATGGGTGTGCTTTGGTTGAGCTGACAAAGCAGCTGGAGGGTTCAAGCTACCCCATGTCCCACTTGATCAGTGGAAAACTCTCAGACTTGTTGAAAAGTTTGCAGCTGGTGAATGATTTTAATTTTGGCTCAAAAACAAATGAGAGTCTAAAGTTGTTGGCAGCTGTTAAACAAGGTTTGGTTAAATCCCAGTTCCAGTCCTGTGGGTTGAGGTGTCACACAAAGTTGATGAAGTTGATTAATGAAGATCCTTCCAAAAATATCTTCCAAAACTTGGGGCAACTGTTTAATCCACGGGAAATAATGTTGAATGATGTTTGCAATGATATGGTCAGGGCAGGAAAATCATTGCCATTTGTTTCAACTGTTTCAGGAAAAGAATTTTTGGAAGGATACTCAGCCTTAAAGGAAATAGTAGTTGAGAAAGTGAAAAAGAGTGAAGGAAGTGTGGATATCATTCCAATTCTGTTGGCCTTGAAACTGGACCATTCAGCTTTTGCATGCAATGCTCTGAAAGCCATTTGGATACCAGTATCAAATGTTGACTCTGAAAGGACATTTTCAGCATATTCCGATGTGTTTTCAGACAAAAGGCGAAGTTTGAAACCTCAAAACGTTGAGCTTATGGTCTCATTGTACTTTGGAAGTAAAACATAACATGTTGAAGAAACTCGGACTAAGTTATACTTACAGTGCTGAATTGTTATTAGCATAAATTTTGCTTCTTGTCTTACATATTGAATAATTTTTGTAATTTTTAACTATTGAAACTGTTGATTTGTAATTTGTATTGTTTTGTGGAAAGCTGGAAAAAAATTTAGGCCTGTCCGATTATATTTGCATTCTATATGACATAATTTTTGTAAGTACAGCGTGTATTTTTTTTAAATTCACATTTCCGAAGTGCAGTTTTTATGACGAAATATAAAAATTTTTATGACGAAATCAAGAAATTTTTATGGCGAAATCTGCTTATTTTATTTACCGTTAAAGTAGGGCTCTAGTTATATGTAACTAAAAAATTGGACTTGATGGACATAAATCGCGGTTAATCCGCGAATCGGATGATCGAGTCGCGGATAATCGGGGTTCTACTGTAGTTGAATGTATTTATACTTATAACAGTCATATCCAAGTATTGACATCATAAATTTTAAATTTTTACTCATAGAAAATTACTATTCACAAATTTATGTTTATACATTTCTTAAAGGCTAGAATATGGCAGTAATTCTCGGACTGTTTCCTTATTAATTAGTTTTTTTTTTATTCACTCTCCATGAATGATTATATCATAATTTAAAAAAAAAGTACTGTAAATTTAAAGGGATAGTAATATATATTACAGATATGGCATTTATTTAAACCTTACACTCTGCCGTAATGCCTACCGCACGTTCCAAATGTGATCACGGGAATATCGAAGAATAGGAAGGAAGGGGTAAGGTAGTGCCCGTAAGAGGAGTTACCCGCTGGAGGGGGGGAAGAGGAGGGAGAGAGAGTGAGACAAGCGCGCGCATGCACAGACGTGCCTTGGCTGGTAGTACGGGCCTGTCTTTAGGCGCTAGTCTGTAGAGTGGGAGTGGAGTTTGCAGTGCAGTCATTGGAGTGTGTACAGTGTGTTATGTGTGATTACGCAATGTTCCAACTAATACTGTGAAACATTGATTGAATTGTTATTGTGGTTAGTGGTTACACTTGTCGTCCGTTCGTGTTTTATTGAGATGAAGTTATTAGCAAGTAAGTTTTCGCTAGGCCTATTGTTAAACTGAGTTCAACCATTGTGCATAGAATTGCTTACTGAAAACTGAAGGTGTTGACTTTAGGTTACTAAATACAGAACCACGTTAGCACGTTATGAAATTAACAGGTAAATCTGTAATTCACAACCAAATGTCAAACTCCAAATAGAATTAATGCATTGATTAATCATATACAGGGTCCGGCAAAATGACCTCCCATATTTGGAGAGAGCGCTGCGTGAGTTGTGGTGGATATACTTCGATGGAGGGGATATCTATCGATAGCGGTAAACGTGCCATTGTCAGTGGGTGCAATGGCGTGGCGTGGTGAACATAGTGTGTTTGTTGTGGAGGAGTTTATTCGTAACGGAATTTCTGTGATTAATACTCAGCGAGCTTTTTGCATTCGGTTCGAACTTGGCCGACATGATTCTGTTCCGGATAGAAAAACTATTCACGTTTGGGTATCAAACTTTAGAGCACCAGGTTCTGCACTGAAAAGAAATTCGCCTGGCGGACCTCAGACTGTTACAATGCCGGAAAATGTGGCACGTGTGAAAGCATCCATCCAGCAATCTCCAAAGCGTTCAGCACTTAAACAGGCAGCTGCCCTAGGATTGTCTGATCGGAGTGTAAGAAGAATCCTGCCCAGAGATCTTCACATGCACCCATACAAAATGATGGTTTCCCGAGAATTAAGTGAGAGAGATTTTGAAACTCGTAGAGCTGTGTGTGAGGACATTCTTCAGAACATTCCCCCTGGTGCTGTGTTGATTTCATCTGATGAGGCCCACTTCCACTTGTCAGGTACTGTAAATAAACAAAATTACCGCTACTGGGCAACAGAAAACCCATAGGAACTTCACCAACGACCACTTCACAGCCCTCGTGTGACAGTTTGGTGCGCCGTTGCAGAATTCGGTGTGTGGGTCCGTATTTTTTTAAAGAAAATGGGCTTACGGTAACGGTTAATTCGAATCGCTACTGTCACATGATTGAGACCTTCCTCCAACCAAGTTAAACCAGTTTCTTAGAGACTATGCTGAGGAGAAGTCTGGTTCCAACAAGATGGCGACACAGCTCACACTTTGTGGCGATCTCTAGCAACTTTGAGAGAGTTGTTTCCTGGACGTGGACGTCTTCTCTCTTTGCGAGGAGATATCGCCTGGCCCCCGAGATTGCCTGATTTATCACCTTGTGACTTTTTTCTTTGGGGACATTTAAAGGCGCAAGTTTATAAACATCGTCCCACAACCCTGCAAGCACTTAAGGAGGCAATCACCCAGGAAGTGGCTGCCATTCCATCGGAAATGACACGAACTATGGACAACTTCCGGGAAAGGCTTCGTCAATGTGTCAACTATGGAGGACACCATTTATCTGACATAATGTTTAAAACCAAGTAATTTGAAATGACATAGTATTTGTTGTTCACAATTAAAAGTATTTTTTCTGTATCTTTCTTCGTTTGTTTGCATCTGCCTTTTAAAATATGGGAGGTCTTTTTGCCGGACCCTGTAGTTGTTATTGATAAACTTGCAATTTGTAATGGATATTAGGAAGTTTTTACACAAGCGTTTAAAAGTTCACCATGAGAAAGTTAATGATGGTAGTGAAGTTGAAAACCATAACCATCGAATGATCGAATGTGTTAAAAAAAAGTCGTGGACCTGCTGAAACTGAAGGTGATTTCGTACCTCTCGCTTTACCATCAAGCAGCAGTGATTCTCAACAATGTTTTTCAGAAGAATACCTATTCTAGAATATTGCACTATTTTAATTGCCATCTGATGGCAGTTTCGTTATTACAGATGATTTCCATTTAAAACATGAACACAGTTGAATGCCTTTTGTTTAAATATTTAAAATATAACTTTTTATATTTTAAAAACACATCTAGTAAATTTGAAATGCTATATTGATTGTACAAATGAAATCATCTACTCAAGAAAATAAGTATGACTTTTCAAAAAATATATATATATTTTTATTGTAGGCACTTCAACAACACTCCTGAACACACTGTGTTGTACAAGGAGCTATTGAAAGATAAAGAAAAAATTCAGGAACTTGAAGAAACTTCTACAAAGCAAAAACCACAATTGCTGCAGTCTACTTTATCGACTATGTTCAGAAGTACGCAGAAGATGTCACCAACCGATCCTAAAGCACAAAGTTTTACAAAATAAATTACCAAAATGTTGCCAACAGAATGTTTGCCTTATGAGTTTGTAGAAGGGCGTGGGTTTCAAGAGTTAATGGGACACAAAAATGTTGAACCTACATACACAGTACCATATAGAACAACATTCTCTGAACGTTACATTCCAGCTCTTTATGAGGAAAAAAACAAACCCTAAGGAAATGCTTGTACCAACAATATCACCCATAGCATTTACATCTGATAGCTGTAAAGTTCCATGATCCCCACCCCTTCAACTCTTACACACCGTCCCCGCTTCACCTTCCCCTCCGCCTCTAAGCATGTCGCGCATGCGCAAAAAGGTTCTGGTGCATAGTACGAGCTTGTCTTTAGGCGCTAGTACTCTACTGCGGGCATCGGGATGGGAGGGATGTCCGGCATGGTGTAGGGTGTGGGAGCGGGCGGGAAGAGACCGTGGAGGGGGGAGAGTCTGACGTCCAGCATGGTGTAGGGGTGGGAGCGGGCGGGAAGAGACCGTGGAGGGGGGAGAGTCTGACATTCAGCATGGTGTAGGGTGTGGGAGCGGGCGGGAAGAGACCGTGGAGAGGGGAGAGTCTGACGTCCAGCATGGTGTAGGGGTGGGAGCGGGCGGGAAGAGACCGTGGAGGAGGGAGAGTCTGACATCCAGCATGGTGAAGGGTGTGGGAGCGGGCGGGAAGAGACCGTGGAGGGGGGAGAGTCTGACATCCAGCATGGTGTAGGGTGTGGGAGCGGGCGGGAAGAGACCGTGGAGAGGGGAGAGTCTGACATCCAGCA